>NC_049198.1:1105000-1711645 GCF_009769625.2 Cygnus olor | reverse complement strand
TGTTGTTGTTGTTTTTCTGTTGTTTTTCGGAGGATTATTATGGTAGGCGCCGCTGGGTTAGCTCTCAGCACTCTGCTGAGCCCCTCCGATGAGTGACTGCAGGGACATCGCTCGGCGCAGCAGAGCTGCCGGCGTTCACGCTGCTTTCCTTATTTCTCCGGAGAGCTGCGTGCTCCTTGGTGAAGCAGCGTGCTCGCTTTTTTTTCCATCTTCTTCTACGAAGTGCCTCTTCGAGTGCTTCGTGGAGAATAGGCTCTGATTGCCTCTGCTACGAGGTGGCGTGAGCTCGTGCCAAGGTCCTGGGGCAGGCAGCGAGGAGCTGCACCTCCCCGTTACTGCCTCTTGGGATCTCAGGGGTGCTGGAGCTGAGCCCTCTCCTTTCTTTGAGTGGCATTTCTCCAGTAACAAAGCCAAACGTTTCCTGCTGGTGAATCTAACTCCGTCTTATTACTCAACACACGATTTTAGAGAGGCGGATGTGTGCCTATTTGAAAGAGAAGCACAGTTTGAAATAACTGCTGCTTAGATATTATTTTAATGTGTTTAAGGCTTCACGCTGAAATGCTCGTTTATATCTTCCTGCGTTTCAGTAGGTGTTAGTTCCAAACTAGGGGTTGGTGTCAGACGCCTGCAACTCCCACATCGCTGTTGCAGCACCGCTCCTCTCTGGTTCTGCTTCTGAATTCCAAACTCTCACAATCTTCACTATTTCATACAAAATAAAATGCCCTGGGAAAGGGGAAAAAAAAATCCTATTTGAAATTTGAAAATAGTTTGGGTTTGAGTTATTTCAGGTCCGTTTCTTGCTGAAATGTAGTTTTTCATATTTTTTTTCCTTGAGGTCACAGTGGTGTGTGGCTCGTAGGGGTTATTGTTGTGCTGTGCCCCACTAACGAAGCTCAGCGTCCCTTGAACGCCAGCGGGGAGGAGCAGAAATCAGTGGGATTCCTGTTCAGCACGGGAGAGCCCAGCTCTGCTGGGGCAGACAGTGGCAAAGTCGATGGCAGTGTGCTGAGCTTAATCTCTGTGCCTCCTTCTAAGGTTTTTGCAGGTCCTGTTTGTATTTTCCTTCTGCTAAGGAGAAGAATGAGTCTGCCTTCCTATGCCCTATTATCTCCTAGCTGTTATTTGAGCACCCGAGACCTTTTCAGGACACAAACAGTGCGTGGGATATCCGTCAGCCTCCGAGGTCCTTCAAATTAAGATCTGAAGGAAGACATCTGGGGGCTTTGATTAAAGTTTACAAATCGGGTTTTGCTAGTAACTGTAGACTGGAGTTATCCCAGAGCGTGCTCCGGCCCCTGTAATTTCCCAAATCAGAACCAAGTGGAGGCGGCTTGAAAGTTTCCTTCGTATCACTTACATCCTGGGATTGCTTAGCCTGAGAGGATGACATTAATCTCTTCTAACGCTTTTTGAGGGCTGAGTTAAAGGAAGAAAGGCCCGAGCAAGGTTAAGGGAGTTGTTTTTCCTATTGAAATAAAAAATATTTGAGCCTCAGGGAAAGAGCAGCGCGCAGAGGACTATACCAGAAAGATGTGAAATAAAGAAACAAATCTTTGCACTACGTGCAGTTCCCTTTAGTAGATGTCAGACTCCTCTAATGAGTTTGACATCCAGAATAAAAAAAGTAGAGCAGTTCATGTGTAAAGGATGTTTTCTGCCTCAGAGAAATGATATTAGAGGACCTCTGGCAAGGCTGTCCTGTAGCAGCTAGGTTACACCAGCGAGCTGCTCCAACCTTGTCAGCTCTGCTGAAGAAGTGTTTAAGTCGTGGGCCCCATCAAGAAATGTCTGGCAGCCGGTTTGGTTCAGGCAGGGCAGGGCGAGGTCTCTGTAGGTTTGTGCTGTGCCCTAACAAATGATGATGACCCCAGAGAGCTGGAGGAATTATTTAGCTACTTTCAGATCACCGTACCATCAGGCTGGGTGTATACATCACTGCCACCCTAATTGCTAGGATGGGCTTTGTGGGAAATGTAGGATTGTTAAAAGACTACAAAAGTGAGCATGGGTAGAGGTGAGGTTTGTTTTACCATCTTAATGTGTGGATGTCCAAAAAAACCCAAGGTATTTGTGAAAAGAGCATGTTGTACCTTGGCTGCCGGCTCACAAAGAGGCAGCGAGATTAGACTGCGTGTTAATCTTTGGGTACCAGAGACATGGATGCAATAATCAAAGGCTGGAAGGTTTGCCGGGGTAATAGGAAGAATTGACACTGAAAAATATGAGAGCAAATCTTCACTAAGGTCAAACGCGGATGTCATCAGCTGAATATGCAGAAGGCAGGTACGGCGTTCCCACCGGAGGCCATCAATTTGTTTGCTGCGAGCTGTCGGTTGGATCAAGAGCCTGTTCCATCACTTGGTAAGGGCCGGAAACTTAACGAAAGAATCCATCAAGACACTGAGGAGTTGGTTCAAAAAAGACTCATGGATGGAATTTGTGAAATATGATTCCAAAGGAGAAAATGAATTTGGGAGTCTGCTTTAGCTGATAGTCTTCAAAGTGGAAGCTGCTGAAAGAGAGGCAGGCCCCCAAGTTGACACCACTTGTGAATTCTTCTGTATATTTTTAAAGGAGGGCGGAACAGTGCAGTTTGGGAACAATGACAACAAACCTGCTGCTGTAAAACTGTCTCTGGGCTGATGTACGAGATGGAAGAGATTAGATTTGCAAGAAATTTAAATTAGGTTTATAACACGCAGCGCTGCCAAATGGGAATTTTGCATCCGGAAAATGCTCCTGGCAGGAGCCGACATCGTTCTTTGCCAGGACGGGGAGCAGCAGGGATCTTCGAGCGGTGGAGGAGGAGGATGATCAGGATTTCATGCCCTTCCCTGGGTGCAGGCACCGGTGGGGACAGGATGAGAGCGGAGAAGGGCATCGTGTCGCCTGTCATCACTGCTCTTGCTCTTCAGATGCACAAGAAGTTAGATCCTGTGTGTAGGAAAGGTGGTGATGAGGCTGATATTTACTTTTTGGCTGATTTTTCCCAGAAACCCCAAACTCAAAAGCAATCTTAGTGCAACTGGCTTTCCAGTTCCAGCCTGAGTATGATCGCTGTTATACTGATGTGTCTGATCTTCAAAGCAAGATGCTAGGCTGGGAGGAAATTCCCTTTTTGTCAGTGCTGGCAAGCTGCCATTTGTTTTTGTTTTGTTTCTATCTTCACTCATCCATCATCCCAAACGATTTGATTTGGGAATTAATATGCCGCTTTTGTGGAAGCTTCGGTTATTCCCCGGGGTTAAAAAAGCGCTGGTCCTTGGCACAGAATGGTCCAGAGAGGAACTGTGTCCCCGAGATTGTCCCTGCTTTGGTCTTCCTGCCACTCCCCCTCAGCGCATGACAGCAAAGCTTTGATTTAAAGGCTATGGTAAAGAGTAATGGAGGTACAGAGTAATCGTAAATTTTCTGCTCTTCGTTTCCTGTTAGTAAAATATCTTGGAACTGTGCATTAATGTGGTAAAATGATTTCTTTCACCTTATGCATGAAATTCCCCAAATTACCCAGAGTACAATAAAAACAGAGATGGGATTGTCATGATAACACATTTCTCTCCTGTATGGATGGCAAGAGACAGTTACAGACACTGCTCTAACAGTTTCATTTGTTCTTTTATCACCTTTTGATACCTTGGGCTCTAGAGCTACAAGGAGATATTAAAGTAAAAGAAAATCAAAGTCATCATCAAGGTACACCTTTACTGTGACATTACTATCGCAATTTGACAGCAATCTGGTCTTAAACCAATATGATTTACACACGGACTCTAAGGGCAAGAGAAGTTATGTTGTTTTGTATTGGGCTTATTTTAATGAGGAAAGGAAGATGCGTGCAATCCTTCAAAAATACTGGCGGGGAGCAGTGTTTGTCCTTATATTACTGTTAACAGATGAAGATTTTAAGATGTTAGTGTTCTTGGGATTGTTTGAGCTTCCCTGTGGTGGTGATGTCACTGGTGGGAAGATGCAATGAGGCCAGAGGAACGTCTCTTTGAAGAATGTGACAGATGTTTTCTTAATCAAATATATCAAGTATTACCATTTAAAATTTGCTTAGAAAGTGGTTAGGCCCAATTATGGGATATTGCCTCATACTGGTTTGGTTTTCTTTTGTTAATGTTGCAATTAATCTTTAGTAAAAATCTAATTCATCCCTGGGCTGCTTTTATGCTACGATTGGTTTGTCTAAATCGAATGCAACAACCCCCTGTCTAATCAGATAAGTTATCTTGATTTACAGTAACAGCAGGTTTATGGGGTTTTGTTAGAGAGTAATAAAATTTTCGTCATGAGTTTGGTGTATTTAATTATTGTTACAAAGAGATGTCTAATAAGGCGGTTATAGCTTTGTTACTTTTTTTGTCTTAAAGTATTTTGGGGGATATGGAATAGGATGCACTTCACAGCACTTGTCATTGATCTGTGTAAGTGTTTGAATGTGGGCATTAATGAACAATATCCTCAACTCTGACAAAATAAGTGAATGTCTCTTTTGCATGAACTAGTGGAATAACTGCAGCTTTGGCATCTAATTATTGCTGCTGCATGAATAAAATCTTACACTTGCTTCGTTTCAGGTGAAATAAGTCTATTTAGCACTCCCCTAGCAGCAGAAAAAGGAATTGAAAATGACCCCAAGTGGGTAACTAGCAGCTGTGGGATTAGATTTGTCCTCATCGAGCACTGGTTGGACACGGATGTGTTACTGATCAGTCATGAAGTTGAACCCTAAACGCTATTTCAACCCTCCCGGCCTGCTGGCACCGAGCTCCTTCCCCCTCCTTATGGCCGTGGAACAGCTTAGTGTTTAAAGCTTGGTGTTTAATGTACTCGCTTCGGGCTTGAGCTTGCTTTAACAGAAAGCAAAAAGCCTCAGCCTAGGCCTGCCTACATGACAGGGAGGCCTGGACCTGTGTGGTGCTCGGCATGGGGGATGAAACCAGCTGCGAGCCTTCCTGCCCCAGCGCCTCCTGAGGAGATCGGCCATGTTGTGCAGCAGTAAGCTGGGCCCGGCAGGGTGAGAGGCCCTGAAACGGGCTTTTAAATTCAGTCTCCTCACAGCGATGCAGCCACCTCTCAGCAGTTTCAGTCAACTGAAGACATTGAACGTGTTGGATCTCACAGTGCGTGGCTCCTGGGTCAGTTTTATGTCCTTTCTTTGTACTCCTGTGGTCGGGTATGTCCGTGTCTACCTCAGAACAGGCACTAGGCATGGTGCTGTGGTAACAGCCTTAGGCTGTGTAGTCAGGCAAGATCAGTCCCTTCCATCTCCTTGATGTCCTTCTTTTTAAACATCTAAGGCTTACACGAGCTTTTTTAGCCACCACGGTGTACTAAGAGCTCATATTGAGTCTGAGACCTCTGGATGTTAAGCGTGTTGCCTGAGGTCGCGGAGCGAGCAAGCTCTTGTAGCTGCATGGGATATCAAGGCTTTTGGCGAGCCTTTGGTGAGCCCATCAGACCACCCCGCTATCTTTCAGAACGCCCTTAAGAGCATGCCAGCAGCTCATCTATTTTTTTTTCTTGTGTTGTGCTTTTATTTCACTGTCATAACAACGAAAAACTGTGGCTTTAAAGATTTAACAACCATGGTGAAACAGGATAAATACATTAATAGGCTGGATCCCATATATTAAATGCCTGTAAAAATGTCACCCTTATGAAGAAAATGTGCTAAAATCATTTTCGAAAGAATTCCTGTGAAGGCTGGGATCACAGTATGAAAAATAACATGGTATATATGATGTAAATAGATTGGTGGATAGATGGAAGGCATTTCAATAATTCAATTTGATTGTATAACATCTAATCTGCAGGAAACCAATAACTTGCCACTTAAAGAACTACTCATTCCTCTGAAAAATCTTCAATAAGCATTCTATTTAGAAACAATTCTCATTTTATGTTCTACATTTTCTTGTTTTTATACTTAACAGTTCTGGATGAAACTTGATGCTTTCCACATTTATTTGCCCATGCAGCTTATCTGGCACCTGAAGTTGTAATTCTTGGTTCGTGAAAATTTGATTGCTTTAAAAGCAGTGGCTTCTGATAGCTTAATGATTTCTTCTTACGGTAGAATAAACTGCCACAGGTAGGAAATACCTTTTAGAAACAACAAATGATTTTCAGGCAGAAGTCATTGGGAAGATGAAAGGCAGGCAGGGGTCACCTGGGCTCGGGCTGCCAGCCCTTTGCACTGCAGCTCTGCATGAGGTGGTGCTGGGGTGGTGAAGTCCTGGGGTCACAGCACTCCTCTGAGAGCTCAGCACCAGCCCGAGTAGTGAGTAGGCTTGTGCTCCTCCAGGGTGAACAGCCAGATCTTTTCGGAAAGGTTTGTCTGCTTTAATTTAGGAGGGGGCGATGTTTTCTACCGTTTGCCACAATTTAATGATAATTGGGGTGCAGGTTCTTGTTGATCAGATGTGTCTGGGTGCTGATGAAACTGAGAAATAAGTAATAAACGTGTCTGTGGGATGGGCTGCTCCATGCCCGTCCTTCTGTGCCATTGCCACTGGGGTAAATCTTAAGAACAAACCATTTCCTCTGTCCTCTGCACCTCCAGCTGTGAGTTCCTGGCTGTTTGTCCTCCAGATCTCTGCCTGGCCAGCCTGCAGATGTGGTGGCCCCACTGCTACTTCTGCACCCTATCATGCTCTGTTGTAAGTTGTAGAGAGTGCTAGGGCTGGAGGATTTTCACAATACTTGTGCTCAACCACGAGGTGAATAGAGGTGAATCTGTCTAAAGATAACAAATTTCAGGTAACCAACTCCGAAGTTTCTTCTGTTGCGTCCCAAATTGCAGGCTTCATCTTACTGTTAGAGGTGTTATTTGCATAATGTGCTTTTTTCCTTTGAAGTATGGCTGGCTATCAAAACGTTTGGATTATGGAATTTTATTTTTCTCAATTATGCTCTAAGTATGGTAGACCAAATTATATCCTTACTGTTTTAGTTGATTTTTTTTGGCACTTAAATCAGAGGTGAACTGTCTTGGATTTTACTTGCCAACTTTATCAGTGGTCCCCATCCTTTAACAACACTTAAAAAAGAAAAGTAAATTAATGTGCCAGAATTACTAAGGTCATTGTTCTCTAGGTCATTTAGGACCTTAATCATTGTTCTCTAGGTTATTTTGGAGGTGTGGGTGTGTATGCACGTACAGTGTTCAGATGATCTTGAAGTTACTGTCTGTCAAGATCTGAAACTTACTGCAGGGGTTTGGTGGATTTTCACATACTTGTTATGTGTCTGTGGGACGCGTGCCAATGCACTTAATTAAGAAAAACTTCCGTTAGAATAGGTTTTTGACTCAGATGACAGTAGCATTTGGACCAGTATTGCTACTATTGGGTTTTTACTCCAGAACCATTAATTTTAGCTGTGCAATGCAGCTCCCATTAACACAGAGCCCTTCTTATGGCTGTGACTCAAAAATCACTTGTTTGGTACTCTAAGCATTTCTTTCCTGGGCTGCCCATCAACCTTGAGGAAGTCCCAGTCCTGACCTTAGTAAAGCTTTAGCTGATCTTGTAGGTTCAATGATAAGAAGGCAAAATCCCAGCTGATTCTCTAAGAGTTGCAGGAGTTGCATGCGTTTTGGTTTCTCTGGGATTTGCCCACAACTTCTGAGAGGAAGCGTTGTTCGGCATGAGCTGAACATTTGGGAAATTTAGTTCTTCCTTTGAGCTCCGTTACCGTTGTCTTATCCAACCCTGGATAATTCATTTAGTATTTCTGTGATTCTTTCTCCCCTGTGTGTAATGTGGTTAATAATAGCTATCTCAGAGGAGCATAGTGAGATTTTAATTTATTAGTTTTTTCCAAAGTACTTTGTGACTCTTAAATGGAAAAATGCCATAAAAGTGCAAAGTATTATTATAATAAATTAATGTGCGCGCTCCTTTCAAATTAATAGCCAGATTGTGAGCCATTTACTCACAGTGGAAAGTGTCCTAATGCTGTGTGAGCGGCTCCACTGAATGAGACGAGCTGTGATGGCAGGGTACGCAAGCAAAACTTAAAAAGTATTTTACAGGAATTATATTGCTGAACTGGGCCTAGGAGTGCTAAGACTTTAAAAACAGAGCTTTTAAATTATTTTAGTAATAGTCTTGCTTCGTTCGGGCATCTGGAATTACTTTCCTATACAGTAACGTCCTGAGAGCTTCAGTTTTCTGGGTACAGTTTTCCAGTTCTATAACTAGGATAAACCTGCTAGATTTATTCGTGATCATATACTCTGTAAGGTTGGGGCTGGAGAGAGTTAATTCTCCCGTACTCATAGAGGTTTGATCTATACTGTATTTAAGACTGTCAGGGTATTGAAATAGAAAATATTAGGGTTCTGCCTGCGTTCTTGGACTGCAGGCATTAACAAGAATAATACCATGCTCTGATTTTACAGCACTTTCATGACACTTATTTTGAAATCACTTTATTCAAAAAAAAAAAAAAATCAATATATACAAACTGAAGCAACAAATGCCCAATAAAATGGAGTTTAATAGAGCTAAGCTATGGATTCCCCAGTAATTGCAGAGAGCATGCTGAAACACGCACCCAGATGGGTAAGAATTAAACTAATTTGGATTCTGAAGCCCTGGCTCGATTCATCCTGCAGCAGAAGCGATGTGGCTGGGAGCTCAGAAACCCTGAGGGCACAGCAGCGCCGACAAACAGCGCGGCGTCCCGGCTGATGGATGGAGGATCCGGGGCTGAGCAGTAGCTACGGCACACCTGGACATCCGAGAGCAGCCAGCTGAAGTCCAGGCCTCCAATTTTAACGTCAGGGGTACGAATCTGTTAATGACAGCAAACTGTAAGAACGTCCTGAAAGCAGGTAGGGGAAATGTGGAGGGGTAAATTAACCTGCAGCCGTGCAGCCTCCTTTCGTTCACACGTCCACATAAACGTGGGATTTCCACGAGCAGGATCGTACCTGCCGAGAGGAGATGCCCACAAATCCCAGCTGTTCAGTAGTTAAATGTCACGTTGGGGTTTTTCAATCCAGCAGGTTGCGGGTTTCCTCTTCTTGCGGCTTACAACCCGCTAGCGAAGCAGGGCAGGTTCTCGGCGGTCTCCCAGCCCCGGTAAATACTGTTTCTGTTTGATGAAGACAATGACTGCCAAAAGGTCATTTAATATCAAAGCCTAACCTTTTGCGTAGGTAAAGGGAAAAATGGTTTCCCCTGTTCTGTCTTGAAAATCCCGAAGAGAACTGATCTGCGGGATTCACAGGGTTCCCTACTGCTGCTTTTACTGTGTGTCGGTAGAGGTGGTGAATAATATTGATTTGGGGGAGCAAAGAAATATTCAGCTAGACACCATCTAAAAAGCGTCATTGTGGTTATAGAAGGTCCTCAGGAATTAAGGGTTGCTAAATGTAATGAAGTATGTAAAAACACGTGTGTAAAAGGTGGGTTCTTTAATTTAATTTGAACATTTTGCATCCTAGGGGCAAGCGTGCTTGCCAGTGGATGTCAACCAGGAGAAAAATCACCCACGAATTCCTGGCTGCCATTGTATTTTGCAGTTTTGACAATGGCTGAAAAGATTTTCAGTATTAACTCTTCAGATGCTTCTCTGTCCAGCTGAAGTTGTTTTAGATTTCCCAGTTTCGCTATAATGAATTTTACTTATTAAACGGGATGAAAGATACTTCAATATCAGACTATTTCCCATGAGGGTTAAAAATGTAGGGATCTTTGCTCCTATCTTCCTATTTCTAGAAGATTTCTATCCTGCAGCCCATGCACTTCCTTTTTTCTGCGTTGATTTCCTGTGCTTGTAGGACCATCCCTGTGGAGTGGTCTTTATCGTCTTTCCCTTAAGAGGTTGAAACTGAAGGCGGAGATTTACTTTTTGGCTTTCGTGTTTATGGTGTTTGAGAAATTGGCATGATGTATGCAAATGAAATCATTTTGTGAGATTGTTTCATGAAAGCAAATCTTTCAGAGTGGGTAGGGTGGAGCGGAGCCATCTGCTTAAGGGTACACCAGATGAGAGAAACCATCGGTGGATTTGTTAAGCGGAGAGCTGGAAGAGGCAAGGCATTGCCTCAATGTTGGCTATGGGGTATTTAAGCTCCTAAACATCCTATATTGATAATACAGACTCAGCATTTCTGCTGAAAAACAAACACATCTGAAGGTTTGCACAGTCAAAACGTGTGCGCTTCTTGGATGAGATTGTCAAAGACAAATTACGCGTTAAAGGTCGCGTATTTTCTCCGACTCGAGGGATGCCAACCTGCTCGCAGTCCAACATGCCCCAGGCTGCGTGCCCGGCAGTCATTCTGCACACCCCAAGAGGAGGAATTGCATTCACTTGTGGTCGTTTCAGTCCATCGTTGTTGAAATTTCCTGTAAGCAGCACAACTGCAGAATATTCAGTGTTCTGGAGATGAGGATCAGACGGTAGATGTCTCTTGATGTTTGCCGAAAACACATTTTTCTGTTTGATGAGGTTGTTTTTTTTCTCTACCTTACTTCCTAAATCTGTGAAAATACAATTAAAATCAAATATATATAGTAGTTTACATTCCCTGGGTAAAAAGAAAGTAGAAGACGAGCTTTGTCCCATGTTTTTTTCCCCTATTTGCTTGAAAGGATAACAAGAGTGAAATATTCCCAGGATTCTTCCTATTGGACTGGAAAGTAATCCAATTAGGACAGGCAATCTTACCCACCAGCTCATGATTCCTGTTTGGGGTGGGCAATTCTACATGAGAAAACCATGAAAATAGAGATTCCCAAGTAAATGACTTACACATTTTATATATAAAATGTAAGATACTTCTATATACTCAATAAAATGGATGGAAAGAGAAGTAATTAAACATCTGATTATATCACAGCTTGAGTAATGAGACAAAATTAGGGCCTTACAGAAGATTTTTGTGGCTTATTATGTTCTCCACTCCGGTTTGGAACCTGCTTTGTCATCAATTTCAATTTTGTGTCTAATGAGAAATAATGCGACCGCATTCGGGAGGTTTTTGGGTTTCGTGGTTATTGGGAAAATTACACGAAAACATACAGGCTAATATAGACAAATGTGAACTGAGGCTGGAGGCAATGAACCAAGCTACAGCCTACATGCAACTATAATAGGAAAATCCTTGAGGCCATCATTTTAGCTTTCTGATAGAGTCAAACGGCAAAGATGTTATTGAGATCCATCAGCAGAAAGGAATATCAATCATTAAGGTCACGGGAGAGCGGAGCTGATGTTCGTACGAGCTCCGTGCTGCCCGGGGCTGGCAGCAGCAGAGGAGGAGATGCTCTGTTTGGGGAGGAGTAGTGGAGTTAGTTTGGTCCCTAATTCTGATACTGTAACTCATCCAGAAAATCTTTAAAAATAATAATAATAATGTGTTACAACAAAAATACTTCAGGTGGAGAACTGATGAGATTGCTGCCATCGTATCATGGATTACCATTGTATCATGACTACCAATCAACAGTGAAATATTTCCCAGGCTTTATTAAAAACCTGATAGAAGTCCAACTGGCAATATATGTAAGTTCATATCTGCTCGTTTTTTAACCCAACCTGTCCTTTTTCCCCCTACTGGAAGTTGGCCATCAGAGTTTTCCAGCGAAAATAGCAAATTCCCTCTGAGAGTTGTAAAGCTTCGTACGGTCATGAGCATCGGGTGCTTTTTCTCCTTCATCTCAGCTTTTAAATTTCAGTGCAAAAGCTCCTCAAGATTTTTTTCTCAAAGGTTTTTGGCCTTCAACATATTTTCTGTTCATCCATACCTTTTTTTTTTTTTTTTCGAAAGGTTTTCGTTTCTTTAAAAAAGAAAGAGGGAAGAAAATTAAACTTTAAGGAGAATAAAGAAGAAAAGCAAGCTAAAAAGCAAGGTAACTCCTTTTGCCAGGAGTTGGACTCGATGATCCTTATGGGTCCCTTCCAACTCGGGATATTCTATGAAAAGAGGGTTTAGTAAAGTAGCCAAAGGATGCTACACTGATTATACAGGATTCTTTCAAATCTGATTTTCAGTTAAGAACCCAAAAGATATTTGCTACCAAATGCTGGTGTTAAAAGGTAAAAGCTGAGTCGTGCTTTCAGGAGCAGTGTTAAAACGAGCGTATCTTGATTCCAAAGCTTTTACTTCAGTTTCAATACCCGTACAAGAGAAGCGATGCTAAGGATGACTTTTTAGTAGAGGTTCATTTTCTTAGGCACAAGAGTGAAGCTGTGGGTTGCTGCCAAGCGTGCATGCAGTGCCTCCTGATAATACAAATTCTGATGGAAGTCATTAAGAGAGAGGGGAAGAATAGGAATATAAAAGGAGAAAGGCAAACCCACCACTGCTACTTAGTGGGTTTGCCCTTGGGAGAGGCATGCAGAGCCTGAATCGTGCAGTTTCTGTGCACAATTCTGTGAGTTTTAGTTGAAAAATTGGTTGCCGTTGAGGTTTCTTACAGCTTTGCTCCTGCCCGGCAGAGGCAACGGTTTTGTGTTCTCAACACGCACCACGCTGATAAATTGTGTTCCTTACATCCCCCAAAGCGCAAGGGATTTTGATTGATACACCTAAAACCCAAACCGTTTTTCCTAATATTTCCATTAGCTTTTTCAGCTTTCCTTTTTCTCTCTTGTGCATTTTTAAAATTACTGAGACCTTCCAGGGGCAAGGCTTTAACCTCTTTGTTGCAGGATAAACCCTTTTATTTGCGTGAGAGCCAATTTTTCCCTGTAACAGCTAAATATGTGAAGTGCTGATGGGAGGAGTGACAGCTGTCAGAGCGATCGGTATCGTATCTCAGCAGCCGAGTGCTAAAGAAGATGAGAATTTAGTCGTGTGCATAAACTAAGGTTTGAGCAGTTGCCTGCAGGATGAAAGAAGCAGCCCAGTGCCTCCGTGTTGTCCTGCCTTAAAGGTGTTTTTCTCTTTTGAAAATAATAAAGTTTCTTCAAAAGGATGCTCCATTCCTTGCTCAGCACAGAGCCTGTTTTTCAGTCTGTTAGATCCTGTGCAAACCCTCAAGGAAGGAGCCATGCTTTGTGTGCGAAGGTGATTTTGACCCACAGCCCGTGAATTCTTGCTCTGTTTGAGCAGAGAAAATGAAATATATATTATTAAAGAGGGGTCAAGAGCATTATTTAAAGGAGTAAGGACTAATCCCGGTGATACAGTCGGAGCCTGCAGGTTTGGGATCATACCGGTAGGACCTTAGGGTTATAGATGATAGCTTTTATTTCTTCTGTAAACTGCTGAGAACACAAGAGCTGCAGAAATGATATTGCACTGCTTGTAAATATTATATCTGGAGGTAGGAGATAACTACGTGGGCGAGTTTCATTCCTCGCGTTGACGTTCGTTCAGGATCTTCAGGTTAATGCCCTCCTTGTGAAAAAGGTGTTGCAGGTGCTTTCATCCTGCTCGTGCTCAGGATAACTCGGGCTGTAGGATGTCCTGTTTGGCTCGAGTTAACGTGAACACCCCTCCTGTAACCTCACTCATCCACAGAAATAGGTGCAGCTGCAGGCTGGTTTCACACATGGACTCAAAGCTCAGCTTACCTGGTAAATGCAAGGACTTCACGTAGCTCCTTGGTGCACAGACAGCTTTTAGAGTCACACTAAAAGGCCAGGTTGCAAATAAGATGAGCTGTAATTATTATTATTTCCTGATGCAATCATATGCTGAGATTTGCAGAGTTTGTGCTAAGAGACGGTGAAGGGTCAAAATAGTAAAATGTACCAACGTTTTAGAGGTGCTAGCTGTACAAACACACGAAAACTGTTTGGTACGAGGCGTTATCATGTGTATGGACATCTCTGTCCTAGAGCGTCTGGAGGTAGGTCACGCAGGAAGACCCCGATAACTCAGGCGGCTGCCAGGACAATATTGGGAAGTGGTGATAACGAAACGAGCGGCCGTATTTTGGAGGAGTGACTTTGGGTTTCACATCAAATCTGGGATGTGAATAAGCCTGCCAGGGGAGGTGGGTACATGCTTGTGTCTATGTGTATATTAGGTGCATTTGAAAAGAGTGGTTTCTTGTGTCAAAATCCACATGACTTTACGTTCGTGTGTATATACCTGAATTGAATTTGGCGAGCAACCTATTGACGTCGCAGTAAAACCAAATTTTATCCTTGTTTTAATGCTTTGCTTATGTGGTAGGCTTTTATTCACCTGAGCTTTTTCCCACGTTTTCAAACCATCACATGCACCCATGCGCTTGACACCAGCTCATTTGGGGAAAGTGTTTGGAAACCGTGTCGGTACCCGGGTGCTTCACCCCAAGTGCTGATCATGAACTTGCTGTCCCAACACAGGCTGTAACTGTACAAAGCCCACCAAAAGGTGGGCAGGGTGGACGTGGTGCTGCCTTCCCTGCCTTCTGGGCCATGCCCACCCTTTCCAGGGCGCTGAACCTGCTGAGATATGGCAGCAGGGTAAGGGAGGTGTTCACCCTTAGGGCTCCTAGCATCAGCCCTCCCTGCAGAGGCGACGGAGCAGGCTGCAGGAGGCCCTCTGGCCATGCACCAAGGTGTTGGTAGTTCATACAAGGCGGACTAGGAGCGCTTAGAGGAGCTCGGGGCGAAGTTCCTGATCCTGCACCAATCCAAGGTGAAAAGTCAGCCCCTTCCCTAACTTAACTTTCAGAGCACGTTAGCTCTGAAAGCTCTGCATGGACAATAAGGTCCATGTGTACAGACTACAGGACAACAAGGTCCGTATATACAGACTGTAGGACAGTAAGGTCCGTATATACAGACTGTAGGACAACAAGGTCTGTATATACAGTCTGTAGGACAGTAAGGTCCATGTGTACAGACTGTAGGACAGTAAGGTCCGTATATACAGACTGTAGGACAACAAGGTCCGTATATACAGACTGTAGGACAACAAGGCCCCTTCCCAAGCTGGACTTGGCAGCACACGTTAGCCTGCAGTCGTGCCCCAGCTCAGGAGGTGGGTTATGGCCCAGCACCTTCAGTATTCGGTGCACAACCGCGTTTTGCTGAGCTGTACGTTTACAGGAGGGGGGATTTTCAGTAAGCCTGTGGATATGCAGATATTCCCTGGGACCAGGGGGAGAGGCTGGATGATGCGTTCAGAGCACAGCGGGGCATCAAAGGAGCTTCAGCAAGAGTTAAACAGCACATCAGGAACTTCTCCAAGTACCTAAAAGAGACGTTTTCAAACATCTCATTTCAAATCAGCCTGTCTAAATGTATTGAATTCAAGAACTTTGAAAGAACTGTTTGAAATGTCTAAATTAACAACGTGACTTTCTTAGTACATGTTGAAATAGTTGAAAGTCGTGGAAGGCTGGAGGCGAGCTGCTGGTGTGCGAGGTTTGGCAAGGCCAGTGGGGCTGGGTTGGGGACGGTCACCCTGGCAGCCACGTCAGATAACATGCTTTTCTGATATTTTAACATGGTTTTCTAATACTTTAACGTGGTTTTCTAATATTTTGACCCACGACCTGGAAAAAAAATGAAAGCGCAGACCGAATTCACAGCTCACACAAACACGTTGCTTTGCGAGAACAGGATTGATCCCCAATCAGGAGAGCTTGAGCTGGGCACGTGGATGTGTACCCTGTACAGACTGGAGGCTTCGCTGGAAAATACGGACTGGGGCAGTGTTGAGAGTCGAGGCTGACCAGCTGAGCATCACACCCAGCACGTCAAGCAGCAGAAATGGTTGTATGATTTTCGGATTTTGTAAAAACAAGACCCTTGAATAAACCTAGCACGTCCGTACCTGGTACAGGGGAAAACACCGCTGAAGAACTGCATCCACAGTTCAGGACGGAGATTTAAGTGATACAGGCATCCAAGGTGAACTGTGACATTGGTTAAAGGATAGGAAAAGATGCTGAAGATGAAAGAGCCCCTTTTATTTCTTTGATCGTGGTCTGTAGGTGTCTGTGCCAGGAGCAGAAATACAATAATAAAGAGCCTTACGGTCTACCTGACAACGAAATGAAGAACATCCAGCGTTGAAAAAGGACAAGTTTAGACTAGAAGCAAGATAACGTTTAAGAAAACAAGAGTAAGTAATAGAACAAGGTACTGACGTCCGTGGTGTAGTTTCTATCTCTAGGAAAAACTGAATGAGATTCCTAAAATATATGCAGTAATTCAAAAATCAATTAATTTACAGAAGTTTTACTCTGATTTACATGCAAGGTCAGGCTAGATCAGTTGCCAGCTGCTTTAGCACTGCCCTTCTGGAGGCGTCTGGCAAACAAAAAGCTGTGCTCGTAGGTCCTGGAGCAGGTGACATGGCTGCTGCCGAGACAACAGCTCCTTGATTTCTGTTTGGGTGAGCGCTGCGTGGATACCTCCGTGCCTTTTATCCTCGGTGACCTTGGATTACCTAAAAATCATTTGCTGCTTTTGCGTGTTAATTGAATTAGAGCGCGCTGGTTCTTTTCTGTTTCATCTAATTCAACCCTCTCTGCCAGAGCGTGAGTGTGCTGGAGCGCCTGTAGCTGCTTCGCGTCCTTTCACGTGTGCTCAACCTCTGGTGCTGAGAGCAGAGGTCATCCTGTGCCGGGGCAGTGCCTGGAGAGGGAGGTTTGAACCAAAAGCATCCGTCAAGGGAGACGAGCGCTGAAATGTGTAAATTAGAGCTCTGGCATCAAACCCTGCAGGCTGCTGCTATCCTGTGCTTTACCTGGGGGCTCTGAAGCCAGCAGTTCCTCATCCATCTTTCCATTTTTTGACGGAAGTGGGGACTTGTAATTACTTCTTAGCAATGATGTCTACGGTCCGTGTCCTGTGTAGCTCAGTCTTTCAATCGTGGCCCCAATCTTTTTTTTCCATGATGCGTATTTTGAGCTTTTGACCTCAGTCTGTGTTAATGATTGAATGAGACGGCTTGAAAGTTGATGTTTAGTAGGAGTAAATGAAATAAGAGTCCTCCCGTTAACTTGTTGGGTACATGGAAGTATAGTAAGCGTCGTAACAGGCTGCAGTAACGTGTCCAATACCGTGTATTGCTATAATACATACTCTGTTTTATCTATTTCCTCCTCGGTTTCTCATTTTCTTCTCCCATAAGACAACGTGATAAGAAGGTGATCGAGGCCATACAGATAAAGATCTCAAAAATAACTACCTTTTCAGCGCTCTTTCTCAATATGCTCTTCTTGTAGCGTGACGAAGGGTTGCCGTTCTTTAATACTGGACTTTTTCCAGCCAAACAGCTCCCCCCCACACACCGAAATTTCAGAGGCTGTTGGGCAAACAAGGCACTGTGGGATTGAGTGGGTAAACAGCTTTATGTACACTTGGGGTTGTCCCGTAACTGTTCCTTAAACTTGCTTGTGTACCTGTGTAAAGGGTATCGATGTGTGATCAGTTAAAGTTATTTCTGTATAAGAGAAAGTGGTTAGGAGACCAAGAGAATGGAGAGAGGAAAACAAAGAGGGGCTGCCAGACTTTTTTCTTTTTATTTCTTTGTGGTTTTGGTTTTTTTTTCACTCTTCCAAGCGTGGAGGAGGTGCTCAATGTGAGTGTTTTTTTGCATGGTTTTGGGATGTGACAATGAGGCTGGACAGACACAGGTCTATGTTCTGCCTGTGTGTGGACTTGACTGAGTTGCTTAGTGAATCCAGTGACCTCTACTTATTGTATAACTTCAATTCTCGCTGGTTTTATTGGGAAACCGTGCTGATGAATTGAAACACTGCATCAGCCAGAAGTTTTGAAGGCACCTGCTGTGAGCAGCTAAAGGTGAGAGCATCTCCCAGGGTGTTGTAGTTTTATTTCTTCTTCTCACGCTCACTGTTTTTGTGGCCCTTTGCTAGGCTCCTTCCAGTAAGTCCAGGTCTCTCTTGTACTTTGGGGCACAGAAAGTTCCAAAGCGAACCTGGGAAATCCGTATGCGGAGAGGTGGCTGGCGGTGCCAGCTACGGAGGGGAGGGAGTCTTAGATGTACACAAATCTCCCAGGGACATCTATTAATTACACTGGCTTTTAATTATCTGTCATTGATACTTTACATGACCTTGAGCGAGTCATTTACTCCGTGTGTGTGTGTGTATCTATCTGTAAAATGCTTGTGAATTATTTAATGCCTACAAATTGCTTTGAGATCCCAAAATGAAATGCATTATCGTTGCAATTACCGAGCCTGGAAGCGTGGTGCGTGCTGGTGTCAGCCCGAATCTCAGCAAAGAGCTCCGGAAAAGAGCATTCGCTGGTCCTCAACACACCACAGGGAACTGGAGAGCCACAGTCCTGTAGCCAAGGCCAGCACTTATCTTCCTGTCTAACCACAAACACATCTTATAACCGGGTTATACGAGTTGAAATTTTGCCTCTCGTACAGATAAAGAAGGGGAAAGTTGGTGGTGAGGTCTTGAGATGTTTGTTTTTTTTTTTTATGATGAGACAGGCTCAGTTACCTTGAATTAATAGTTAAAGCAGTCATCTTGAATTAATTCAGAGCCATTGTATCCTTCCCTTTCTATAAAGGGAAAGAAAAAAAAAACCACATTTTTCAGAGTTTTGTTTTCCCATTAATCTAACGTCCATTTGGGCTACCCTTAGGCAAGCAG
The DNA here is from genome assembly GCF_009769625.2 of Cygnus olor. Taxonomy (NCBI): domain Eukaryota; kingdom Metazoa; phylum Chordata; class Aves; order Anseriformes; family Anatidae; genus Cygnus; species Cygnus olor. The sequence continues at coordinate 1,693,091 of NC_049198.1, read as the reverse complement.
ACAAAATACTTAGAAATAAATAAATTGTGGAGATAATTCAGCTATTCCTGTATTTTTTCAGATTTTTTCATGTTGTTTCCCAAAAATATAGCTAATTGTCAGTGTTGTATTAGCCCTTAGCCTCCTCTGTGCTGCATGTGCTCCTGTTTTACAGGAGTTGACAGAAATAACGTTAATGCATCCGAAGATAGAGTTTGACCCAGTACACAATTATGAAATGCTCGTTTGTTCCCGGGGCAGATGGTACATGGTCAATAGCTGTTGTCTGCACCATAAGTCGTAAAGGCAGCAATAAAATAAAATCTTTAGGTATTTAGAAAGTGACAGACATCTGTGACCTTAGTTTTCTCATTGCGGGCTGTGCGTTATCGGCACGTCACATAAAAGCCACGTTTATTCGCATCCTGCTTCTGTGGCCTCCAGCTGGGCATGCCCATTCGGGAACTGGGTCAACATCTGTACCTATTACAAGGGACAAGGATGCTTTGGTTCACTTTTGTGGTTTTTCATTCGGTGGTCATATACAAAATGATGTTTTACGGGGGAAAAATCCTCTCTCCACGTTGAACTTCTTTACAAGTGGGGAGAAGTTTGGGCAACAAAACAAAATTTGAACCAACATGGAGACAACACCATATTTTCCTCATATATGCAGTGTCACCTTTTCCCCTGTGCTGGGGTGAGGGGCTGGCTCCTACAAATCAATGAGAAAGTCACTGTGTTTATTTAGATAAGATCAAGAATTTTACCTTCAAGTGTAGCGCAGGTCATTGTAGCGTTACAGAAGGATTTCTGCCTTTGGGAACAAGTGGGAGCAATGCTAAGCTTTGCTTTTCACTGTATTTTCTGGTGTATTTATAATATAGTAAGTGTGGTTTCTGGTGTATTTATATATATTAAGTATTTATAAAACTGAAACTGTGTTTTTCTCTAAGTGTCTCATCAGTGTGCTCATTAATAGAACATTTAGTAAGGTAGGCAATAAAAATCAAAATCTCTTCATTAAATTATTATTTTTTATAGAGTACAGCAGATTAGCGGCTTTTTACTTGGCTAAAACTGATGGTTCTCTGCTCAGAAAGAAAAATTGCAGCTGTTTTCTGCCCTCTAGTATCTAGCAGACTCAGTACCAAGGGAGATGCACGTCATCGTGTAATAGAAGGCAGAGGAGAGAGCGGTTTGACTATAAAGCCCTGATGGAGCTTCACGAGTTGTCTGCACACCTTCTCCACCTCTTTCATGCATGTGTGACCACGGTGATGTATCGCTTGAATTTTTGGTGGCTCAATTCTTTTTCTCTCGGGAACCACGAACTGCCGCTGTTGTGATTTTTTTTTTGTAGTAACGATAGAAGCTGACCTTCACGTGGAGAGCTAAAGAAGCATGAAGACGATCTAAATCATTAAAGAAGACAAGCAATGCCTTTATTTAGGTGAAGAATGAAGTTTTACATGGAATAACAGCGTCATTTTTCTTTTATTTCTTCAAGGCTGGTCTGAGGGGAGATGTATTGATATCATATTGCCTTCCTGAACGTCAGGTGTAGAGTATAGAGTCAGACAAGGGTACCGAGCTGTGGCAAGAAATAAGAAGATGGGAATTTTAATCTAGTTTTTGAAGACACATTATTGGGTATTTATTTATTGCCTCGTACTCTTTCCAAAGAGGTCTTGTATATTGTAACAGCGTCCATAGGACCTTTTTCGTAACCTGTTGAAATAATACAGCTTCCTGAATTACCACAAATAATAGAGCAGTGAAGGCACATGTAGGTCTGTGTACGAATTTATCCAAAAATCAGTTGCTCCTGATGTTTGTAGAGCTGGAGGAACTGCGTTGGCTTGGAGTTAGATCTTAGGACAGGCACAACCTGGCCTGTTCACTTAGTTGTTCACTTAACGTAACTTTATTTTAAACCCATGGCTTGTGCAAGCTAGCAGTGAAAAATACGAGGGCCCTTTTCAAAGGATTGGGATATAGGAGATGACAAAGGTACCCTTTAAGCACACGCAATTGAAAGTCTTCCCGTTCTGCAGGCTGACAGGGTTGGGCACTTGCTGACAGCAGTTATCTTTCTTGGGTCAGTAGGAACACATTCCGTATTCAAACATGCAAAGGGAAGACGCTTCGCATTAGAAAACGCTGACATTTCTGAGTTCAAATTGCTTCCTCTCGTCGCAAGATCAGCTGTCATCTCGCAAAAGGTATTTCTAGAAATGGGGAGGTCATCCCAACACCCAACGCTTCACGCTAGCTGTTCCTGCTGGCAAGGGCTCGATTACTCCCCACGTCTCTGCTACAGGCTCATTACGACCAGTCTTTGACATTCTTCGTGATAAATGCAGCCTGTTGTGCTCTTGGGAGGGGAAATCCCATTTGTTTGAAGCAAGGCTCAAGACCCCAGAACCCACAACAGCTTTCTGCGGCATCGCAGGATTCCCTCGGAGCCCCCCCGGAGCTGTCGGGGTCCCCTGGTATTCTATTAAAACCCTAAATCTTGTGGACATCTTTTATATGTCTGTATTAACCTTTTGGGTTGTTTTTACTTCCCTTTTTTGGTACAGCACATAGCATAAAATATCCTCAGTCTGAGACCGGGGCATTTTTATATGGCCGGGATGACATGAAATAATGAAAATGAGCGCTTAGAAAAGCGTTTTCATTCTGATAAGGTATAAAAATGGAGCCTTCTGAGTTTTCATTTTAAATTATTTTTGTCTGAGGATAGGTTTTAAGGCTTTCACTCACAACGGGGCAAAGGACGATATAAGGATACCGTAGCGCAAGGCTGTTGAAATCGCGCTGAACTCGCGCTTTCCACCAATTCACAGAAACCTCCTAGAAAATATATATAACTTCGGTGAAACCTTGTAAGATTTCTGGTGGGAAAAAATGCCTGCGGTTTCTTCAAGTTGCTTTTATATTGCCATAATATAATTAGAAGGAACATGAGAAACAAGCAAGTATTTTCATTTCCTTTACGGCCCAACTCACCAACCTCCTTCTCGTATGCATGCCTTTGAAATATTCAGCACGGAGAAAAAGAACAGAGCAAATACGGCAGCGCTTGACGTTTATTGATCTATAAAATATTTATAGAATGTGTATTTATAGTGCTTGGCATTTTATATGTATGCATACGTATATATACCAGGAGCCTGAATGTGTTACATCTGTCTGCTTTGGCACGTTATGGTGTCCTTATGTGTGGTGTCTACCTGCAAACTGTGATGGTGTCCTTTGAAAATAATACATCTACCCCACTGCATAAAAGGTTTGTGAACACACAATAATCGTTAAATACATTTGGTCTGCGTGGAACTCGGCGCACAGATGCATATACTGAACGTAAACCCTCGAGGAAGCCAGCATCAAGCCAGAGCTGGGCAAGGTGAGCGGGTGCACAGCTTGTAGGGTGCACACGGGTGCAGATGTGAACCATGCTGATCCTCTTAACCCCCCAAGACATTCCTGGCACCCCCTCCTCGCAGGGGTGGCAGTCCCTTCGACGTATACACTCTTAACTCCGTTGCTCTCGTGGGACTGCCAAATCCGTCTCAGGGAATGTGTTTACTGCCCGGAAAGCTGCTCTCCTCTCCTTGCTTTAAGTGATGTGGCTGTCAGAGGGATAACCCGGGTGTCTGAACACCTTCCTTGCCAGCCTGAGTCCTGCGGGAAATTCATCGCCTTGAAGGCAAGCGTGCGTGATTCCAGCAGTCCAGAAAAATGCCAGCAATTTTTTTAAAAAATAGAGGGAAATGGGGAGGGGAGCAGCAGTGACCCCGTGCTGGTGGAGGGAGGGAAAGCCTTCGGGTCAGGGTCCTTGAATGTGTGCGTCAGAAAGAATAACTGGCAGGGATCTGTGAATTACAAGCCTCTAAATTAATTACAGGCTTTTGGTGACATGGCAATAAACCATTCTAATGAAGATTGAGTAGTTTATGGTTTTGTCAGAGCTCTGAAAAATTGCGGGGTTTATAAACTGCATAGATAGCGGGGGGTTTGGTGTGAGCTTATTGAATAAAATATACTGGTGTAAAGAAGCTAAAAATGAACATGTGAATTTGATTGCTGCTTAATTTTTAATTCAACTCTTTGTTACACAAACAGCTTGTTTGCTTTTCCTTGAACCATGCTATTCAGTGCTGATTATTCTCAACTCTGCCACTGTGTCTTTTTGTATGTCTCTAGCGTATCTGATGTTATTTAAAAAAAAACACACCTCAATTGTCATCCTCATTACCGGTGTTTCCCTATCAGTGATGCTTTTTTTTTTTTTTTGAAAAACCCGCAGAATTTCCTGCATGCTCCTGTAGCTGTGTGGTCTGGAACCTGGTGTGCTCCCCCCCAAAAGCAGGCAAAGCCTTCCTGATCTGAACACACCTCTGTGGGAGCCTCTTCAGTAGGAAATTAGGCAGCTAAGTTAATCAGGACAGCTCATCAGATTTAATTTGTGCAGACTGGAGTTGATCTGAACCGGATTGGGAGCTTCTAGGTATCCAAAAGCGTTACGTGCATGGAAAATAAGGCTGATCTGAAAGAGAACCAGGGAAGATTTGGCAGGGGAGTGACACTGAAGGGGCCCAAGGCTCATGCTTATTTGTGTAGATAGCTCTAAAGCAGAAGCAATTGCTAAAAATTAAGAAATGGCTGACATAGTAGTCTTGCGGTCTTATTTTGATCTTGTTTTTATGCATTATGTACAGTTTTTAAATAAAATAATCAAATTTTCTCCAAAATACTCCTACCTCATTGTGCACGCAAGTTTGGCGAGCCCTCCAAGGATTTGTCGGGAGCGTATGATTAAAGAGATGGCGTCTCAAGGACTCTGCTTTCATTTATTACCCAAGCTGGAAACTGTAATGCCAATAAGGGCAAGTAAGTGATTGCAGGCAGAGTTTTGTGGGTAAGGTTGCTAAATGCAGCTGTGAAGAGCACATCTGCATAGTATTCCTACAAGATAACGCTTCGGTCACTTGCACGATGCTTTTCCTGTTGCAGGTGGTTGGGTTGACTCATGGTCTTCTTGCCCCATGAGGCTTTAAGGTCTGGTGGACAACTGGAAGACGTTAGTCTCAATGGAGACTGCTCTAAGTCATACCTAACTGGTCCAGAAAAACTGGGGGGAGTACTTGTGTCCTTTAACCTGTACCTTGGATTTCTTCTCTCAATTTGTGAGGCTGGCGGAGCCCTTCGAGATCAAGGAGGCACGTGGATCATGCAGAAATAAGGAACCAAAGGAAACCCTACTGGAAACTCATCGTTTTGTTTGCACAGAAGAGTTTGAAGACTAGAAAGCACGAATCCACGTACTAAATAGGAAGCTGGAAATCAGATCCTAAAATGCTCTTTCAGTGAACGTGCTCCTCCTTGAGCGCCCAGGGAAGCTGCAGAATTTGGTGGTTTAATTGAGGAGTGTGCTGAAATCCTTGCAAACCTGGCGTCCGAATTAGGGATGCAAGGGCAGCCTCGACTGTAACATTTCTTAGCTTCTGAGCAATTGATTTTATAATCTTCACCTTCTTTTAATTTAGAGGGGGATTTTAATATTACGGCTTTATAAATATTATAATCAGACAGCAGGAATGATGGCTCAAGAAATACAATTGGATTTTCTGTCTGAAATGATAAGTCGTGGATGGTACTTGGAAATTAATCCTTTCTGGCTTCCTGGGGACTATGGATATTCAAAACAGAGACCATCGTCCCCCTGGGAAAGCTGGTGGGAATGCCCATGGGCTGCTGGCTTTTGGTGGGTGCTTTTCAGTTGGATGCGAGGGGAGTGGGCTCATCAGGAATGTGACGTTATTAGTGGTTTTCCTCCAATTGCTAATTTCTATCATGCTAGTACTACAATAATGATGAAATTAAATTAGCATATCATATAGCATACTGAAAAGCTGTGAATACATTACAGTATTGCAAGGCAACAGATAATTGCTAGCTTAATAAGTATTCCTTCTCAGCAAAGATAACTATTTTTTTCTTCTTCCATCACTTGGGAGGGATTTCCTAGTTATTGATTATCTCTTCATCTTCTATAAACTCGGTCAGAAGTCCTGGTTTAGATGAAAATGTCTCTAAATGCTTCTAATTCTGTGTCACTTGTCAATGGACTTGTCTTATACCTGTATGTACCTTGCCGTATGTTGACTTATAGGTCCTTGTTAAGTTTGCAGTTGGCATCCAGTCCTTTGAAATGAATGAGATTTTGTTACCCTCCTTCTCACTTTTTATAGAATTTTGTATATTATTTTTATTTATTTAATTTATTACTATCAAGTTACTTGTATAAAATTGTATTTTGTGTTGTATGCGTTGGAAGACAACTTGCGTGTTTCCTGAAGTGAAGTTCAAATTTTTTCTTTTGGCCAAAAAGCAAACAAAAAACTAGAAATGAATATTAAAAGCAACCATTAAGTGCTCTCTCTAGAATAAACGTTTTCCCTAGTATTTGCTTGTTAAAGGTTGAAGAGAATAATTTGAATTACAGATGTGTTTCTACCTACTTCTGATATTTTTCAGGCTTATTGAAGTTATTTACTTGCTAAACCTTTACTTGTATTTACTCATTGCTGCTTTCATTTTTTTCCCCCTCTTTTTGTAGTTCCACCATGGTTTTCAGTTCGCCCTGCGAATCTTTACGCCTACGAGAGCATGGACATCGAGTTTGAATGCGCCGTGTCTGGCAAGCCCGTCCCTACGGTGGAGTGGATCAAGAATGGAGAAGTGGTCATTCCTAGCGACTATTTTCAGATAGTGGTAATTATCTGTTTTTTTTTTTTTTTTTTTTTTACTCACTATATGAATGGTTGATATTTTTTATTAAGTTGTGAAATGTGTTCTGATACCTGACCCGATCATTGCCATCACAAACTTGGAAGCTTTCCCGAAGAAAACAACATTTCTTGTGCCTCCTAGTGCGAATAAGGAACATTGCAGTGAGATGTGTTATAGCAAGTTCATTGATGTCGTCTCCCAGATTTAGGGAGATTTGTACGCTTCTTTTTGCAGCGATGTAACAGTTTCTGATCCCAATCTAAATTATTGTTAATAACGTTGGCTGCCACGTGCTAAATGACTTCACTTACTAACTATTGGCCTTGGAATAGAAATACTAGATCTCTTCTCCAAGGAAGTCAGACTCACAGGATGGTTAGGAATGACCAACAACGGCTGTGATCAAGTGCAAAGGCTCATTGATAAAGACAAATCTTGGTTTCTCCTTTAAAGTAAAGATCTTTAAAATTTCAAGGTGCTGGAACAAGGATTAGAGAACATGTTGCTGGTGCTCCATAGAGCTACGTGAGCAAAAGGTGCTTTTCTTGGTAATTTTCACCTGATGAGTCTCCCTGCAATAGTTTCAGATCTGTTTCAGGAAATGTTTTGTCTAACTTACGGTTTGGGGGATGAGAGGAATTATTTCTTACATTGATTTTATATAAATCAAAGGGGGTTAATAATGAGAAAGGTTGTTTGATATAATTATGATTTTTAAAAGAGAATTGCTGCACATTTTACCCAAAGTAACATCCCCATGCAGAAGTCCAGCCCCTTTTAGTTTAAATACAACTGTTATATAAGCTTAGTTTATGCTGAGTTTTCCAAAAGCATTGATCTCCTCAAAGCAGTGCCACTTGTAAGTGAGCTGAGACATTGGGAAAAGAGCCCAAAAAATCTCGATGACTGTGAAGATGTCCACAGGCCGTGAGATGTGACTTGTTCAGGGCTTGGTTCTGTGCTAATTTTTCACCTTGTAACAAATAACATCTTTTAATTACCAATCAAAAAAGGTTTTAATGTGGTTTTCATACAGGAGATAGATATATTCTGCCATACACAATAGTAAGTTCAACCTTTTTTTTTTTTTTTTTTTTTTAAATTATACATCATTGCTCATTAGAAAGCAGCCAGAAGCATTAAGCTTCCAAGGAAAGGAAAGCTCTATTGCTGTCATGGTTATGCGGTGGATGAAAACTGTCTCACTTTTAAATTGTTGTTGATAGAAGGCACATTTCAGCCAGAGCACACCCCTCACTTTTTTTTTTTTACCCAACATAATTGGTTTCTGCTTGTGCTAACAGAAGTTAAAAGCTAAATCTCTCTCAAATGGAGTAAGCGCATAGTGACCTTTTCTTGAGGATCTCCAGGCCTCAAGCCATCAGGAGGGTTCGACCTTCAGAACAGCATTTGTTCAAAGACACAGAAGTTGAAAGATCTTCTAAATCTTCCCTGCAGCTGAGGGCCAAGACAAAATTCAGAGCACTAACCAAGTGGTTGGTTGTAATTTGGAGGATGAGTCTTGAGAAAGGTGTTGGATGGACATTGCAACAAAGCGAATTCAACCTCAGGGCTGTAGGCACCTTCCCTCAAACAAAATGCAAAGGTATCAAGTGTCGAGAGAGAGATTTCTGATGAAGATGCTCATTGTTACAGACCTTGTCCTTAGATGACTACGTGAGCTGGGGCTGAGATTGCATACACAGTGCCTTTGTTTCACAAACTAGCTGTTCTGTAAAGGTTTTGTAATCCTCGTTCATGTTGGATGGTGTTTTTCTAATTAATTCTCTTCCTTTTTTTTCCATTTTCCATATTTCTCTAGGGTGGCAGCAACTTGCGGATTCTGGGCTTGGTAAAGTCAGATGAAGGATTTTATCAGTGTGTAGCTGAAAATGAAGCTGGAAACGCACAGGCCAGTGCACAGCTAATCATCCCAGAGCCTGGTAAGATGCAAAGGACACAAAATTGCAGATGTAATTAATGCTATTAACATAAAAATCCCAAGCGAGCAGCTACTATTCTTTATTCCCTCTTACTTATCCAGCTGGCTGGCTGTAGTTAAAAGCGTGTCCAAGCTCTCAGATACTTTGAGACATTTTGTTCACTGAGGCAATTACAAATTCTGGCCTTGTCCTAGAACTGGCTCTGGAGGCCAACTAAACCAGCACGAAGAGCCAACGGCGATGCCTCACAGTCTGTAGGGGAGATTTGTCCTCCTGAAATAGGAGAAGATGGTCATAAATGGGTGAGGTGGTGGAATAAAACAGTCCATAAGCATTAAGGGATTATATATCTAGTTGTGTTAAGCTTTTGTAGAACGTTTGTCTTGAGGAAAGGAAGAAAAAACATTTTGGCAGTGGGATACCAAGAGCAGCCAACCACTGAGAGGTTTGATAAGGTTTGTGTCTGTATGCTAGAAGGACAAATATTGCTCTGTTGCTCTGGAATTAACAGCACTTTGGTTGTAGGGACTGCATTATACAGGAGCGTAGGTGTTTTGGTTTACTGCTTTATATTTTTTTAAGCCAACAGAAAGATGTCTTCATCTTAAACCAGATGCCATGTAAAACATGGCTAAAAGCCTTTCAAAGTTTCTGGGTTGTAAATGATTAATGACCTGCGCCGGGCTGCAGGATGCACTTGCTGCTTCTCATAGGAGATGCCAGGAAGCTGAGGGCAAGGGAACGCGCAGAAGCATCGTTCGTTCCCTGATTTGGACTGGGAAGAGCAGAATCTTTGCAGTCATGGAGTGATGTAGCTTGGTGGGAGAGCGCTGCCCTTGCGGGATCCTGCCAGATGAGTGTTTCCCTCGTCTCTGTGCAGTCACCAGAGGTGCTGATGAGGTTATCTTTCCTTAGGGACAAAGGTGAAAATGAGAAAGCACTTAGAAACTAGATTTCACGGGCGGAAAAAAATGCCTGTGTGATATTGAGGAAGGACGGCAGGGATCAGTGAGGCATCATCCTGTTCAGAACCAACCTGTTCCCCTTCAGATCTCGCCGTGGGGAGATGCAGGGTTGTTTTGCCTTTGCTCTTTATTTTCTTTGGTTTCTTTCAAGCTGAATCTGGCATTCAGCTCATGCACTTGAATTACATTTGCATGCACGAACATCTGAAGGAAACGGGCCATCTCCTACCGTAGGGAGGTTTAATCTGGCCCTAGGATCAACCAAAGCAAAACTGGGTAACTGAGCGCTGCTCCCACCTTGTCATCGCAAGTGAAGTGCTGTCAGGAAATTTTATACTCTGTGTTTGTGTTTATTACATTGGGCATTGGATTAAAATAGAAGAAAATGAAGAGCAAATCCTAAAGAGCTCCAGGACGCCATTGCAGACTGTCTCCGTTTCCCTTTTTAAGTGATGGATTACTTTTTCCTGGCCGTTTAATCAGATCTTCAAACAATGCCACTCCAATTCCTCGGAGATGAAGGGGGGGCCGGCAAGCACAGCTGGTGCAGGAGCCAGCTACAAATGCAGATGAAGTGGTGGGGCTGGGGGGAGTATTTCTGCTTTGCTCTGGTGGGGGCTGGCGATGACCCAGCAGCACCTAGTCTTGGTGCTGTGGGTTTTTATGGGAAGCTGGAGAAGTTTCACTGTGATCATTAATAACTAGCATCCCTTGGGTGAGCCATTTACGTGGAAAGGGCACAAACGAAGGCGTAGAGTTATCAGAGTTTGCGTTTTCTGAAAGCCAGGGTCAAGTAAAGCCTAACAGTGATTTATGCCCCAAATTTACATCAGGGTAAAATAGTTGCTGTTTTTTGATGATTCATAAAATTACAGATAGTTATTGCTTTTATTAATTGCAAATAATTTGGACCGTGCTGAGAGCTAAACGTGTTATATATGTTATGCTGGAGGATATTGGAAGTTTAATGCAGGTAAAAGGATGTAATCAGTTCATACCATCATTATTATGCAGATGTGTAGGTTGACATCCACCGTTTTGACCACCAGTAACTGTAGGACCTGAAGGAGCAGCACGTGAGTTGGCCTTAAAGCAAGAATAAACGAGCTCCGATTGAGACCGAGCGCGTCCCTTGTAAATGCTGCGCGGCTAAATTGGAATTAGCCAACACTGAAATGAGAAGTGAAAGCCAAATGGGCTGCGAGCTCCCGCAGATAATAGCCTCCGCTTTCACTCTTCCAGATGTGGCTGTAGGAGGCTCCAAACTATTTCAGTAGGTGTTGTGCTTAGACTACAAAAAGCCGGCGAGCTCCCTGAGAAATATAAAATTTCTGTCCTTAGCTGAGCTCGTGGCTGGAGAGGCGCTGTACTGAACAGATCGTTACGAACTAGGGTGAAAGAAGTGATGGTGGATGGGTTGCGATACACACATCAGACAGCAAATCAAAGTGCATTTGTCGATCCCAGCACCCTTGGGGAAAAGGCGCCTGGGATTATTTCTTCTCCCGTTCCCTTTCTTTCCCATTAACGACCTTAATGCTAGACCCGAAGCGAGAGACTGCTCACCAGTTTATAATAAATTTATAAACTGCAGCTTTAAATACTTATTTCGTTAAAAATCAAAGCAATAAATAAGAGAGATTGAAGGATTTCTCTTCTGTCATAATCCTCAACCAACGTGTCCTGGGTTTCTCAGGCCACTTGGCTGCTTGCCGGCCTCTATTTCTGCCTCGTGACTCTGCCAAAGAACAATTACTCCTCTGAACCTACAGGCATGCGTGATCCTATTAAGAAGGTAAAGGAACAAACCCTACAATATGTACTCCCGATACAGGTACTAGAAAGCAGGTTCTCAGCAAGAAAAAGCAGCTGAAAGAGATCTCCGTTGGCTGCCTTATTTTTATAACTGTATAAAACGTGTTATTTGCACACCTAGAAAATGAGCAGAGAACAGCGTGGTGGTGAATGATGGACACGCATAACTTCAGCTGAAGAGAAGATCCCCGAGGAAAACCTTCCTATAAAGAACTTCCAGGCAGTTATTTGCTTTACGCCAGCAGCTCCTCACTGATCCCTCCTTCAGATATTCAGAGGATGTATGGAGGGATTGTTTTATTCTAGCAGGTGAAAGATCAGATAAAGACAGCCCTGAAATCATCAACGTGTGTATACAGCGGGGTAATTATTAGCTACGTTTCTGCAATAAGTTCCTCGCTAGACAAATCCGCAGCTTAGGAAGATAGGCTCGCTCGGAGACTGGTGAAAGCGCTGTAAATCAGCTTTCGCTCTTGGCATTGTAATGCTTGAGGAAGTCCAAAGCTGGACGTTGTAGGGAGATGGGGAGGGTACAGAGAGCTGAAGCTCTTGGGAAGATCCTCGACGGGTGAGCCCCATCGAGCTCCAAACACCACTGCTTGCGCTCAGCTGTGTGTGGTTCAGTTTCTCATTTCGATCACATCCTTTTTCTTTTTAATTCCTCTACTTATGAGTTGTGCGGCTGCTTCTCGTCGCACGTTTTCAGCTTAGCAGCTTGCAGATGTAACGCTTTTGCACGTGCAAGGTCTTCGCGAGGACTTTGCATTTTTATATAACAAGACTTAGAGCGGGAAACTTGTAAATTACTTTTCCTTGACAAAGAAACAGGGGTTGAATCAATTTCCAAAAATCATTTTCCCTGAATTCCTATTAGAAAACCGTTCTGAGAGGCATCATTTCCCTTTATTACAAGTCTTACCTCCTCCTTAAGAAATCACAATCCATCTCCGTGCTAAGAAACGGAGCTAGTTTTCTCATTAAAATTCAGATGTTTAGTTTTTGCAGGTTTGTTGGAAGAGCCAAACAACGTACGTTAGTCTTGCTTCTGGTTAGTCTTAAAACTAACCTGAAATATAAAAGCATGGTTTTGAATATCGGGAAAAATGAGTGAAAAAAGTAAGGAATTGGAAGTTTTTGGAAGAGGTCAGGCAGGTATATCTTCGTGCTAATAATCCTGGTCCTGCCTTAGCGTGGGAAGCTGGTACGTGCTGCCTCTCCAGTCCGCTCTCAACGCCCTGAATTAGAAATAGCAAATTTCCCAGAGCTCCTTCGTGCCGTGGAGGCAGCTGCGGAGCAGAAGGAAGAAGTGAGGGGCTATTTCAAGACTCCACTTGCAAATTTCAAAGTTGAATGTGTGTATGTACATAGAAATATAATATTTTTTTTTCCTAACCCAGACAACGGCAACTCTGCCGGCATGCGAAATTTATTTTCTGAAGGCTTATTTATTAGGCTGCCAGGGATGGCCAAAGAGATGCTACAGGGGAAACCTCTGGCAGCAAAACAGCAGCAAAAGCACCTAAGGACCTGCACAAGGCTCGGGGCTGGGGAGGAGAATGACCTCCTGAACCAACATTGTGTGTTTTCGTGCTGAAACAAGAGCTTTAAGTTCCTCGTTTTAGTATGCACAACTGGTAAGCTGCTCGCATTTATTGCACTGCGTAAGCAGTAATAATCACGATAATGGTAAGAATAAATTCGGTTTATATGCGTTTATGGTGGTCTCTGCCATAACATTATGACACCTTACTGGGGATTTATAACAGACATACGCAAAAATACGAAATCAGCAGAATATGTTTCTGGTTTAAAAAAAAGAAAAAAAGGTATATAAAGGTCATCCTAGAAACAGCAGAGGTGCCCAGAAGACTGACCAAAGCTCTGCAAGGGACTGTCTTGGAAGACGTTTAGAATTTCTCCTTTTGCAGGTCTTCACGAACAAGGTAGGCAAACGTTTTCCAGGAATAATAGGGGTATTTTTAATCCTGCCACGGGATGTTGGAAAGGATCAGCTGAGTTCCTGAGTTCATTTCTGGTTCTGCTTTCTTTGGATTTAATTGAACTTTTTTGGAAACTTTCAACTGTAACAGATTCAAGAACTGCACAGTGGAAATCAGGCAGGGAGCATTATATCCAGAGGGTTTTTTGTTTGTTTAGTTTTTAATATCTGGAATTATTTTAGAATGTAAAAGTGTAAGTCTAAGGGAACTGTTTGGGTCACTTGTGATCAGATTCGGGGATCTGACACCTCTGGTTTGGACCAGAAAGGTTCTGGATGTAGGGACCAGTGTTGTGAGAAATGCTCAGGTGTGAGCACCGCCCGTTCCCAGAGGTCTGTTCTTAACGGCAAGCTTCGGACACAGCTAATGTAGGTAGGGGATGCTTGATCTTGTCCTAAAAATACTAAAAACACGTCTTAGTTCTAAGGTGGTAGTCAGATACACACAAACATTTGCGTTTCCTCAATCATTTACAAACGTCTTCGTGTTTTCTTTAAAAATTAAAAAGAGCATAGAACAAAAGAGTGATCCAAGCACAAAGATTCTGTAAAGACATGACAGATTTTTTCAGAAAACACTGTGAAATTTCTTGCGTATAAGAGAGGAAGACCTACTGTCACAAGCACAGCTGTGTATTAAAATTGATTTAGGGTAATCTGAATAAAGGACAGGGGAGTAATAATTTCCTATAGAGCTGTTTACAATTTCCAACCCAGCCTTCCCATGATTTTGTGTTTCTAGAACAGGATATATGTTGATAAATAATAGTCCCGGGAAACTGGAAGGCAATTAACATTTAAGTGGTGTTAATGAAAATATCACTTACCGTATATTAACTTTACGTGGTAATGTCAGAAGAATCACGAGATAGAATAAATAACTGCACAATTAGTTCCCAAACTTCAAGATGTGTCAGAATTTAATTTGGCAGGGTAGCAGAACTGAAGTGCTATGTTTTAAATGTGGAAGCGATGTAATTTCTAGTCTTATATGAGTTTCCAGACAATTGAATGTAATTAGTATGATAGCTTCGTATCGGAACTCTTACTGTAAGTGTTCTCTTTAATTTTTTTTTTTTTATTATTTTAACCTGTAAAAGGAAACCTTTTGGTTTTCACAAGTATCGTATGAATGACTCGGCTTACATACCCAAAATCTTCATTTTTTTTTTAATAGCAATTTGAGAGCAGAGAAAACAGGTTTTTGTGAAGAGCTCGATCAAGAGCCGCTCCTTCGGGTTTGTATAACGTCAGCACTTTTTGTTTTCACCGAGAGCAACACAACCTATTACACATTCACTTAAAGCTGCTGAAAAAAAATCCATAAAAGGCTCCGAGTCAAATTCTGGAGAAGCTCCTGGTTGAGGTGAGGTCAGCGAAGTTGCAAAGAGCTGGCTGCGGGAGCGTGCTGCTGCCTGGGTCTGGCATCAGTGCATCTCTTTGTGCCTCCGGCTGGGGCTTCCCAAGGCGGCTGGGGTGGCTGCGTGTCCTCGTTTTTGAACTTCCAGGCTCCTTACAGCTTGTAGAAACCTATTTGTGTGTACATTCTGTGATTACAGTTTTAATGTAAGTGGAGGTGGCAGCGCTGGTGTCAGAAGTCACGGCCGTTCGTGGAGGTCCGTGGCCCTGTGCATGTTCGGAGGGATATTTGCCATGGGGCTCGACTGGATTTTGTAGGTTATGTAGGCAAAGACTTTCTTCCTCTTAAACTGCCTGTAAAGGAGGAATTGGGAAATTATTGGAGGAAAGACAAATGAGTGCTGAAACTGTTAGTCTGACCCTGGTGTGCCCAGGTTTGACTGCAAACCTCCCAGTAATTCACTTGGATGCCTTCTGCTCAAATGAGTTCAATTTTCCTGGTTATCTAAGGTGTCCTAAAGATACCTACATTTGAAAGCGTAGTGTTTTTGTATTTTGTAGCTGGATACTGGGTAGGAATTTAAGATATTTATGGGCTGGTCACCTTTGTATGGCTCATGTCCTTGTAGGCTTGTTCATTCGACCACGTATATAGTTGGGTGATCAACTTCAGACCTTCAGGCCATTTCCCAAGCTTAATTTTTAAGTTAACTCCTCGCTCCGTCAACTCTTTCCCCCCTTTTCCAGGTGCTGATTGTTCCCTAAACATAACATCTTCCTTTAGAAGCAGAGATGAAGTTAGACTGCAGAGCTTGCCAGTAATAAGGTCAGGAGATGCATTGTCTGCAGTCCTGAGTGCTGATGAGTTTTTATATGTAGTGCGCTACCTTGTCACCTTCGCGGCAGAAACCTATTTGCTGAGCTGCCGTTTGATCGGCGATAAGAAAGGGTAAGAAATAGCTGGACGTGTTTGCTTTATGGGGGAAACATCAAATTAATCTCCGGGCATATTTGTCAGCGATATTAACTTCATATCTTTGCTTCCTGATGGAAAGATTTAGGGAAAACAACCCCCAAACGTGCAGTCTTACATGTGGCCCTGTTTAGGAACTGCAAGATATTATATGAGTTTTTGCTTTTATTTATACTCAGGACCAATGGTACCTGACTTTTACAAAGTACACGTTTAGGGTAGAGTTTATTTGGACCTGTTCAGCCTCAGAATTAGTACTGAGGGTTGGACAGGCTGTGCAGCGCCACGGTATCCTTGCCATTGCAGTGGATACGGCAGGGTCCAGGATTAACCTCAAATGTCCTTTGTATCCCCTTAATTTGAGAAGTTATGGGGTATATTCTGGAAATTCTTGAAGCTGGTTTCTGAGACAGTCAAGCTGGTGGCTGTATTTAGGGGAAAATGAGCAGCCAGACGAGCATGTCCTTTGCTCGTGTTGACTGGTGCCTTTCCTATACCGCGCGTCACCTGGTATCTGCTGAAAATGTACTTGTAAAAAGAGTACAGAGCACGTGCATGAGGCACCAAAACGTGCTGCCAATATCGCTCCAGAGACGGATGTATTGATCCCTTTAGCACCTACACCTCCAATCATAGCGTTGTCATCCCTTATATGTGTGCAAAAAGTGATTTTTTTCAGCATTGCGAAAGGTGGGTGGGAGAGAATTAGAAGAGGAAGGAGAAACTCGGGCTCTTTGCCACCTGGAAGGAAATCCATTTAATTCACCCTGCCTATCCTTGTTGTAGTGTTAAATATAGACTAAATAGTTGAATATGGATTTATGTAATGAGCTCACAAATCGATTTTGGGTCTGAGTTTAGGAGCGGAGAGTCTGTTAAGATCAAAACAGTGCCCAGCACCAGCATGGGGGCAAGGGGAGGATGCTTTTTCTCTTTTGGTTCTGATGCTGATTCAGACCTATCAGGACTTTGTCTGTCTGTATGGTTATTTACACCCGGCAGATCAGAGAGCAATAAGGAAAAAAACAAATAAATAAAAGCCTTATGCTTCTCATATCCCTCCCTTTCTCCACTCTGTCCCTTCTTTCTCCCCCACCCTCTCCGCCGCTCTTTGGGAATACTCCCGTGCACCTTGTCTAAACGTTGATTATTTAGCTCAAGCGATTCGCTAATAATTTGCAGAACGAAATTCCTTGGGAGTAGAGGAGCCGAATCCCCGCGAAGGTGCATCTTTCATCTGCCCCTTCCCCTGTCTGGCTCAGTGGCCTCGGTTAGAAGTAATTGTAATTGGTGTCTGGGCTGGGATGACAGTGTCAGCCTATCATTTCAGGGTTTAGAGCTGTGCATTGGATAGCCAGATTTGTAATTATAATGTGCTTTGCTCCTATTTATATTCAGCAGCTTTCTCGCCTTGCTGTTGCTTTCCCTGGAAGGGGAAGATTGAGCCGGGGAGGGGTGACTTGAAAGCAGGGAGGCGTTATTTGTTCAGAAAACACCCCGATTCTCGGAGGAATAGAGGGCCAAGGTGAACAGCCATCAAAAGGTACCCGTCCTGGACCACGGAGGCTGAAATCGGTGCTGTCAAAATTTAAACGCGCCGGCCCCTCCCGTAGGAAAAAGCAGAATTTTCCTCGTGTGAATGGGTCAAACGGTGCTATCGGTGCTGCAAGATTGCTCTGCCCTGCTCAGGCTGCTGCACGGAGGGTTTCTGAAACAAGGGCCTCTTAACCATGATTATTTAAAGGTCCTGTTTGCCTCGAACGTACCTCCTCTCAGCTGCGGTTGCATCAGCGCAGTGACAGATCTGCACAAGTCAGCGACCTCCTACCAGCGGAGTGGAGATGAGAATTGATTTCCGCATCCTCTGTCACTTTCCTCCACAGGGCAGAAGTTAATTTTGAAGAGGTCCGAGGAAATGATGGGGTGGAGTGAGCCCTGCTGGCTGCGTGCACGGCAGCGCGGAGCTGGCAGCCTGGCTCTGGCCAGGAGCATCCGTTGCAAGCGAACACTTCATTTTCACGTTCAGGACATTAACCCCTTCAGCCCGTCTAATATTTTTCTTTTAACTTCATCGCATTATCTTTATTCACTCGGAAGGATTTCTGTGTCTTTGTCATGGGTCTACCTTCTGCAGATTCTGTAATGGAATTATCATCTTTGCCTCTGAATCGCAGCTGCAGCCAGCACACAGCATTGCTGCCTAATGGGATTTGGACCAATAATCCCACGGGAGTGGCCAAATCCGTCGTGGATTTGGGGGTGAAAGGTGTCCCCACTCCGTTTCATTTCCTATTCACGGGGCTCCTATCTGCAGAGAGAAACATCAGAGCAAAGATTAGGTTGAAGGAATTCACACATTTCTCCATTCGGTTTCCTAAAGCCCTGCCAAAGAGGGGAGGGATGCTTCTAAAAGCATTCACAGCATGCAAAAAAAATGAAGTTTGAACATGGAAAAGACAGATTATTTTTAGGAAGACAGTTACTTCCCTCTCTGTTGGGCACCCCAAAAAACCTAGCACGCACCGGGAGCCCCCGTTGTGTCCGCCGGAGCAAAGCAGGACCCTCGTTCCCGGCCAGACCTGAGCATCCCCTGCCTGAGGAGTGCTGAACAAACTATCGTACTGTCAGCTATTCCGGGCTCTAAATTATGTCCTGCATATATAGATTTTGGCTTACCCACATTGACCTTAGGTGGCCATGTTCCTGATTTATGGCGGCTGCCTGGGAATGAATCCATCTTGCGGGAGTAAGAGCCGTGGTTAAGAGCTCTGCCTTGGTCCGATTTTAAGGAAATCAGATTTTCAATACACTTGCATTTATCTTGGTCAAAAGGAAGAGTTACTCAGCTGAAATTAAGGACAGGCAACTGGGTCAGTATTGGTATTTCTCAAAGTTTTGGAAAACCCTTTTGGTCGGCTGGCTCCCTGTAGAAGAGTCTAACAAGGATTATGAAGACTTTTCTTCTCAGCTCATAATAACTGATTCTTCTTTAAACCGGGATTAAAGAAAGCTTAGATAGTCTTTGTTTACCTTCTTGTTTGTTTTCGCTTTCGGGTTCTTGTTTTTTTTCCCCCTGTTGTTTGTAATTTAGTGTATTATGGTGGATTTCTGAGCTGTTCGAAGGTACTAACAGTTTCATTCCAGAAACAGTTGGCAGGATTTTCCCTGCCAAAACCTCAGGATCTTTCCTTCAGGTAACAGCAGCTGTTCCCAGTTGTTGTCATTTAAAACATCTCCACCAACAGTTTCAGTTGAATAAAGCAACATTTTGCTAATCTCGTGGCGTGGCAGAAAAGACGGGAGTTTGGAAACATCTGTCGCAGCTGCAAAAAAAAACAGGAATTAGGTAAAGAGCCCAGGAATCAGGTGAGGATGTGCGCCTTTTGCAGACGTTACAAGAAATAGGGCATTTAGGGATGTGGCATGCCGATTCGCATGGACTGGTGCAGAGAGCCTGACCCTACGTCGCCTGCGATGGAGATACAAGTCCATTTTTTCTGTATGGGAAATAATTGCAGAGGGCCAAAACATTATCTGCCGTACCGAGGGGAAGGCAGATAAAACCTGCCGAATTTAATGACTTAATTAGGGTGATGTTGATAGATCCCCTCCAGTGGTGGTACTTTGCTCTGGGCAGTGCAATATTTGGGATATGGCCCCGGACAGCAGGGCTGGAGGGAACGCCCTTTACTTCCCACACAGACCTGGAGCCCAGATGCATGGCATGAAGGAAAGTCTTTACCTGCGTTACAGCTGTTAAATATTATCATTTTTCAAGCCAGATGATGAAATAATAAAAGCAAAGACAGTTTCTATTACCTATGACCAGATAAAAGTACATATCTAAAAATGATAAATTAAAACGAGTCTTCCTTAAAACAGCTTTGGCTGAAAAAGCCAGATTACAGTGGGAAAAGCGCCGAGATTCACAGGGTGAGTGAAATGATTTAGTTGGCATCGGCCAGGCCTTGGGATGAAATCTGGTCTCCAGTTTTGAGCCCTTCATTGAAGGGACCAGAGAGACACCAGATCGGAAAGTCATGGAAGTGATCAGAGCTTCATCAAGAGAAGAAGGACTGAAGGAACTGGAAGGCTTTAATTTAGGTAGAGGAACAGAAGACACACTGCAACCCAGTCTACCAGGAAGAATTCATCTCATTTCTGGCTTGCCTTACTCGGATGTGAAGTTGCTCAAAATCAGAACAACTCTTTTGGAATTAAACTATGATGTGTGAGATGAGAATCCGGCTTGTTATGTTTTACTGCTGTTTGTGTTTTTGCAAGGTTTTATTACTGAGCTGGCTTTGTGACATCTATCTTCCCATGTAATTGCCTTACTGTAGTAAAAAAAAAAACAAACAAAACCAAAAAAAAACCAACAACAACCCCAACCTTCTGATACTCCCAAATTAAGAGATTTTTCCAGCATGTTGAAGGCGTTCTTTACAATGCCAGTTTGAAATCAAGCTTTTTCGGAGTAATATAAAGCCATTTTAAAAATTAATGTTGCATATGTAATCTCGTGTGTCTGCACTGCTGTGGTTGCTCTGTGGCTTTCAGTATTGAAATCCCATTAAGCCTCACCTTCAGCATGCAAGGAGGAGCTTTATGTAGAAATCTGTAGATAAGCAAGAAAAATACGGCTTTATCTTCCAAAGTGGGTTCAGTTTAGCCACGGACTTAGTCATTTTGTCTGGTTTTGTTCATACTCAGCGTGGGATGGAGGAAAACGAATCGGTTTGGGTGCTAAGCTGTGCAACCCTTACTCTAGCATGTCTTTTTAGAGGAAATGGTTTAGGCAGGAGCAGTCGATGCTGTGGACTTTGGATGTGGCTATGGACAGGGGTGGAGCAGCTGCAGTTTATTCTGTCTCTGGAGCAACACGTGGTCACTTGAGTGAGCTTTTCACTGCCTTGGACATGAGGCTTTAGGTCGAAGGCTGTCCTTGTAGCAAAGGTTTAATGCGGTGATGCCTGCCTGCTGCCTGTTTTCCACCAAAACGTTTCTGATGTTTTATTTTGTGCCTGCTCTAAACCAATCTTGTAGCTGTCAGGAGCACTTGCAAGCTTCTGGGTGGTGCCAGGTGGGATACTGAGCCCCTTAAAACATTTGTTATGGAAACCAACCTTTTTTTTTTTTTCTGTAAATTATGCCAAATCTAGTCCATACTCATCTCTGCCACTGTGGCTACAGGGAGGGGATAGCAAGCTGCAGGGTGCTGTGCATGCAATATTCCCTTCCTGGCTTCCTTTACAGGTCTTACAGGTCTTCTGGGATGGCAGCACCCTCTGCTATGAGAAGGTACAGGAGAAAATGCCTTCGGACAGCACCTGTCAGGTCCCAAGGGACTGTGTCAAACAGCAAACCAGCCGCCAATGCCCTGTGATGGTTTTTTCTCCTCCTCCTCCAGCAAAGCCCTCCCTGGCTTCTGCAAATCCTCCGGCTACAGCCCTCACTTTGTTCCCCTTGCTTGCAGCTTGGCCAGCCCAGGCACAAGAGCTGCATTTGCTAAGTACGTGCTTAGAGCTCTGTTGGTGTTGGGGTCTCTCCGTGCCCCGCTGCGCTCCCCCGTGACGCCTTTTCCGCTGCCGCATCCCATTGTGCTCCGGGTCGGGGCCTCTTGAGCCTCCTGGCTTAATAACTTCTCTGCTTCCCCAGCCAACGTTATTAAAATATATTTAGTATTCAGGGATTTAGATCCTGACCTTCTATAATTATTGACACCTATTTAATTTCTCCTTTCATCCGTGGCCAAGCCTGGTACAGCTGCTGTGGCACATGTATATACATCATTGTTGCCAGCACGAGCTGATTGGCATTCATGCTTGAGTGTCTTTTTATTTTCTCCTTGGATGCTGGGAGCAGCCTGAGTAGCTCGGAAACTAAAGAGCTTCATCTATTAGGCGTGACAGATTTGTATTCAGCGGTAAACGCCTGACCTTGCTCAAACTCCCTCATCCATCGCCATCGTCCCCTCCCAGATGAAAGATTTTTGCTTCCTGCCGGTCGCCGTGGAAACGGGGCGAATTCAGCCCGGGAGAATGGCTAATAAGAAAAGATGTCGGGTGTAAGGATAAAAATGCATCGCGAGGAGCCGTGCTCGTTGCGTACGGACGTGCAAGAGGCTTTCACGAGATGGATTTTAAAGGCAATGTGATATGGGGAGCGTATTCGCGTTACCCTGCAGTTAAACAGGCTAAGAAATGAGCTACAATACGCCCTCCTGCTGGAGAGCAATGCGTTTTAGCCTTTAGTTTCACATGGGTACGTAGCAGGGATTGAGCTCTTGAGCAACGAAACTTGTCTTTTGGACCTGGGCACCAAGTGGGCAGGCTGTGCCCGTCACCCACCACCACCTCCCATCCCTGCCCTTCGTCCCCTTGCACCATCTTGGCCAACGTGCCTCCTTAACCCCTCACCAGGGCTGTTTTTCGATGGTTTCCCGTCTCAGAAAAAGTTCAGACTTCGCACTGAGCCAGAAACGTCTTTGGATATCTTGGCTCCTGGAAAACCAACGTTTGGATGAGTTGTTGCAATGGGAAGAGTCAGCAGGGGAACATCTCAGCTTGCATTTTTCCTCCTCTGCTGTACGGCCAGCTGGGTATGCAGCCGTTAATGTATGCATGCAGTCTGTATCCATATACCTTAACCATAGGCCCCCTTTTTGCATGAAAGGTTGGACTCGATGAGGTTTTGATGTCAATTCCAATGTGGACTGGTCCGTGATTATATCCGTGTCTACAAAAGTCAGTGTGAACTCACTAATGTATTGTGCTGGCTCTCCAGTGTTGAGCCCACCATTTTCAGCTTCTCTTGCACTGATTTCCTGAAGAATACCATAGAATAGGAGGTAGGTTTGGGTGGGTTTGTTTTTTTCCATCAGGCTTACCTTATTGTATGTTACCTTGCATTTATTGCAGTAGGGTTTGCTGAACGTGTCTGTGCACTGGACTGAGATCAGGAATCTCCGCCAGTTGCTTCTGTTTCAATCTGGATAATGTGTGTGTAACATACAAACATATAGTTATACAAAACCCCATGCAATTTCTTCACAGATTGAGTAGTTCGCTCCATTGTACGAATTTTATCTTGACTAAGGTCTAAGAATTAGTCATTTAGTTCTCATAAGTGATTCCCGTTGCACACTCAGATGAACTGTACATGCTCCATAAATGAGTACCCTTGGTTTCTCTGGGCCATTTGAGTTTTTTTGGGGACAGTAAGGGTTGGCAGGGCCCTGAGTATCTCCCTGGCAGCCTGCAGCAGTTGCTTGCAGAGCAAATAGCTGTCCTGGCAGATAGTCTTGAGGGTTGAAGCTCTTCACGATGGCCCTTGGGAAGGATTTCAAACTCGGCACTGCACAGGGGCTGCTGCCGTGTTTGCTGTTGTGAGGCCTGGGAATTCAACGCGTAGCACGTGCTGAGCTGGAGAGGACGGAACGACAGGGTGGTAAATAACAAAGGGTGTCCAAGTCTTTTAGTGACAGTTTTGATAGTGGGGAAGACTGTTCTACTACTTTTTGTAATGTTAAAAATATACTTTATATATATGTGCCATGCTTATCCTTCTTTGCAGTGTTTTCCTATGTTTCTAGTACTAAAATAAGGAAGAAAAAAAACATCATAGTCACTTAAGCATGCGGTGTATGATTTCCTGGGGTTTCTTTCATGAAGATTTTATTTTTAAAATATTGCAAAGTAGCAAAATTGATTAAAACCTGGATGGTTGCAAAGTTGTAAAGGCAAGACAGACCGCTGGCCCAGGCTGCCCAGAGAGGGGCTGGGGGCTCCTCGGGGAGGTTTCCAGCAGTGGGGCTGGGCACCCTGCTCAAGGGGGCCCTGCTGGGACAGCGGGGGACCGGGGGCACCCAGGGCTCCCTGCCCACCCGGACAGATCTCTGAATCTGTGAAAGAAAGGGTGAAAGCATGATTGTGGTCTTACTGCAAGATGAAGTTCGTGATTAAATAGATACCGTGTAATTAATCAGGTAGGAAATATTCAGGTTGAGTAGCTGGCTTGACAGAATTAAGAAAGAAGCGAAGACGAATCATTTAAAGCAAGCCATGAAAAATTATTTTTAAGAAGCAAGGTTCTTCTGCTAACGCGGACACAATCAGCTTCAGAAGGGAAGGAGGATGTGCTAGGAAGGAAAAGAAAAAAGCTGCCCGGCACTCTCGTTAAAAACATAAACGCCATTCACTGTCAATACAGCACGTGTTTAATGGATTAAAATTGACAAACTCTTGATACTTTAATGAATGGGGAATAGTCACTGGGCTGGGTGTCTTGGGGGTGGCGTTGGGTGGAGATTGTCACTGGGACGGGTGCTGTCGAATGCCTAAGATCGATTACCTGAAAATAAATATGAGCTGCTTATCATTGGAGTTAAATGGGTTTGAGATGGATACGCAGCGTGATTTGGCCATTGGAACAAGCTAAGCCTCTTCCAACAGTATGTTTTAACTGCAGGCAATTATGAAATAATATATACAGGAATAAAGGAATAAGGATTAAGAAAGGAATAAGGAAGTCGGCAACATCTCGTGAAAGCAGAAAAAAAGGACAGAGGAGAAACAACGCATTCAAACAAACCCTTGTGAGTGCTATGAAGAGGGTTAATGAATTAATTTTGCTACATTAATGAGCAGAGAGGGAGCTGTGATGTCTCCCCGTTGCACCACCAAGGCTACCTCTGCCATCAGCTCTGGGTGTCTTTCTCCAACTTTTGTTGGCTTTCTCCAAGATACCTTTCAGCTAGACCCAAATCATTTAAACACAGTGCTGCGTATACTATAGGAATTAAATGAATATATTTTATGATTCCTATATGGGGTGCCAAGCTAAAGAGCCTTGTACTTAATGAATCCGCGGTGAATCTGGCGTTACGTTACTGCAGGGGTGCAATGCTGAAATCTAGGAGAGTTTGGTGAGGCTGGCCCCGAAAAGAGGATAGATGGCTGTCTGGTGAGAGAGTATCACAAAACGTTTTACTCAGTTGATTCAATTTTAATTTTCATCTAATTGGAAAAAATGAAATTACGTTCAGATGAAATGAACCCAGAGGAGTACTTCACACTACTATTTCTAAAGGGAAACGCAGACGTTCACAAAAGAATGAAAAAAATTCTGAATTTGTAGGAATTTCTGTTTTCACTGGAAGTAAAATTAAAACTGATTGAGGTAGTTCGGGGGTTGAGAGAGGCAGGGTGGTACAGGTGGGGGGAAGTTTTTCCCTTTCCAGCAGCCTCGGTGGGGAGGCAAGAAGGCACGTTTTGCTCTTCCTGCAATACAACAAAATTCGTTGTTTGTGCTGATAGATGAAAGAGAGTGTAGGTAGCTGGATTATACAGGATGCCTTCAGTGAGACCAGCGGTGGGAAGGGATGTGATTGTCACGTTTAATGAAGTGTAGGGTACTCTCATCTATATGATTATTATTTTTTTAAACGCGGCACTGAAGATGCCATTATAGAAAACTCTTCTAGTATGGAAATCTACCGAGTGATAGAGGGGAAGAAGATAGAGCTGATGCCAGCAGAAGGAAACTGTTGAAACAAATAAATCCTACTAAATGTTTAAATGGAAAAAAAAAAAAAAAAAAAAAAAAAAAAACACGCAGGGAGATGCACAGGTACATTTGCAAGTCTGTTTGCAGACAGATGCTCCTCTACAGAAGCTATAATGCAAGGGCTCGGCGACCTTGACAGAATTTGCTGGGGGCAGTCTCTGTACGAAGAGGAAAACACTCTTTAATAATTTTTCCAATATGTTAGTCACACCCTGGCTTTCACTCAGCATCAGATATGCATGAGTATTTTCCTAGCATTTCCTTTTTTGTTCAAACTATTGGGCTGTATTCTGCTCTCCACATGACTTATTTTGATTTTTTACTGGGAGCTTTGTGCATCTTTTTTTTTTTTTTTTTTTTTCTGTAGCAAGAAAAGGGAAAAGAGCCGTGTCCTCTGCTGAGCCGTTTCGGATCCGTCTGGGCTGGTGATACATTATGGATGCTGGATCCCAAAGTAGGCTTGTTTGTTTTGGCTCTGCTTCCAGGACCCCGGTGCCACAGAATCAATAATGTTTAACGTCAATCTTGCCAGTGCTTCCTTTCTTTTGGGAATGAAATTAATTTTCTTCAGCTTGGCACGTATGGGACGACAGCGTCCCCCCTGACCTACCGCTTGAGCATATGCAATTATCCTAAGAGTGGAGGTTGTGAAGGAAACAGCTTTTAAAGCATCAGACGTGGCAGCTCTAGGACATCAGCAAGCGCTAGGCTGAGGCGGTTCTCCCTTGATACTGCCCAGTTTCTAACCTCTGCTGGGCAGAGAAGAGGTAGGTTTTGAATGTTTTGTTGTGTACGGCCGGCACTCAGCTGCTCCTTCCCAACTCATGAAAATCCCGTTCCGTGTCGAGATTCCTGCGTAAAAGTACCCAAAACCAAACGTGTTTTTGTCTGTGAGTTATTGGCTTTGTCACACAAAGCGTGGAGTTAGAAAAGTGTAGAAAAGTAGTGTTTTGGCTTTTTTTCTGATAACCTTATAAATTATCTTTATTTCAATTTTTTTTTTTAACATTCAATATAAAACGGATTGCAAGCAGACCCTTAAGAAGCTGTCCATAACCCCTCTGCACACCCACCCACCATGACTCCTCTTAATCCCATCTACATTTGAGTATCAAAAGTGTTGTCTTCCACTTCCAACGAGTCATTCCCAGCCCTGGGGTGGTGGCGGGCGGTGGGTTTTTGCTTTGTCTTTCCAGTTTTGCATGAATTTCTTGGGCTTGGAAAACGGAATGGCTTTTCTGCTGTAGGTAGATTATTTTCTTATCAGTTTCTGCCAATTTCTGTTCTAACGCTTTGGTTTTTTACCATCCTGCCAGCCTTGGGAGAATTATTCTAGTGTGACCACTGTTTGACTGTACTCTTTGGTGTACTCCTGAGTTGTGCCGGAGGCAGTTTGTCTGCCTGCCATTTCTTACATTACCCCGATGACCCAAGAAAGAAAGCACAATCTGTAAAGCAGAAAATGGTATAGTGTTTAAAGGAGTGTTTTGCATTTAGCCAGACTTCTTTTTTTTTCTTTAAATTTATTTGAATATATGAATTTAAACCACTCACTTTTCATTTAGGGACCATCACAGAAACCCAGGCAGTTGCAGCTCTGTGGATGCGGGTGTTATTTTCTCCTGCTATAGTATTTCCATTCCTAAGGAAAAAGGAGCAAATATTTTCCATTCTTATCCTTAAGAGAACTGAATGCAGGTCACTATGACTTACCTGAGGATAACACATGGTATCTGAGGCAAATTTGGGCTGGGCTTGGTGGGACTGCCAGTAAGTCCAGACCCTATTCAGCTCTCAGGAGGTGTCTGTGCTGACAAGGGAAATGCAAAGCCATGCTTTATACCTCTCTTTTTGTGCCATTGGAGAACTTGTCACTTAGTTTTTATCCCTCTCTCTCTTCTATCTAGTCCTTGGTCTGCCTGTGACCAGTACGATGGTTCCAGCTTTTTTACGCTGTACGCGGATCGCTCGCTATTACTCAGCTCGCTGGCCCTTCACCTCCCCAGTTTGTGTCTGATAATTTGCCAGAACTGGCAAAAACAAAAAGCTAGAGCTCCCTTTACCTGTGCTGGTTTCTGCAGATGGGGACATGATGGTAATGCAGCTATACGGTGCTTTGAGTAGGTTGAGGTTTTTGTGGGATTAGGACCTTTGCAACATGGAGTTAGGCTTTCTGTGAACCAGGCTGTTTCAGAACTGCAAGAAAATATATATATATATATATATATATATATATATATAAGTATAGAGTTTGTGTTGTCCTATGTACTTTGTAATAGTTACAAAACATAATAATTTTGATGTGGATTTGATGACTTTCAGCCAAGTATGCATTAACGGCACCACTTCGTAGGGCGTGTTTCAAACCTTGGCAATGCCCTGTTGGAAAACGCTACCGCTCCTAATGAGAACTGCCCCCTTACCTTCCTCTTGCATTGAGCGATGCCAACAGAAACGGGGTGAGAGTTAACTGGCTGTTTTCTGCTCTGTAGAAGATGGTTAGCACACGGGAGAAGAGCAAATGTTTGCCAGCAACATCATGTGTTCCCCAGAGAGCCAGCTCCTGCCTAAGTTACGGGTCTTGACAAGGCCTTGTGTTGGGGAGTACCTTGGCAGGCCTTGAAGGACAAACACATGAAACGGTTTCTGTGCTTAGGTTTTTGGTTTTGTAAAATTTCTTTTCTGATGGGAAACTTTGTTTTTGGGAAGATTTCTCAATCCTTAGCAGCTTCCTCATGCTCCGGGGCGTGGTCTTCCATGCTTGTAATAGCACCAAGATGGTATTTGCTCTCATTATTTGACGTTTTTCGTCCCATCCTTCCCTGTCTTATGGAAGCTTCAGGGCTATTGTCTTCCTCACCATCCAAGATCAGATCTATTCCTCTCTTTCAAGCAGTGCTATTTTCAGAGAACCCAATTCCAATTTCCTAAGGCTACTTACTGCCTGAAGCCGACATACGCGGCTCCTTCCCAGGAGATGACTTCCAGCGGAGCAGCAAATCGCCGGTGCGTGCTCCTTGCCTTTATTCTTGCAGGCTCCCAGTTCAACGAGACAACTTGTCTGCTCCTGAAGGTTACTAGCTGCTCACCTGACATTTCTGAGCACATGACATGGTATATGTTTTTGTTATAACACACGATAAAAGCTTATGTATGGGTCGTGAATACCCTGAAGATATATCTTGTGGTTCTTCAGCTCCTCAGGTCTTGGCATAGCAATCAATTACCAGCTCTTTGTACAAAGGTCCAAGAAGAATGATCTTTTCATTTTTTTCCTCATCTGTGCCTTCACCTCCAGTCTTTGTACAGACAGTTTTCAAAGGCTTTTTTATTTTTGTACTTACATGGCCATACTCTTTGTGGACAATATCACCCCTATCACCAATACTGTAAAGATCTTTCTCACCACAATGTCAAGGACTCATGTGTTTTTAGGAAGTTGGCTGTGCTTTTTTTTTTTTTTCTTTTTAATGTTTCTTTCTTTCTCTGCATTAAATGTGTTTCTTTCTTTTTCTTCTGTGTGTAAAAACGAGCTTGTTTCCACTTCTTTTCTTGCTGTCTTGCATTTTCATTAGCATAGCTTTCTACGCTATTGGCACTTCCAGAGTTCTCTATCGATCACATTTTTATAAAATATAAATTCCTTATTTATATTATAGCCCCTTTATTGCAGGGAGTCATAGAATTCAGTATGTTCAGCAAGATGTGTAAATATATATATATATATATATATATATATATATATTCTGAAGTTTTCTGTTGTTGCTTTCTCTTTCAAAAAACAAAACAAACCCAAAAACTCATCCCACTTTAAAGTCTCAGAGTAATTTGCTTCTCTGTGTAAATAAAACGTGAAAGCCTTTGTATCATTTGAGAATCAAAAAATCTCTTCTTAGAAGTATGAAATCTTTATGTAAAGAGGAGTCCATTATTCCCCTAGTTATTCAAGCGGAGGATTTCCGTGAAGCTTGTGGAAAGACGGGGAGGAAAAATGGATAGGTTTCCTCCGCGTGGTGCTGGGCACCTTTTTCCCAATGCAGAACGAAGTTTCAGCCTTTAAAATTTCAAGCCCTGCCTAAAAATAAACGTCCATGAATAGCTGGGCAGCTCAGGCGGCTTCTCCAATGCACCAGCTTGCACCGTGGAAGCGAGTTACGTGGGGAGGTCGGAGATTAGGGTGGAGCAAACCGTGCTGCTTTGGGCTCCTTGCAGCCTGTGCTGGAAGAGCACTGGCGGTGAAATATTTAGCTCCATTTTCCCATCAGTGAATAGCTGGAAAATAACTCCGCTGACGGGGGCTGGTGATTGTTTACATCTGACTGCAATCTTTGGTGAATCATCTTTCATATGTACTGTGGGGAAAAATTATTTATTTTTTCTGTTATCTGAACTGCAGCTGGAAATACCTCAACTGAAAAAAACTTTCTTGTGCTAGAACCGACTTCATCATGTTCTGTTCTGTTGCCTTGTTTCAACTTTTCCCATTCTCATGCTGTATTTAGCAGGTTTCCTTCTACACCGGTGTCTCCTGTTATCGTTGCGTCCAAGACCGGTTGCGTGCCACGAAGGGTAGGCTTTGGGGGGGGTCCAACGAAGCATCCTCCCCCAGCTCTGGGCTGCCGCTCCTTCTCCCTTTTTTCCTTGAAAAACGACTAAAGGTCTCAGGCTCATCCGAATGCAGAAACGTCTCTCTTGCTCTTTTATCTCAAATTTCTTCTCAAGACAGGAAAACCACTTCTGTCTGGCTCTGAATAATAACGGAGAGCACGGAGAGCCTCGGCGATATCAAAGTGTTCGTGGTGTAAGCACAGCTCAGTGTGAATAAGGATATCATAATTCATCCCTCTGACATCAGATGCTTTACTGTAGTTTTTAATTCTTTGTGTTCTTTATATACCTTGGAAAGCAATGAGGAGCTTGTCCTTGGCTTCAGGACGAGGAGGTGCCCAGGCATTCCTACACAGGCTGTTTTAAACTCAACTCTAGAAGTCTTAATTTTTTTAATTTTTTAAAAATAGTTTCTTTTCTCTGCTTTTGTGTGTTAGAGGGCTATTCCCTCTGGTAACAAACTTAATGCAGGGGAATGCAATAAACTAAAAGCAAATTAACTGTGTTATTCCAAATTCTCTGAGCTCATACAATCAGTCTTGTAATTTTCAAAGGACACAGTAGAAAACTTGCAAGACTAATAATCATAATTATAATGAATAATGAATCCTGAGATTATTACACAATAAAAACACGCCCTCCCATGCTGTGTCTTTCTGTTCAATTATTTAAAGCTCCCTGACAATTATAAACTCCCTTTAAGTCTGTCTCCTTATATGATGAGGAGCTGTAACCCCAGTCACAGCAGCTTTTTTATCATTTCAGTTCAAAATAAAATTGCATTTAATATTTCAAAAAGATTTTTTCTTTAGTCCTCCAGGTTTTTTTTCCTAAGAAATACTGTTGGTTTTTTTTTTTTGCAAGCGTTATCAAGGAGAAAAAGCAAGCAACATTTCAAACCAAAGTGCTGTGATTGTGTTCTCCCAGGAACAGAGCTGGGGGAAGAGGATTGTGTCGACTTCTTAAAAAAAATTAACTGTACTAGAAAACTGAGTTATATATTAATATTTGTCAATTTGATAAGAATTCTGTTGATTCAGCTTAGAGCACCAAGCAGTAAACTCCTCTAACTCAGCCATGGCAGAGCTGCTCAGCTTCCCAGCACTTGTCAACCCTGTCCAGGTTATCCCAGCTATCTCAGAGGCAGGGTTTTCACCAATTTTATCCAATGTTCCCAATTTCCCCAATTTTTATTTTTTTATTTTATTTTTATTTTTTTTTAGAACCAGGGGTGCAGCAGGAACAAATTTCTTGCAGAAATTTTTCTGCAAGAATTTGTGACTCTAACCAAAATAATTTCCTCTGGATGCCCCATGTGGACTTTCAGTAGAATTATTTCCAGATCAAATTTTAGCTCTTGTGTAAAGCAAATAGCTTCAAAAGGATTTTTTTCTCCTGTACCGAGTAAAATATTTCTCCCATTTGATCCCCCATATCCTTCCCCTCACAAAATACTAGTGGGTGGTTCCCAGCCGAAAAATTGCGACCTAATAGATGAGGAGAAGGTTGGAAATTACAGGTGATTGAAGAGAGAATTAGAATGGTAGAAAGCCAGCAATTTTTAAGATGCTACTGTAACTACCACCATTATGTCTAATTCTTCTTAAGTCTATGGCAAAGTAGATAATGTTAACAAAACTATTAGTATCACTGCACACTGCTATAAATATCCTGTTGTCTCAGAGCAACCGCTTTTCTAGCAGGGCACAGTGAGTTTCATTAATGTACAGATTAGTTCTGCTGCTTGCTTGCTTTTATCTGTAAATTCAATATTATAGAGAAAACGTATCTTAAGAAATATGTGTGGGTTTTTTTTCAGTGCTTTCTACCGTGATAATGGTCGCAGAATTAGTATTCAACCCATCTGATCACTGGTTTTCCAGCTGGCTTAGGTGGGGAGATGATTTTTAGGAAGGACACAACCCTGCCATCTCTGACTTTGATTCCTGTGATCTGCCATTGAGCTTTCTAATAGGTTTATTAGAGTTTGTAGGTACTAATTCTCTGGTTGGGAGTCCTCTTAATTTCTAATTTTCTTTGGAGCGATTGCTCTGGGGACGATGTAGCAGATGAAGCCTGCTTTCCTACAGACTTGCATCCTGCAGGTTCGTGCCTCGGACCTGCAGTAATCCCCACTGGGGTCCTTTCCTGACCCCTCATCCCCTAAATTTCATGCCCCACCATGACGAAATGCAGTAATGGCCATCAATTCTCACATTTTGGGTACTGATGCAAGGTTGACATTGGCCAAACCCATACATAAGGCAGAAGAGTCATTGAATTCCCTTTGAAGCCTGGGACACCACATCCAGGCATTGGCTTTCATTAAATCCTTGATATTTCCTTTTTTTCAGATCCATAATC
This sequence comes from Cygnus olor, assembly GCF_009769625.2. NCBI lineage: Eukaryota > Metazoa > Chordata > Aves > Anseriformes > Anatidae > Cygnus > Cygnus olor. The sequence goes on along the minus strand of NC_049198.1, from coordinate 1,660,718 downwards.
TCATGCGGATTTTGGTTAGAATTGGCCAAAAGATGACAGATGCCATGGTGGCTTTAAAGGACGGGCAGATAGCACGGTCGTTGTTTTCTTTCCTTAAAAATATAAAATGGTAAAAACTGCTGTGGAAGATGGTCTCGCACAGGCTTTGATCTCGGGCTGAAAATCTTAGTTTCAGGACTACGGAAATTGCTCCTGAAGCAATAAATCGATAGATAAATTGAGTTCAGTCCGTACTTAGGACCACTAAGGGTCAGTGTTCATCTCTGCAGTGTAGCAGCCACTGCAATTTCACTTCTCAAGGCCGATGGACCACAGAAGGCAGATGACAAGAAGCCCTTTGGTGTTTTTGTCTTTCTGGTATCCGTCTGTCCTTTGAGTCCTGGATGGGTCACCTCTCTGGGACACCAACTGCTTCGGTGGCTGTTACATGCTGTATCACAGCAGTGCTGGCACCTCTGCGGGGCTGTCCTTCTGTCCCCTCCCTCTGTGCTTTGCACAGTGTGGGCTTTTGGGGAAGGAAATGCTGGATCTGGTGCCGTAGACATGCCTTTAACAGAGAGGATGCTTTGGGTAAGTGTAAGGCAGGAGCAGGACTTTTTTTTTTTCTTTCATTTTTTTGACATTTATAGTAAAGCTATTTTTCTGTGAATTATTTCTGATGGAAATTGAATTATTTTCTGTCTTCCTCTTCCCCCCAGCACAACAGACCTCACCCTTCCTATCTCCCCCCAGCCCTGCTCATAGCTCTGGAAACCGTAGGAAATTTCTGTACGAGGAGAAAGAGCAGGTGATGCTTTGTGGCCCCAAACCTTTGGGGTTGTGAGGCACACCGTTAGCTCTTTTGACCTGGTGTGGGCTGATCCAGATTATTTAAAATCTCGCTCTCCACTTTCCAGGAAACGTGGACTCAGACGTTTCTCTCGTCTTTGTTTATTTTCGAGCTGGATGGTAGGGTTTATTTCATCCCATTTTACACAGACTGTGCGATAAAATGATGGGGCGAATCAGAAATTCAAAGCGACCGGTTGATGTAATTCCTGTGTCAGGAAAAAGGTAGCACTAGGAGCAAAGTAGCCATGGCACCCGGGCAATTGCAGATGGAAAAAGATCTCTTAGATCCTCTTCAGTCTCTTTTGATACTTTTATCTGTGTGAGATCTGAGCTTTTCACATTACCAAATTTACTTACTCGTCACCTCCTGTCTCCAGCTAAGTGATTTGGGAGCTTTTTTTTTTTTTATTGCCTGCATTATAATCCGCATCATAAAAAAGCAATCAAAAATAGGCATTATTATTTCATCGTGCAGATGGGAAAAGGCAAGAGCGGTGTACGAGAGATGCTCCATGTTATGCTGAAAATCTTGCAGAGATAACAATGGAAATACCTGTAAACCAGGCAAAAAGGGTTTGTTACACAGCCGTTTTTCTTCTTTTTCCATCTTTTTCTCTCTCTGCCTTGGGCTATCTGATTGAAATTCAAATGGTTTTGGTGCAGGTCAAAGCTGGCTCCCTTTCAGACAAATGTTGTCTCAATGAAGACCAAAGATGAACTAATGAGTGAGTTATCTTAGTTTTCGCCTAGCCAAGAGGTGGCAGAGGCTCAGTAAAGCAAGAACAGTTGGCCAATTTTTGCAGCTCACGGAATCCCAGGCTGGTCCTGATGACCTCAGGTTTGCTAATTGCTCTGGGAATGGGCTTGTTGCCTTGAAACTATTCCCACCATATACCAGCCAGGATGCTCACTTGGATTTTTTTGGAGCTTGTGAGCTGCCAGCAACCGCCACGTGATGGCATGGTTTTGCTGCTGGGGGAGGTGGGTCAGTTGGACAGACTACCTGCAGGGATTTTAGAGAAGTTCTTTAGAGAAGAAGCTCTTTCCTCCTGTGCTTATTACCAGAAAATACAAACGGCTGCACGACCGTGTATGCACTTAGCTTATAATTCTTCGCTTCTCAGACGAGGAGGAAAGGTGCAGAAAGTCTCGCCTCAAAAGCATCCCCATTAGCTATGCATGGCTGCCCCCCAAATTCATGCTAGTGTCATTAGTTTTGTTAAATTAATCCACCGAGCAAATAAGGAAACATATGCCGCCTTCTGCTAAACCTTTGAGTAACATTGAGAGCTGAATAACGATAATAAAAATTAGAAATTATAAAAGGCTAATGTGCCTGGTGGAAGCCTAGCTACAGAAAATGACTAATTTATTGCATAGTATTTGAGAAAAATTAGGTTCCTAGGAATCCAAAACATAAGAACTAAAATACGGAGCAAGTACCTCGTTTAGCCAAATTAAGGGAAATGCTACAGAGAAAAAGCGATGCCGAAGCAGTTTGTTGCTTTACTTTATGTTGGATTCTTAGCTTATGTTGGATTCGTCTTTCCTCGTAATTATTAAATCAGTTATTAAATACCTCCTTGCCACGGAAAGAGGGACCTGTTTGGTCCCATTTTCTCTGAAAACAAAGGGTTTGGCCCAAATATTGAAGGCATCAACAGATATTTAAATCCTTCCGTCAGCTTGGGCCAGGTCTGGGGAGGAGTCTCCATCCCTGGAAGAGCAGCCAGGTGTGTGCTGAAGCTTCAAGCAATTTGACATCAAAACTTGGAGGCTTGTGTCCATCCATCAGCAAAGCTTTATGGAGTGGGGGAGGTCAGTATAATTCAGAGATTTTTCTTTCTTACACACTTAGACGGAATTTGACTGAAGACCTTGAAGGTCTCATTGGTCATAATGTTGGACTCGGATGGCCACGTGTCTCTGTGAATGAAACTTGAGCTGAAGGAGAGATTTAGAGATGGGGCTTGAAGATCAACTGCTCAAAGTGTGAGTACGTAGTCTGCCTCCCTGGAAAGTCTCCAAAATCAGAGTACACGAACCTCAAATGTAGCAGCACATCACGGTCCAGCAGGAGGTGCTCCATGCTCGCACAGTTGTGGGGTATGCTAAGGAACGAAGACCAGGAGGTGCAATTTTGGCTCAACTATAATTAAAGTTACACCATCTTCCTTTGAAAATGGCAAGATATTTCAAAATTAAAGATCAGAAAGCTATACCAGAACATCTCCTAAAAGAAACGCTTCTTTCTCAAAATGACTGAAATGTTCTCGTGCTTTCCAAGTTTTCCCCTTATCATTTTTTTTGTCTTCAGCAAAAAGTATTATTCAGCTTTCTGTTAAATTCGTGAGTCGTTCGAAACCCTTCAGCGCTCAGTTTTAAAGGCAGTTAAACTTTTGCCCAAATAAATAAAATAGTCGACCTTCGAGCTGCTGGCCCAGTCCTTACTAGAAATAGCCGTTGCAGCGCTGAGTTCACTTGCAAAAATAATGAACACGCTCCCGGTCCCTTGCTGCATTTTGAGTACCGTAGATGATGGCTCCATTTATGTTTGCTGTTTAGCACCGTTGGTATTTGACCACGAAATGCCTTCCGAGTCCCTCGGCTGCCTTAAAACCCTTTGCTTTATTTCTGCTTTTTCTGTGGGCGGCAGCTATCCTTACTAGATGAACTGACCAGCGGCTCCTGGGGGAGCGTTCGTGGGTGATTGAATTGCTTGCAATCAACAGCCCCCCCCCCCATTTTTCCCAGTGACTAATTGGTGATGACAGATGTCACCCGCACTGTGATGCCCTCGCGGCACCGAGGGGGAGAGCAATAGAACGGGAGAGCTGATCCCACCCCTGGATTTTTAAAATATTTATTATATTCGTGTGCAGTGTCAGTTAGTTAATAAGATCTGTTGACTACGTAAGCAGCCATTAAGACCGTGTTTGCCATTGATTTTTTTTTCTTGTGCACGTGAATAGCAATTTTATAGTCTGTAAGAGAAAAGGGGTCTCTCTCCCAGGGAAGAAGAGGAAAAGTTGAAGTCTGTTGACTCTTACCTGGGAGAAGTGAAAGGGCAGCGCTGCCTTCCTGTCCTCCCATCTTCCCCTAGTGCTCGTTAATGCAGAATTGAAGGAGTAAATATTTGATGGATGTGCCTCCTGGGTGTGCTTGTGCTACCGAGGGGTGGTCAGGCACTGCGGTAACAGAATCGCAGTGTGGGTCCTTTTCCTTGTGGCGGGCCTCCTGCTCAGGAGCTGCTCGCTTTGGGACTGGCAGTGCCCATCTCCTGAGGATCTTCAGCACATTCCTACTCAGTCTCGTCTTGTTAAAAGCTCCTTTCTGTAGCATTGACAAACCTGATGTGAATGAAATTACGGTAGGTCTAGGATGTATGAGCAACGGTCTTGCACTGGGTGCTGTTGTTGGCTGAATTTACCCCAAAGCTTTGTAAAGAGCAGTTAAATGATGGGGGTTGTATGTCAAAGAGGAGTTGGTAGCATCCACCTCTAACGTCCCCAGCCATCCCCTTGCCCTCACGTAGTGTCAGGGGCACAGAGAGGCTTCCAACACGATCATTATCGCATAGGGTGCAACTCTTGACGTCTCCCAAGCCTCTAACTATTTTCCATTTTCGACACGCTGCTCCGAAAGCGCCGCTGGGCTGATCCCGGGAGGTGCTGAGTCAGGAGAGAGCTCCCCTTACAGCAACACTCGGCACTGTTGACACACATGAACCTCGGTGATTTATAGCGAGGTTCATAATGTCATAAAAGAGGCATAATAAAAATTAGTACCGCATGACTCGTTTCGAAGAACATCGTTATGGCACTGAGCGATAATGAATAGCTGCGCGAGAAGCCAGAAGGGAGGAAGTACGTATGGCAACGAGGACAGATCTTTTAGTTGGGAAATTAGTATCACTGCAGATGGGCTGAAAATTTTTAAGCATATGCTGATGTACCCTGACGCTCTGGCATGTGCTCGGTGTCATGGGTAAAACCCAAAGCGTGTGAACAAATCCATCGGAGATGCGTGCGGTCACATACGAGCTGGGCAAATGCGAGCTCTGCCTGCGTTTGGAGGATAGGTTTATACACGGAGCCTGAAGAAATGCTTCTGAATGCGATGCTTTGAAACCGTGTTTGCATGGTTAATCGGCTGAATGAAAACTGGAAAGGCCAAGTTTTGTAAATGATCCCCAAGAAAGGTAATAGGAGTTGCTTGTGCGGAAAAGAGCATTTTGTTTGGCTGTAAGTAATGAGCTACCAGTAACTTGTCCGATATGATAGATACTTGAGACAGCAAATTATACCTATTTCATATCTCCCTAAAGGTCATCCGATTCAACGCCTGCTTTTCTCCCGGCTGTTAGAAGCAAGATCAAAATTTAATTACTTAATGGTCAGACCAAAACACGGGGACTCATCGCAGTTCATGTTTCTCTGCTTCACCGGTTCGTGATTTAGTTGCTTAATCGGGGCCGATGAGAGCTCCTGGATCCGGGTCCCAGGGAACATCTTCCCGATGCAGGTTAGCACTGGGTTTTAGATGTGACATGGAAGATGAGAGCACCGTCCACGTGAAATGCGGAATTTTTCCTTGCCTTCCCCTCTCAGATCCTGGTTGCTGTTCTAACCCACCGTAGGTTGCGTTGACATTGAGTTCATCCAGATAAATCTTCCTGGGATAAAATGGCGCTGTGCAAAACTCCGTCTCCTCTCATCTTCAGATATTGGTGCAGCCTGTTTAATTAGAAACAATTAGTGATGTGTTACCAATTTAATACAAATCCTTATTTGTCTGATAGCTGGTGCAAAGAAAAATTAGGCAACTCTTGCTCTACAGCCACGATTGCTGATTTTGTTTAGAGTTGTTCTGTTTTTCTGTGGTGTAAATGAATATTGATTTTTTTTTAAGAAGAGAAATTAAGAATGGGTTTTAATCCCAGCCGTGGGTCAGGAACCGCCTCAGAGGCTTTGTCCAGAAATTGTTGTCAGCCCCTAAACTTCCCCAGCTGCCTGCAGTGACTCGATGTAATGGCACGGCCCCATTAAAATAAATGGGCATATTCTGTGAAATGAAATGGCAACAATTCTTTCCAAAGTGTCTGTGTTCTAAAAAATGATGAATCTCCCCAAATTGATATCTATTACAGATCTTCTCATGTAAGCCAATTTTGGTGGAAGAACGCCTCACTTTTTCAGTTCCTAGGTGTTACATCCGCAGCATCTCTCTGGTTACAGATATTCCTGCAGGGAGGTTTTTCTCAGTTCTATCTTACACCTTCCGTAGAGCAAACCGTGAAAGATGGGTCAGAGAGGTTCTGGAAAAAAAAAAAAAAAAGTGAATTCCATCAATGCAGGAATGTCACAAAAGATTATATTGACCAGGCTGTACTGAGCAACACCAGACCATAAGGACGGGTTTGGTGGTGTTTGTGGCATTAAAATTCCCCGTAAATAACTTTTCCATTTAATGCTGAGGATGAGAAGAGTTTTCTGTTCTTACACTTGCAATTCATGCTGTGTGAATAACCGATTTGAAGTGCTAAACACAAGGAAGTTATTGGGGAGGTAGGGAGGAGACTTGAATTAGTCCAAAAGTTTATATTTTCGCATGAATAAAACATCTTGTTGTCTTGAAATGAAGTGCTTAATGTAAAACCTGAATGTTCTGTATACGCTTAAATACATTCAGCAAAATGTTGTCTTTTAAATGGAAATATATATATATATATATATATATATATATGTATAAACCCTTGATATCTGTATTGAAAATACCAAATCAATGAATCGAAATAGCTGTTAGAAAGCATGACAGATATTTTGATGTAGTGTCTTTGGCTGAAAACTTACATTTGATGTCTTGAAATGTCATATTTTGGCACCAGGGTATGTGGCCTATTTAAGGAAAGTGTGATTTGCAGCAGGAAGTTGAAGGTTGTAAGTGCAGTAGGTTTCTCACTTTTCCCGAAAAATATCGAGTTTCAAATCTTACCAACAAACTCTAATTGACAGCATTTTAAAAGTATAGATAGCCTATAGTACGCGTTCTTATTTTAGTATACAGCAAGTGTTGAAACAGTGGCAAATGACTGCTTGAATAGTCTTGGCTTAGCTAAGATTGCAATTAAAAAAAAATTGCTAAATGGATAATGCCATGAAAATTAACCACTTGCTGTGAGGTATAGGCAGATCCTATATATAGCTCAGGTTACTAATCTCTCTCTGTATTAATTTATGACCTGAAAAATGATTATATTTGTTAATGCAAGGGTGTGGCATTATGGTATACGTATAACAGGCTCCAGTTTTGTATGTGAATTAAACAGGAGTAATTAAAAACACACAAATTTTAATTGCTTTAAGAGCAGAAAAGTCAAAACTCATCTGAATTGGTTCAGGACTTGATCCTCGGTGCAGATTACCAGGATAACTTTTAGATCAAAGTTAAAATCGCTAATTGAAAAACAAGAGCAACAGTTTCTGAACACACAGCCACTTTTCAACTTATTTTTCTTCTTAAACGTACAATTTTTTTCTCTTTTTCTGTCAGTTTGGTAGTTTTGCAAGAGAAGCAAACGAGTCTTTTTGGTACAGAGGTATAAAAACTAGGTTGAGGTCTGGGATGTAGCACTATATAAAGGTCCCAGGAGCACTTCAGTGAAATCATTAATTACTTTTTTTTTTTTCCTTGGATTTAGAGGATTTGCACCTATGTCTCTTACCAGGAGAAGCCCGTGAATAAACTCACATCACCTATTCCCACCTTTGCTTAGCAGTAATGATGTTATATTTTTTTTTGATTCCAAATCCATTGTGGGATATAATTTCAAAGCTTTTTGTCATTTGTTCATCATCTCTTCTTGTGTATCCCCCAAAAGCTTTTGCTGGTCTCAGCAAGCATTTTAAGGGGAGAAAGATGCTGCTGCCAGGACTTCTCCCTACCTGTATGCAGACGTGTCCATGTCTATTTAAAACCAGCAACTGTGAAAACGTGTTTTATAACTGATCTATATTCCAACACTAAAGGCTGTAAGCAAGAATCTCCATCAGGCGTATTTCTACGTCCTCTAAAAATGTTTGCTTTTTCAAAATGCTACCAGTAGGACCCAGTGCAAGTGTGCGTCCTATAGGCAAAGTAATAAGGTCACAGAACTCTCATCTGATTCTGGATTAAAAATAGTGGGAGATTTGGTTCATAATTTGAGATGTTTCATGTGGCTTCCTAAAGGAAACACGGAAATCAGACCCTATTGGGATACATTCAGGCCTTCTCTGTAGGTTCTTTAGTCACTTGCACCTGTGGAAAATGAATGGGAGCAGTCTGATTTTATGCCTGTTTTGTACAGAGGTAGGTGATTATTCACACTGCCATGAGAGCAGAGAGAGATGTACCTCATAAGGAGTTAATTCAAACCACATCGGGCTAAAATCATCCCCTGTCAAACTCGGATGTAGATGGTTTAAGCAGTGGTGGATTGATCTTATGTAGTCACATGAAAGAGCGAAGGACTTCAGATATTACTTGCTGAGATAATTTCAGGTTATATGTCTTTCTATATTGTACAATATATGTTTACTATTCACTGCTGGCAACGATAAAAGGGAAATTGCTTTTGTCAGTGATAGCTCTACAGAGTTTACTGAAAGCCAAAGTAAAATAAGTACTTGGTGGGCTAGAACTACAGTCCCAATCTTGCTGCTTTTCCCTTCATTTTTTCCCATTATTTAAACAAACGGGCACCTAGCAGGTCAGCCACCACAGCATTCGTGTGCATGAGGTCATGGTGGGTATGGATTCACCTCCAGATTTAAGATATTTATTCAGCAGGCTTAAAGGTAGATGCCTTTTCATGGTTTTAGTAGCTTTCTAGGCTCCATCGTCTCTGTTAGCTCTCCCCATTTTCTATGGGGGGAGCCTAGACACCCATCATGTGTAGAGTCACCTAAACGTCGAGACTTGAGGCTGATTGTAGCTCAAGTTTCTGAACACTAAGCCACCTTTGATGGAAGAGACTTTGATGAAAGACTGGTGTGCTTTGCCAAGAGGATGGTTCCTCGATGGAGGAATTGCACACTGGGGTGTTTTGTCGGGGAACTTGAAGGTTTCTACGGGTTCTCAGATGCCAACATTGTTAATAACAGGGCAGTTTTCTGAATTTAAGTACAAGAACTCCACTGAAAAAGCCTTGCAGGTTTCTCTGTGTCTTTTTTTTTTTCCCAGATCTTGCCCTTGATACTTCTCACACAGCTCATTAGAAGACAATGCGCTTACAATACACGAGTCAACATACAGAACAGACCAGAAGCCCAAATCTCCTCGCTCTGACCGTGCAGCGAAGTAGTTGTGTCTTTCTCCTATAAATGTACACAGATTATACCTTAGTCCTGTGTTTGCACATTATTTAGAGCAGTGGCCCATGACTAAGGACAACTAAACACAATCTCAGTGCAAATAATGGATCGCAACTTCGCAGCCAAAAGAGCTGAGGCGAGGGCTTAATACTTTCTTTCAACACATCATTACTCTGGAAATGCCATTGGGAAATTTCTTAATTCCCTCAGGTTTTGGATTGATCTCAATGAGTAAGGGGTAATAATATTTGTTATTAATAATAACGGTATTAATTGCTTTTAAAAAACAATTTGGGGACAATATAAGGAAACGCTGTGCCAGTATTTAGTGAGCATCGTGCTTTTCACAGAAAGCTATTCTTCATAAGCTGTTCAGGTAATAAACCACCGTTAATGATCTCACAGTAGATTAATGCTACTAATACAGTTTACAGTATGTGCATGGATGTTGGTCCAAAATAGGCTTGTAATAATGGAAAAAAAATGCTTTTGGTTTGATACGGATGATGAAAACTTGTTGGCCGGCTTTCGTATGAGTTTGGTTGGTGGGCAACAACCAAACCCTTAAATACTATTAAGAGGTATTTTGCTAAAATGAATTCTACTGCTTGAACCTGCAGTTTATTCATTTCTGGATTTTGCTTATAGACAGAACACTTTTCTATGTAAAATGGTGTTATTATTAAGTTTCACTGTCCCTTTCTTTCTTGTTTTATCCCACTTTAATTATCTAACAAATCCTGTGCTAAAACACCCTACTTTAGTTTCTGCTTTTCCCAGACCAAAGGTTTGTAGGCTTGAGGCTTTGAGTGGTCAGTTATTGCTTGTTTATGAGGTTAAACACTTATGCTGCTTGGGGCATACAAGACAAGAGCACTGAAATAGGAGCGAACCAATGAATATATCAGACTCTGTGATCACACGGACAAGAAATAATTTTCAAGTATCCCGAGGGAGTAGCTTACTTGAGTTTTCCATGTTGCTGTTTGGTTGAGGATGGTGTGTTAAGGCGTGATTTTACTGTTATTTTTTTTTTTTCTCTCTCTTTCATCCCCTCTCATTTATTCACTCTTATTCCGTGCCACCTTGGCCCTTTGTTTCGTGACACCTCAGCCGTGCCCAGCACGGCGCCTCCCGCCAGCCCCGCCACCTCTGTGCCACCGGCCTCTCTGACTGTGTCCTCTCCTTCCCCTCCAGCTGTCCCAAGCTCCAGTGTCCTCCCCTCTGCCCCCCGAGATGTGGTCCCTGTCTTGGTCTCCAGCCGATTTGTCCGTCTCAGCTGGCGCCCGCCCGCAGAAGCCCGAGGCAGCATCCAGGCGTACACGGTCTTCTTCTCCAGGGAAGGCATCAACAGGTAGGTGTCCTCTTGCATCCCAGTAGACTGTCCCTCGTTGGGGACAGCCCCTGAGCTCCTTAACATCCTCTTGCAAAAGATTCTTAACCTTGTGTTCTTCCCTCTGTCTGTGTGTGGAAACAAAACAAAAGGAGCCCAATGTTTGGAGGCCAGCAATGCCTTTTGTTGCGGTCTATTTTCGTAGCGGACGCATCAACGTTTATATAACAAGACTTGTCGTCTTGGTACGAGGGACTGTTTTTGGATGACACTGATGTCCATGGATCCTACCCCTCCAGCTATTACTCGGCCATCTAACGTATTGTTAGCTCCATGTTTTACCTTTCATCTTCCCCCGAAGCCACGGGCTCAAGTGTTGTTTGCATCCCCAGCTTAGGCGAATTTGTTGAGCCCTAATCAACTCGAGAGGAGGATGTTTTTAGAGCGCTGCAAACGGTGCAAGGTCTTGAAAACAGTCGGGGAGAGGGCGAAGAAGATTTTAACGTGATTGCGAATGCAGTGGGCCAGCCTGGGCTGTTCCAGCCACACGGCTGATTGCTGCCCAGCAGATAGCTCTTTTGTTATAACGGCACTGTAAATTGTTTTGTTATAACGGCACTGTAGATTATTTGGTCTTTTCCTGATTCCTCATGATGTATGCTCATTTCACACTTGAACAGACACTGTGTAGTTACTTTGGTTTTATTTTCCGTACAAAAATTATTTGATGCCTGGGAAGAACCTCGTGCTTTTCCCTTCCTGTGCAATCGTTACGAAGAACTCGCTTCAAGAAACCTGTCCTTTATTTCACTGCTGGCTGGCGACTGGTGCTTGCGTGTGTAAAGCTGAGGATGCTCAGCTGCTCCCGTGTCCCTCCCAGTTTGGGTACCAAACAAGGATTCACGTGGCAGAATCAAATATTTTGTACAATCGGGTCCTAATATTTGTCTGTACCCATCAGCGCTGGTCGCAGTGGGATAGGACGTGTGCTGTACAAGGGGATTCCCATTTCTTTACTTTTTTAAAAACCTTTGGGATTGGTTGGTGTGTTTGGAATTCCCAAAGATGTAAAAGGAGCTCACCCCTGGTTTCCCTTGCATTAAAAGTAATTTTCTTCCAGAATTTGTGGTGCTGCTCGAAGCACTGAATACCAGCGAGAGACGTTAGGCCCATTCCCAACAAGATACACACCTTGATAAAGAGTCTCCTGCAGAAGACTGCAGGCCCTGTGTTAAAATAAAGAAGTAAACAAGGGGAAAATAAAATTCCCTTATGCTCCCCTAGCAAGGGACTTAAAATGGCACCTGCAGCTCGAGTGCACATCTCCAGTTCCATGTAGCGAGCAGCACGTGTGGTCTTGCAAATTTTTAGGCTAATAGCAGGACGAAATTAATGTCGTTTTTCTTTGAAAGCTTCCATGGAATTTTTGAGCTGTTTGGCTTCATTGTTTACATGTTACTTTTACAAAAGAGCTATTATTCTTTTTTAAAAAGAAGATAAAAATGGATTTGACATTAACCTCAGGGATGCAGAGGAATTGTCAGAGAAATTACTGTAAGTCCGGAGTAAGGAGCTCACCCCGTGCTCGAGAGGGGGACGATTTGCATGGCAGGAGGCAGCACCAGCACACACGGCGGCTTTGGGGACAATCCAGAGAAGTTGTCCCCCGTGTTTTGAACTCCACCGTAAGGGCTCTTTGGCTCAGCCCTTTGAAAGAAGCCACTTTTGGAAGCGATTGTGCTTATTGCCGTGCTGTAATCACCAGGGTCCTTCTGACGGGATGCTCTTTAATCTTTGTGCTCTGCTAGGCATCCGCCGGGGGATCAAATGGTTTTTCTTGCAGATAAGGATGACTGGAAAGAGCGCTTAAAGGTAAAAGGCAGGGTTCTCAGGAAAGGATAAAACAAACCTGAAATCTATTAGGAAATAAACAGCCAACCAATACCTCTGCACTCAGGAAAGTTGCTGGGTTGAGAAAAAGTTCAGATTAAAAAGTGATATACTCCGTAGCACTTGCTGATAATAGCAGGCATATACTGACAAAAAATGAACAAATAGTTTTTCATGTATAGGATCTGTTAGCAGATACATAACTGAAGCACACATTTTATTGTTCTTCTTTTCTGTTTAAATATGGTATTAGAATATAATGCATGAATTTCAATGGATACTGCTCTGCAAGGTACACACATAGATGTAGTATAAAAATCCATCCTGCCTTGATGGAGAGCAGTTTCAGGAGAGAAAAGAGCTCTTTTACCTTTCCCTTGACATTATAAGCTCCCCGAAAACAAACTCTTTCATACCCAAGTAATAAGGTCAATTGAAAGATTAAAAATGCTTGTCAAGTTCTGCAATGGAAGAGGTAAATCTTTGCCCTCTTGCTGTGTTTCCCATTTCACTGCCCAGATGGTGAGCTCCTGGGAGTGGTGCTGCCCACATTGCCGGCATCTCATCCATCCACACTGAACTTTAAATTACTTTTTTGTTGCTAGAGGTGGTCTTCAGGTGGGAAGCACTGGATTTATATATATAATTATATATTAAATACATTCATCTATAAACTTCCTCAAAACCAACAGCGTTTGCACCTGGATGCGGCCGCCGATTAATTGCAAATGAATTTGGAGTTGCAACTTTTTTGTTGAGAACATTTGCAAAATGGGCCAGATCCAATATTTCATTTTGAATTTTGGTCTCTTTTTGTTGTTCAGATTCACTCTCAGCCTGATTGTTTGTTTGTTTGCTTTTCTCATCCATCTTTGTTGCTTTGCTTCTGTACCGAGTGAGCATTGATTCACATGGGCATTTGATATTTGTGTGCGTTAGTCATCATGAAGAAAGAGGCATTGTTTACTTTTGATCTTGTAGCTATAGAACATAAAATAACCCCTTACATGTAATCTCAAGCCGTATTTAATTACCTGTCCGGAGTATTGAATGAATTCTGCCTCCTCAGTGAGAATTTACGTGCTATATTTAAAATTAAAAATTAAAGTTTTAAATTAAAAATGTATTTATAAGCAATGAGAAATATTTTTACAATAATACATTCCTGTTTGACATTTTAGAGGCAAAACACAGCCCCAAAATAGTGTTCGTTTTTTTATTGCAACCTCGGAAATGGCGAATTGGTTTAAATGATGGGCCCTGATTTGTAGCCATCCTTCTTTAACTGAATTTTTGCAAACATAAATGAATAAATAAAATAAATGAAATGGGATGACCTGGTCTTAAAAGAAAAGAAGGAGGAAAATGCTCCTGGAAATCAGCGGTATTCCTCCCTAACACAAACTCCTTCGATGAAGGGCTCTTGCAAGATTGGGAGCTGCTTTGTTTTCAGTTGAACGTTCACTACAATTTGTTTTCAACACCAAATTAATGAATGCACGGATAGTCACGAGCAGCCAACAGAGCTCCCCAACTAGCTGCCTGCATGGCGCAGAGCGAAGAAATGAATCGAGGGACCGCTTAATTGAATGCAAAAACTTCTATTTGATTAGAGCCTATCTTTAGAATTCAGCTTAAGTTCTAAAATATCATTCCCAGATGAACTGTTTACATTAGTTTGGAGGTTTGCTTGTTATAATCAAGGACTTTGTGTTATTTCATGGGAAAACGATAGTAGGGGTTGAAAAAAGAGCTCAAGGTAGTGGAAGTCCACCCGTTTTAAAATTAATAGTATTCATTTCACAGCAAGGAGCATTAACATGACTTGTCCTACGCGAAGTAACTAATTAGGTGTTTGAAACATTATAAAAGCATTTGTTACACACCTAGGAGATATATGGGGACTGTAATTATCTTTTTTTACATGCTGATACTGTAATGTAACATGATCCTCAGTCACTGGAAATTACGTGTCGAAGCCTCCGTTCTACAAGTAAGTGAATGACTTTAGTCAAGGGCTTTTATTTTTAGCCCATAATTTATGGCTGAGACGGGCTTGAAAAAGAGAACCCCAAGTGTAAAGGTGCCTGGCTCGAGGATGTTTGGTGCTTTTTAGGGAATTCCTGCGCTGCCCTAACATCGTGGTCTCAGCCCTGGGGTGTTTGCTTGATTATTTTTTCAGTCCCTACGGAGGTCTTAGAAGTGTGAGTGCCGATTGAGCCGTATAGGTGCCCCTATTTTTAATTTCTTACTAAGGTAATGCAAAAGACTTACCAAAACAATGCTACAAACCATACGCTTTTCCAGAATTTCATATACGTATCACCACGGGTACCACAGTCACAGAGAAGTATTCAAACAGCCACCTGACTGCAGGCTTATTTATCACTTCATCTCCTTTTCCTTCTCTCACTACTCTACTCCGGTCTTGTTGCTTTTTTGCTGTTAACAAAGAAAAGATGTGTACAGTGAGATACATCTGATGACAGCCCCACCACCGTGCAGGTGGGAAGTCACTGCATATCTTGGTTTCTCTCTTAGTGCAGTGGGTTCATGCATCTTAGAGGATTTTGTAGTCGTTCAGTCCAGGTGTCCGACCCCAACGCAGCACCCCTGCTTTCAGAGTTGGTCTCTTCGTCTTGAATCCATTGGAGGCATTTTCCGTGCAACTGGCTTCCTACTTCTACAGCTTGAAAACAGAAATGGGAGAGAAGAGGCAAGGGACTGCAATTTGATGAGCTTTGCTTGGGTGAGAGATTTCAGTTTAGGAGATGTTCGCCAAAGAATAAAGAGCTCGCCATCCCTACCAGAGCACACAGAGCCCCGGCAGTGCTACAAAAAGTTGGACAATTAGTTGATTCGCTCTTAAATAATTTTTTTGGTAGCATGAAAGCTCCGAATTTTGTTGTTAGCTTTTCACAGGGCTTCTGGTAAAGGAGAAGAGCGAGGCACAGCGTCCGTAGGAAATGAGCCACAGAAGCATTTTTACCTGCTTCTCTTTGCAGATTGTTTTTCCATCAATATTACTTTTCTGTTTTATTAAAAAAGGCAAAGAACCAACGTACTATATTACTTCTGAAGTGCTAAAATACAAGTCTTTTGTAGCGCTTGCCACATTCCCAGTAGGCACCATTACTTGAATTAGGTTTTTGAAAGCAGAAATCAAAAGAAACCTTACAGACAAACAAGCTCTGAACCGAAATTTGATAAGTAATCACACCTTGCACGCTACCGGCTGCAGAAAAAAGTATCCAAAATGCATTTTAAAGTTGTTTTTGTTGTCGTTGCAGGGAACGGGCAGTCAACACGTCGCAGTCCGGGACTCTCCAGCTCACCGTGGGCAACCTGCGACCGGAGGAGACCTACACCTTCCGTGTGGTGGCCTTCAACGAGTGGGGACCCGGCGAGAGCTCACAGCCCGTCAAGGTGGCCACGCAGCCCGAGTGTGAGTTGGGTCGGGGTCGGGGCCACAATTCTGTCTTGATGTCACACGTCCCATCTTCTGTCACACTTTTGAGTCACGGCTCTGATGCTCACATGTCCCATTTTCTGTCATGTCACAGCGTAAGTGATGCTGAAACGTAGGCTTTATATATAAAAACAAATACTTTCCATTGGTTAATGTTCACCTGTACATGTGTTTTATTAATTTTTGGAGTACTTGGAAGCTTTCAGTACAGCCTTTTCACATTCTCTTTCTGTATGTCTCATTTGTAAGTATTTCCTGGACTCTGGTCTCCAGAAAGAAGATGAATTTATTCAGTTTATCCTACTATAGCTTTTCCCTCCTGGAAGGTCCAAGAAGGGCTACTGCAGAGAAAACAACATGACTTTAAACCCTCCCACAGCAAAATTCATTGATCAGAGTTGTTGTTCATAAAAGTGGTGTTGGTAGCCAGTTCTTAGCATCTGGGGACCAGAGCAGCTCCCATTCCAACAGAGATGGGTGCTGGACTCCTAAGGACAGGCACTGGTCTGCTTTGGTGAACCAAAGGGGCGAAGGTGGGAGGCTCAGCCCCTGCCACAACACCTTCTCCTTCTGAGACGTGGTGGAAAAGCAAACGCTTGACAGAAGCCTGGAAACTCTTTTATATCATCACGTATTGCCGTGTACCAAAATTTAACTGAAAGGCAATGTTTGTTTCAAAAACAGCCGTGAACAGGCTGGCAGAGGGAACTTTCAGCTTGTGTTATTCGGTGGCTTTGTGTCTACAGGTCTGTTTATCACGAGACATAAGTTCTAGCCAAGTGCTCCCTGGCATCATTTCCCCAAACCCCAAGACTAGTGATATTGGTGAAATACCACCTGAGATTTTTGGACTTGTTTTTTTCTCAATTCCCTTGCATTTTTGATACCGTTTCAATTTCTGCTCTGAGATTGCTCTGCTGTTTCTTGCATTTCTTTCCAATTATGCATTTGCTGTGTGCAAACATAACCAGAGTTGTATTTCAGCCCTTTTTGGGTAAATAGTGCTTGAAAGTCAGCTTAGGAACCTGAGTCTTTAGAAAGTAATAAGCGAATATTAAGCAACTAACCATCGGTATCATTTAACTATTAGCAATTTATATCCATTAAAACACGTACAAATGCACGTACACACGTTCCTGTAAATGTTTGTATTATGCATACGTATATTTACAGAAGGAAAATAAGATTTCAGTGGGGAAAACTTGCTCTTTGCAAAGCCCAGGTGAAAAGCAGGCACCGCTTCCCCCTGCTGTTACTGACTGATGCTGCCACAGCCTGGAGTTACCTGCTCCGTTTAATGCCAAGCGTAGACATTTGGAATATCCTTCCTATTTAATAACTTCAAGATTCCTCTAAAGTGTCAAGTTAGAGAGTGGAGGAAATATTGCTTTCCATTTTTCTGTTCGCTTTTTACCGGTGACCAAATTATCTTATCATTTTTGAAACAACTCTCTCTGGTCCTGGGAGGCAGTCAGCCTCGGTGTGGCTGTCTTTTAGAACACGCTGTAACTATTGTACAATAAATTACATGGCTGCCCCGAAATTGAATTTCCACATTATTTGAAAATATCCGAAGTATTATGCAATCTGGCATTGTTGAAGAAGAAAAAAGCTGATGAAAAAGGACATCTGAAATTCATGTCTGTCAGTGCCTGTTTCTAAAAGTGCATACATTTGCTCGGTAATCAGTTTAAAAGATCAACAGAACAAGTCCCAGCTTTTTGAAATAATCATCCACAATATATGTGCTGGATTTATATGAAGGTTTTTGTCCCCAGATTAAACCTTTTTTTTCCTTTTTCCTTTTTTTTTTTTTGTTGTAAACTGCAACCCCTTTTTCCTTGCCTTTATGGTATATAATTTCACTACAGTATTATCAGTCCAGATTTAAATCCCTGCCTGCTTAAGCCATGTCTAATCTTTTCTTACCACATGTGGAGACTTTGTGAGTTATTATTTTGCCTCCTCAAGATGCTGTTAAAGCAGCTTGGAAGTAGAGAATAAAGAAAGGCATCTGTTCTTGCACGGGGGATTGAAATTGTCCATCAGAGGTTTGAAAGGGGTTCCCCGCTGCGGGACCAGCTCACGGCTTTTCACATCCCTTAGGAATTAAAACCCGCTTCCTAATAAATCTGCATCTCCGTGATGTGTGTGTTAGCTGCTGGAAGAGAAGATGAATAGGGAGGCATGTTGGAGTGCCCCAAAGAAACGCGGAGGCATCGCTGCAGCCTTATCGTCTCGGTTCCAGGGAAATCAATTTAGCGTGCGCTGCCATCTCAACTTCTACCCAGGCAGCTTTATGAGGGACAATGAATAACTGCATCTTTCTGAGGTAGGGAGGTTTTCTTACACCTACTTGCAGAAGCCCACCTGTGTGTCTGCCACCTCCTGTGGGAGCAGATCTCCGACCCCCATGGTTGCCCCTGGAGGTGAGCCTCCACCTCCCTGTCCTCTGTATAGAGCAGCCACTTGGCCAAAGATTCAACCTTTTCCTCCCCTTCTTCTTTCACAGAAACCCTCAGTTAGGAGGCCATTTATCTGAGTGGAGCAGCATTGAATGCTCCTCGTCTCTCCCCCTCCATCTGGGGGAGGGTGTCTGGTCCCAAACCAGCCTGGTTTTGTGGCCAGAAACTGGGCTCGATGCATTTGTAGTCCTCCGCTTGAGGTCCTCCTGCCCATCTTGAAGCCAAGAGGAAGAGGGACTAAAATCAGCAGTTGTCCTAGGGTTATTTGGGAGTGATAACTGCAGGCTCTGGGGAATGCTAGGTTTTAGGTTCACAATGGGAGATGGTATCTCAGCAGGTTCCTGTTTTCATTAGAAAGAGGTAAGCACAGTTATAGGAGAGAAATTGCCTGGCAGCTGGGTTGGAAACCAGTATTTCAGTGATGATAAATGAGGGGAAGGTGGATGTGAGCACATGAAATCCTCAGGGTGCTCGGGTGTCTCTCAACATGGGCTAGGGCAAGTTTCAGGGACTTCATCGTTTTCTGTGTGGTCCAAGAGAAGGAGCAGCAGAAAGGCGGGGCATTTCGGGGCATTTTCATCACTGAGAGACCACTGGTACCCAAATCAATGTTTAGACTGGATAGCCCTGTTTTTACGTGGACAACCAGTACTTTGTTTGAACTGATATTTAAACTCCTAGCTGACTTAGAGCAGGTGGACATCCACGTGTTGGGCTCAGACAGATGCGCGGACAGACTTGAGTAGCTACAGAGCCGACCTGGTCAGTGTAAGGTTCTTATACAGCATACATGAATATTACTAAGGGGAGACAAACACTTAGGTTAGAGTTTGTAAGCTCTTAGAGTTCATAAATGTCTTTCCTAGTTATTTCACTCGGCATCCAGATTTCCAGAGAAGCTGACACTAATTACTTTTAATTCCCATTGGAGGCTGGTGCGTCCAACCTCAGAAATCAGTGCCTTTGTCAGAAGAGACTGTCATTTTTTTTGTGATTATGATGGGGAAGATGTTTTGTTTTTTTTTTTTATCCCTGATGGGCTGAACCTAAGTTTTTTGTCGCAAAGACAAGTAGCAGCAAAACCTGCCATCGATACTGCATTAAAGCAATTGCACCAGAAGCTACTCAAGTTGTTTTTCTTCTTCTCACTCCAAGTTTTGCAGCAGAGACAATATCCTTTGAAGGTATTAGTTGCACAGGAAACGTTGAAAGGACATGAACAAAATTCCAATTGCAGTCTCTTTTAGCGTACGTTTGTCATAGAAATGTCAAAACTGCATAGCAAATTAAAAGATCATTAACATGAATGCAATGAAATTTGACATAAAAAGCAAGGGAAGGCAGCGTTGTCTTTAAAGTGCACGCAGATGACAATTTTATCAGGCAGTAATCGGTTCCATATATGTTGACCTGCACAAATTAAGTTTGCATGTGCTGGAGTAATTGAATTTTCTGAAGTCTTGCATCAGACCCATCTGTTTTCGACACCAATACAGAGGTGGTAACACGTTGTCACCTCTCGGGGTCCCCAGATAGGGCCGGACCCTACTGCTGTTGGGTGCTGAGTGTTTCAGAGGGTGCTAGCGCCATGTCAGCTGGTTTCGGGTATCGATTTGTCACGGCGCTGATAATATTGTCACTGTAAATGACGCTAAATCATTTTGTGGTAGTCAAGAGCAGTTGGTTTGTTCAGACCTTTGTGCGCTGATGCAGTAAAAAATGAATAATTTTTATAAGACCTGCAGCTAGTCCCATTTAATAAGGGAGCCCTTGGGCTCCGTTGGGAGCCTCCTCTGCTCCAGCCCACACTGGCTGTCACAGTGATGAACGGAGGACAAGAGGCTACTGCTCCCCATCCATCAGCTCCCAACGACACTACATTTATTATCGTAAAGGAAAAACTCGTCTCTGTCTGAGGCGGCGTCCTCACCCTGCCAAATTTCAGGTGTACACAACAGAGCCCCGAATAACGAATGGCCAATAACGAATGGCCACTTGAGTTTTGGACAGCATCACCGCCGCGAGACACGGGAGATGTTTATTAGCATGTGAAAGGGTCAGGGCAGGCAAAAAAAAAAAAAAAAAAAAAAAGGAGCATCTCCGGTGGATTGCTTCGGCAGGGAATGTTTCTCGTCGTTGGATGAGAGGGGGAAGAAGCGCTGAAAAATGTGTTGTGCGGAGTCATTAATATCCCCCTCATTTGTGTGTATCCTTCCGTAATGGCTCCGTAAAATGCACCCTGGGGTAACTTTACGCCGTTCTTACACGGTTCTTTAATTTTATGAGTAATTTATGGGGAGGGTTGGGGAGGGGGGGAGAGGTTTTCGATTGCTTGAAATTCTAATGGAACGTGTCTCCCTTGCTAAATGTTGGGCAGGCATGAAGGGAAAGATGGTGGTGTCTGTTTTTCTGTCTCTTTGACTCATGTGTCTAGCTTCTCATCCACTTTGTTCTCCCAACACTTTTAAATCTTTGTGTTTGTTTTTTTTTTTTGCCTGGGAGTGAAGCCTGGCTTCTGGCTGCAACTGCTGAATTTGAAACCACTTTGCAATTAGAGCTCATTTTTGTTGTTGTTTTTATTTGGTGCTCGTTTTTCCCCCTAGTAAGCATCAGAGACAGGGAGTGTATCTGAAATAGGTTTCTTTTTACTCGCAGGGGGTCAGACAGCTCCAGGTCTCTGCTCTAGGTACGTGCTTTGCTTTGCAGCAGGAGCAGCTCTGGTCTCACTCTAGCGTGGCTCTTAGGACACTTGGCTTGTCCCCAGCGCTGGTCCAGGTAACGCCTCTGACCCTCCTGCTGGCCTCATTTCTTCCTGAAAATACGCGCTCGAATCCCACAGACGCGGCTGCAGCATGAATTTTGTCCTCTGCTCCCTGCCTTGTTTTTGTTTGTTTCAACCCGGCTATCATTTCAAATAAGATGGAAATTATAAATATTTATTTTGCAGGAAAGCTGAAGCCTTCTCCCACGGCAAACATCGCTCCTGCCACAGCTCTTGTAGTCCTTTTCCAGCCCCTGCCCCCTTTGGGGCCGTGTCTGTACTTCGGGGATAGGTTTGGCTCTCGGGGTATGCATAAACTTGAAGCAGGGCTGCTTATTAGGGGCTGTTAGCACTGATAATTGAGATTGAAGACCATCTCACGGTATTTTATTCTTCAGAATCTGCTTAGCTTTAACGTCATGACTTTTGTTTTGTATCTTTTCTGTTTTCCCTTGAATTTCTCATTTCCCTTGGGGAAGAAAATGTGGTACCTTAAGGCAGACTCTGTGACTCCGTCCGCACCTACCTGCTGAGAATGTGGGTCCTGTGCGTCATGGGGAGGCTGATTAAGAGTGGTTTTTTAACAAGAGGGGGATATAAGGAGGGATGAAATGAGAGAAAAATAAAAATTGGGATTGTACTGCTTCCTAAAGACTTTGGGAAAAAGCATCAAAGAAGAGAAGAAATATTCTGACCGTTTCTTTCGTGAAGCTCAGATTGATTCTCACCTCCCTGAAATGATGCAGTCAATTTTTTTTTCTTTTGGGGGGGTGGGTTTTGGTTGCTTTTTTTCTGACCACCTCTGCTGCCTCCTTTGAAAAGTGTCGGTCTCATTAGAAAGTTGTATTGCTCTATGAAATATCGTAATTAAAACCGAATTTAAATGACATTGCATCCTCTTTCTGATACTTTGTTTAAGTCTTGGTATCTACTTAGAAATTACTTGTGAAAGAATAGTGGCAGGTAGTATCTACTGTTAAAACTTTTCTCTTTCTCTGTGGTTATGTCCTCATGGAGAAGCGTATGCCGTGCCACCTGTGCTCTCCTCCTGCCCGTCTCCTCCCGTCCGACCAAATCCACAAGTTGCAGTTTGTTTCCCAAAGGAAGCTGCAGCGTTTTTGCCTTTTCTCCCAATCTCCCAGTTGCTCTAAAACTGTAGGAGTGAAGAAGTTTTAAGGCAGAGACAATAACGGTCTCTCTTGGGTGAAACGCAAAGCTTCAGGTGCTCCTCTTGGGAGGAGGTTTAAAAATGGGATTAAAATGTCAATTTAAATATAGGTTGAGTAGAGAAAGAGTAGGAAAAAGACTGGAGGTTCATGGTTCACAGGAAATCATGAAGCTGTCATCTTCATAGAAATAGCCAACAAAATACTTGCTGTATTTTGAAGTATTTTTTTGATTGTTTTCCTTTTTCATTGCCCTAATGAAACAATATATTTCATTCTGTCGTCCTGTATGTAAAACTCATGAAAAGCTTACACTAAAGTCATGCGAAAGCCGTTGAGAAATATTTCGGAAAGACATTTTTCTGTTTTGGAAATATTACTGGGTGTTTCAGCACCATGAAAATATTTTGCTTCGTTTTTCTTGCGAAGCGAAAACTGTCACCACTTTTTTCCAATGTTTTGATTTCTCTGAAAACCGTGTTTACCAAAAATAATCCATCTCAGTGAAAGTACTCCAAAGGCTCTAAACGAGAAGAAGGATTCTCCATGGCCGAGGTCTCTCTACCTGGCACACTCCCTGCCTTTTGTGGTTCATGGAAGTTGTTGGTATGAAGAACCCACCAGTTGTCATCTAATCATTTCTTTTTATACGTAATAAGCTTCGCTGCCTAGAAGAGTGTCGTAATTCTGCTCCAGATCTGCTGAGACACAAGGGCACGGCTATGCCAAGTGACGTACTTCTCTTTGACTGACTTGCGGAGAAGAAGCAGAAAGTTTTTATCTTTATTTCATCCGGACTTTTCTTCCCACTCCAGAAATCTTGCAGTCTAAATAGGTAAGATGAAGAATGGGTAGGAGATATATTATTATGCCACTTTATGGGCAGGAAAATGAAGCATAAAAGCATTAAATTATTTATCCAAGCTCCCTCTGGAAGCCTGAGCCAGAGCCAGGATTGCCGTAACCTGTCTTTCTGGGCAGTTTCTCAAAATAAAAGGTTGAATTTCGGGCCCTGTTGAAGTCAATAGGAGTTGCTTTTTATTCCTGCGGATGCTATCATTTCCCTTAAGTGCATAGCAGGGCCTCCAGCTGAATGCTCCTCCGTTCAGAAGGGTTTTCCTTCCAGTTTTCAGACCTCAAAACAAACGCGAGGCATGTTTGGACACCCAGAAACACATGGATTTTGTAAGAAAAGCTTGTTTTCTAAACGAATTTATCTCACTGACTGCAGGCTGTTACTTGGTTGATGGCGATATTTTAGCCTGTGTGTTTGCATCCCGTATTTGTTTTTGGGTTTCTTATTTCCAGTAGTGATCTCTTGATAAGTTTTAACTCACAGAGAGATTTTCTCCCCAGTAGAAACTGTGGCAGTAGACCAGCTCCTTCCTCTGTACACGGGCTCGTGGCTTTCCTGCAGAAGCAACCAGCCTCTTAAAATAAGGTCTTCTCTTATTTATTTCCATGGGACTAAGTAAGGAAAAACATCTTTTAGCTTCCCTCTGGTTTAATTCTCTCTTCTCCCACAGTTTTAATGAATGACAGAGCATCCAGTGGCACTCGGACATCCTATGCACGTTGTTTAGAAAGAAAACGTGGGTGATTCCTCCCTGACAGCTGATCTGAGGGTGCTTGTAATGGTCATGAACCACCAAAATCTGAGAGGTTATATGGGGAAGAGTGGCAGTAATGATGAGTTCCTAGGTCTGTCGCCTAGCCCTTCTCACTGAACATGTCCTAAAGAGCAAATATGCTGTGAATGTCATCCTGCTTTTCCTCTAACATGTTGTCATCTGTGAGAATCCAACAAAGCTACTATGTGAGCCGTAAAAATAAAAAGAAAATTGCTGAACTGCAATAAGGGAAAGCAAGCCAACACGTTTTTACAGAAGGATCTTTCATTGCAACATGAATTTTACTCCGGTAAGGAATGATACTTGTGAAATCCCAATGAAGAAAATAGAGGTTGGTTCGGGCTATGGCAGAAAAGGTCAAGATCTCCGGGACCAGAGAGAGAAAGAGAGAGAAAAAAAAATGAATAAAACAAGTAGGACTGTGATCCTTTCAGCTCGTATTTGGGCATTCAACTTGAAGGCGGTGTTTAGGGCTCTGCTTTCTCATCCCAAGGCTGCCATGCCTAACTCTGCAGCAATTCGTAGAACTCAAGGCTGGAGCCCTCCAGTAACTCCGAAAGAAGTTCAACGTCATCTTCTAGACTTGAAGCCAATGGTCTTGGGGGTTACCACTTGATCCTGTACCTGCCAGAGGGCTCCTCGAGGAGTTCAGCTGCTCTTCTCCCTGGTCTCCAGTGGGGCTTGGATACGCGCCCAAAAATTCAGGTCTAAGAGGGATATTAAGCATCTTTAGGCAGTTGCCAAGCAATTTTTGACATAGCTGCCCACATTCCTATTTTAGGCACTGGTATCTTTCTTGTATCTTAATAACTATTATCATCAAAATTTTAAGTGAACGACAGCAAAGAGGAAAACTGTGCAAGAGAAGCGAGGCTCATGAGAGCAGAAATTCGTTTCAAGGAGCAGTTGACTGTAAAAGGGATACCAGCTCTTTCTGATCCTACAACAAGTCAAGCTTGCGGGGTTACAAGAGGTCTTAAAGCCTACAAGTGGCCAAGACTTCTAGTGCCCCCCTCGAGCTCCGAAGCCCTCCTGCTCAGCTCCCCCAGCTCTGCTGACCCCAAAAGTGAGCCACGTTGACTGAGCTTTGCCGTTGTAGGTACGCCTCTGAGTGTCGTTTCTTCTGCCAGAGGATTCCAACTCGCCCCACATGTGTGGGGTTTCAGCAGCCAGGATGGCACATGGATGTGCAGCACTTGTGCTCTGTAGGATGGGAGGAGGGATGGAGTTAGGGACCTTCTCTGG
The DNA here is from genome assembly GCF_009769625.2 of Cygnus olor. NCBI lineage: Eukaryota > Metazoa > Chordata > Aves > Anseriformes > Anatidae > Cygnus > Cygnus olor. Next base: position 1,635,573 of record NC_049198.1, on the reverse strand, counting down.
AGGCACTTGAGGTATTGCCAAGTGCACGTGAACTCTTTGCTTTTATATGGACTCCTGAATAGGAGAAATTCCCCCAAATAACCCCAAAATTGACAGTCGGGAGAGCAGCAGCAAAACCTTTGCAAGCAGTTGTTGTAGCTTGTGTTTATGAAAAAGTCCGAGCTACTGAACTCATCTTTTACGGGAGCAGGAGGGCATTCTCAGAGAAACAGTGGGTTTTGGAATATATTGAAGTGTTACGTGGAGCTCATAGTAACAGAAAATGTGCTGTTCTTCTGCCAGTCCTGCTTGCTTGCTGCTTTTTTCTTAGAGAAAGGATGCTGTTAGTTGTAAAAGACCAACTTCAGAAGAAATACGATTTAATGTCTCACTTTAATGGAAAGTAAAGCAGTTCTAGAGCCTCTCTGCTACTTAGAAAAATCAGAATTTAGGAAAAGATTGAAAACCTAATGCCAATTTTCTCCAGATTACTATTTGTCAGAAGGGATCAGGAAAGATTACGGAATGCTTTGTGTGCGCTGCAAATATCGAGACCGTAAGCACGTTACAACGCCTGTCGGAAACGTGAGATAGAATGAAAAGGGAAAGCTGGGGGAAGAAAATAAAAAATATTTCAAATGTAAACATTTAAAGCTGAAATTGCGTGTGATCAAAGGCGTGCAGGTGCCGTGCCGGGCACACAATAGCCGGTGAGTTTGTTTTGCGCTGCAGCACGCGCTCTGTTGAAAGTAAAAAGATGCTATTTGGTGCTGAAGGTTTTCAGCAGTAACCTCCTGCTCGACCTTTGCATTTTGGCTGCGATTATCGCTCGTTTTTTCTTCCAATTTTGCTGGAGTTCAAGATGAAGGCACAGATAAACTCGAGGTATTCTCTCCTCAAAACATTGCTCGCCGCTGGGATTTGGTCCAACGGAGACATGCTGTGACTGATGTTCAGGAGGACGACTGCTGGTGCTTGTAGGAGTTTATTAAGATTTTCAGCTCTTTTGTTTTAAGAACTAATTCAAGCTGAGTGTGATGTAGTTACTGTGAGATAATTTGCATGCAGAGTGAAATTGGAGCACTTTAAGAGACAGTCTGCATAAGAAAAGGTGACCTGCTATTGTTCCTTTAACAATGGCAAGGGATTGTTTGGGGTTGGCGTTTGAGGACTTCTGCGTTTGTTCACCAATCTGGTTTTAAAGCAACCTCCATTTTGCATTTCAAGTGATCTCTGTTTAGGGCTAAAACTATTGCAAACTTCTATAGTTTCAGAACTAATCAAACCGGATTAAATAAATTAAATAACAGTTTCAAGGACCAGGTATTTTAATTCTTTTATTGTCGTTATTTGGTTTATAAGTTGAGTTCGTTACGGTCCCATAATTTCTGTAAGCGTTGGGCACTGTGCACACATGGATATTATTTAAGGGCAGAGCTGGGACTACACATTAATACTGGAGGTTATGCTTCTGTTGGGCTAATTAGGGTTTGCAGATGATGGAGTAATGCTGGCTGGGGGAGGTCTCTGGTCCGGGCCCTGCTCCAAGCAGTTTTCTGGGGTTATATAGGACAAGCTATATGGTTTCTTCTGCTCAAATCCATCACGTCACTCCGTGCTTCCAGGTTTTTGCGACTCGGCAGGATTAACCTCATGCCACTGCTGATCGGGGGGTACCGATGTGTTTGTGTCCAGCCAGGCCAGACCCATGGGCTCCTGTCCATGGGGCTGCTCTGGGTGTCTTCCCTCACCCGCGTGAACGTTGTCACCTTGTTCTGGTGTTACTTTTCGTGGGTTTAGCCTCCCTTTCATCTCTTACTGTCTAAGTTTAGAGGGTCACGCCGCGTGTGGGGGCTGAGAGCTGCACGGGAGCGGAGGTCTCACTCGGTCCTTTCCTTCCCATGCAGTGCAAGTGCCAGGGCCGGTGGAAAACCTGCGGGCTGTGTCCACTTCACCTACCTCCATCCTCGTGTCCTGGGATCCCCCTGCCTACGCCAACGGTCCCGTGCAAGGCTACAGGCTCTTCTGTACGGAGACGGCGACGGGAAGGGAGCAGGTGAGTGGGAAAGGGGGAATCCAGCCTGGGCTGCAGAAGCTATTTCGTGCTGGTGAAAGCCCTCTTCTATTTACTCTGAAATTTCAGCATAATGCCAAATGCCATTTAAAGACGCGTTAGAATTCCCCCTTCACATCGTGCTAAGCCATCAAGATGTTGGTAGCAGGTTGTACGTGTGATCGTTGTAGAATACATGGGTTTAGTTGCTTCTTGTAACTTCTTCCAGGTTTATTGTAGGAGGGTAAAATAATGCAAATCCAGACTAGAAATGGCACATCCTCTCACCAGACTGACAGCTGCTCATAGTAAATGTTCCTGTTGCGGATGCATGTCTGTAACAACCTTTTCTGCTAGAATTTGCCCTTTATTCCATCTTAAATAAGGATTTAGCTACTCAAAGAGCAGCATATTGGTCCCCAAACCGCTCACCCCTGTTCGCATTACTCCTGGTGATCGCTTGCTGTCTGTGTGTGCTCAGAACGTGGAGGTGGAGGGGCTCTCCTACCGGCTCGAGGGGCTGAAGAAGTTCACCGAGTACACCCTGCGCTTCCTGGCCTACAACCGCTACGGCCCCGGCGTCTCCACCGAAGATGTCACCGTCACCACGCTTTCGGATGGTAAGTGGAGGTGGAAAGACCCAAAGGGTTGCTGGGTTGAGGTCATGATGCTTTTTCTCTACCCACCACGTTGCGGAAGAAACAGTAAAGAAGCAATTTGGTTATTCAGCGTACAGGACAGAAACCAGAGATTCATAACCTGCCTGCAGTGCTCTGAGCTAATGCTCATCTCCAGGGATAATTGGTTCACTTCATTATACCTATATCTAATAATGAGTGTGCTGCACAGCTCTATTTTCTCTCTAACTCGAGCACAGGTGTGGATACCCCGTAGCTATTTCATTACAATGGCATTGGAGGACACAACTGCCTGCCCTTTCCTTGCACGTTATATGGTGGGGCAGCAGATGTGTCCGTGTTTCACCCTCTGCTCGGTCACAGCGACTGCCCCATCATCCTCCCCAGGCTCCTGGGACACACAGACTTGGGGACGTACACCGAGTTGGGTTTTTTTGGAAGCACTTAGTTGTGTTGGCCAACACAGAGTTTACACCTGCCTGACTCCTGTTGAAGACACTGAGTCTGATTCCTCTACCTGGCCGAAGCAGGAATTAATATATTGGAGTTATTTTGGCCACAAAGGTGTAAAAACCTAAAAAGGACCAAAAAAAATTTTCAGTGGGGTGGGCGCATGCAAAGCCCTGGCAGGAACTCCATCAGGCTGACTTTTCCAAATAGATTTTTTGCTGCCAGGCAGTTCTCACTGGTTTTAGGAGGAAACACAGCCCTTACTGTTAAAAGAGAATAGCTGATACTTGCTTGGGGAAGGAGGATTAAATGAAGGAGAGAAGAGAGCCTGTAAAGCAGAAGGGAGAGCAGAGGCGGGAGGGTGCCAGTGCTTCAGGAACAGTTCCCGACTCAGCCCCACAGCTGGAGGGATTTTTCTCCATGCCAACATTTCATTTAAAGATGATCCAAGAGGTGTCAACTGGGCTTTTGTAGTGAAATTTATAAACTGTTTTTGTTCTGATAACAGTTCTGACAACTTATTTTTCACCCGTGCTGCTAAAGGAAGGTAGGGGAGTTCCAGTTGGCTTGTCCTAGGGTTGGATCACTAACTCAAGGTCATCTTTATGGAAAAATGTTTGTTTTTCAGCGTGATTTTTAAAATCCGGTAGGAGGTGAAGAGTACGTTGCTGGGGTGCCCCAGGCAGAGGCCCGTCAGTCCCACCACACGTTCACTGCGGTTCCTTTCTGCACTGGAGATTGATGCTAGGATAAAAAAAAATGAATGAAGAAAAGAGGGTGTCTGAATTTTGTCCCTTTATATCTACCACTTTTTATCTAATTTTATTACGAATGCGGTCTCTCTCCCTGGTTATCCTACCCAAACCAGCTGAAAAATTTTGTCTGAGGTTAAGAATGGCGATTTTCTGTCTGTCTGGTAAACTCGGTTGCTTCTGAACGTTTCTGTACAGCTGAGCAGCTGAAAAAATCAATACGAGTTTCTGGGCAGCAGGAGCAGAAGCTGTATAAACCCTGGAGAAAAACAGCAGATGAGGGGGATATCGTGCTCTGGAGAAGCATCTGCATCTTGCATCTGTTTGACGTGGCTGCAACACAGTCCCCAGGTCATGCATGGGTTGGTGACATCCCCTGGGAGCCCCCCTCGAGGAGCAATGTGGAGGGGACAAGGTGTAGGGGAAACCCCGAGCAGGTGCTATTTTAATCTGCCTTACTCCAGGCTCTGTCTTCAGAGGGATCCATCCACGAGCCCCCAGCTCATTTGGCACTGTTATTTTATATTTGACACCTCTGCACTATTTTTTCAAGTGCTGCTTCTGTCTACCCGGTTAATTCAGTTTCCCCTGCTAATACGGGCTGGATCTTGGCAGAATAAATTACTTCACACTTATAATTATAAAAACAAAAGGAAAACAAGTGAAAAATGAATATTTTGCATAATGTATGCAGATTTAATTCACGCCGTGAAGTGTAGAAGTGCGGCCCTGTACTCCACTTTGGTTTTAAATGTCATCATAAGTGAAAAAGGGAAAAGATTGTTATTCATGAGTCTGGAAATTATCCTCCACAAGTGCTTCAAACGCTTCACCTGTCTGTGAACAAAAATCACTGCTAAAGAGGAGGCTCTTCCTGGGCCCTTTCTCTACCAATAACTCATCCTCGATATCTAGATGACATTTGAAACCTGGAGTATCCCAGGGTAATTGCAATTAAGCAAGAATCTGTTAATTCTAGTTTTGTTTTAAAGCCTTTCCCACAAACCAAACCCCCCTCTAAGGAGTAAATCTGCAGAACGGGGAAATGAAGTGTTTGGAGCAGGTATAAAAGAAGAGAAAATGCCTCCAGGATTTCTTTTCATCCTTCTTAGTGTGGCAGTGTCAGCATCTCATTGTACGGAAGGAGAGGAGGGAATGGAGAGCACAAGTCCAAACCGTCCTGCAATCCCTTCTTTTATGGTTCAAAAAAAAAGACCTTTTCCAGGGTTAAGGCCCCTTCTGCCAGAGGAAGACCAATAAAACAGCAAGAAATAACTCGTGCACAGCTATCAACCTACAGAGAGGAGAGGCAAAGCCATTAATCCATCATGGTTTATTGGTGAGCGATAAAGGGAGGAGAAAGCCTGCAGTTCCCCGTATCCACATCAGTTTCGTGGACAGGATTCGCTTCTGCTCCCCAGTCCCTGGTAGAGAAGTCTTTGGGATTGGTCTGCTTCCTTTCATCTTGTAAAAGGAACAGAATCGTTTTTAAGCCTGCCTTCCTCTTGGGAATACGAGTGTGCTTGCACAGGTTATTTTTTCGATCCCAGTCCTTTGCTGTACATTGTATGATACGGTCTGTAGCTTCACCAAAAAAAAAAAAAAGACACCTGTACCATTGGATCCTGCAGGTCTGTACGCAGACGTTTACTCTGAAGCTCTGGGATGTAATCTATAATCTGAGAAAAAAAAAAAAACAAACAACAATAAAAGGAACTGAGTGTGGCAACCCAGCTGCAGGAGCTACGGACCCCGGACAGGATTTGCCAGATCAAGGAGCAGACTGGATCTTCAGTGCTGAGTTTTCTGTTTAAAATACAGCTCCGATAATGTTTGGCCGAGCCGCGTGCCATCTCAGAAACGCTCTGAGCTATCGTGCTCATGAAATTATCAAAACACATTTAATCCCGGCAATTGGCAGCCGGTCTTATTTCATGCTTCCCGAGTACTTGGTTTAAACATAATTTATAGCCCAGGCTTCCTGGAGAGGTTCTGGATGGATGCCCCAAGCCCATCGTGTTCAGGAGGCTTTTGGACAATGCCTTCCTCAATGCTTTTGGCTGGCCCTAAAGTGGTCAGCCCAGGGACTCGACAGTCTGTGAAGGTCTCTTCCAACTGAACCATTTTTATTATTATTATTATTTCACCAGTTAGAAGTACCAAAACTCATTGCCTTGCCGTATGAACGTTCATCCCATCTGTAAGTGATCAGCAGTGAGGCTCATCTCACCCAGCTTTAGACACCAAGCAAGCAGCAAGGCTCCGTCGGTGTATTTGAGGCTCCCTCCACCCCAGAGTCGCCCCGTGCCATCCGGGAATTTATCCCCGGATGCTTCCGTCTCTACTCGTCGCGTATCGCACAGCGAACGCGAGATGAAATGAGTTCTGCTCTAATTTCTAACGGCATCATTAAGCTGGGAATAGTAAACAAAACTTTTACCAGGTGCATCCGATTGCTTTATTTGATCAAGATGGGAAAGCGGAGGAGGTAATTGTAATCTCTCAGGCGCTTGGTTTGCCAGGGGAATTGGCTGATTGTTGTGCAAGCCCAGACATTAAATTTGGTAATCTCCAAATTGGTAATGCAGAAAACTCCTCGACTGAGCGGAGAACAAGGAATGAAGACGCCCAGCATTGCCGTGGAAGGGATTGAGTTCGATTCTGGGTCAGGTCTGGATTTATTTCTCTTATTGATTGAAGATCTGGCAGGAAAGATAAAGCGCGCATCAATTATGTAAGCATGCAACAGAATTGGGAAATATGACAAGTGTTTGCCAAAGAGAAATAATCAGAAAAATAAAGACAAACAAATAACAAGAAAGGAAAAATGAAGATAAGTTTGTCTGGTAGGAGAATAATGCGTAGCAGCGATAAAACATAAAAGTCAGTAACGAAGAGGAAAGGTGGCTCGGAAGCCCTTTGCTGCTGCCATCGCAGCTGCTCACTTTGCTGTACCATTGCCCCCAGACAATGAGTTTTCAGGCTATTGTAATTCAAACGCATCATTTTTTTTATTTTTTATGCTCCACGGAGCCTTCATAAATACAATGGTACCAGAGTGGGACTTTGCTGGCAGCAGGACCTTCCTGGTTAGCTGTTGTTGCTTCTCCTCTTCTGTATTGAAAATATTATTATATTAGCCTCGGCAAATGACTTAGCACTGGCTGTCTCAAATCCTTACTGCAGGATTAATCCTGTGAGGATGCTTTGAGGTGCTGCACTTTGGGGATTTGGTTATCGAAAGTAGCCGTGACCAGACGGAAACAGCACCAGGGCTGGCTGTCGGCGCTGGTTTGAACCGTCTGGGAAAGGATCTTTTATAGGGCCGGCTGCCATCCTCCCTGTACAGGGGGTGGTTCTTATTCTAGCATCTGTTACATTATTTAGAGGATCATAGCTGGCAAGGTCAGAGGGGATTTTACACCATGGGTGTAAAGGGCTGGGCTGGAGCTGGTCCGTATAGATGCACAGAGAAAGTGTAGACGATGGTCCCTGTTGTGTCCTCCTCTGTATAATACGTTGGCTTTCACCCATTCATTCTCTCCTCAGTCCCATACGTTTTGGCCAGAGTGCGTTACAAAAAGAGTCATGTCTACATTTTGCTTGGTGATAAAGGTGTCGCTCTCCTCCATTTTTCACTCAACTCTGAAGAAGGTGAAAAGTATGTCCCATTTCTACATGGATTCCAGTTCACAGGTCTTTGTCTATTTAATTATTCCCTACAACCAGAAGTCTTTCTCCCATTCAGGTAGCTATAGACAATAAACCAAACACTTCTTAACTCCGTTTAAATAAACAAAATTAATTCGCTCGATCTCTAAGATGCTTCAGGTCTGACATCATTGGTGTAGATCTTTGCTGAACCAATTTAAACGTGGGCAGCTGAAACAATAATTTTGCCCGAGTGCTCTTGTTAACGTCACATAAAAATGGTTTAAACAGCACAGCTTACAGCACAGCTTTGGCTTGATGTATTCATAACTGTACGCTGAAAAATCATTTTCTCTCATTTCCCCTAATGCATCAGGCTGCCAACTCTTCTTAAATTGGGTATTTACCATGATCCTCTTTCAGTTCCTTTTTCCAAATTCAGGGCCAACTTAGGCAGGCATTATTTCTCTAGAAGGAAAATAAAGCTTTAGGTGCGTGTCAGGGAGCTGATGCATCACAACTAAGAACATATTTGTAAAGCTGTTGGCTCCTCAGCAGTTGAATTAATATTGGCCATCTGCTGGAGGAATGAATATACGTTTGAACCGGTCTTGTACAAGCAGATTGGAAGGAGATGTATACAGAGTGGAAAACAGGAAGAAATTCGTCAGGAAATACTTGGTTGCGGATGACCTGAATGGCTGTTTTGTCACATTTGAGCCTTAATGTAAAACACTGCTTTTTAAGTAATATCTGGAGGCAAAATGTCCTTTTTCCCCTCCTAGCATCCTTGTAAAAGCAAGGTAGCGGTGAGAGGAGCGCCCGGTCCGTCTGCGTGTGATGTGTCCTCAAAATGCACTTACCTTGATGGATAAATACCAGAAGAAATTATGCCCTGTCCCTATCCATTTTGGACCGAGATGATAACAAAGAAATGAATTCCAGTAGTCGGTGTCACTGCAGGGAACCCGCTGACTGGCTGTTTAAAGGGTTTGCTAATAGGTCTATCACAAATGAGAAGGAATGAGCAGATGCAGTTGGTTTTTTCTCTCCCTAGGGGACCTCTGAAGTGCCACCTGGATTATCTGCACGCTTGTGAGCAGATTATAAACCACATGTAAAAACCTCACTCCTTTCTGCCCGACGGGAGAAATATTGGGTGTAGCTTGTTGGGACTCGGACCTTAATGGCACCATGTCCCACTTCTCTCTGTTTCTCTTCCCTTGCAGTGCCCAGCGCGATGCCCCAGAACGTCTCCTTGGAAGTGGTCAACTCCAGGGTAAGTCTGCCCGTGCTCAGCATCTCGTGGCTGGTGATCCTGTGTGCAGGTATCCCTGCTTTCGGTAGCCTCTGCATCTCCGCCATCTGCACCTCATCCCTCCTTTGCAGATGAATTTGATTTCGGGAGGCGTTACACTTTTCCTTTCCGCAGGCCCAAATGCCACCAATGCCCCAAAACATCTTAATTAGGAAAAAAATCCCTCCTACAGCATCAGTCCAGCAGAGGTGGGTGGGAATTGGTGAACGAGATTAGCCTGGTGTGCTGTCGATGCCAAGAATCAAGGAGGGATTTACTCCTCCGTGGCTTTTCGGGTCTTATTCTGGTGTGTCTCTATTGCAGCTACGTTACTGAGTGCCATTACAGAATGTGGTTCTCCGGGTATAAGTGTGTCTACCGAAAGGTTTTCTGTTCCGCTTGGGGAATCCCTCCTTGGGATTGCCGTTGCAACTTTTCCGTTGTCACCGTAAAATGCAAAAAAGTGGTGATGGCCATGCCTGAAAGGATCAAAATAATGTTTTTGAGATCTTAAGGAGTTCTGCGAGGATTTATTTTTGCTTTCTTGCATGCTTACCTGTTTGCATTGACTCACACAAAAGTGTCTCGGGTGAAATCTCATTAGAAGAAAAACTCAGTGCTTTTTTTTTTAAAGACATTTCTGTACCATATTTCAGGATTGGTGTGAGGAGACAGAAACAAAGGCAAGAAAAAACTTGTATGTTACTAACTGAAAATCAGTGAATCGTAGCAAAACCGTGAATGAAACCATGTATTCTGATTTCTTGGAGGTTCATATGAGAAAAAGATAAAAGGCAATGAGGTGCTGTGGTATTTTCCTATGCAAAATGGAACTGTGTGTGAATAATAATGTGAATAATTTTATAAAAAGAGTTTTGTCTAACGCATAAATAGGATTCAAAAAGTGAATTTTGACCCTGCTGCAAAGCCACGACACCTCTGAGCATCCCTGCCGTCCAGGTCCAACACGAATTCTCCTGTCCTGTAACAAGTTTACCAATGCTGTAGGTTTTCCCTATGTGGGGACACCAACTGGCTCGTTCTCAGCCCAGCTCCTTCCTTCTCCATGTCCGAATTCAACCCTGTGAGACTTTATGGCATTTAAGGGAAGTAGGGAGAAGCATCAGAAATGTATTTATGGGCTACTCAGGTGGACAGACCACGTATTCCCATGCACATGGGAAATGAAAAGCCTCATTTCCTTTCAAGTTCTCATTAAAATAAGCCCTGAAACACCCCAAAAATGTTCTAAAGAGCAGCAGTGATTTTTCAGAGAGGCTTCAGCAACAGGAGTGCCACTTAAACTTAGGTGAGAACAGCAGAAGCTGTTCCCTGATTACAGATTAACGTCTGTATAAACATAACTGTGGCATGATTAAATAGAAAAGTCTTTGGGAATAACGAGAAGCAGAGCTGGTCCTGAGGGAAAGGAGGGGTGGGGAAGAAATATCTTACTGATGGGGTTATACGTACCACGTGCAGGTAGGTCTGTTGTCGTCTTGCTTATTCCAACGAGCACATCTCAATTTTCTTCTGAAGCGTTCATTTGTTTCATTTCAACGCCGTAACTCCCTTCGTAGAAAAATCTGTACCGTTTCCATGTCGCTGATGGAGTGGGCTAATATTCTTTCATAATATAATATTGTACATAATAGGTGTTAATTGCGCTTCCTGCTTGATGAGTGCTACTTCTGAATGCGTTCGGAGAGATGGGTGAGATTGCTCCTTTTTATTTACTCCTCACATTTACCGGCACTGCGTAAGCTCTTGTTTTGGAGCTCATCTCAATGGTTTTCGCTGGCTCATTAGGACATTGGAAAGCTCAAACTTCAGAACATGAAAGAAAAGTGCAAATTCCCACCCGTCGTGTCTTATCAGGATGCCCCCTCGGACATGATCCTCACCACTTTCATTTGCACAGCTGCCCAGAAGCAGGAGCCCCAAGCTCACTAAATAGGATAAACTGCAATTTAAGGAACATTTATAGGATCTCCGATCTGTCGGGACTACTGAGTACCTGTCAGGCTGATCTTTCTCTCCCCTGCTTGTTTTCATAACATCAAACATATATTCTGGATCTTTATTTTAAAATTCCCTCTGCTGCAGTTACTTTTAAATTCGTCTTACATGCAGTGCCCAAAGGGCATTGTCATCTTGGCGTATTTTGTTCCAAACCTTTGTGTTTACTCTTTCCTTCCTTACTCTCAAGTTAAAATGTCACCGAGCAGTTGGTCATGGTTAGTGACCTTTTGGGATGATCGCTTCCGTTTAAAGCACTTGAACAAAAATAGAAAATAAGGCACGGATTACGACGCTGCATGGGATGGGGCATGGATGCTCCTACCCTGGGGTATATTATTGGGTTATTTGCATTTATAGGTTGCATTATTTTGTACAGGGGGGGTAAAAGAGTCTGCCTTGAGTATCTCCTCCAAAATTCATCCTCTGCACAGATCTATGGCTTTCCAAAGCACCTACTGTTAATGGAGAGTATCAGTTTCAAAAGCTCGCAGGCTGGCACCTGCGTAAAAAGGTGTTTTAGGGGTGCATCGTGGATCTTTACTGGAAAGAAAAAGCGATGTGGAATTGTTCTGCGCTCTCCTAGACCGCGTCCTGCAGGTAGTGAAGATGTAGAGAAGTACCAACACCCACGTACCGCAGCAAATCTCGGTAAGATGGGACTAAAGTTTAAATATCAACATTTAGGCAACTAGGAACAGCAAATATAGCAGAAATGAGCTAAACTCACTAAATCTCAAGGAATAAGAAGTTTTTTTTCAAGCAGAACCATCTTCAAAGACCGTGCCCCAAAATGCTATTGCCCTTTTTTTTTTTTTAATGTGACTCCTAACGAGGCAAAGAACTGTACGCAGTTTCTCGCCTTTGTAAAAGGTTGTAATAACCCAGACTATTGCACTTCTGCAGTCTTCGTCTTGCCCGTGTTCTTGTTTTTCTTCTCTTGGCAGCACTTGCTGAGAATTAATTCAATTAAACGCTTAAAAAGCACGGGCTGATGCAATCAAAACAAATAACCAACCATCATGGTTTGCTAACTGGGTTTGAGCCGCGCACAGAAAAGACCCAAGACTTGCTTTGGCAGTTTGCAGAATTATTTAAATTTTTATCTCCGGTTTAATAAGATTTCTGTCTTGCTGCTATTTTTCTTTGGTGCTGGCAGACCTATTAATTTAATAACGTAACGGAGACGGCCAAGCAAATGGAAGATGCTTGATGTGAATTACTATTATCGTGATTATTGCTTAATATTGATGGTGCTCTGGGACTGGAGACCTCAGTCAGATCAGAATTGATAACGGTGAGGACCGGGACAGAAATACAGTTCTCTGCCTAAAAGAGATTTCACTGTAAATTGCAACGCAGACGTGGCTGAGACAATTAAGAGGACAATTTGATCTGAGAAACTGGCAAAAGGCATGGGGGCTCGTAATCCCCGCTGGCTGGTTATTAGAAATAACCACTGCCGGCCTCTCGGTAGTAAGCGACGAAGAGTTATTTCAGGAAGAAATTGTCTTTCAAAGCTTTCTACATAATTCTGGATTTTCTTTTCCTATGAATTAATTATGTGCAGTGTCCAGTTTAGCAAAAAAGAGAGCAGCGATGGGAGGGATATGCACATAGGTGTGCATATATCTCTGTTGCCATTAAATTCTGTGCGTGAACCTAATTCAACATGAAAGCTGAAAATGCCCGTTTTTGCCCTCTCTTTTTACTAACATGTGTCTTGTTTCTAATAAGAGACTCATTTCTAGTTTATTTCATTTGAAAACAGCCTTCTTTGCTAAGGAAAAGGATGCGTCCAATGCTTAATAGAGTTTTGTCAAAGAAATACCTGCACCTACAGCTTCTCCTTCTAGAAAAAACATTGAGCACATTGTTCAAAAACAATGGGACAATTACCAAACCTTCGTCAGCAGAGGTCAGAAAGGGGACCGTTTTCACAGCAGGCGTCTGGAAAACAAAAAAGTACAAGACTTGCAGTTCCAAGCTAAACGAATTGCCAAACTTTTTGTCTTCTGAAAGAAAACCTTTCTGTAAAAAACTTGTTAAAGAGAACAAGTGTGATCCCAAAGCACTGCTTGAAGTCGATGTTTTGCGCCGTGTTTCATTTCGTTGACAAAGTGGACCCATGGAGCAGCGGTGGAGGGAGAGTGCAGGTGAGGACATCACCTGCTTATGCACACGAAAGGTGCCCAGAAAGTCACCTTTAAAACACTATTTTATATAAAACTTTTGTCAATTGTCCCGTAGAAGAGGCTCTGTATGGAAATCCGGACTGAAGATTAGGAGGACGCTAACAAATCTCTTTTTTCTATCATTTCATGGCTGTGCATCTGTGTCTCTATAAATAAAAAGTTCATTGTCATTCTGCCCTGTAATGTTTGCTAACCAACATCTATAACATTTATGAGATTTTTGGAAGTGCTGTAAATAAACTGCGGGAAGAAGATTCTTCATTGTCTTCATCACCGGCTCACGGTAGGAAAATAGAGGCTTTTGTTTCAAATTTAACAAAGGAGAACTTGGCTTAAGTGAGTGATAGCTGCGGGTTGTACCCTTGAATACCACGTTTGCAGCTCTTTCCTATTATCCTTAGCTCGTTACAGTGAATAATTGTATTGTTTAACATTCACCGAGCAAAACTCTTCCTTTCTTTTTGCCTCATGTGGTCAATTATTCCTAGCAAAATCTTTGTAATGCGCAACATCTTGAACTCTCTGCAGCTATGCCAAACATATCTTGCTGCCAGAAGGGGTAGGCTGGCGGGTAGCAGGACCTCTACCCCGAACAAATCATTTAATTTCACACTGCTTAAGCACCGCACAACTGTGGCTTCTGGAGATGCTGCATATTCATGGCAACTTGGACCCGCTCAGGGCTTTGGGGTGTTATCGAAGTTGGACAAAAATGGGGAACATGGCCTGATTTTAGAGTAAGGTTAGCTGTGGGTTTGTGGAGGGCTGCTCCAGGGGCTGTGGCGCTTGAGCCCGATGGCTGGGCTGGATTCGTGGCTGAGCCTGATGTTGTAATGAGCCCAGACAAGGGCACGATGCGGTCAGCATCCCATCAGCTAGCCCCATTTTTAATTGTGTTCAAACACATTAACGTTTTGCAATGGAGAACAGCGCCTAAGGTGCTGAGTGCCACTAAATGTCCTAATAGATGGGTCCTTCTGAGCTAGCTGTACTTTTTCTATCACGTTGATTTTTTTATGCTGTTTTTCCATCCTTTTTCTAAATTATTTTATGCAAAGGACTTAAGCAATTGAAGTTGGGCATCTGCCTGCTCTATAGGTGCTCACGTATGGGATGCTTTACGTTAACCTGGGACCTAAGGAAAAAAAAAACCTCACATCGGAAGTTTTCCATCACCTACACAGAGGTCTGCCGCTCAGCTGGAATCTTAAGTGATGTTTAAGGGTCTCCAAATTAATGTCATCACCAAACTATCAGCTCTTTAGCAATCTGTGGAACAACGCTTTCATCATTTTTACAGTAGGATGTTACAAGTTCCTCTCCTCCTCGCTCCAATTTTGATCCCCAAATTGCTTTCTGCTGCTGCAGAGGATGCAGACTGGAAGACACTTGCCTTGGGATGCTCCGTGACACGCCGGAGCCAGATGCTGCCACTGGAAAAATATATATTTTTTTTTCATTCCTTAGCATCTGGGTCTGAAGGCTGCTTTGCGCTGCAGACAAGCAGCGCACAGCCACGGAGATCAACCATTCTGTCAGGCTGCATTTAGCTCAGCTGCTTAAAATTGCTCTGCTGCCAAACGTACATTAAAATGTGCTATAAATGCATCCAAAGCTTCACAGGAATTGTTGCTGAGCTGTACATCATCCCGGTGCAGCGTCGCGGGCTCCCTGAAGGATGAGGATGGATTGGGCCCTTTATGACGAAGCAATATCAGGAAAGGATGTTTCTTTTAAAGCTGGACGGACTGTTTCAAGTAGGTGCCATATATCCTGGTTAGAGCCTTTCATCATCATATGTCAGACATTTAGCTGGCACGGTAGGCATTTTTCTCCCAAATGAACGTTGTGTATAATTACCCATTTTCTTGCCAACGAAGCTTGAATCTACCTAAGAAAGCAGCAGGGTGTGCGGGGTGCTGGCAAGGGGATGTTGCTGTCTGCCATCCCCCTGCGATGCTGAGCATCCTTCCCGGGTATCAACTTGCTGAGAGCACTGCTACCAAAACACGAACAAAATTGCTAATTGAGGCACTTCTGTGTACCGAAACTGTCCTTCTGGTGGTGGTTTTGGGGGAAAATCAAGGCGATAGAGCTAAGACAGACCGTCAAACAAACTACATCTTCATTGCCATCCACCAAACCTCTCCTTCCAGCAGCAGGGATGATGGCTGAATCGACGAGTATAAAAAAATCAGGAGAAGCTTTCCTCTGCTACTCCAGCGCGCTGCCTGGTGACGTTTCTGTACAGCAAGGATGAAGAACCAGCAGGGTGGTTAAGCTGGATTTTAACATGATATTTGCCAAGTGTGAAAAACGTGGTAATTTATGTAATTAGCTAACGTTTATAAAGCACCGTGGAGGCTGAAACTCTTCAGATATATGTAAATGTTATGGCAGGAGGGAAAGATGAGCTGTGTATACTGGAAAGTGAGATTGGAGGCAAGATAAAATTGTGTTTTCTTGCAAGATGAAGCAACGCAGGGTGAAGTAGCATTGTTTTTGAAAATATGATGAACGGTCAGAGTATTTATCCAAGTTGAGAAAGTAAATTTGAATGATGTCTAGGAGCATCTCATGTCGGAATCGATATTGAGTGGTTTAAAAGAACCAAAGGTAAAATCAAAATGACTGTCGCCACTGTTTAGTGAAGTGTCCTCTAGAAACAATGCTAGTAACCTTTAAAGATATTACTTAAGGAGAAGACCACAGAGAAAGAGATCTTTAACCTTTAAATGTATTACTTATTAGGGAAGGATAGAAACAAGCACCGAGCTTAACCTTTAAGAGGAGAAAAGTTCCTGATGGCTCGTAGATCGATACCTTCTCTTTCTCAACACTAAGTATCCGCATTTCTGAGACCAAAACTGTTTGTGGGTCATTCTCTCCATAAATATCCCTTGAACTAATGAAGCTGGAAGACGTGTCATTATCAGGGAAACACTGTAATTGTGCACGTCAAGATACTTGCGTGGCACAAGTTCCAAGAGCTTTTTCCAGCTATTTATCTTGAGTACCGTGAGAACTTAAGAGCATCGTCCACGTCCGATACCTTGCTGCTGACCGCATAGAAACCCTCAAAGGTTACGGTGGCAAACCTGGGCAGGTTCATTATGTTATGGGATTTGATTAAACCTTGTTCGAGGTGATGAATGTTCCGGCCACCTTTTCATTTAGGATAAATTTAGCGATACTATTAAGCCACTTAATGCAGCAGGCAACACGCCGAGCGGGAGCTCTGGGCAGTTCTCTCTTAATGATAAAGACTCGGCGCCTGCCGAACGGTGCAGCATGCGAGGCTTACCCAGAGACCAATAAACCAAATTAACGAGCTATGACACTGATTAGTAGAGCTCTATGTTCCCGGGTATCTCTGAGAGAAGCCATAAAGAGCCGGGGAAGGAGAAAGGCAAGGTTGCGGGCGGCCGCAGGGAAGCCGATACCAGCTGCTGCCGTGCCCCGGTGCGATGGGACCCGAGGGGAAGGAGGCGAAATGTTTGTAAGCTCCTGTCCCCGTGCAGGAGAACATCAACTCTGCCTGGCTTTGGAAAGAAAGATCCCAGGTTAAAGTGCCAATCTCCTTTCTAATGTGAGCAACATTTGCAGCATTATCGTGGCAATGCTTTGCGCTTCTGCACGTGCAACTTTTGAAGCTTTTAGCTCTGCTCCGGGATGAGGTCGGTTTCGTACGGTCCATCTTCACCTAAAGTGCATGATAACTTGATATTGCATTTTATCTTTTTATGTGTAATAATATGGATCCATCTATGGATTAGATGTACTTAAGAATCATGGCGTGAAGAAGCCACTAAATATTAAAAAAAAAAAAAAAAGAACAGTCTTCACTTCTAAACTATGAGCCAAAAATAAGTTGCAGGATATTAAAAAAAAATAAAATTCAGTGATTTTGCTGAATCATGAACATTTCATTTGATTTATTTTTTTATTTTTTTTTTTAACTTTTGCACAGTCTGGTAAAGGACCGGAGAGGTAAAGGACTCTCAATGCTCCATGCAGTTGTGCCTAATGTTAATGCAGGTTGAAAAATCTGCCCGTGGCATATGACATGCACAGAGCGATGGATTCAGTCAAAGTAGATTTTTTTTGACTTTTTTTTCTTGAGATGTATACAGCAATATTTTTTGATTGTGAGCCTTCCTTTGGGTGAGTGAATGAACCATGGTTTTCTTCTAAATCTGAGGTTTCCACAGTAAAACCTCAGCCTTGAAAAGCTCTCTCCCATTTCTCTTTGTGCCCCACGTTGACTCATTGGGCTGGAAAGGAGAAACAGAAAAAGAAGATTGCTCCAAAAAACACTGTGATGATGACAAGGGTGAGCCAGAGATCGAGGGGCTGGTTCACACTCACGTGCTTTCCCAGGCACTAAAAAAAAAGCCTGCTCTTCGCTTGTTCTAATATTTGCTTTTTCCCTTAAGAGATCCTTATCCTTTAGCAATTAGGCAGCGAGGCTGACAAAATAATTTATAATCATACCAACCAAAGCAGCACAAATCTGTTCCTAAATATATTTCCCCTTAATTTGATGTGTTGGGGTAAACAGTCGATTCATTTGTAAACACGTTCCTTGAAAATTGCTGGCGTCGCGTTAGTCCTGATAAGCACAGCATTGTTTTTTAATATCAGAGGAAACATTTCAACGTGGCAGAGCTGCTTGCCTTCCCAGCAAAAATTTGGAAACTAATAGAAAGAGGGGATGCTTTGGGTTGAGAACTGGCAGGTCTGCGATTTAATCCCCACTGGTTTAGGAGCGAAGGTTTAATTCTGTGGGTTTGCTCCAGCTGTCTGTGGCAGTGCCCTACTTTCTGTTCCCAAAATTCGTAGCTTGCTGAAGTCCTGTTTCATTTCGAAGTTACATAAGCGTCTTCAAAATATGTTTGTCCGTTTTCTGATCGCCATTGCGATGCGGCCTCGAATTAGGGATTTAAGTGCCTTCCAGAATTGCACGTTGGAGCCAGCAAGTGCAATAATTTCCAAGTTTCTTCTATATTCCTCCTATTCACGGAGAATGAGATGGTTTGAAGTGCTCGTTCTGTCCAGGAGCACAATGATATTTGTGTTGTTTATGTTATTTATATTATTTACTGTGCCCTGAGGGGAGCCGACTGCACAGGGTACGCGGTGCCAAAGCCCCAGACCATGAGCATTGCTGGGCAGAAACCAGATTGTCCAAATTGTCACCATCCAAAAGCTTCCACTCTTGTTCAGTAAGAAGCAGACGTAATCCTAGGTGACCTGTAGGTTGAATTTCTGTCAGCCTTTTTAGCGTGTATCAGGGAATCCCGGAGTAACGTTTTCACATTTCTTGAATGAGCCGGAGGAAGCAACCAAGTTCCTTGTCTGCGAGCAGACAGGAAGACAAATTACTCCCTGTAAATAATTCACTCATCTCCAATTCTGCCTCGCTCTGTTTTAATTTTGCAGTGCTGCCAGATTTCATCGCACATGGCTTTCTGTGGTTTTCTTTGTTATTTAGTCCTCTGTGCTCTAATGCCTCTGCTGGAATTGTTGTGACTGGGGAACATCTTGCAATTAAAAAAGAAAAAAAAAAGGATGGAAAAAATAAAAAAAAAAAAGAACAGCAGGGTTGTAAAAGGGAGTAGCACTGCTAAAGACACAAATAATGCCGAGAAGACGAACACGGGCAAGTCCAAGTGGGAGAAACACACCGGAGCAGGTGAGGGGCAGCATCCAGTGCTATGCGAACTCACTGACAGCAAAGTAAGGACGCTTTGGGTATGGGGTGTGAAGCTCTGTGCTGCAGGATTTGTGCTACAGCATCGGGAGATGGTCAGCGTGATCCCAGAGCATCCCAGATCCTGGGTGAGCAGGACGAGGAGCAGCATCGGGAGCAGGGGTGTGACCTGTTTTGAGAGCAAAGACAGGTTAACGAAAGCTGTAAGGTTAATGTACATAAATGAAAGGGCATTCGACCTCCATACAGATGCTCTCAGATGTAAAGCTGTGGTTTCCGTGAAGCGTGAGCCTCCTTGAAACTCCAGCAACTGAGTGCCAGTTTATCGCTGAAGGAGGGCATCCACGTGAGAGCTCAGCGGTCCTTCATTTCCGGATGGTAACTTCCCACTTTTGAAATAATTCCTTTTACTTTCCTCTGTCCTCAACCCATCGATAAGCAGCCTGGGGTTGCTGAAGTGGTCTCCCTTTTCATAAATCTTCGTCCTCGAGGAGCTGGAATGGGGGAATGACATTTTTTATGATGATATTCAGACCACGAAGCAGGACCAAGCTCGCTCCTCAGCTCCGTGCCTCCTCTCATCCCCTACCAGCTGCCAGGCCATAACAGTCTGTAGCGATGTCAGTACACCGGTGTTTTATTATTATTTGCGTGTCAGACGGTCCCCGAGCGCTGCTGCCTGTCCTCAGCATCTCATCCTGCAGCCACCAGCACCCTCCCGGCTGCCAGGAGCCGCGCAGCTCTTTAGCACAGCCTGGTCCCGTCCCACGGCACCGACATTATTCCCTGCTCAGCCACACGCCACTTCAACAATCAGTTTTTGGGAGCAAATAAACATAGCGAGAAATTATCGGTAGCTCTTCAGGTGTAATATAGATCCTCCTAAGCTGGCTCAGAGTGCAAGGCTTCCCTTTCATCCCCGTGTCCCCAAACACCTCTTCTGCGCGTTTCCTTTGAGCAGGCAGCCAGGGTCGCCTCGCCTGAGCTTTGTATGCCACCGGTGTATTTGGCCCTGTGGCTTTTTTTGGAGGGGGAATGCGTAAATAAATGCATAAATACGTTCCCCTGCTTTTTATTCCGAGAGGCAGGTTTGTGCAAGAAATAACTATAATCTTCCAAATTGTTATTCACAGGACGCATCTAAGGACTCGTGAGTTATTTCAGTTTGATCGTGCCATCTAGCAGCCGACCTTTGATGAGCTCCCATAAAAAGGCCAGGTTTCCCCTCTGAAAGGCGGCACCCCAAAGTAGCGGAGCTTAATCTTCCCCACTCGAGTGGAAGAAGGGGATAACGTCATCCCTTCCACGGGAGTGCTGTGAAAATAAACTGGTAAATGAACGTATAAATTCATTTCATCAGCGTTTGCAAGTTGCTTATGCTATGGAAAGGCCAGGAGGAAAACTCGGGAGCTCTGTCTCCTGATCGGGGCCAAAAAGAAGCGGTCGAAATTTCTCATTGACATTTTTGGAGCCTTTTAGCCCGAGGCGGTTGTCTTCTCCAGTCCCGCAGGTAGTTCAGTCCCCCAGGTCTCACTGCTTCAGCACCCTCTGTTGCTCCTCCAGTGACTCCGGCATCAAACAGGTTTCTTTTAACCGAAAACCTCGCGCGTTTTGCTTGCTCTCTCTTTCTTTACCTGCTATTTAAACGTAACCGCTCCCCCCAGTATCCCGCAACAAACTTTACACTATCTCCTGCATATTCATAAGTTTATTTTCAGCGCGGATGTTCTGCAGCTCCGCTTAAGTGTTCATTATATCCAGCATCCCTATTGAGGTTTTCAGAAGTTTCCAGCTGTTTAAAAACCTCGTCGGAGCTGCTACGTGCCACAGTCGAGTGCAGAGCCTAAATATGCTTGTAAAAAAAAAAAAAGAGTCCAAACATCATTGGGCTGAAGCACCAACATCCCATTTCCCGTTTGTTATTTGCCATAAAAAGGAATGGAAACGAAACCAGAGGGAAAGCATAGCGAAAAAGGGAGCTTGCCAGAGCAGCTGCTGTGCTCTATGCAGAAAAAATGTTATTTTCTAAGTTATTGGCCTGGGCCATCTATCTGGACGTGCCAGGTAAAGATTAACGCTGCCTGAAAACGGATAGGCATGCCACGTCTTTTGTTCCTATTTATTTTTGGGGTGGGTTTCACGTCTTCTGTTCCTATTTATTTTTTAGGGTGGGTTTGCTGCAGTAAAGGCAGGCTGGAGGCAGCAGAGGGAAGCTGTGGGTTGCAGCCCGGGTTGGGGATATCCCTCAGACCCTTGCTGTGACGGATGCTGCCAGGCAGCTGTCCCGCCAGCCCTCTTCTGAGCTTAATGAGATTTTAGAATTAGCTGCGAATCGGGATTAATTGCGGGAAGCCAATCCCGTGGACACCCCGAGAGCATTTCCTTACAGACACAAGAGAATTAGGTTGGCTCGGTCAAATGCAGGGGCCTCTAATCCTAAGACTAGTTAGAAGCTTATGAATAAGTCGTGTTCCTAAAGTCCTGGAAGTCCTTTAGGACAAGGAGAGACTTTCTTTGGCTGCACCGAGCACTGCTTGCCCCCGCGCAGCAATGCAACCGCTGGTGCTCTTTGCAGCATTTCACAGGGTCATTTCGGAAAAAACCTTACATGGCTCTTCCTCAGAATTACAGAGACATATTTATATATATATATATACACACCTATATATACATGATTTATATATATATATATTTAATTACAAATTTTTTAAAAAACACCAAAAACCTGCTGGGTTGGTGTGCTTTCCTCCCCTTGGTGCGCTTTGCCCACAGCACCTTCTTGTCCCTCCCGGCGTTTTCTCATTTCCTATTTATTTCGAAAGATGTTATCTAAGCCTCTCATTGAATTTATTGCTAATTACATTTTGAGAAAGTAAAACTGTGTTAACGTAACCAAATTCGATGAAGTCTGACAGGCATGTTGCTTCTGAGAAGCCCTGATTTAATCACCCCAGCCAGCAATTTGCCCGGCGCACAGTCAGTTAGCTGGTATTATTCGCTAGAGAATACCCTTGAAAAAGAAAACACTCATTAATTGCTTTTGCCCGAGCTCGATATTTTATGGTTTCGCATCTAAACTCTGGAAGTCGGGATGGTTTGAGTGACTGGCAGTTCAAAAATGCTTCAGATAAGAAAAAACTGGCACGGAAATAGAGGCAGAAAATCATATTTAATTTTAGGGAGGTTCCATGCCAAATATAATTTTGCACATTTCCCTGCTCCCCAAACCTCTGAAGGTCTTTTAGCCACTCACATAGGGAAATAAGAGCATATGGAAGGAGTTCAGCCTAGGCGATGTGTCCGGTCACATAACCAGCTGCTGAGCATTTATTGCAAACACCTATTTCATTAGGGCAAGGATCTTTTCCTCCGCCGATACACGACAAAATGAGCCACGAGAAATTTTGGAAGGGCTTGTAAAAGTTTACCGAGTTGGGATCCAGCTGTAGTCTGGCATAAACCCGGAAGTAATTCATTCCGGGACACACTTGGTTCAAGATGGGAGATAATTTGGGTGTCTGTCTGCCTTCGATTTCCGACGGCTTGTAACGAGCCGTGAGATTTTTGCAGCATTGGCAGAGTTTTTTTAATTGGGTTTTATTTTTATTGTATTATTTAGTATACAAAAAAATATGATGGCAAATGCTTGTGCTTTCCTCATTTTCTTTAGCATTTCTTACCATCATATTTTAATTGCTTTTTATGCAGAGGGATACGTTGGCAATATGTTCTTTTACCATCTGCAGCTATATTGGCCCGGTGCCATTTGTGAACGAAAATTTCCCTTCTGCAGCTTGGCAGCGGGGTGTAGAGATTTATGCGATTTTTGACATTTTCCATGATTTTATTTTATTTTTTTTTATCGCTGTTAAGAAGAATGCATGCAAATGAAAAAAAAAAAGAAAAAGAAAAAAAAAAAGCAGGAGTGTTCCTCCAGGGATGGACACATATCCATGGATCGGGGTTTCCATTTCTCAGTGCTTGGGGTCACAGAAGGTACAAAAAGGTACGTTTTCATCGGTGTGAAAACTGTAGTTTCACTGCACGGGGTTACACAGCCCTCTGGCTGGTGGTTGCGTCCACCAGCAGTGGGCAGGTTTTGAAAAATGGGTCTTCTGCCTTCACAGAGAGTTGTCCCTCTCTGCTTTATACCTTGATTTTTCATTTATGAGCTAAGCAAGTTAAGGAGTGTTTGATATTCAGCAACATTTTAGTGCGTTGCATAAAAGAAATACACAAACGCGTCCTGTTCTGTAACAATTTAGAGTAGAAAAGCAAAAAGGCAGTCGAAAACAAACACAAGAAGCGAGTCAAAAGGCGGTGCAAAGATGGAAAGATTGGAGATTGATGCAGGGCAGCCCTCATATCTGGAAAAAAGCTGTTCCAAAGCAGGGACAGCATGCAGCAGCCTGCTTTGTGTCACACCTCCCATGGTTTTCCCTAGGATTTCCCATTCCTTGGGGCTCTTGTGGCCTGGGGAAGTCACCCCAGCATCTCTCTGCTGGGCTGTAGGGTGCATATCAGCACGGCCATGGCTCTGCTCCCCTTCTGCTGCACGGGCAGCATCGCAGCCCCATTAACTCCGTATTGATTTTGCCTTCCGGGAGCAGGAGAGCTGTAATTACAGCGAGTTTCGATGCAGAGGTGCAGGTCCTCTGTCCCCGCACATTCTGCATGGTTTATGTCTCTATTCCAGCCCATTTACTCTCCCAGATTCTGCTCCCGTGATTACAAGTTACGGCTTTGTTCTGCTGGTACAGGAGAAAACACCAGGAGAAAATATTCCCTTATTCACCCTTGGTTACAAGCGTGTCTGTAATGAATGGTGTGCGTTCCCGGGCTGCTAGCTGGGGTCAGTGCTGACCTGGCTCAGCTGCTGCGATTAATTTAAGAGTGATGATGATAGCCACTGCCTTGGACCGGGGTGAAGGAGGCATGTTGCCCCTCTGTCCCTTAAAATAATGTCTCTCTCCCCATAAGCTCAATAATTCTGTTGATTTTTCAGCATAGACCAGAAGGCCAGAAACAAACCAGCAGCGTCTTGCAGAGTACCTACTCAGGACAGTTAATGAAATAACATTTCTCGTACTCAAATAATTGCAAAGAATTAGGTAGCATCAATAGAAATAGTACCCTGTCGGTTTATTGTCCTTAGGTATTTTCTCTGTAGCATTTTAATTGGTAGAATTCAATATATTTTTTTTTTTCATATCGACCTTTTAAAGAAGAAAATCATCAGAAAAAAAAAAAAAAACTAGGAATAAACGTGGAAGGGGGATCTTTATTTGTTCTTTCGGTGATGAAGTTACACACTCGGCTGTGCCAGAGTACAAGGGACTTGTAGCTGAGGTTAACTGCTTGAACGTAAGAGGGTTGTTTCGGCGGTCATGGTGAATCAGCAAATAATTTCTGGGTCAAGGTTTGCCCTACGAAATGACTGAAATTAGAGCTGGAAGGAGTTGTTGTGTCCTCTGGTGCCACTCGGCTGATGTACCGCTGTTCCCAGCAGCCAGTTTTATGGGTTTGGGTTGGTGTTTGCTTCTCCCCTAACGCTCCCCCCGCTGCCCCCGGGTACTTGTAAAGTGTTTAAGTGGAGGTGTTTTCCCACCGCATCAGCCGGGGGATTGCTCGAGTGTCCCTGTCACACAACTCACTGGTATCACTATCCGTCTTTCCCGAAACACCCTAAATTTTCCCTTTCTTAATGTTATTCCGCTGCTTCTCGTTATGCCCCTGGGTGCCATCGCGAGCGCTGCCTTGCCATTGACATTTACAGTTGTGTACACTTTATGCTCTTCTCTTCTTCCCAGTACTCGTGTGCAGAGCTCCCTGAGGGACAGATTTTCGTTAGACTGGGCATGCAAAATAAAAGTTACATCACTGCACTTGCTGTTGTTATTACCTGCATTAATGTGAACTCCAGATGTGTACAAACACAGGCCCAAGACCTTACCGTGCTACACACCGTGACAACACACCAATATAACAGCGATCACAAGGATTTCTGGCACTTCTTACTACCTTTTTGTGTGGTTTTGTGTTAAGATATTTACAAACAAACGTATTTTACCTCACTGATAATTATAGCCGTAGCTATTCCCTGTGTCCTGCCTGATTTAGTACTTCTCATCCTTTTCTTATCTTGAATAATAGACAATATTATACACTGTCTTCTGTTCTGCAGCTCAGTAAATAGTGTTGCCAGTGCTTGAACTTTACTTAGTGTCTCCGGTGAGCGAGCAGGTTGGTCACGGAGATGGATTTGCTGATTGTCTTGCACAGCACGTCGCCTGCCGCTGCTGCACGGTCAGCACTGCACAGCCCGGGGCCGGTGGCAGACGTGAGCAGGGAAAAGGAACACGACAGGACACGTCCAACATCCTGGTAAAAGAAATGGCTGTTTTGATGCCAGAGAATCCCTGAAAACACCTATTTCTTACCGAAACCATCCTACACGCTGGCGATGAAAGGAGTGTTGTCACATCTGTATTGCCTGGCAAATTCAGTGCCATGAAAATTAAGATATTTCCATTCGTCCTTGGCAACATTTCAAGAGAGGATGCACCTCCGTTAGAGGTGCTTGAACCTCGAGGAGGTCTGTTTCATCTGGAGAAGGCTCCTTTGTGTTCCAGTCACAGAAATAATTGTTCTGAAGTAAGGAAAAGCCAGCACCTCATGCTGGGTCTCCATGAGCCCTGCTCCTCCAGACACATTTTGGCCTGGCTGAGAGCTTCCACTGCCTCTGTAAAAGCTGATTTCTGCTTGAATGCCACTAGAATAAAGACCTGAAAGGCCTCTCAGGTAAATTTATCCAGAAACAAGGTTCATATTAGGAACTTCCTGCAGCTTTCTTCCAGAAGATTATAGGGGGAAAGTGAGAAATGAAACTTTATTTCCTACTCTTGAAGTTCTGGAACATAGAGGCAGGATTCACGACATTCATTTTGAAGAGGAAAATCAGCTTTCTGCTAAAACCGAGAGTTTGGTGGGTGGGTGGATGGGTGGATAGGTGTCTGCAACCCAAGCTGTCAGGCCTTAATTTCCCTGAGAGACGATGTGAGAGAATACAAAGACCAGTCACAATACCACCATCTAAATTTTATGAACTTACTGACATCTGAATTTATACTTTTATTCTAAGGAAATACCTTGTGGTGTGGTGTCAAACTGGGATTCACATTTTCTGCACGGAGTGAACTTTCTAAAGCCATCGAGTTTTTCATTCGGCCTAGTATTTAAGAGGCTAAGTGCTCGGTAGGAAAGCTCCTAAGGGATGGAGACAGTTCGTCTGTCAAAAGGTGGCATAACTAATGGCATTTATTGAAAGAGTTAACTAGTGGAAAAATTTTTTATGGTTCAATTCAAGTGGCCCCAGTGTCTTCTGAATAAGTCCCAGAGTGTCAGGAATGGGAGGGAAATTGCAGACAGGGAAAAAAAACAGTTATCCCGTGAAGTTAGTGACTGCATTTTCACTGTCCTGTAAAAGATTTCAAGTATTTCGAGCACCGTATTGCTTTGAATGTTGTATTGGTAGCTGAGAAAAAGCAGCAGGAGTAAGGATTTGGAACCCGGAGTAGTTTATGCTTGCATGCAGCCCAAGTGATCGTACGTCTTCATCACAGCCTGCGGTTAGAGTTCATTAGAGCAAAACCGAAGCAATTTGGATGTCTGGGTGTTTTTATCAAGTCCCTGTGCTCCATGGGGTGGATGGGGATTTCCTTCAGTTTCATCCTTCTGTTCAAGGGTGATTTTAAGTGAGAATGAGCCGTATTCAGGAATATGGCATATATGGCTATGGTCACTCTGGAGCTGTAAATGCTGAAGTCTTTCCTTCCTCCCCATCACGGGATCTGTGCAGAAAGAATGGTTCAGTAGCAGCATTCATTGGATTTTTTAAAATTAAATAAAATCTGCTTACATCTTTTATCCATAAATAGAAAGAAATGTAATTGTTAGTGGAATAATACCCTATATGACCCTAGTTATAAGGATCAGCTGTTTGTTGTTTTTCTCTTTCCTTCAAAAATAAAGGCGAACATTTCTCTGGTCTTAGGATCCCTGTGAAACGGCAGTGAATGGGCAGGCTGTGTGGATCACCTTTGGAAAAAAAAAAAAAGGGCAATTACCCTTTATGGACACTTCTTTGAGTAATTTCCACTAGAAATGCATTTTTTTTTTTGGAGACAAAATATAAAAGGATAGAATCCATTAGCGAACAGTCGGTCTCAGCAGAAATGTCATTCTCAGGACAGGCTTCAGCTGGGATGGGAAGTTGGAAGGAAAAGATATTACTGCTTCTCTTATTGATGCTTTGGGGCCAGATCCAGTCAGAGGCAGTGACTTTGGTTTGACTGCAGAGCTAGCCCCAGGCGGGACGAAAACAGTCAGCAGAGCAGAACCTGAGTCCTTCATGAAAAGGAGCAAAATAGAGAGGAAAATGGGATGCAAGGGGACGAAAGGGACTAGGTTAGATGATCTTAGAGGTCTTTACAACCTGAATGATGCTGTGGTTCCACAAAATCTGTTAGGAGAGGCACTTTGAAAACTGTGGAGGGCCGTAAAGAGTCAGGCCCGAAGGCCTAGAAAATTTGGCCTGGGTGTTGAAGGCAGCCAGGGCACAGACTTCTTGCATCCCCCAAAGCCACCGTGGGTGTCTCATGAAGGTTTAAAAACCTTCATGAAAAAAAATTTCTAAAGTGCTAATAAAGGTGCTGAGCTGGAAGCCCCTTGCTGGTGGTGCCACGTTTTGGGTGCCCGTGGTGGGGGTCCTGCCCCCGGCACCCTCCCAGCCCCTTCTCCATCACGGAGCCCTCCCCATGGCAGAGGCTTGGCCTGACGTGCTGCGGGGCCCTATACAACTGCTAAAGAATTGGAAAATAAAACACAGCCGTTTCCAGGAGTTTTCTTATCAGGTTTGTACTCCTGCAGCAGCTGCTTTTGGCGTGCTGGCAGCACGAAGGTACCTGAAGACAGCTGTAAATTTGCTCTTCCTTCCTCGAGGTCTTTCTGCGCAGCCAGAACGGTTGGAAGATTTCTCAGTCTAAATGAAAATCAGGACCTGAGGTTTATTTCTTTTTTCATTTAACGATTTTTTATGACTTTTTGTCTTAATTATATACAACCTAAGGGTTTCCTTGCTTTTCTGTGTGTTTTTTTTTCCTTATTCCTTGTTGAAAACATGTATGAAGCAGTGAGAACAATGTTTCTTGTTAATTTGTGTTGCAGAATCAATACAAAGGGAAGCCATAAAAGATTTTTTATAAAATGTTATAAACATAGCCTTGCCTAATGGGATTGGTGTCTAAGGGGGTGGTGTTTGGAAACAAAAACATAAAACCAAAATTGGCTCCCTAAACCCCACATTTGGATCCCATAGCTCTCCCGAAGCCAAAAAATATGTGCTCCCATCTTAAAAATCCCCAGGACAGTCTCTAGAGAATAAACCAATTATAAAACAGCCTATTTCTGGGCTTAAACTGCATGATATTTATGGAATCATTCATGCCAGAATTAGCTTTGCTTCAGAATTTTGAAGGTAGCCTCAACTCCCGGCGTGCCCTTTTAATGCATAATTAACTCTTTTCACAAGCTTAATGTTATCTTTCACAGCGAATTCAGAAAGAGTCTGATGAAAATCTGTATTTATGCTCAAGTAATATTCTTCAGATTATTTTGGTGGATCTCTTTTTTTTTTTTTTTTTTTTAAACTAGGTGGCACTGGGAGAGAATTAATTTATATATATGTTTTTTTTTCCGTTCACTGAGGTTGTCGTGACATTATCTGAGGCTTGTCAGGAATTGATTTGTCCCCTGCCCTCTAAGTAATCTTTTGAGATGTTGATGTACACCCCTGCATCAATATACAAGTTTAGCATTGAAGAGTTCAGCATGGAAGAGTAAATGCGGGTGGTTTTAGGACTACTTATACAATTTATGGGCCTAATCCAGCATCCACTGAAACCAAAAGAGAAAATATCTTCTTGACTTTAGGGAGCTTTGGATCAGGAGATGCAGAGCAGAATGCTATCTAGTGTTTATTAACCGTGGTGTTTCTTCAGATGCTGAAGAAAAATGCGATATGTAAAATTTGATACCTATATAAAGCCACTTTTTCGAAGCAGCAGTAGTCTGCAGAAGTCCTAAAATGGAAAAATACACAGCTCAGTATTTATTTAGTATGTTATCATTTGAATAATGAATCCAAATGATGCTGGGTATCTCCCACATCGGCTGGAGGAAGAGGAGGCTCTGTCATCATCTGCAGCAACAGCTGAAGCACTTGGATTCACTAAATCTGAACTGCGTGGTAAGCGCTGTTTGGGCAACTAAATATCTCCAAATCAGTTCGCATACTTTGTACTGATTGATTAAACTCTTTCCTATATTTTTGTGTACACTCTCATATACTTACTTCTGATCTTTGCTGTGAATGTTTAGTCGCCCACGTTCCTTCTTCATTGCATCCCTCGGTAATATTTCATTTACATGTAGCAATACCCAGCACTTGCTTCTTTCATCCAAGTGAGGTGTTGAAATAGAGTTCACAGAGCATTCAGCAGGAGAAGCAGCATTCTTTGGCGTGGGGCATATACTGCACATGAGAGGATTCAACCCTTCTGGTACATACTTTGCATGCCACTGCGCCTTCCTCATGCAGGTGAGGAACAACGAGGAGGTGAAATACAGCTCCAGGTTCTGCCATTTGGACATCTCTGCACTTGAGACAGGTTTGCCAGTTGATGAGGCCATTAAATCTGTTGAAAGCCACGCTTGTAAAGTCCTCTATTAAGCCCCAACTGCTCTTGTTGTGTCTCTGTGGGTTCATCTGGGGGGTACGAATGACTTCACCTGCATGGCAAGACTGAGCTATGCAATTCAGTGATGTTGGCAGGATATTTGGACAACATTTTATGTTGACTGTTTATCTTG
Organism: Cygnus olor; assembly: GCF_009769625.2. Lineage (NCBI taxonomy): Eukaryota > Metazoa > Chordata > Aves > Anseriformes > Anatidae > Cygnus > Cygnus olor. The sequence continues at coordinate 1,605,897 of NC_049198.1, read as the reverse complement.
CTTCGTAGCTTGTTTTCCCAGCTGATAAAAACAGCTGACCGAAATACTTATTTATGTCATAATAATGACAGCCTGGAATTTCTAAGAGTTGATATCTGGTGTAATTTACTCAGGCTGGAAAACCTCCGAGCCTGTTTTTCCATGAGTAAAGGTTTCTAATTTTTTTAATGGTTGCTTTCTTCATCCTATAAGCTTGTGACAAAGAAAATTGAAGCAAATGAGCGATGTAATGTGATATTATGAAGCGAAATTTTCCTCTTATCTCTTGGATGGTACACAAGCAGTCATGTACTACTTGCAAATAAAATGATACGGTAAAGAAAAGAAAAAAAAAAAGAAACCAGCATGTTTGCTCACCAGAGCACACTAGCATCAAACGTGATCTTTATTACTTGTGACTGCAATACCTGCTGCTTTCCTCTGTCTTCTACTAAAACTACTAGGGGTCAAAATATACACACGCTGGTCCTCCATCTTAGCAAGCGCTGAGGAAAACCGCATAGGATGAGATGTGGTGGTAATGTTTATGGGGCTGCTGCCAGGGCTTTCCACCTTCCAGATCCTAAATGGCATCCGTAAAGGTATGGTGAGGCTTCCTGCAGGATTTCCTCCCTGAAAGGCGAATGTTACGGCAGTCTGCTGTAATAAAACACACTGGCTTTGAAACCAGTCGCTTAATTTACTTAGGGAGCAAGTGTGTTGTGCACGGCACCATAATGTTACTTGGGAAATTTTGGAAACTTTGAATTTTTGTTCAATTTGTTCTCCCTCCAGGGCATAAATAGTGTGCCCGTGATAATGAGAGCAGACAGGACTCATATACATCACTGTCTGCATAATTCTTACACTGCAGCTTTTTCTTTGAAAGTACATGCCCGTAAGGGTCCAAACTGCCAGAAGTGCTACCTCTGCTATTCTGAGCTATTTCTTTAGCGATCTGCCCAGCTGGGATAGCTAATTTTGATCGTCAGGTGGGAATCCACCCCATTGTTAGTGGAACAGGTTATTTTCTGAAATTTCTGTTTACAATGTGCTGTATTTATTAGCTACTCACAGAGTAGCAACGGGGTGCTAGGCTGCTGGGTCACTGGATGCATCTCTTTGCTGTGCTTCAGCACAGCCTGACCTGGCTTCGGCCAGGCCCATAGCTGGGATTATTTCTCATTTTTCTCGACAACTCTATTGTACCTTCCTTTATTGGTAACGCTACGATATTAAATCTCCTGAAAGCAAAATAACTTTTTTAATGTAGTGGCACTGGGTGGCAGGGCTGTAGTCGAAGTTCAGCTGCTTGCTCATTCTGGCTGTGTTGTGCACGTCTCCCTCTTCCTTGGAAATCCGATAAAGCCTCCAAAATGTACCTCAATAAACCATTTTTTTGTGTGTTAAACTGAACAGAACCGTCCCATCTCTCAAGGTCAGGCAGAACCAGATTTCCCCTGTATCCCATTCAAACAAGAATTAACTTGGAGGGGTCGTACAGCCCATAATATGCAGGGTAGGGGCAGAGGGGCTGCCTGCTGTGGTCTGCAGGGAGATAAGAAAAAAAGCGGCCAGAGGGCGTATAAGCATATATATATATATATAAGCTGAATAAGTATATTATATATATATATATATATATAATAAGAATAACTGCATGGGGGTGGGACCAGCTGACCTCCAGAGGTCCCTTCCAACCTAAACCACTCTACGATTCATTGACATTTCGGTTGCTTTCCACTCTATTGGAAAGTATTTTGGTATTTACGTCTCTTCCAACATGGCTCGGATTCAATCCAGATTAATGGAGCGCCTGGCGCTGATCTGGATCCGTACCACCTAAATTTAGGCACTTGATTTACTCATGGAAATGTATTACCCTGCTCGTGCTAGCGATGAGGGGCAGGCACCTCCTGAAGGGAGCTTCAGAGAGATGAGATGTCCTTCTCTGACCACGTACTGGGATGCTTCAGTTTTATACATACATTAACCAGGATGAACCCAGCTCTGAGTGTCCAGCAGCAGATTTATAGCAAAGTTAAACTTCTTTGCTCTAGTAGTAAACAACAGTTGGGGCTGGACTAGATCCAGTGTCCTTCACTGTAGAGGAATATCCTTCTGCGGTCCTTTATATCACCGAACAGGAGGTCTTCCAAACAAGCTCTTCAAGCCGAACAGATTTGCCTTAAGCTTGTAACTGCCCTGTATCTTTTCTGGGTGTGCAGAGAGCTCGGCAAATCTGAGTGAATTCTGCAAATTCGGTCTGACTTTTGGAGGGAGAAAAATTGTACTAAAAGTAACCCACCAGCAGCTGTGATGGTGGTTGAAAATGGCCTGTGGTGGGTCACTTAAGCCAAGTGCTCGTTAGAAGACCTACGTCTTTGCAGGGAAAGCGTGACATGAAAAGTTGTGTGTTCGGTGGACGGTGACGTGTCAGTCTGTGCTCGTATCAGCAGAGGAGGCTGGGCTTGCACAGTGCAGACAGAAACCAGCTGAAGGAGCGTGACGTGTAGGCACCAGAAAGTTCAGAGTGCCTGCAGAGACCCCGGGGAAACCCAGCTGGTCACTGGCATGATTCTGTGCAAATTCTGGACTGGTTTATTGAAACGTTGCTCTCCGGTGGCATGTATGGCTTTTTGCCATTAACATATTGTACTTTCAAGCATCAGAGTATGGATTCCATACATATAAATATATGTACCTATAGCTATAATTGCTTTATTTTAGGGGTTGTTTCTCCTAAGTTCAAAAAAATACCCCACATTGAAGAAGAGAGATGTTAACTCCTTTTCTAGAGCTAGAAAATAGAAAACACGTTTTTACATCTGAGTCAATGTTTTCTGGAGCCCATCTCAGCGTTATTGAATGTCCACAGGGAAAGAAGAGTCTTTAATTAAACAGATGCCGATGGGTGCAAAATTTAAAGGCTTATGCTCCTATTAATCCTAAAAATCAATGTAGTGTGTTAGGTTGTCTAGTGACTTCTAGTCATTTACCTTTCCCAGATAAATTTGGTGTGTCTGTGTCCCGTGATAATTACAGGGACCTCCAGTGCTTCAAATTCTAAAAGAAAACATAATTAAGCTAAAAATGTAGAAGCAAAAACAGAAATAATTACTGGAGATTATGTATTTTCACAGCTGGCTGGAGCTGGAGGTGTTTAAGGCAAGATGTGCTACCTGGACAACCTTTGTATTTCAGCCAGCGTTTTAGAGAATTGGAAAGCCGAGAGCACAATCAGAATCCATGAATATGAGAAGCCCTGGGGTATGAAACGTGGAGGAATTAAGCAGTGGGCAGGCTTAAAAATGCTAAGATAATAAATGTAGGCTGAGGAATGGGACCCTGGAGCAGGATTGCCCTTGGCATCTGGGACAGATGAAGGGTTCTGATTTACCCGAGGGAAAATGTCAGAGCGCCTTCGTTTCTCGTGAAATGCCAGATTTTACATTCTCGTTTTGAAGCTGCCGGAGACATGAACCATGAGAATTGCCCCTCTGTTTAGATAACTTTGCTGTACATGGGAGAAGCCCCCTGCTCCTGGGCCGTGCTCGGTACAGGACCGCAGTGCGAGGGGCCTCACCGCCACCCTACCCAGGACATGGGATTGAGTCCCGTGGGACGCCTCCTGGCCTCAAGATACTGAATAAAGAAGTAAATATTCTCTTGTAGATGTCACAGCACGTAAGTGCGGCACGCGGGAGGTGGGAGTAGAGACTTGTGAGCTGACAATTTGTTTTGACAAGTATTTGATGGAATTTGAAAGCGTACCTGAGGGTCGTGGCACTCCATTTTGGTTTTCAATTACGTCTTGCTATCACCAGCACTCCTCGGCCAGTTCTTTGATAACTAACTTGCGAATAAGGACAGAACTGTTCCTTACCATTACATTTGAACTTTTTCCAGTGACTTAATCGGATCCAAGGTCAGAACATATTCGTATTTCGGGTCTTCTGATGAAAAGGCAGTGATAAAATTCACGGCTGCATGATCATTAAAATGCAGTTCCACGAAAACCCATTTGATTAGCATTCAGGGCCAAACCTTAGTGACAGGAGATATGTTTGTATAATCAAAAGGAAAAGTAACACTTCTCTGTGAATAAGTGGATGTAACAAAGCTTTGAGATACTTCAAAGCGCCATTTTTCAATAGAGCGCGCACAAAAAAATGCACGCAACTCGGGGATGTTGTCAAAGAAATTTAAGAAAGAGAGTTTTGTCAGCAAAATTTACGAAGGAGATTCTTGAGGTGTGCTTTTTGACGCTTAAAAGAGAAGAAAGCAACTAAGCGCCACACGGACATGTAGCAATGTCCCTTCCTGTACCTGCTTTCTGCATCTCTTCAGAAGGGGCTTCTCTTCTGCTGGATACAGACTCATAGACCACTCGGGGTGCCCCTGGTCCCCCCCAGCCCCATCAGGACCCCCCCAGGCAGGGTGCCCAGCCCCAGGCCCAGGCTGGAGACGTCCCCAAGGAGCCCCCAGCCCCTCTCTGGGCAGCCTGGGCTGCCCCACAGAGGAGTGCGGCCTGGCGGGCAGGGGGAGCAAAATAGCACCGTGTGTTGAGGGAATGAAGCTGAACTTCTTTCCCTGGAGCTCCTATTTATGCCACAGCTTATCTGTAACCTGTTTTTAAATGAGTGAGTGAGGTGTGCTCTGGATCCTGGAGGGTGTTGCTGGTGTTTAAGGTGCTCCTGTGCGGAGCAGGCCGCAGCCGGGGAGGTGACAGGGGCGGCTGAAACAGCCGGCTTCCAAGAGGTGAGGAGTAGGGACAAGGAATATTTGTATCACAAAGCCATCCCTCCAGAGGTATCTTTGATACCTCCTGTGGTATCTTGCACTATTTCTGAGGTTACCTCACATCCTTGCTTTAGTTTCCACCTCTAAGATAAGAATGGTACTGCTCACAAACGTAAGGAGATGGAACATCTCATCTATTAAGTCACGTTTGTAAATAACTATTACTAAGCTCTGAAATTCAGCTGTTTATAAATATAAGGAAAAAATGGTCCTTCAGAACCAACATGAAGAAAAATAACTTCTTGCAAAGCAGTGAGGATCTTCCCCACCGTCCTCTGTCCAAGTCACACATAAGAGAGAAGAAATAATGCAGAAGTGAAGACAAGGTTTTGTTATAGCCCATTACTCAAGTCCTGCTTTCTCTGACCTCTGTCACCCTTTAGTACGTCTATAATTCCCATGAAAACCAACTGGAAGTAGCAGTGTTCTTCAAGGAGAGTGCTGGTGTGCAGATGTAGCATCCAAAAAGCTATGTGGTCCTGGGGAAGGTCCTGGCAGTGGTGGTGGACAGGTGTCTGCAGGGACACTAGCACCAAATGACTGTGTGCACGCCGTGGTCAGGCCTCTTGGGATGTCTCACTGTAACTTTAATTAGGAATCAATCCGTCTGAGCACCGGTTATGAAATGTGCAATCCACACTATTACTCTTCAGACACAAAAACTGCCAACCCCAGAAATATTTGGCATTTCGTCTTTCCTTTTGTGGGTATTTCCATATCTTATTGTTTCCCCGGCCTTTTAAATGGGATTATTTGTCATCATCTTCCGTCTTTGAGCAGTTCAACGGGAGCTTTGTGCCCATTTGTAGCATTTACCTCTTTGTAGCTGTTTGCTCACAGTGCTGTCCAAATCCCTTTCCAGCCCTCTCTCAGTGCTCTTACCTGGGCATGGGGAGCTGTTCCAATGCACCAGGCACGCTGAGTAGCAGCAGGTGGGTCTTTTTAGAAACTCACTCTGCTATATACCCAAAATAGCGTATTTTATCTGACTGACTTAGCCCTTTAAATCTGAGCATTTCTGCTGGGGAATTACCTGTATGGTTTTTACATAAGGGGCCCAGGAGACACCCTCCAGGTTAATAGTACATCATGAGAAGCAGGTATAGTGTGCACTCCCATGCCACCTTACTGCAGTAACCTGCGTATACATTAAGACTCGTGCACCTCTACTGCAGTTACAATTTTGGTATTATTATTATGAAAATGTTGGAACTGCAAAAAGGTGATTATAAGAGGCTTCATAAAAAAAAAACTACAGAAAATCAGAGTTAAAGCTTAGAGAGAATCTGGTGCTCCAGTCGTGGGCACAGGACCTCTGCTGGGCATTTTAACTCCCAATTGTGCATGCCTGAAGCCAGCTGCACTTTTGGTGCCTTTTCAGCCCTGAGATCACCTGCAGGAAGGTATTCCCCCGGAATAAGAGGGAGCTGGCTGCATTTGAGTGATTTGCAGGCACAGATCTATCAGCACAAGGCAGTAAGGGAGCTTGCATTAACATTATTTAAAATGGAATTTTTTTAAATATTCTGGAGATTTTGATTTTAATCTGAATCTTAATAGCCTAATTAATTTGAAATTATTGTGCCCTTTGCTTTATAAACTCTTAATCATGAGGCTCTCAGGCAGATAAGTAATCAGCATCAGTATAATCAGTAATTAAAGTGATAGCCAACTACAGGTGCTGCTAAGTGCTAATCAATTAAATGCATTTGTAATTGAAAACCTGATTGAAGTATTGATAGTTGCTTTGATCCCTAGACCTGTAAAGTTCCAGTTGGTTTTCTTGCAGCTGACTGCAACCCTTTGCAAGTTTCCAATGTTTAGCAGATGTTGGGAAGGAGGAAGATGAATTTTACTGCGATATTCAACATTCCCCATGCCTAGCTGCAAACAGTGCAACAGCTCCGAAGTGGTTTTATCAGCTGAGCAAATGTATGACAGGTTCTTGTAAATAACCGTGTCATCGGCACAAGAGTGAGTTAAAAGAAATGTATTGCTACAGCTCTGAAAACATACTAGATGGATTTTCCTATTGCAGGTTTTCTTTTTTTTTCTTCCTTAATGAAAGCCTAGTAGTCTGACTCCGAATGAGAAGCCAAAGCTTTGAAAATCTTCACGAGTATAATGTTCTTTACAAATAAAGAGCATTTCAAGTAAGTGGCATCTCGTAGTTTCTTCAGAGGGTTTTGTTTTCAAACATACGTACAAAGTTCTTCCAAGCTGGTTTGAATTTTCAAATGAAATGTCAAAACGGGCCTACAATGCCTTAAATAGAAAAAGTTATCACCCTTTTCTGCTTAGTTAATACAAGGAGAAACTGAAAGCCAGATTCCACTGTCCTAATTTTGGCTTCTAGAAGTGAGATGCCCATGGTTAGGCCAGCTCTCCTGTGCCATAGGGAGAAAATGAACAATCCCCTCGCCGGGCACCGGGTTTGTTTGCTTTGGGTGTTCCTTTTTCTCACCATCAGCTGGTGGGTTAAGTCAATTAATTCTGCTACCTGAGAGGAATCTCACTAATTTTTAAATACTGAAATTATTTTAAATGGGAAAATTATTGGTCTGAGCAATCCCTGTTAATGAAAAGAAAAATTTTGCCCTGTTTAGTGTTTAGAATCATGGAATGGGTTGGGTTGGAAGGGACCTTCAAGATCATCTAATTCCAACCCCTGCCATGGGCAGGGACACCTCCCACTAAATCAGGTTGCTCAAAGCCCCATCCAGCCTGGCCTTGAACACCTCCAGGGATGGGGCATCCACAACTTCTCTGGGCAATCAGCTCCAGTGCCTCACCACCCTCTGAGTAAAGAATTTATTCCTTATATCTAATCTAAACCTCCCCTCTTTTAGTTTAAACCCGTTCCCCCTTGCCCTATCACTGCATCCCCTAACAAAAAGTCCCTCCCAGCTTTCCTGCAGCCCCCTTTAGGTACTGGCAGGCTGCTGTAGGGTCTCCCCGGAGCCTTCTCTTCTCCAGGCTGAACACCCCATTTGGAACCCAAACCCAGTTTGGCATTCCACATGTCACTCGCATAAAAAGTGCACGGTTGCACTGTACATGATTATTTTTAAATATATAGAACAAAATCTTGGAAGCTGTTTTGCCTTAGAAGTTTCTACACTTGAAGAGAGAGTTAAAATTCTGGTTTTTTGTTTTTTTTTTTTTTTTTTCATTATTTGTTGTCAAAGCTCACCATTTTCTGTTTGTTTTGTTCCTTTGCCATCGTAAGCCTCTGCCCAAGGTGTCTGATTTTTCTAAGCATTGTATTTGGTTATGTTTCATCCTCTCTTTCTTTTCAAGTTAGCAAAGACACACGGAGGCATTTTTTATCCTTAATTTTCTTTCACCAGTATATCTTCTTTGCTATCACCTTTTTTCTTTCCTTTTTTTTAAAATTTTTATTTTTTTTAAAGACGGTGGCAATCAAGTGGTTTTAAGTATTTGATCATGCAGTTTTAATAAAATACCTCTTTGGAGACGTAGCTCAGAAGAGAAATACCCAGAGAAGACGATACTGGCTGGAAAGGTCTTCATACCTTAGCAGTCCCAGCTTTTTTTCTCATTATCTTCTCTTGGGAAGGAGAGTGGTTTTATGAAACACCATGGTTGGGAACTTTACAACTGCTCGTAGCCAAGGCAACCACCAACAGCTTCAATGTGTATTTGTAAATTAATTTGCAGCTCCTGGCTTGGTTGAAAGGTGAGAGCCCTCACCTGTGAGAGGTGGAGGAGCGAGGATGCCCGGGGCACCGGGATGGATGCGGTGGGGTGGGAGAAACACAGCTCCCACCTTCAGCCCCTTCTCCTCTTCCTCGTGCATGTGGCAGGGGAAGGGGATGTGCTGAAGAGGGGGGTCATTTCCAATCTCCTACCTACTCCCAGCAGCTGTTTCTGAGCCTGGCCAAGTCCAGGGCTGCGCCCGAAGGTGTGGGATCAAAGGCAAGGATTCACGCTGCTGGGAAGTGGTGCAGCAAAGGGCTTAAAAGAGCTGAACTGGTTGGAAAAGAAAAAAAAAAAGTATCCAAACTTCATCCTTTCTGCTCCTCGGCTTGCAAACCGTCATGTGAAAAACCCTGTTGTCTTTGCCCACCGGTGTCTTCAGATGTTTCTAGCAGGACTTTGGGAGTTCATGGTGCACGCTGTGAAGGGCTCTTCTTCTTCTTCCCTTGCCCGCAGCCTCCCGTGGTTTTTGGACAGCACTTCTGGGTCCCACACAGGTCTAAGCTAACGTCTCCCCAGCTGGGAGCAAACTCGATGTTCTGTGCCTGAATCGCACTGTATGCACACATTTCGTTGCATTAAAAGATGAGGATCAAAATGCCGGCGGCAAAAAAAAACAGATCTTAGTTTGTTCTCCTGTAGCAATAACAATAATGCCTTTCAAATTAAGATACCCTCATTTCATTAAAGACATCATACGGGATCTCTGTAGGCTCCATAGGTCTGACTTGTAAATGGTTTTGACTGTCCAGATAAAGATAATCAGCTCCCATGCCACGTGCATGGTATATGATAAATATTTCCCGGGAATTCGTCTTCTCTTTCAAGAGAGAGCTCACACCTAGCAAAGTGGCAGTACGTTAAGCACCCTTTACTTCACCTCAGGATGCTTCATTTCTTGCTGAAATCTGTTATTTTGCAGTTATGCCAGGCTTAGCTCGTCTTATTGCACAAATGAGACATCGATTTCCATGTTTGCGCAAAGCCCGAAGCGCTAGCCTTGCTCTAAGGCACTCCGGAGGATTTGATGTGTTTTATTTAAATCCGGTCTTCTTTAAGTCCCTTCGTGAGTCCTGTCTGTCTTTCAAAACATACCCGATTTGGGAGATAACGCTTGGTTTCTGTGAGTTGTTCAGGTCGGTTTTGATTCCAGAGAGCTCTGCAAAATCTCCGGACACGTTACGGAGGTGACCGAAGGTAATTCCTAGTTTCCATGTAGAAGCAATGCGAAGGCAGTTCTCCAAGAAGAGGACACAACTGGCTCCCAACTCTGCCGCCTTGCTCAGGAAATTCATTTCAAATCCCAGCTCGTGCACGGGTCATACTTAGACTGAAAAATGGGCTATTTGTTGCTGGCCGTACGTGGAGACTAATAACCCATTCTGTTGTTGCATGAAATCATCGAGTTACTCCTTTTTGATTTTTTTCCAGCTTTTTACGATGAGGTGTATTCTGGATGCTTAATCTGCATACATTCACAACAGTCCCTCTTACTCTAAACGAGCATTTACGTCCAGAGGTTTATTGACTAAAATAGACAAAGGGTCTTTGCACATCCAGAAACGTTGATTTGATAAGATTAATGAGATTCCTGATGCTCCACATTTCTGAGCAATGTAGAGATAATACTTCAGCTTTTTCTTATTCTGGTTTGGTTTCTAAGTAGATAATCGTGAAAACGTGGAAATGAAAATACCCTGGGTTTTTGGGAGCTGCAGGAAAGATTTTAAAGGTTCAGCTCGGGTTTGGCTAGATCCGTTGCGCCGATATCTATTCTCTCTGAAAAGGTTTATCAGGTACAGTTGATCGGGGAAGGCTCAACTGAAAGCTGTGTGGTCTGCAGCCTCCAAAGGACCATCTGCAGAGGGATCCCGATGGAATAGGAAGGAAATATTTCCTTTCTGTGAGTCGCCTCTTGGCTAAAGTGGGAAGGATTAGAGCACTAGCCATTCCTGCTCTTTCCTAAGCAGAAGAAAGAACAAGGAGCCCGGCAGCACGTTAGTCATCGATTTCCCCGGATCAAAGGGGCACATGTTAAGCACTATTGATAAAAACCATCGCCGTGGTGTCCATGGAGACCAGGTTGAGGTGAAGTGAACTGTTGCTGTTGCAGTGACAGCTTTGGGTGGATCTGTAAAGAACTCGCTTTTTTCCTCTGATCAGAAGGGAGATCTTATTTATTCTGCCTTGAGCGCACGATCAAACCCATTGCTTCTGCGAGGGCTGCCATGGAGGGAGAGGAGGCAATCGCTGCTGACTTTAGGGCAGAAAGAAGGATATTTGGGGGCTCAAAAAACTGCTCAGCACTCGCAGGTATTGTGGCTCCAAGTGCTTGCATGCTTGGGCCGAAACTCTTGTTTTTCCTATTTTTAACCAAATTGCAGTGCCAAGTTCAGGCTAGCACTAAGACTCGATATTTAAATAATGAAATTAATTATTTGTGGAGGCAACCTGACAAAAAATTGCTCTGAGTTATCTGTCACTGCAGCTTGAAAATCAAAGCAGGGGGCGTTTTTGAAAGCTACCCAGCTTTGTGCACGCTTCTTGCTCTGCTCCCCTTCTGGAAAATGACGTCTCAGCATCCAGAGCCCGGTGTCCCACCAGGTCTGACCCTTCCCAGGACAAACCGCTTGCTTAAACCTCCTTTCTCCTCTTGGTTCATTCTTCTGGGGCTTTAGATTCAGTGTTCAAGTGTTGTTACATTTGCAAGTAACTCTATTTCCAAAAGAGCCCTTCCTCTGAACGAGCATAACCAACAGGATTGCTGCCTCTCCTGGAGGGCAACAAATTGTCCTCGGGCCTCCTAGCTGTCCTAGCTCACATGCAGTTCAGAAGTTAGCAATATTTGAAATAAATTGACAACACGGAGGCTGTGGTTTGTCACAGCAAAGATCCAGAAATCCTCACCCAAAATTCCAGCTCATCGGGAGGTCGCCCAAACTAAAGGATTTCTTTCAAACTCACCTGTTTTTTATCACATGATTCAGTTCTAATTTTTTTATAAGCAGTACGCTTGGGTAAAAGTTGGTGTTGCTGCATTTTCCAAGCTGAGACCAATGTGATTCGTCCCTTCTAGTAGGATTTTTCAATCTACAAATCATTCCTGCAACCTGCATGAGCTGTGCAGAAGGTCCCTGAAGGCATTTCTGCCCCTCCACTTCTTGATTCTTCTCCACATATACTTTTTATCATCTCCAACTTTTCAGGGTACTCCAGGTACAAGGGTAAATAACTCTATGGGGGTTCTGCTTTCATTCTTCCATGAGGCGGTACGTTGCCCTCCTTTCTGATTGTTCATCCTGGTTTTAGGTTGTTGCTGTAGGATGGGGACCGAGAAGAGCTTTTCGTGTTGCTCTTAGAAGGGTCAGCTGTATGGAATTTCTCCTCCTCCTCTGAGAAAATACCCAGATGCTCTGCTTGCTGGGAAATGGGGCAAAATGTCTTCTCCTTGGAGCTGTACACAGATGCTGAGGTCCCGATGGGCACGATGAGAAAGTGGCTCAGTGTCGTGCAGAAATGGGGAGACCTGGGAGCGCACCGGTAGCACACAACGAGTTACCCAAAGACGTCCTCGGAGCTGTCAGCAAAAATGTTTTAAAGACGCTCTCAGAGTGTTTGCGTTTGCATTCCCCCATAAATGTTTTATATGTGGGCAATTTCAATATGCAAAGTGACCAAATCTGTTTTGAAAACAATCACTCTCACAATTGAAAAATGGAGTTTGTTCTGCCCTAATGTAAGAACCCCAGCATTAATTCACTCCGCGCTGAAAACCCAAGGTATTGATTTTGAAATGTATAATTGATTGTAACCATAAATCAGGGGGCAATATATGTGCAACATTGATTTTTTTCTATTGCAATAATTAATTTGATATGCGCTATAACATATTTATGCAGGGCCTAAGCAACTCAATAATGGTAATAAATCGTATTTGGTCAAAAACTATCCACTGTGATGTGGTCAGCTTTTCTCTTTGTCTAAAAACCCATAATGCAGTGCTGTAAGAGCCAGTGCAGAGATAATTCTGTGGCCTTGCTCCATGAGAAACCCTTCACACCGTGAAGACCTTATATCCTGTTGGGTGAAACCCTCAAAGGACCGGAGACTTGCAAGGAACTGCTGGTGCCCGGATTGTTTTAGGAGAACAAAGGTTGATGTACAGTATCAGCTCTCTTATCAGTCCAGCCCAGTAAATTGAGTGCTTCTCCTGGGCAAACTGATAGAAGCTCTAATAAAGAAGAGAACGAATAGACACACGGATGGATGTGATATGATGGAGGGGAATCAATACGGCTTTTGTGGAGGGAAGTCCTGCTTCGCTTCCCTATTAAAGTCCTTGAAGGAATCACGGAGCACGTGGGCAGGGAGATCCGGTTGATACCATTCTCTTGGATTTCCTAAAGGCTTTCGATAAGGTCCCTCAGAAAAGGCTCCTGAAGAAATGAAGTCGTTAAAGTAGAAGGAGAAAGATCCCTTTGCGATAAGCAACTGATGTGGTAGAGGGTGAAGGAAAGAGAGACGTTGACATTCCTGAGCTGGGGAGTGATACATGCCAGGGTCTGGTGCACGGCATGGTGAGGAATGATCCCCATACAATCTAGACAAGCAAAGTTAGAACAAAATTAGTGATTAATTGCCTTGCTGCAAGCTCTGGTCCCGCTAAAATTCTCTTACAAGTTGGGATCGGCAATAAGTTTCTGCCCAGGAGGTTAGACTGGCTTTACATGGATGTGACGAGGGGGCAGTGACCTCCCTGTGACCATCGGTGGAATTAAAATGGCACAAAACTCTTAGAAATGCTCAGGGTGATAGATGTTTGCTATGGGCAAAAAGGTGAGACTTGGGCACTTTGGGCTGGAAAGTGAAACGAGTCACAGTGCCTGCTCAACCTTTATAGTACCACGGGTATTCTAGTGGCCTGTTGAAATGAAAAATTCCCGAAAAAGGAGAAAATTTAGCATATAAATCCATTGTCTGTATAACCATCCACTGCCAGCGAGTGCATAGTTTCCTTCATGCCCTCACTTGAATCTTTTCAGATTTTTGTCTTCTTGATATAAAAAGTTGAATGAAAGTTGGTTAAAAAAAAAAAAAGCCATTTTCTTTTATTTTTCCTTACTTCATTCATTTTATCCGCTTTACTTTTGTCATTTCCTCAAAAAAAAAAAAAATCAGCAGTAATATCTCTTCTTTTACAGAGTATCAAAGTTAGCTGGTTGCCTCCACCACCAGGCACTCAAAATGGATTTATTACGGGCTATAAAATCCGACACAGAAAGACTACCCGCAGGGGTGAGATTGAAACACTGGAGCCAAACAACCTCTGGTACTTGTTCACAGGTCAGTGTTCACATGGTACAACCTTGCAAGGTTTTGATGAATTAAATGCTTTGGGAATAAAATATACTTTCACTTCAAGGGAACATTGATTTCTTTGCTGGCAGGTAGCATTTATTGTGTTGTACAAAGACAGTCTTTATATTATGGTTTTTTTTACCCCATTTTTTCCTTATTGTTTTTTTTTTTCATATATTTGTCTCCTGGATTTTTTCATTATCATTAGTGAATTTGAGGCCAAATTCCTCGTGTCCAATAGCTTCAGCCTCAGATAGTTTTTTAGACCACTCAGTAAACATCTCCTATTTTTGTACGGGTGCAAAAATATCGATTTCCTCGGTTTCTATTTGAAGATTTTAGATGGCAAATACCTCCTCACAGAATAAAAAGGGCAACAGTGGATCATAACAAAACTGTAATTGCAATGAATGAAAGTAGCCAGGTGAGTATTGTAGGGGTGACAGTGAATTCTAGGAGCTGAAAATGAATTTTGCTCGTATTCTTGCACTATGCCCAGACGTAACTGAGAAAGCAGCAAAGCAGCAAGGGAGAAAATTAAACTTTGTCAAAGTCCATGGCATCTTTATAACCGTGCCTTTACCTCAAATGGCCTGCTTTATGTTTACTTTCCCATATAAAGTGCAATCGGTGAGAATCAGAATTATTTCTGAATTGCATACTTAAGAATAAAAATGTTCATTTACCATTTTGGAAAGGAAAAGCAGAATTTCATTTCAAAATCAAATAAAAGCACAAGCAGAACTTCTTATTTATTTATTTATTTTTAATGAGGAAGGCATTAAATATTGAACCCTCAACTTGGTTGTCTTACCTCGGCTGCTGGCCCCAGTTCCTGTGGGATGATTTGTGGAGGATGGTATCTAACAGCTGAAAGAGAAACTCGTAGTTTCTGGGGAGAGATTGTATACTGAGGCCTTTAGCCAAGCTGGAAAGGATCTAATTCCTGGCTAATAAAGTAGAAATAAAGTCCAAGTCCCAGAGCAAAGGCACAGACCTCTGACGTTCCCCATCCCCGGGGCTGGCAAGGTGCAAAGGCAGCGGGAGGTTACGGCCGTCGTCTGCTGGGCTGGGAGCACAGCAGATTAATCTCCGTTGTGGTAGATCCCCACACCTCGAGCTCTTTCACATGAATTATTTTGGGTCTGGAGAGCTGCAGAGTCCCAATGGGACCGCAGCCCTCAACCCTCCCACCTACCCCGTCCACCGCTCACCTCTATGCAGTGGAAAGCAAAGTGCTTTGTTTCCCAAAACTTGGC
Source organism: Cygnus olor (assembly GCF_009769625.2). Lineage (NCBI taxonomy): Eukaryota > Metazoa > Chordata > Aves > Anseriformes > Anatidae > Cygnus > Cygnus olor. The sequence continues at coordinate 1,590,778 of NC_049198.1, read as the reverse complement.
AATTCGGGCTTGTGAAGGCAATTAAGAAATACATCCCGGCCTCATTATTACCTTCTGCATGCGTATATTGTGATTGCTAGAGCCGCATGCCTGTTGTAAATGGACCTTTTAAATATTAACACGGCGACGCTTTAGATCTTCGCTGCCATCCTGCTTGGTAGGCAGGTGCTTTGCGGGATAATAAGAACATCTGCAATAGCACAGGAGTTTAGAGTCACAATGCAGGCTCTCGAATAGCTGCTAGCAATTTGAGAGTCACGTCAGCTAAACGTTAAACTCCTCTTTTTAATTACGAGCGTTCTTCTCTGGAGAACGTCTGCAATTAAATGGAACGGTATTTTTTTGTCCTGTGCTTTTTTGTGGTCAGTATAGGCAAGGCAAAAAGGTAAACGTATATCCCCACCGTAGGGCCTTGGAGGTCCTGTGGCACATCGAGTCGTGCTGCAGTGATTGTTTTCTGATGGCTTTAGCCACAAAGGAAAACATCTGTTTGGGAATTCCTGCTTATTTCATAATATTGGAAAGATTTCATGTTGTTTTTTTTCCCGGACTGCATGCTCTGAAGTTAATCGGGAGCACCGGCAAGCAAAACGCTGTTCAGTTGCTAACCTAGTTCGTAGCCTGCATATTTTATGCCTAAGGAGAGAGTTATCTGGAGTTTCCTGCATTTGAAAAGCAAGGAGAGCTGTTTTTGTGAAATGTGCAATTAGTGGCTTAGCTATGTAAAACAATTCTTCAGTTTCCCACTAATTGGACTTCGTTCATTTTATATCCATGAGCTCAATGGATGGGAATTAGAGCCCAGCCTAGTCACGGGCCAGTGCAGCTCTCATTCATATTCTGAAACCTCTCCTTTTGGTCAAAATCCCTTGTTCCCCCCCAGTGCCTTGCAGCACCATCCCCAACCGGGCTGGGAGACAAAAGGTCGGTCGCCGGGGGCTGCGCTGGGTAAAGTCACAAATTGTTTGGTTTTCCTCTTCTTTCTGTACGATTTCACTTGTTTTGTTTGTTTGTTTGCCAGGACTGGAGAAAGGAAGCCAGTACAGTTTCCAGGTGGCTGCCATGACAGTGAACGGGACCGGGCCGCCCTCGGACTGGTACACGGCAGAAACGCCCGAGAATGATCTCGATGGTAAATGCATCTCTCTTAAAAGCTGTTGTCTCCAAAAGCTTTCCAGCTGAGGGGTTTCACTGCCCTTGTCTTCTAGCACAAGGCTGCGGTGACATTCCAGGGTCTCACCTGGAAACATCCACAGATAAATGTTTTCTTCTGCTCTTGGATCTCTCATGTCTTGTGCTGTGTTTCTCTGTTACCACCACGACCAAGGAGTCAGCAGCCTTCGGGATCATAATTCTGTGCCAGAATGTAGCTCCCGAGCATCGTGGCTGTTTGCAGTAACGCTGTGAAATGGATCTGGATCTTCATAAACGATAAACTTAATCAATCAAAGGAACAATGAAAACGATGCCAGCAATTCTAATAATTCTCCAAGCAAATATTGAGATATGTCGAATACTCTTTCTTAGCCTTTATCTGCAGATTTTAGAAACGCAGGTTGGCAGCGAAGCTGAATAATTAGTGAAAGATGATGAGATGCAGATACCTGAAAACTGTGGGCTTTGTAAATCAGCGCAGATGCTGACACAAAAGGGAAGGAAAACACAGAAATGAAAGGGGTAGATAAAAATGGCTGGGATATTTGAAGAAGTGGAGGAATAAAAGGAGAGTAATGAAAAAGTCTTACCTGAAAAATTAAGCAAAGTGCAAAATAAAATGGAACAAAGAAGCTGACAGATGGAAATCATGGCAAAACTACAATCCATAAGAAGCAGAGATGCAGCAGAAAGGAGATGAAGAGAAAATGAAACTGGTGAAAATTGCTATGATTTTTAAAACAAAATGAATCGCCTAAAAAGGATCAAAGGCAAACAGGATGAAAGAATAAATAAATAATTAGTTTAAATGCACCGTTGCGCTTGATATTGGCTTTCTTTTGACTGGATGGATTTCCTTACAATCTCAAAACCAACCAGCTTGAAGGATTTCTGCTTCGTGGCCTTTCCCCGTGTCCAAATGCAATTTGACAGCAGACCAGGAGCGGCTGCAGCGCAAAACAGGAGTGCCCGTACAGGTGGTTTCTCATCAGCTTTTTGAAGGATACCTCTAGGCGGGTTGTAACTGTGCCAGCGGATCGCAACCTGCCGTGGTGCATGACGATATCTTTCTAATCATGATTCGGCTGGAGAAATGATGTTGTTAAAGTGCAAACAGCTGACTCGGCGCTGGATCGAGCGACAGATAAATTCTGAGCACACCGCAGGATGCAAAAAAAGGAAGTAACACGTTTGAGCGCATTCCTTTCGATTTGGGTTTTATATAGATCATGTTCCTCTGGTGGTTTTGTGCCCAAATATGCAGAAGCATGCAGGCACACGTGAATAAATTAAAGCAAAGCCATTCTGTTCGTGTGTTGTATTTACATGCATTTGCATTCGCAGCAGCGATGAATTACAGTCAGGAGGCTGCAGCAGCCTGATGCTGGGAATGCAGCCTGCTAAACCCTGGGGATAAACCTGCTTTTTGCAGTAGTTACGCAGAGTCCTGCAAGTGACAGCTAAGAGGGGAAGTGCTGGAGCCCAGCTTGCTATCTGCAAGTCCCTCCCAGCTGCTATGGCTCCTGCAGCTTCTCCTGCTTTCACTGGAAGCCTGCTTGGCGTCAGCAGCATGAAGATGAGCAGTATTCTGAAGAACGGCGCCAACTCCCGATGGATATTCATTTTAATTAGTGTGTTTTGTTCAAGTGATTAGAAATCCAAACATAGCTGCTTCTTCAAGGTTCCCTAGAAAGCTCGCGTGCCTTTACTGACAGCTGGGAAGGTTTTAAATATTTATTTTCAGCCTCACATTTCGTGCTTTAAAAAGAAATGGAAAAAAAAAAATAGAAATGGAAAGCAATGCTTTCCCCAAAGGGTCTGGTTTAAATAGCTGGAGCAAGGATGCAAGAGAATCTCTGATCAACTTTGTGAAGGTATCCTCCAGGAAAATGGGTTTATGATGCTTGGTTTCTGATTACTGCACCGAACAGATGGAAGCTGTTACACATATTAGATAGCGATATAGTTTAGCTTCAGCTCTAAATTAGTGCTTTAAGAGCATGACAAGCCAGACTGCTATCACGCTGCAATTTATACTGAAAAGTGATTGGGGAAATATCCGAACGAAATGGGACGAGTGAAAACTACCCTGACTTGGTAAAATATACATCCATGAAAGTCTGAGAAGATTGCTAAAGTGACCCAGATGTAAAGCATTTTTCAAACTTGACAGCGAAATTAGGGACCTTTAAGTACATTAAGTGAAGAATTCCCTGGATGGGAGGCGTGGGTGCTCGAGCCATCGCGTAGAAACGCAGCGAAGGATTCAGAGGCACGCGTGAGAAGACGCGGCGTCCCAGGAGGAGATGTCACATCAGGCAGCGACACGGCACTTCGGCTCCCGTTTCCCGAGAACCTAATTGCGTGTAAGGGAAGAGACTGAAGGAAAAAAAAAAAAGAAAATCTGATTTCGTAGGCAGAGCTGACGAGGAATCCTCCCGTCGGATGCTGGGTTGTGGGCTGGCTGACGTCTGAGCACAGTGCTTGCTTCCACGAGCCCAGAGGTTTCCTCACGTGAGAGATGATAAATTCCTGGTGCCGTTGATAAATTTCTTTTGGGAAATTTAGCTCATTTGGGATTTAGGATGAAGAGCTGATTTGGCCCTTCAAGGAGGAGAATGGGACCACAAGAACGCTTCTCAGAAGTATTTCTTGAAGCCCAGAAGAACCAGAAGGAAATGTATTGACCTAGAACTGCAAGGAAATGTCCTGAAAAAGAAAGCAGGAATATGAAATGTGTGTTTCTCTAGGAGTTTTAGGCCTGGGTATCCGAGTGCTGGTACACTGAATCAGCAAAGGCTGGGTGGTCCAGTTCCTGACAAAATGATGGATTAAGATGCTTCCTGCATGTCATGTCCAGCATAAAGCCTGACTATGGCAAATACATTTCTCTGTAAAGAGAAGCAAAAAATATGTAGTTTGAGGGGGGAAAAAAGTTAATTCTGAATCAACTTGGGGATGTTCTAAAATTTGGAACCGGTTCAGAATAAGAAAAACGCCTCTTTTCCAGAAAAAGTTTAAAATAAATTTAATTAAAGTGTAATTAAAACTGATTTATGCAGAAAAATTAAGCAAAAGAATGCATTTTCCAAAAGTAGCTCTGTGTTCATGAAGCTTTAGTATTTGAAAAATAGTTCCAAAATGTTCACTCCAGCTTCATTTCAGAGGCTTACTTCCCAAGAAGGGTATGAGAAGTTAAGTTGTCTTTTGCTTTTTGAAACCAGAAATCGTGATTTTGCTCTGAAATGCACGAATCGCGTATTCGAATTGCTTGAAACAAATAACATGGAATGTATGAATGATGTAGTTTTAACCCAATGGTTAGGTGGTGGTGTCTGTACCGCGGTTAAAATCTCTGCAATGTGTCAGATGTAAAAAATATCATTTGTAGGTCCTTTGAATAATTTGATGTCCTTCGTTGCCTGGGAATTGCCGCTTTTAGGATGCTCAAGGAACTGCAGTATTGCTACTGTATCTTAACTCTCCATTTCAAGGCCTTAAATTATTATTTTTATCCTCGGGGCTCGCTTCCGTCGCTTGTTTTGCAACCTGCTCTGTTCAGTAACTTTTGGTTCTGCACTGAAACAAAGTTTGAGAACGGATTGGGGGGTAAATGGCATCTCTACCCGACTCACAGTGACACTCTGGGCACAGTCTGTTTCTTCTTTTTGTGAGTAGCTACGTTGCAGTGACCCTTTCGTCAACGTTTAACCGAGATCCATGCTTTGCAATTTTAAGAAGTTGAATGCAAAGGCCTTCTAAAGTGGCTGGGTGTTTCAGACTGGTAACGTACTAAGCAGACTTCCTGAAGGTGCAACAGGTTTTCAGACTCCTCTAATGCCTTCATCAGCATTCATCTGAAGGCACATAAAGCACCAAGGACGCGTATATGGCACTGGTTATTGAAAAGTGTTAATTCTTCCTTTTTATTGCCTTTTCCAAGGTTTACAGTGGGAATGCTTCACAACCGGGGAGTGTCTTTTGTTGGAGTTTACATCATTTTGCCTTATTGCTGTTGCCTCACCCCGGCCTTGTTGCCTACGAGCTTTTAGCTATTATATTGCAAGCCTTTTTATTGGGGAAAAAATAGTAACTTGTCTCTTTCTGCTCTCAAAAAGACAAGCTACTGTGCGGCTCCTCTGAGGAGACTTGTGATATGGTAGCTGTGAGTAAACTCAAACAAAAGGCATTTACCTAACCTTTAAAGTAAAATTGGGCTCAGAGAAGGCAAAGGCTGCCAAATAGGCTCCAAGTGATTAATTGCTACTTAAAGTAATGAATTTTACCCGAGAATACCTGCAAATAAAACATCTCAGTCTATTATTTCATGTCGGAAATGTCGATGTGTTGTTTAAAGCGGCTTCAAAGTAAGAGAGGCATGTCCAAGAGTTCAAATTCACTGCTTGTTTTCATGGCAAAGAGACAGATTATTGCCAGATGTACCAGCACGTCACTAAAAAAGTCAACCTTTTTGTTAAATATTATAGCTGACGAGTGAGCGCAGGAGAACTCGTGCAATGAGCTGTCAGGATCCTGCAAATAGACCAGGGAAGATAAAAGTTATCCTATAGGAAATTCTTGTGCAGGTCATCTTTCGTTATCCTGCGTAGTTTCAAATCTCTCTTGTACATTCATGCTAAAGGTGGAAAGCATTAGGAGATACTCTTAAAAATGGGCTCTTGGAAGGGAGGGATGTAGCTCAGAAATGAAATTGCATGTAAGCTCTGCATGTAACCGGGGCATCTGGTCGTTTTGTGTGTGTGTGTTATTTTAATTTAAATTAAAATTTTAATTAATATTTTAACATTTTAAACTCAAACCTCATGAATAGTAAAATTTAATTAGAATATTAATTCGTTTCTTTTTGTTTGAATCCCAGAATCTCAGGTTCCTGACCAGCCAAGCTCTCTCCATGTCAGACCCTTGACCACGAGCATCGTCATGAGCTGGACTCCGCCGCTCAACCCGAACATTGTCGTCCGCGGGTACATCATCGGCTACGGCGTGGGCAGCCCATACGCGGAGACCGTGCGGGTGGACAATAAACAGCGTTACTATTCCATTGAAAATTTGGGTAAGTAGTCGTTTTCGTTCGTAGTAGCAGAAAAAGAGCTCCCTCTGAGATTATGCTAGTTGGTGAGTTTATTTTCAGGCTGCCACTGGTGCTTCCTCCGTACGTTGTTTTCTTAGGCTGCTCATGCTTTGCAGTTCAGAATTGGTTTCACCTTTAAAACGCTGGACACTCTCAAACATATCAAATTTCTTTGATCAAATGCTAACTTTATTCAGTAGGTCATGTCTTGTGCTCCTAATACTGACTCCCACTCGTGCAGAGAGCTGGATCTAAAGATGGTTTTCCCCAGGCTGGACCCCATGTTTGAATTGAATGGCAATCAGAAAACTCCTATTTTGTGTCTGTCAAAACGGTGTCAGGAGAGGTGCTTGTTCATTATTCATGGCACAGCCTCCGTGACAGTTCATCTGAATTCTGAGCGTGATGCACAGGGACCTGGATCCTTCCACTGGTGATGGACCGTTCTCGTAGCACTGGGAAAACAGTTCGAAGTTTAAAGGAAGGCTGAAAGTTTAATCGTTTTCTTGTCATTACTTCTTTAGCATTTTTATTTCAGGTAGAAGTGGTAAGTTTTCTGCTCCGTAATCTGGGGATGATCAGGTATTACTGGAAGATTAATTAACTCGGTGAATTAGGGGGGCACAGCTATACTTTTTATCTTAAATCTATAAGGACAAAACTCTTTGATATCTGGGGTCACTTCTCTTTGCTATTTGTACTTTATAGCATCATGAAGCTGCATCATCCAATGCTTTTGCTGTTTCCTTGGGGAAACTTGGGAAATACACTGGAATAAAATGTTTAATTGTTACCCCATCAAACACTTCCTCTATGTTCAGTGGTGTATTTTATGGTTAATGTATTTGCAAAGAGCCATAAACTGTCCCAAATACTCACCTACAGAAAAGAAAATTATATGGAGAGAACTACCCAGACCAATGTGCTTTGGCAAAGGCTGAGGAGATGCCTACAGAGCCCAGTCTGCTGGAGCTCCTGATGGTCAGCTCTCCCTGAAAGTATCTTGATTAACAGCTGGAGAAATGCCATGGGTTTTATGAAGCTTCGGTGTTTGGTGTTCTTTATATAAATATATTTGTGAATTTGTTTGCTTCTTAGACCTCTGATAGCCGCTGCCATCAAGTGGAAGGTATGCTAAGAAGCACTTGCAGGTACAAAAGCCTTCTACTAGGCTAACAATACTTGGCGTTGTGGAAAGCTGATGGTATATTTCACCTATTAGAACTGTTTCTGTGGATTAAAAGTTTTCCAATATTCTTGGCTGTTCTGGCAGGCAGAAGTACATAGAAAGCCCAGCATATCAAGGAGGATATCTCAGTAATACACTTAGAGAAGTAGCCCTCAAAGATCTAGCAAGTGTCAAGGAACTGTGTTGAGTGTAACAAACATTTAGTTATAAATAATTTGGTTACTGAAATCAGGGTGGGTTTTTTTTCTTGCTGTTGGTTTTGCTTTGTTTTGTTTCGTTTTTGCCAAAAATCCTTCAGCAGTCTGAAGTTTTACAAAAGTTTTTCAAGTGGCAAGTATCTTTTCACTGTACATTTTTTTGGCTTGATTTAAATATTCAGCATGTGAGCAGTGGAACTTGATTGCCATTGTCCAGACAAGTCACAGGCATCTGGTCCCTAACTGGCTACAGACGCGAGCACTTTGGTCACAAATCCCGACGTGCAAATTTTAAATTCAACTTCTCTGAGCATTCATATGTACGACTTTGAAAATCAATTTCCATGAATAATCGCAGTAATTAAATTCCATCATTTAAATATCCACAGAAAATGAACCCCAGAGGGATGTGACCGAGGGCCCAGAGAAAGCTTTTAAAAAATCAGAACAGTTGCCAACACTTCCTGCATTATTCACCGGCTTTATTAGAAACCGTTACAAAAAAATTACATGAAATGATAAGACGGAATTATTTTCCTAATAAAAATACTGTTTTCAATAAGGTTATGAATTAAGATGTTCTGCTGGCAGGTGGGGAGGAAGAATACTCCCTAGAGGTTTTGTTGGCTCCTCTCACCAGTTGCGACTGTGACACCTATGCAGGAGAGGTAGGCATTATCTTAAATGCAATATGCAAAAGCAACAACAGTTAAATACCTAAATAAATGATGAACTTCATTGTGGTTTTCTCTCCCCGCTGAAGACTTTGTCCCTTTTGATCCTTGTGGCTTTTAGTGTTTGCTTCCTCTTGGCTCTCCTTGGTCTTGTTAGACAGAGATGGGGGAGAGGATGCTCCACTTCAGCCAAATGATGTACATAGATGAAAATTAGGGCTTTTTCGTCTTCCCAAAGTTCACTGCAGTCCTTTTTATTTTTCTCCTGCATGCAATTTTGAAACACTCTGCAGACCTATGTATCATTCATGTGTTAGACTGGCAGGTACTCGCATTAAGGAGCAATCAGATTTGTCTGCCATCAGCTCCCTTTCAGAAAGCCTGGCCGACTCTCGTTCGCAGTCACCGTTTTCACACACCCATGCATAAACCAAATTCTCCAGGTCTGTGTCAGGCATTAATTTTCTTCCATAAGCTTCTGCCATAGACCTGAGAGAAATGATGGTGAAGAACTCCCTGGTTAAAACTCGTTCAGTGCTGTCTTGAACAGGGATGCAAAATACCTCGCGCCATGATATGGGCTCGTACATGTATCCCCGCTCTTTTTCCTGGCAACGATCTTTGTGTGTGGTTTTGTTTGGTTTTCTCAGTGTTCAGCACTGCACAAAAGCACCACCTGGGTATCTTCCCAAAGATCTTACAGTTGAGAGATAGACAAGTGGGATGTACACGGGTGTTGAAAGCTGAAGTTAACAGCCCCCATGGCACTGGCTCGCTGGCCCTATTCCCCTTCCGGCATTTGCAGTGTGGTTGCCCTGGAAATTCCTGCCTTAGTGATCCCTCTTTGTCTGGCTCTTCCTGCCCTAGATTTGCGATATGGTTGCTGTAGCAATCCCTGCTTGTTCAATATATAATGCTGATATTTGTATGGGTTTTGTTCCCCCTTCCCTAACTTGCTTGTGCAGCCGCGGGCCATTGTTGGCCACCTGCTTTTATTAGTACAATTGTTAGAAAGTTCTCGAAATACAGTAATTTGTTGTAGTATGTATTGTTATGCTAAATTCTATGGTTAGTTCTAATCCAAAATTACTTCCTAGTATCATACAGCGAGGTTGGGGCAGAATCAGAAACAAAACGTAGCCCATGCTTTAAGCCAAGGACCGATCATCTTCTCTGCGGTCAGCTGGTAGCTTTCCTTGTGGCCACGGGATGTCCACGTTCACTCCTGAAACCTTTGTGATCAAAGAGGACTAATGACAAACTCTCTGGCCTGCACTCCAAGCTGAGTATTTATTTTATTCCGCTTCAGGTGAGCTACATCAGTCCACATTGCTTCTCTAGTCCATCAAGCACGAAAAGACGATACCAGGGATAGTTCAGTCCATCCAAGAGCTCCATCTTCTCATTCTTTCTTCTCCCTGTTGACAGCTGCAGATGCCCATAACTGTAACTTGGCCATGGTGTGCGTGGTTATGCATCAGAATACGCCATCCTAGAGCTAATTAGGAAATGCCAAATATATTTGCACCTTCAATCTGCTGCTAATGATTGACTAAGAACGCCTAGTACTAGTTACACCTAGTACTTACAGCTTTTGGATGGAAGACAGATAGCAGTTTCTTTAGAAATCCTATTAGATACTTCACTGCACCTCCGTAATCCTAAATTTTAATATTAATTTGAAAACTCTGCTCGAAAGTACAGGGCTTGGATGCAAGGGGAGACCTTCTTAAGTAGATCCCTCGTTAGGGGAGGATGGAGACCTACTCGCTTACGGGGTGGCCTGCTTCTTAATTCCTTCCCTCTTGATAATCATACTGATACGCACACTTCATATGGCTGCTTTGCATCATATTTGGGGTACTTAATTGATTACTTCCACCAGGCAAAACTTTTCTAAGAACCGGCTCAGCCTGTACCCGGGCTGTTAGAGCAGTTGTCTGAGTAGCACACTTGAGCTGCTGAATAAATCACTTGAAAAACATGAAGACAAGTACTCAGCCTTTCATAATAGCGATTGAGAACTTTATTCTGTCTGATGATCATCTTGAATACAAGTATATAGAGGTTACACTTTCTCTCTGGAATGAATTAAATAGGGTGATTTTCTCATGACTGAGTGGTCATATTGCTTGGGAGACATACTCTCTGTGGGCACAGAAGAATCCAAGAATATACAGAGACTTCAGCTTTGTCGGTGAAGGATTTGTTGTGTTTTCTTTCTGCAGCATATGAAAGAGATCTGATGTCGGTCTCATAAATTTCAGGAGCAAGCATCCCCTGCTCTCGTTCAACCTTTTCTGTGACAGAAAAAACAGTGCCCGACTGACTTTCAAATGAATAATTCTAACGAGGAGATGCATTTCTAGAGAACCGCTTCATTCATTTATTTATTGCTTTTTTTTTATTTGTTGCTTGTGATTATAAATGGAAAGGTTATTGGCTGATTAATGGTTGCTTTAACAATATTGGAGAATTCACGGGTGCCAATTCTGATCTTTTACACGTAAGAAGTAACGATTTCTGTGCTGATCCAACTCAGAAGATGGTACACGTAGCAATGAACTGGCAGGGCTCATCTCCATGGAGCTTTGTATTAAAGCTTGCTCATGAAATAAATGCTTAAATGAAAAGGGAAGAAGCATGCCAAGGAGATTTCCATTTTTACCGATTCTGCAAACATAAAACCCAGAGTATCTGAAACAAAACACCAGCTGTAATAATTTACATAAACCTTTTAGTAGGTCGTAAAGCTGTGTTTTTAATTAATATATTGAAAAAATAAAGCACAGTAACTTTAGAATAGCATATTCTGATAGGCTAACAACATTATTATATCATCCTAGGATATTTTGATAACTCACTGTGGAATATTTTAATAAATGACAGCGATAATGGATACAAGTAGGCTCTCCTTGGCATCCTCGCACTGGTGCTGCCATCGTCGTGATGTCCCAAGAGCAAAAATGCTTTGAAAAACCTTTGGATGGAAACAGTAGAGTTATCTTCTAGTTAGTAGCATCCTACTACTAACAGTAGGGTATCCATATGGCGTCCATAACATTAGTCCATCTGTAAAATGCCCTAAGCCTTTCCAAGAACAAGTGTATAAAATGACTTTTACAGCTATTCCAATAACTTCAAATATGATGAGAAAGGAGTACCAAATTCACAAGTTTTCCAGAAACGTGGACTTTCTACCTTAGAGCACATCCCGTCCTCCCCCTTTCTGTACATGAGAATCATTTTATAAAGAGTTTTTAAGCACAGCTGCCTTTCTGTGACCTAAGAAAAAGCTCCATTGATCTCCCCGAGCATGCAGGAATTCATATGCACCCTCTTGAAAGAGTTTGATTGGGAAGCTGGAGCGCGCACATCTTGAAGTATTATTTTCAGGGCTCTTTTTAACTTGAACCTTTGATCCTCCTGGCCCAGCAATGAAAGCAAAGTGCAGAATGTACAGCACGTCTAGCAAAGACTTTTAAAAGTTCCTCCCTCTCCTCCCATAAAGCCCGGAGCTACGCACATCTGAAATTTTTAAGCTCCGAAGAGCAAATTTAATGGATGGGAGCAATTTCTGCTTAATTAGTAGTTTGGAGAATTGGAGCTACGGTATAAATAATACGAACTTATTAAAAACTCACGCAGAGAAGTCGTTTTATAGTGCACTTTCCTATCTCTCATAGGCGTCGTTTCCCAGCCTGTGCCGGCACACTGGCTCTCAGCAGCTCCCCGATGATGGGATGTCCCCATCTCCCCACGTCCCGTGGTGGTGGCAGCACAAAGGGACAAGGGTGGGACACGCTGATGTGCCCTTGTCCTCCAAGCTGCCCCTGCCTAGGTCACATTGGGTGCTGAGAGTAAGACTGTCACAATCCCTTCAGTCTGCCACATTCATCTAAACTACAAAAAAACAAACCCCACCACCCAACAATTACAAATTACAAGAAATGAAAATAAAGCTCTTATTTCTAAATTTCTATTTTAACAAACATATCGGTAGGGATACTAAGGATTCCATCAAATCCACCTTCGTTTTAAGTGCAGATCAGATTAAATTTGACCGTCGTGCATAGACAAGACAACAAAAAAGCATTTGCGTTTATTGGAAAGGGAAAGAAAGAAGGTTCTTCATTTTCTTTAATCTTTGCAGATGACAGTTGCGGATTATAACAAAGACATGAAAGGGAACTAAAAAGCTTTTTAATGTAGTTTGGGGTTGTTTTCTTCCCTTCTCATTTTTTAATACAAAATGGAGTGGTGAAAATCAAACAAAAATCTGTTAAATTTTGTGCATCTCACTGTTTCTCTCATAGCTCGCATTAAAACACAACACTAACAAGGAAAGGCACTTTGAGACTCCAGGGACTGTTCATTTTCTTTCTTGCCTTTCAAAACTGACTGTCATTTAAGGAATCCTGCCATTTACCCAAATACTTCATGCATCAATTTTCTCTCGTTCCTCCCTGACTTTGTTTTGCTTGCGGAGTACAGAGAAATTAATGGCAAGCAAAAGGGTCGCTTTGAGATCCGTGCTCTATTTACATTACACACAGATCTGGCATAACTCCCCCAAATCAGAAATTGTATAGATTTTAAGAGCATCCTCAAGTTAATCCTCTGGGCACAAGTGGATTGCAGCCATATAACTCCATGTAGGAATCCACTCTTCTGCTTCGCTCTGGCTGACTTTCCTCAAGGTATTTTGGTTTATTTATGCCATCATTCTCCAGTTGTAATAAATAGCTAAACTGGCTTTCCTGACAAAATGTTTAGGATCCATTAACAGTAGATGGAGTGGAATATTCTATATATAATAATGCTGTATATTTCTACTTACTTCTACTTACTTCTAGTAAGCTGTATATTTCTACTTATGGTTGGTAAAGAACACAACGCCTAAGAACAACTCATCCCAACAAATTGGGATAGAAATGATACAAATAGCCAAGAATATTTCTTGTTTATATTCATTTATCAATGGAAAAGAAAATAAAAAACCAAAATCTTCATTACAATCTCAGTTTTCATGCACAAGGACAGATACAACACTGCACCTCGTCTTCTCGAGCGTTACTGGTATCATCAGGAGATACCAAGGAGAAGAAAACTGCCAAGTGACCCAGATTCATAGATCCACATTTGCTTGGACTAAAGACTTCTTTTTTGCAAGGGAAACAAACCTCTCCTCCCAGTGCAACTTTCATTGTTATTTTTTTGTGTACGGGTGCCTGAAGAAATCTTGCCCACCCTCTGGTTAACCCGACTGGTGCATTAATGGCATTTCCTCTGGTGTCAGAAGGCATCTGAAGTCACAGCCATTCATTTTTTATTCATTTCTCCATATGTCTTACACTTCATTTTCTGCTACACTACTTCACTTTCCCCGAGTTTGACTGCATTTGTAACGTCAATAACAAATGTCTGGGATACGCATAGGGATTTTTTTGTTGTTTAGCATCAGCACTGACACTGAATGCACTGAGCTTGCAACGCACCGTGGGGGTTGTAAAGGTTCACATCTCCACAGGAGACAAGACCTATTTCTAAGCATGCTCAAATTACAGCCTTTGGTTTGAAAAAGCCCTGCGCACTTGGTTATAATGCACACAGGACAGAGCTCGCAAGCGAAATCAGGAAGCGGGCATAATGTATGACTAGGTGACTTCTTAAAAACAACTGTAAATACGGATTTGTGGCGCGTCTCCTGAACTGCATTCAAATAAAAGCACTTAACAGATTCTCATTATAAATTCTCTTTGCTCCGTTAAACACTGTCCCTAGTGTTTTCAAAGTTAAATGTTTCCCGAATGAGCCCGAGCATCTGTAAATGCCCAGGCTCCCCCAAAATAGCAGGGCGCCCTGTGCTGCAGCAGCCTGGTGTGATGCTCTGGAGGTTGGTGCTCCCCAGGTCCTCGTGGCACGGTGGCGTGGTGAGCTCCCACAGCCATACCTGGCCGTCGGGGTAGGTATATGTTGGCTGTGAGGACTGATTTGCTGAGAATTGTTTGAAGTGGAGATGTGTAGGACCCCCTCTGTCCCTCATCCCTCATCTCTGTGAAGCAGATGGGCAGAACTGTGCTCTTCGGGGACAATTCCAGATTGACTTGAATTGATATTTTAACCACGTCTAAGTATTAACAGGTCTTTATTATTTGTGCTACGGAAGTGCCCACAAGTTCAAGATGAGATCAGGGTTTAATTGTCTAGTTAATGTAGAAACATACTGCGAGCCTCTGCTTCATATAGCTCATAGGCAAAAGACTAGAGGAAATGGAAAATAAAAGTTAATACCGTGGGGTCTGAAGGTACAAAAAATGGTGAGTGGTCCATAGTTCTCTCAAGAAGTTGGTGACATACTGCAAATACAAATCCAAGTTTCCACTGTTCTCCATATTCTATATTATATACTATATATATATTATTCTATATTATATCCTCTATATTCACTTTCAGAACAAATGGGTCTTTTGTTTTGTTTTTGACATTATTTTTTAATTTCCTAAGGAGGCCTTTAACTCTCAGGCAGTCATTTTGCTAGTGCAAATGTTTCCAATTTTGATGCCTCAACCAGCAATCTGCATTGCCACTCAGATCCTAAACAGAAGCGATTGATTTTCAGGAGACAACAGCACTCCTGATGCTTAAAACCCATGTTATTTAGCTGACATTATTTTAACATTGGATGAAACCTTTCTGCATGGAAAAAAAAAAAAAAAAAAAAAAAAAAAAACAAAGTGCCAAATTAAAAAACTTATAGTTCGTGCTTTCTATTCACAAAGAAGTTATAAGGCCCATTCTCTATCACCATGGAAAATGCATACTTGAATTTAACAGTGAATTTGGTAAGTTTGCCTTAAATGAACAAAGTTCTTCACTATTTTTATGGATTGCTCAGTTTACCAGAAGACAAAAATCCAGGCCAATTCTGTTGTGCTGTAAAAGGGATAATTCACTGGTAGGGCTCTTGTTTTATCGGAAGCGATACACAAGCTCTTTATTTTCCGTTTTAGCCTTTCTGATAGTAACTCCTTTCCAAATGACCTGACACAGTCCACAAAGTAATATCGGAGGGGTGTCTCCTCATCCACCACTGAAATGTGGCTGTTGATGTCGTAGAGTGCCTAGAAGGAATAAAACAAAAGTGTTTTGCTCTAGCTGACAACATAGAAGAAAGTCATTTGGAGAAAGTCACCACGAGAGTCTATTCTAGTGGAATATTTAAATTTACTAATACCATTAAAGACTGCTAATATGATTTAAAGATTTATTTTTTTAAAAGATGGATGTAATTTCCCTAGCTTGTGCTAAAATCTGCTTCCAAGCGTTGCTTTCAAGGGGAACTGTATGTTGTCCAAGGAGTGGAATACATCTTCCTGACTGTTTCTTTTAATGGGATTTAATCTACTGGCCATTGGGTGTGTTAGAAACCCATGGATATTTGTAAAATGACAGTCAAGGCACCTCTCTTTTTTTGGGAGATGGTGTACAGTGCATTGCTTGAGGGTAATTTCCGCACAGAGGAGGCCAAGTATCTTTTGGGTTGAGGTTAGAGAAAAACAGCACTACCTTTGATGGTGATGTTGGCAGCACTTTTCCCTCTTGGTTTCTTGGAATCCAGTAGCCTCGGTGTGCAGAGTTTATACTTCAATTTGACATTTGTCCTATCGACAGATTACCTTTTCCTGGCAATAAGCTAGTGTTACCAGGTCTTGGAACTGATACTGGTACTATTGATTACCAAGTGCAATGTTTTTGCAAACCCAGACAGGAGTAAATTAGGCTGATCTTCGGTTGCTTCTTGAGATAATTTGGAATGACTGCCCCTTAGAGGGTTGCTCAGCACGGGTGGCAATGACATGACATGCAGGGCATGGGCATAATTCTCTTGAAGACCTTTTCTCTTTTAGAAGAGCAATTCCTGCAGGAGTTACTCTGCTTTCAACCTCGTCTAGACCACCTCTTTGGACCACTGCCTCACTTTTCGACAACCCTTATATATATATATATATTTTTTTTTTATTTTTTTTTTTCCCAATAACTTATAGGAATTCCTCTTGGTACAGCTCCCGCCTTGTCCCTTTACTGCAGGGTATTGTCAGACCCCATCTGTTTTGACAAGATATCTTTGTTTCCACTTTGTCTATGGGGAGACTACCGCTGTTTCTCGTGATGGATCCCTTCCTACTGTCTCAGCCATCCCAAGGGTAGCTTCCTGTAGCCTACAGTTAAAACCAGCTTAGTAATGGAAATTAAAAAATAAAATAAAAAAGCAGAAGGTGGCAGTTTTCTTCCTAAGCAAGCTCTGGCACCATAAGCATGTTATTCCACTGTATTCATGAGTTCATCCTGATGCTCAAGCGGAGTAAAAGGGACCAGATCTAAACGAACTGCTACTTCCCTTCGTGCTTCCCTTTCTGTAAGGATCAGGAAAGGCGCTGACAAAGGTGTTGGGAGATTATTGAACATCTAACTAACCTTTATTGTTCTTTTATTGGCTCCATTAAATTAGAAGAACTTCAGCTGTTGTTAAGTGCAAGACAGCAGTTCTAAGTGGTGTGATGGGATGAGCAACGTTTTCACGACGATCAGGAGACTCTGCTTGAGCTTCAGCTCTCCCAGGGTACTAATCTGCAGAGCACTCTGCCGGTCCCTTGTGTCAGGTAATTGTTATAATGGGGAATGAGCAGAACTGAGAATGAATTTTTATTTGAGAGGTAAAGGAGCCGATCTGGAAAAGCAGCCAAGTGCACTGCCCTCTGCGCAACACCGTAGTTCGAGGCTAGGGGTTTTCTTGGCAAAGAGTTCACGTCTGGTTATCAAACGTTTACTTTATAGTTATAGTTTAAAGAGAGAATTAAATTCCACGTGAAAACATTTGTCAAAAGACCCCGTGTAATGAATGTAGAGATGTCGCAATTTTCTGTTCTTTAAGAAAAAAATAACTGTGGTATCTTCAGCAAGTTGCTATTCGTTGATTATTTTCTTTTCAGTAGCAACATCCATCAGAAGAAATTGATTTTGTTCATGCTTAGTTTAGACTTCTTTTACCTTTTTTTTTTAAAGTTGAACTGCACAACACAGCTTTATTTCCAGAGCATGTTCCACACCAACATTGACATGATGGATTCTTTCCTGGTGCTCTGATTAGAGCTGAATTCTTCGCTCTGTTCCTTCAAAGGCAAGAAGAGAGTTCATGTGCTAGAAAAAAAAAAAAAAAAGCATATAATTCTCTCCTTCTCCTGCTCCAGAACAGCTAATACAAATGGTAGCAGCATTGTTACTTGGTTGCATTCCTCACTGCAATGAATAGGAATCAGTTGGAAAAAAAAATCAGAATTTACTCTGGAATTCTTGCAATCATCATCTCTAGAGCCCTTCTCTGTCATTGTTTCTTCAGCGCTGTAGCTGCCAGGAGTGCCAGCAGCCTTTCTGTTCCATTAGCTGCTGCTCTTATTAGTAGGTTTATACTAAAATCCTTTCCTCGTTTGAACTCCCATTCCAGTCAGGGGCACTTTTCCGGAGAGCGTCAGAATGACCCCGTAAGTATTACAAATATATAATGCCGTTCAAAAAGCAACTTTCTATGTGATAATACTAATGCTTTTTCGCTTTTTTTGTTGTATCGGATTAAACAACAAACTCTGATACTGTGTTCAAACCCTGTGCCACAGCAAATTGCCTTTTTTTCCTCTTACCTAAGAAGAGACTCATGCAATTATTTATTGCTCCAGTTAGCAGCAGCTCAAATTAGCCACCTGAATTTTTCATGTTTTTAACAGAAAGCTGCAGATTGCATCCTCATCCCAATCTGAGCTCATTTTTGCAGATGTAACCTTAGCCAACCTAGTTATAAACATATATCAAATGTCACTCTGTTCAACTGATAACATTTGATGGACTATATATTGTGCTGTATAGGCAATTGTAATGAAGGATGTGCTATATGGTCTTTATTTTAAAATTTTCCACAAATTTATCACATTTTTCCACCCAGTTTGTCAATTTGCGTGAGTACATTTTTCATCATCAAATTAGCTATTAGTCACTCCTTTTGCTTCTTCATTATCGGGAATTCACAACGTATTTTGATTAAATGTGACAGTTACATGTTTTGGGGGTTTTGACAATAATTTCTAGAATCAGGTTTCACGAGTAATTTTTCACATTTAAACTATCGATGTTCAAGGTGACACGCTTTTCTGACTAATGTTTCATTATTTAAAATTTAAGCCAAATGAAGTCCAGATGTCTGTGCTCTCAACATAATCAGTGGAGATGTATACCAACCCGTAGAGGCTGATTCATCTGATCTTACTTAAATTCCTGTCTTAGCAGTGTCCTTCAGAGATGCCTGCCTCTTCCATCCCTATAGGGACAGCCCTAACGTGCCTAACTTGGAGAAGGCTGCAAAAAAAATAAGATTAATTCCATTGTCTGTTGTCATATGTGCTCTTCTATACGTTCAGAGAGCTCATAGCTTCCTTCCATTGGTATGAAAATAGAAAATGGATAGGACCGTGGTGAGGCACGTTTATTTTCAAAGGTAACCAAGTAGTTAGAAAAAAAACTATGGTGCAAAATTTGTCTTGCTATAGTAACTGTCAGCAAATACTTGGTACATCTCCAAGTCCTAAAGCTTCATCTTTTGGCATCCTTCCCCACATTTACCAAAGTATACAATAGGGAATGGTCCGTACTAACCACTTGTGTAACTCTGCCCGATGGCTTTCAAAACTCCTAAATAGGCACAGCAGTTGGGTCAGGGACAGAAGGAAGACTGGTAGTGACCATATCTGTCTAGACTGAGCATATGAAATGTTTTTTCTTACGCAGAAACAACTGAATGTGATGTTATTAAACGCTTAGCTAAATAATCACTACATGTCTCAATAAATAAATCTTCGTGTGGAACCTAGAGAGTTGCACCACTTAATTTAGAAATTAAAAGTTGTATGCTAATATGTAGTGGAAATCGTATGAAAATATATACTCCATCTCTGTGAATGCAAAATAATTTCCTCGTGACTAATGACATTGCAGGGAATACGAACTGAATTAATAACCATACAATACTTAGCGCAAGGATTTATTAATGCACCCGTCATTTGTTTGGCAATTTTTAAAGTTTAGTTCTTTCGCGATAGAAGCAAAGAAACCGTCTGAATATTAAGTAAGTATGTCACTGTTTCTGCTGGCCATTAAATTAAGTACAAAATACGTGGGTGGGAAAGACATTAGTAACAATATGCAATAAGCACTTAAAGATTATTTACTCATTTCAGGTGCGCTGT
This sequence comes from Cygnus olor, assembly GCF_009769625.2. Classification (NCBI taxonomy): domain Eukaryota; kingdom Metazoa; phylum Chordata; class Aves; order Anseriformes; family Anatidae; genus Cygnus; species Cygnus olor. The sequence continues at coordinate 1,571,177 of NC_049198.1, read as the reverse complement.
AATAATATTAATCACGCTGAGCTCATTTGGTGTTAATGCAGATGAAATATGTAATTCTGCAGCAGGGCTTTTGCAGTGTCACATTAATAAATGCCTCCTCACATAACAAACATTTCTTATTTTCCAGTAAAGGACTTCGTGAAGGCAGGTGCCGTGTTTGACAGGTGTTGGAAAGCCCAATATATTCAGGCCGATATCTTCCGTAATTGTCTTTTGCACAGCTAGAATTAATTTCTCTAGGAAAAAAAATGAAAAGAGGGATGAAGCAATTTGCATGGAGAAAGTCAGGAGAATGGATAGTCTTGTTTTCCTTAGGAAATCATAGCGAGAAGCAACGTGGACCTGACCTGCTCATTTCAAAGCGCGCCCCAAAGTTGATCCGTGCGTTAAATCCCTGCTGTCCACAGCATAGCATGGGGGGTTCCCGGTAAGATAAGAAGTGGTAAAATGGCAATTCATGAGCTGTTTCTGACTGTCATGCTCACTGCGGGTCCCATCTTTCTCTTGCACAGACGTTGGCTTAACTTTGTTGTCTTTCTTCTTCTTTTTCAGGAAAGCGCTCGTCCGTTCTTCCTGCCAGCCCTGACTTTAACAGCGTGTGTTTTCTTTTGCCTTATCTGTTTTCTCCTGCAGAGCCGAGCTCCCACTACGTGATTTCCTTGAAGGCCTTTAACAACGCCGGCGAAGGAGTGCCTCTGTACGAAAGTGCCACCACCAGGTCGATGACAGGTGAGTCGGGAAATGCTGGCTCTCGATCTGCTCCGCAGCACCAAACAGCAGCCTCACAAACGGGCGCAATAGGCAAAACGATTTGGGGCAAGGCAATGGAAAAAGAGCTTTGTGACCTCCAAGTCCCTGCTAGAATAAATCAGCTTCGTTTTCTTCTTTATTTTAATGACACAGACAGAATGAATTATTTACCCTTCCCAGAAATTGGCTCTATATATTTAATGGGATGCTCACAAGTGCTTGCTCTTTGGTACGGTTTGGCCTGGGAGAAGCATGACTCCCAAAGCTTTTGGAAATGTAGAGATAGGGGTTGCTGTGCTGAATTAAGCCCAGATGGAATTATTTTTGTTTCCTCCCTTCTTAAAGTAGTTTAAGTGAAAATGAATTAGTTAAAAAACAAAAAAACACATTCATGTCATGCACATTTGCAGAAGCAGGTAAAGGAGTTAGAAAAGATGAAGATGCTGATTTACAGGACAGGACAAGGCTCACAGAAGGAATTTCCCAGCAGTAGCTGAGCAGAGTGCTCTTAGGCAGCTCTTTTCACAATTATGATGTCGGGACAACAGCAAAGTTACAGGAGCAGAACTGTTTTGTACAACTTCTGGACTGCCTCGTCAGTTTTATGCACAGGAAAAAAAAAGGGTTAAAAGAACAGAATCGAGAAAAAAAACAACGTGTTTTTCCTCTGGATTGACACCGTCATTTGGTGACCTTTTTTTTCTCGTGGCCCACCCACGGTGTTCAGAGCTGCCTGGAAGGGGAGCTGTGTCACTGAGAGCAACCCGGTCACTGACGCTGGCGTGGGTGTGCCGCGAGGAAGAAAGAAACCAAATGGCTGCTCGGTGGCTCTGCAAGGAAAAACGGCTTCCAGCATGCAGTTTTGTGAAGTATTCCCATAAGAAATCTTGGAAAGTCAGGAGGAAAAAAAAGAGAGATTCATTATACAATCAAGGGTAACCATAAAAAATGATATTTGGTGTAATAAGTGTCAGGGAACTTCTGGTTCAAAATTACTAGTTTTGCTTCTTGTCTGGAATCTACAGAGGTCATTCTTGCTGAGCGTGTGTCTTGTAAAATCTTCTTTCCAGTGAGTTTGCCTCGGGGTCCACAGAGACTTTAATTTTTAAGTTTGCTTGTTCCTTTTCTGACTCCATTTACAAACGACCCATCTGGCCTGTGGGGTTTGATTTCATGCGTGTGTATAACCTCTTGTAAATTCAACAATATCCAGGTGAAAAAAAGGTAATGCAGGCTTGGGTTATCTGATGCGATGATCGTCTTTGAGCACCTCGGTGCTTCTCTCATCACTGAGCACATCTCATACCTGGGCCTCCTGCCGGGCAGATACAACCCCTGGGAGCCTGGGCGACTTGTGGAAGAGCATCTCAAAAAGTTTTGCTTCCAGCAAAGCGGGAAAGCATGGGAGCTGGGTGCAAGCAAGAACCAAGACCCGTGTGTTTGCGTGTCCACTTAGCATGCGTGCACATACCTTGGGGTCTGCCCGAGTTATGTAACGTGTAATATTCACAAATCTCCAAAGAGAGCGAGAAACTATTTTCTGTCGAGAGATTGCAATTTCCAAATGACAGATGTCCGTGCGTAAATACTAGCGAATGAAACTTCGGTGGAAACCGGGGGAAGTATTTAGGGACCTATTTTCAGCCACCCGTGGATTACAGACATTTCCCTCCTCCTCAGGTCAGTGATGACATGTTTCAAAAAACAAATTATTTTGATTGAGTGAGTGACCATTTATTTTGCTAAAACCAGCCTCTTTTCATAATCTCCTCTACAACAGCCCTTAAGTTTTCAGTATTGGAAAGAGTGGAGAAAGGAAGTGCGGTATTTGCTAAAATAGGAACTTGGCGCCAGTTACATTAACTTCCATCATTAGTATGAACAAAACACAACACAGGAACAAAAACTGCTCACCTTACAAAGTTTACAGGCACTTCCTTTGGAAAACTTCATTTCAGAAAAAGAAACTGTTCACTTTCAACCTTAGAGAAACTCAATTCACTGAGACTGAGCAAAAAAATAATTAAAAAAAAGGTTCAGCTGCCCATTCCTGCCCTCGTGGAACGTGGGCTTGGGGTTTGGATCACCACACAACACCAGATTGTTTCATTTCCTTCAGTGCCTGCTTCTTATGAAGAAGCTTTTGATGAAAGAAGCTACAAAAGAAGCAGGTTGAACTAATGGCTTATCATACATTTTAAACATCCTTGTCTACTCTGTTTTTCCTTCCAAAGGCTGTGGCATCCTGAAGTTGTGAATAATAAATTACAAAATCATAAAACACAAGTGATCAAAGCGTGTCAGGAGCTGGAAATGCACACGGAGCAGACAAACTGTAGCAATTGTCAGGGAGGAAATACTAAGAGTCATTTATACTTTGATTAATTAATTAGCACATTATTTTAGGGAAAAAAAAATACAGCCTTTTTTTGTGTGCTGTATTTTACCCACTGCAGTTTGAAATGATAGTTAGAAAAATCACGGCTGTTAAATAATGAATCATACAGTTGAAAAGGATAGACCTGAAGTTGTCCACAGGTGCTTAAACCTGGCACTTGGACAAGGATGGACATGTCTAGGCTGAGGAGCAATGGTCTGTAGCTCCCCTGGGAGCCCCAAAAGGAAGGGCTGTTGCCATTTTTACAGTGGTGACCATTGTTTGCATCGAAGAGCGATGCCATAAGCGCAAGGAATGAGGGTGCTGAGCTGCTGCTGCCTGTCCTCAGTGGCACACAGCAGCTGGGGTGGATAAATGCACCTCTTTCGAAGAAGACTCATACTCACGTCTCGTTTCTGAGATGAACGCCTTAAGCATCGGTCCATGGGGTAAGGCAAGCGGGGAATTCTTCCTTCCTCCTGAAAGAGAGCCAGGTGAAGCCAAGAGCAGGAGCATCATCAGAGCCAAACCGAGGTCTGAACTTTTGGAAATGAAACGAAATGTGCAACAGTCTCTATAATTTAGTCAACCAGAATTTGCCTCTGATACTCCATACCGTACTGTCAGGTTATGCCCAGGATGCTCCCTGTCTTGCTCCTCAAAGGCCAGCCAATTGCAGATACAGGGAAGAAGAAGTCTACTTGAAGATAATCCACATATCCGTACCTGGAAGCACACATTTTTATGCTGGCAGTATTAAACCAACAACGCCAAGATCTTCGCTTCAGCAGTGAAATTATGATGTTCCGTTTTGCCTAACAAACGTTGAACCAATATAGACCACGTTCCCTTCAAGAGCCTAACACAACAAAAGAGCCTGAAAGAGGCAGCCAAGAAAGAAAAGCGTAGGTAACTCCTACGCACATGAGATTAAGTCGTGTCTATAAATCAGGTTTGTAGATGACACTCCACTTTGGAGGTGTTTCCAATAATGTATCGTATACATGATTCAATTTCTTAAGAAAATGTAAATCATTGGGAAAAGAGGCTGCTCATTGTCTTAATCTCATGTGAAGGAAACACAGCGTGCGTGGAAGTACTTAAACAAATGGTGAAAAATTGCTGTTACCGCTGGTTTTGTTATAGTAATGTAACTGGAATGTTGCTGCTGCGTTTTCATTTTGCTTTAATGCTTCTCTTTCTGTTCTTCTCATGTTCCTCCTCCTCATTAATGCCATGCATTTAACCCATCATGCTGTGTGCCCCTTGGTGGCTTGTTCGTGTTCCGTTTCGTTTCATTTTTTTTCCGTTTAACTTACGTATCCATTTATTTTGGAATGCTCATTTGGTGATGTATGGACCCAGACCCCATCGATCCATTAGAAGTTGATTTTTATCCTTTGCTTGATGATTTCCCTACGTCAGTCCCAGATATCTCCACCCCCATGCTCCCACCAGTAGGTGTGCAGGCTGTTGCACTGACCCATGACGCGGTGAGGGTCATCTGGGCAGACAACTCTGTCCCGAAGAACCAAAAGACGACAGAGGTTCGCTTCTACACAGTCCGATGGAGAACCAGCTATTCTACAAATGCTAAATACAAGGTGAAGTTTTAGCACGTTATGAATTTACGAACTGTTTCATCCGTTCATATTTTATTTGCAGAGACTTTGAGTTGGCTTTTACAAACTTTCCTCAACCAAGATTCCCCTTTCATTCAAAAGGAGATTTACTTGAGTAACTGCTGCTTGCTAAAAACCTGCGTATTTAGTTGGATGAAAATAGCATATATTAATTCTACATGCTAATTGATGAAAGTTATGATCTTTAATCTTTACCAACCAGGTATAAATTAGTCATAGGTGTGATACCACAATACAGTAGTGGGAATGGGAAGAAATACCAATTGCGATACCTCCCACCCTGTACGGCAGTTCCACCCATACACCATATTCCCAAACGTCAAAACTGGAGGTTACTTTGCAGGAAAACTTCTCAGTTTGAACGGATACGGCAGCAGCAGAGGTATGCTACTTCCTGTATGAGAATTTATTTTCCAGTCCTAATGAAAACACTACCAAAACAGGTGCGGTTTAGCAAAGAGATACGGAGACGCAGGGAATGGAAAGCAATAAGCACAGACTTTAGGTTGTTCTGTTTGCTTGGTTTTCCTTTCCACACGCTATTGTCAGCTTGTATATTGCACCTCATATAACATCCACCTTCCCCATAATAAGTGTGTCCTTCCTCCCATGCCCTACCATAACGGTTGTCCTCTCTTGCCTAGAGGATCATATAGATCCATAGCAAGTTGTTTGCTAGGAATACATTTTTATACTGCAAGTGGATACCCCATTTTTTACAGTTCCATGTCCTAACAAAAGCAACCTCACGTAAGTTGTTTTTATTAGGACTCTAGAACAGGCGATGCTCTGTACATTTTTGAGGCTCCTCCGATTAGAGCCTGAATTATTTGTCTAAATACAGGCTGGCCCTTCCAAAATCCCAAGGATGGCTCTCTGCATCTTTCAGGTTCAGGTTACGCATCTTATGGACTCTAATCTTGAGATCTTTCTCAGATCATTTTTGGAAAAAATGGGAATGATGATGGAGAAGATCTTACCTTCAATCTCTTTTCTGAGTGTGGCTTTTCACATTCCCCCTTACATCTCCCATAAGAATTTGGCTTGTTGGTATCAGCTGGGTCCACGTGCCACCGTGAGCCCTTGATTTCAGTTGTGCTGCTCCCGATTTGCGCTCCTGTTGGCTGAGGGAAAACTCAGGGCAGCCGTTTTTTTTACTGCAGGTACTGGCCAATGTAAAGCTTTTAAATCTTTGCAAGGCTTTTAAATCTTTGCAAGGCAAATCTTTGTAAAGCTTTGCACATCTTTGCAAGGATCTGTTCATGCCGTAGTGTTATGTCTACTGCCATACTTCTGACAACCCCAGATGCTGGCATAATGATGAGACCCATTTATAACCATCATTTTGTATGCTCATGCAGTTGTAACAAGCTCTTTTATAATTAAGGATGCCAAAACGATGCATTGTAGTGATTTGAACAGCATCCCTCAATCCGACTCCTATTTAAGGACAGATTCCTGTACCCAGAAATGTGAGGAATAAAGCACGGGGAAGCACAGCAAGTGGGAAACCAGCTCATGGGGGGAAATCAAAGCTCCCTCCAAAAAAACAGCATTATGTTTTGCTCTTCACAGTCATTCATAACATTTCTCTCGTTTCACAACGCATGTACTCAGCTGTGGGAGATGATGGGTGCCAAACAAACCTCCGGCCCAGAGTTGTCCAAGTCTTCTGCTAAACCACGGGGGTGGCTGACGAGGAGAGGAGCAAAAGTGAAGTCCCCTTCTTCTGCCTTCCTCTCTCGTTTGGCCAGCCTGAAGACGACACATTCAGGGCCAGGCTGACTCCCTTATTCCAGTTCAATCGCCCCCAAGCATAAACAATAAAAAATCTTGCAGAAGGTCTTCTTTCTTGAAATAGCCCCATTTTTCAAGGAAACGAGATAAAGCTTATTATGTTCTTCTTTGAAAACAGTGGGGAAACCTTCCATTTTTTTTCAAAGGGCTTTAGATCAGGCTCACAAAAAGATCCCATTTGCCTATGTGTTGGTATTGAATATGCAATTCTTTTCAAATTTGCCCATTAAAAACTTCCATAGCTTCAAAACTGTGTATCAAATCTAATATAAAGAAAGTTTTAGCCTTTTCCATTGAGGTTTATAAATTGAACTTTGCCCTGCCAACTTTACTTTGTACAAACCATCCCAAAAAGGCATAGCATGGTATTACTAAGGTACTTGTTCCAGTTATACTGCCTTCATCTCAATATGATATTAACTTTAGGGATGCTTAGGACTACTGAAATGCTAATAGTACCGAGTGAAATATTCAAAGAAAAACACTCAGCTGGAGACAAATAACTTTCTTTTCTGAGAAAGGACCCAACATGGCTGTGTTCCACTAAAGACTATTTTGTCCAGCAGTGGGTTCAATTCCTACAGTTTTTTTCTGTGTGATTTTTTCCTGGTCGTGTTTGCTGTCGGGGCACTTCCATAGTGATGGTTATCAGAATTAGTTACCCTCAGTGATGCTGAACAGCATTTTATGTCATAAATCGTTTCTTCCAAAATCTTCTCTGGGGGAGGAAATTATTCTTCCCTTTATTGAAATCCAGCTTTTAGTCGAGGAATAATTTTTGTAAACCCTAGCAGCTAGATTTTGCCATCTTTGACAAGTAGCTGAGTATAACTAAGTAGGTTTTGATTTTATTAGTACAGTCTTCGCTTCAGCAGGTCTTATAGAAGGTGATTCTCTGCTGGATTAAGTCCTTACTAAGAAGAAGTTGCAAAACTGCTGATTTCCAAGGACTGGGGATTTTAATTGAGTATGAAGATGATAAAATCTGGTATTGCAATTAGTCTTCCTATTAAGTAGCATGCAAAACATCTGTCAGAGCACATGTGCTAAAAAACAGCGTGCCATGCAGGCATACATAGTGCGTTCCTTAATGTCTCTGCAAAGTAAATTTTTCCCACTTTCCCCTTAAATATTACTGCTTTATTCTGCAGCGTGCTGGAAACCTGATGTAGCATTTTTAGTGAAGGTCGATTTATTTTTGAAACATCCGATTTGGTGATTAGCAGCAGAATGCCATTGCTGATGTCTGCCAGCAAGATACCTGCTACTCAGATGTGAACAGCAAGGTGGTTTTCTGATGCAAAGGCGTTCCTAGGTTGTCTTAATCAGTAAACTTGAGGTCCATAGGTGTATAAACATGTAAAAGCACGCACCTGGAACTCACTGTACTGTAAATTGTTGACGCTCGAGGACTGCACACCAGGCTCTGGAGCTTGAAAAACGCAGGAATTGATTTTCTTCAGTTGCCACCGTATGTCCTATAATATTCTCCTCACTCGTCTCCTTTGATACCAGTGCAGTTTGGCTCAAATTGGTCCTTACTATGTGCTGAGGGAAAAAGCTAAATTGACCAAATATAAATGAACAATTTAATATTCACATCGACATCAATGTTTAGCTGTTTAGAACATATCACAGTGAGGCAGATCAGTAATGTCTTTCAAACATAACCTAATGCATAAAAATACTATATTTAACCAAACAAAAGTGTGTTTTATGAATATAAAAATAAATCTTTATGCAAGGGTCCTCTTGATATTATAAATATGTGTTCCCCACAGTACCCGGGAAGCTTAGTCAGGTCCATTCTAGTGGTAAAAATGCTTTCTGAGCCTCCACTACAAATCAGTAGATATTAAAAACTTTTTTTCTTCTTTCTTTTTTTGGAAGGAACACATCAAAGAGGCTGGAAATGAATGTTTCAGTCATGGAAATGTTCCTCTTTTTTCCTCATATGGGCATAGATGAAGGACACAGTGTTAGCTTTCAATTTGCATTTGAAAAAAAAATGCATTGCAAATTGCTTTGTCTGGGAAAAGGAAAAGAGAAAGCATCACAATAATTTATTTAACTGCTTAAATTATAGGCAGAAAGTTTAGTATCATATTTACGGTCCTAAAAACACTCCCATTAATGTATGAAGTAGCAACGGAGCTATTTTGCTTGGAGAAAAGAATCCATTGTGATTGTGTTTTGCTTAGCTACCAGCCACGAGATTTGCTTTAAAGACATCCTTTGCTCCATCTCTTTGCAGTCAGCAGATACGACAGCCCTGAGTCACACTGTCATCGGCCTGAAGCCTAACACCATGTACGAGTTCTCTGTCATGGTCACCAAAGGGCGGCGGTCCAGCACCTGGAGCATGACTGCCCACGCCACCACCTATGAAGCAGGTATGGCAGGAGCTGCTGAAAGGGGTTTCAGTTTTTTCCTTTCATTCACATGCTCTCAAAAGCCCTGTTCAAGTTCCGTATATGAACAAAATTCACTGCATTTGTTCACTTTTTTTCCTGGGTAGCAAAGCAGAGCAGTCGTTCCACTGAGCTCTGGGTGACTCGGTGTCATTGCAAGAAGTTCAGATGATAGTACGTGTGTCTAATATTTTGCCCCACAATATAATGATTATCTATGACTTTTATGATATAAAATAGTTCCCACTTTTCAAAGAATCCTAAGATCAGGTGAGAACAAGTTAAGTACTCTGTTATTATTAGATAATAATTTTGCCACTTTAACGTTTTAATTTAGGAAGTTCTTTGTGTCTTTGTCTCAAGTTTATGAGTTCCCACCTTGTCCTTTTAGTAAAAAGGGCTCAAAGACTGCTTCTGTCTAACACAGGACCTTCTTGATTCAAGATCTAAATGGCTGTGTTATAACTAAGCAGCCACAGGTCTGTTCAGAATGCAATTTTTTCCTTAGGTTGAGTAGTGATCTTGAACGCACTCTAGGTACCGATATAAATCAGCTTCTACCAGCAGACACCAAATGAAGTCTGCTGGTAAATATTGATCTGGCTTTTGGTTTTTGGTTTTTGTTGTTGGTTTTTTGTGTTTTCTTTTTTTTTAATGAAAACCACAGTACGCGCCAGTTAATTAACAAAGGGAAAATAAGAGGGAATATATGTGTCCTTAGATTTTCCCATGTGATTGCAATGCAATTATCTGAGCTTGATGGAGCAACTCTGTTAATTAAGGACATCCTGCACTGCTGATCTTTATTGCCTATTTTTTACCCATTCCGCATGTTGAATTTCCCGTAATGATATTAAAGAATGTACATATCAGCATCGATACAGAATTCGCTAGAGATTACTACCACAGGCTATAGAGAGTTGTTATGCCCATAATTCAAAAGCAACTCTCAGAGCCAAGTTCCATCCCCAGATCTGCCTACACAAGTCTTGCTGATGCGAGGGGTGTTAATGAGTGCTAAGGGAAACATCTAAAGCTTTGATTTTTCTCATGATATCTTATGTTCACAATCTGCTGAAAGCAGAGCTCAGCTTCAGCCACTCAAAGGGACTCATGTGGCGATAACCAGAATGGAAAACCTGTGTTACAGGAGGAAGCTTTAAGAACAAGCTTTACTAGTTTAACCTCCTAAATGACAAAAAGCCTAAAAAGGGAAAGAATTAGTTTATGAAAACATGTCAAGGAGGTTAATATCAGAGAAAGGAAAACAGTATTTAAGAGAAAGATGTTGTTTCCACACAACTTGATGGATGCGTTTAGGGAGAAATAGAATCATTTATATGAAGTTGGAGAATATTGCAGAACAGACATAGCAAAAGTAAAGAGAAGGAAAATTTTACTTTGAAAATCAAGTAAGTTTACAGAAAAGGTGGTCTCTTGCAGTACCCTGGCATAGTAAGGCGGTCCGGGATGTTTCTTCTAGTCCACTGTTTTTAAATTGCAGACCCTGTGTCCCTGTCTGTGAGCCAAATACCCTTTAAATGCAACCCAACCCTCTTAGAACATAATAGTATTAACAATAGTACTCGTAATATTAACAATAAATAATATTAGTAATAATAATAATGGTTAAAATAATAATGCAGTCTTCTTTAGTGATGAGGGAGCTTGTGTCGTGCTGGGCATTGCATCAGTTTAAGAGACTTCTTTAAGATCTGTGATCTAGATGTGTGGCTTGCCTACTTCAGGGTGAGAAAGACTCTTCCAGCAAACAACAGGTGATCAGTCACCTGCTTAATAATTTATCAATGACAACAAAAACTTTTTTCCAGTGTATGTATTTCTTGGTTGCTTTTGGATCCCGTTTTTGAAAAATTCAACCGATGCAGATGCTTTGAGATCATCTGCTAAGTGTTCATTCAAAAAAGTTGCTAAGTGGCCATACGATTAGGACACAGGCAATGTGATGCTCACACTGTGCTCTCCATGCTGTTCCCTTATCTATACACCCAAAGTCATCAGCAGCCTGCATCAAATCCAAGTAAATGAACAACGAGCTCCGTGCTAACATGATGCTCCTCTCTCTCAACTATTTTTCAATAATTGTCTGTTTTTCATTTCTCCTTCGTAGTCTAAAAAGAAGTAAAGAGAATAGAGTTTTCAATTATTTTCATTTCATTGATTTCAATTATTTTCATTCTTTTCAGCTCCAACCTCTGCACCCAAGGACTTGACAGTCATTACACGGGAAGGGAAGCCCCGAGCCGTCATTGTCAGCTGGCAGCCACCATTAGAAGCCAATGGGAAAATTACCGGTAACATTTGCATTATCCTCTACTCTCCTTCTTATTTTACTGTTCCGATTGTATCACAGAATTGTTTTTAGTGGAAACGTGTTTTTTTCCCAGAACGCTATGCGATCTGATGTTATTTTCTCTTACTTTTATCAGCAAACTTGGTCTAGGAGTCAAGGCAATGTTAGAGACACTGCAAGATCGCTTGCAGGACGTAAATATTCATTTAAATGCTAAGAACAGTGATTTAAGTTAAAAATGCAGCGCTCTCAGCAAAGGTTTTGTGGTGCATGCTGCTCAATGATAATTAGAAATGACTAATAATAAGTACTTTGTTGGCAATAATGCAACACGTAATATACCTAATGATAGGTTGCTTGTTGCAGCACACAATGGGAGAATTTATTGGTAGATATTTAACTTTACAATAACAATTTAAGGCAATGATGATCAGGAAAAAAATTACTTAATATTGACTGACAAGAACTGAACTTAATGGATGCTTCACAATGACAGATTTTATTTTCCAAAATGTTGCATATAACCTTAGTGCCTAATTAAGACATCCATTAGGAGCCTTTAACGTTAATTTAGGGTGAAAAATACAGTAGAGTTCTATCTGAGATTTTGCATTTAAATGATCACTTTAGGCTGTTAATAGACATCTCAGAGGCATATAATTATTAGGAGAAATATTGTTCAACTACAAAAATGTGCACATTATGGTCTCATTACCACAAACAATCGGCTTAGACCAGTTCTAGAACGTATTTTCACGTGGAAGAAAGTGTGCATTACTACCAATGATCCCAGCTACACACTACTGAGGCATTGAAAAATATAAATGTAAGAGCAAGAAGGCTTCAGCATGATGCTCTGTGTGAGCAATTAGATGTGAGGAGCACTGGGTCAGATTTTCAACAGTTGTAACTCAGCAGGACTTCCCTGGCATCAGAGGAGAGTGAGTTACGCCAGGGAAGTATCCCAATTTATATTACCAATAAAATAAGGATATATTTCTCTTTGGACGTTGCCAAGCAATAAGGATTCTCAGGTTAGACTTGCATAGCTGTGTATAACTTCAGCCTCCATATTATTATTATCTTAGAATTTCAGCCTCCAGTATCAGAACTTTATTGGCTGCGACTGTGTCTGAAAGGAGGATGTTTTGAGGAGATGGCTCTGTTTACATTAACCCAGTGTAGTCCTGAGAGAGAATAACTGATGGTTCTGCTGGACAGCACACGAAAATGAGTGCTAACGGTCCTGAATCCCCACTGGCTAAAAGACAAAAAAATAAATAAATAAAAAGCTTTCCTGACTTTTAAATTGTGAAATGACTTGGTGGTAGCAACTTTAATGGAGTTTTTCCATCAAAAGCAGCATTCAAACCTGAGAGTAGATGGGGTCCCTTGACATCCAAGCAGAAGCTTCTTTCTTGTAGTGTTTGGTTGAAGAACGACTCTCATAAAGATTTTTTACAGCATATGTGGCCAAATGTTTCTTAGACTTACCAAGCAGAGGAAACAACTCCTTGCAGAGAGTAGAAATGTCTAACAACCATATCTTCATCCCTAGAAATGTTTGAGCAGTATTATTGTGTTAATTTGAGAAACTTGGTTATTATATCTTGGTATGTATTAAACCAAATGCCATGATCAGTGAAACTGCTTTGTAACAAACTACAGGTCTATAAATAATATCCCATGATGTAAACAAGCAAAGAAAAAAAGAAAAAAAAATACGCAAAATATTATCATTTCCATCCTAGTACCATTTGTCCCTGACCAGCATAACCATTCCTGTGGAATGAGCGCTTTGAAAAGCATCTTTGTTTCAGAAAAAAAATAAATAAAATAGAGGAATAGTGATGATAAACTTTACACCGATTTTTTAGTACTTTTGCATCCAAGCACCAAAATGAAGTCCAGAAGATTCACCTGGGCTCTCTGCACTCCAGAAGCTCACTCCTGTGGTGCTGGCATGTAAGACCAAACTCAGATCGTACCTCTTTGCATGCTACTAGAGTGTCACAGACAAAGGAGGGGGGAAAACAGGAAAAAAGAAACAAAGATATTTTCAAGGATAGGCAGAGCCTGGTGTTGCAGGTCACCCGGCTGAGGCTGGGTTATCACATAGGACATGCTTTACCTCTCAGCCTTATTTACAGGCTCTTTTTTCTCTCCAGAATTTCATTCGCCAAGAAGGTTCTTCCTACAAACTTTCATTGTTTCCTAACACTGCTGTTTCTACTCCCTAAATCCTAAAACTTTTAAGTTTTATTCAATCGTAAGTAGTAATTGCAATGCCCCAGTTACCCGAATTCTGAGTTTGAGTTCTTCATTCTTTTCCCAAAAATACTTCCCATAGATTTGCCAAGAAATATTACATGGCTTCCCATGAGCACCCAGTGTTTGATGTGCATCATTAAAGCCATTTTATTTTATTTCAGCACTGAAACCCTAAAGACTTACATTGTATGGTTTATGGCATTTATCAGACTGAATGGTGCACCTGAATTTGAGAAATGTACTCATAACAGAGCAGTTTAGTGTGTGCTACCTATTTTTATATTTGTTAAACCTGTATCTCTTGCAGTGAGTACTGTAATTGTTGTTTTGGAATAAAAATAGACAAATACAAATTAATTGTCATAGCCTTCTTTGAAGCTATTTTGATCAGACACCTACCGTTGCTGCTTTTAAAAAGAAAATAATAGTTTTTAATCAATCTAAATTTTATACGTATGTTGCGTAGGAAGCACGTTGCTTGAAGCACTAACCACGAGACCGTGTTTTTTCAGCTTACATCCTCTTCTATACTCTGGACAAGAACGCTCCCATTGACGACTGGATTATGGAGTCCATCAGCGGTGACCGGCTCACCCACCAGATCATGGATCTCAGCCTGGACACCGTCTACTACTTCCGAATCCAAGCCCGCAACGCCAAGGGGGTGGGGCCTCTCTCTGATCCTGTTTTCTTCCGGACGCTGAAAGGTTTGGATCTATGTCATCCCGATATTAATGATGGCTCCAGTTTTCTTATGGCTCCGTGGGAGCTTTGCAATTAATTCCATGGCAGCCAGAAGAAATCCTACTCCTTGAAACTATTATTGAGAGATGAAAGCAAAATGCTACGTATGGTAGTTGACAAGAGTAAACCACATAATGAGTCAGTAACTGTAGTTTTAAATTCAATCAGCTTGGGGAGAGCACTCTGACACCACCTAACTTCCTGCCATCAATGGTAAAGCTAATTGGATGTGCCTGGATTTCTCCAGAGACGTACCTTTCCTTTTGGGATCCTCAGGTGACTGTAGGAGCTGGCAGTGACTCACTCATAACAACAGAGCAGGCACACACAATTATAATTAAAAAATCTCGGCAAACTGAGATGCAATCTGACTTTGCATGGGGAAAATTGTTCCAGATATTTTTCAGTACCTGCTATTAACGACAGACAAATTACAGCCGGATCTCTCCCCATTAGTGACCGGCAAGATAAAGCAGGCAAACCAGGGGCACCCATTTTTTTGGCCGGTGCACGTTTTAACCAGGCCACTGGTTTATGAGAGCAAAGGACTCGTACCCAGCTCAATTTCCAATTAGCACAGTGAGATATTCCTCTTCTGTCCTCCCTGCTGCCTAGCTGTGAAGGCCTGACATCATCTACCCAGAAATGATTCGATATGAAGGTGTAAGCAATATTGCTGTGAGGGGGAAGCAGGATGTTTGCAGCAGCTCTGCTCCTTCTATTTTAACTGTCACTCACTGATTTGCACAAAGGTATGAAATTACTTCTGAAAAGAGGTATAATTAATGAAAAAGTCGAATGACATAAACAGCAAACCTGTTCCAGGAAAGAAGCGTGGCATATGAGAGAGCACTTCAGTGCTCTGTCTGCTGGAGGAAGTCCAGGGGTTTGTACATAAAAATAACATCTTGGCAGAAAGGAATTGAAAGTGGATTTAGGCTGGACCTGCAAAGTCAGGGTCGGAGGGGAATTCAGAATGAAAGCTGTGTACAAAAGCCTGGGAATTAGCATTCACGTTCAAGCCTCTTTTTAATCAGTTATAAGTGACTTAATTTAACGTGGGCTGTATAAAAGCTAAGTGAAATGACCGAACAAAAGGGGTGACGTGCAATCCCTCCATCGCTCCTTTTATTTTTATTTTTTTGTTGGGCAAGAGCTCATATTCGAGTTCATCTTTCAGCAAACCCTTTATGTGAATAGCAAAGTGCCCTTTCCTGCCGCCTCTGACGGAAGGAGGGGAACCTCCATGTCCAGCGAGTGCCTGGCACTTCCCATTAAGGAGGGATTTCGATGAATGAGGCAGTGTCCTCGGCAGCCCTGGCAGAGAGCTTGCCCTTTCTGCTTTGCTGCTATCGGTGTCTAAAAAGCGTGCTACCGACCATTCAGGCTGGGAGTGAAAAGGCTCATACAACAGTTTTCATGAATTAGCGCAAGTCAGAAAAAAAAAAAAAAAAGAAAAATTGTACCAATTTGTTCGGAGCTTATCGCAGCCAGCCCAGGTTTGCAGGACTTGCTTGTCCAAGTCGTGTTTCCCTTTGAATGAATTACGGGTAAGATCGTGATTATTCATTCCCCACTACCATGAAATGGGAAGAGAGAGCATTTTGTGGGTGCTTCATCTCCATCAAGCGGATGGTGCCAACTTAATTTCATGCTCACAATTTGTGCCAAGCAGAAGGCTGTTAGACTGAGTCGAGGCATCAAAATATAATAACCACAGACTAATGAGATATCAAAAGATATAGAGACTCGGATATCTAAGTAAACTGAAAGATTAATGTACTAGATACCCCCTACTTTGTAATGTTTACACAAAGTACCATAAAACTCATTTGGGAAATGAATTCTGGATCAGACAGCATCGACAGATACCAAAAAGATGAATTTATACATTTGTTACATCTTGTAATTGCCTACAAGGACTATGTCTAATACCCTGCCATGAATATTTAATGGTAACCACCCTAAAAATGTCATGTTCAATAATATTCAACTGTTTTTTTTGACAAATATATCTCTGCACTTGAGGTGAAAAGACTTTCTGAAGTCTTGAGTGCGTTCTGAATTATGCAAAAATGTTGGTTTCCTGCCCTTAATGATTATTAACAGAAGAGGTGTAGGCACCATATGGTAATGTATGCTCTGATGACAAATATATGTCCTGATCAGGGAAAGTTTTAAGCCATGAAGAACGAAAAAAAGCATCAAAGATCCACTAAGTCACCTACTGTCTGATTTTGTATATTATAACCCATAAAGTTCCCCCAAGGAAACCAAGCCATTACTTGTGTTATAATTGCCATGTAAGTATTTGTAGTGACTCTCCTTTACTAATGAAAATGTAGTGGTCTGTGAGAAATAGGCATGTTTAGTAGTAAATAACGCTCCCATGGAGCAGTGAGTTTATGTTCTTCCACCTCAGCTCCACTGATGATAATATACAGGCAAATGGCAAATCCGTAGCTTATGTAAATTGTCGTTACACCGTGAACTTCAATCAATCTGTGACAGTTTACACCACTCGAGGATCTGCTTTTTTATGCTCTGGCTGGGTAAATTTATCACTGCATGCATGACGAGTCTGATGCAAACATTATAAGGAGCCTGGAAGATGGATAAAATGTGATTAAACATCCCACATCTTTCTTACTAGATGACTTGGCCCAAAACTTGAAGTCATTACTAGTATTTTTCTTACTCCTTACCGAGAAAATATCTGGGTAATTTCAGTAAATATTACACACACATACAGACATGTATGGATCTGTGGCAGAGAACAGAGACTGTCTCAATGTTATGTTATTTGATGGTGTATAAATGAATCATTTTCAGAAATTCACTAAGTAGAAATAAGTAAATACAACCCGAAATTTCTTTGCAACTGCCCAATGAAATGTGATAGCTGCAGGGTGAATGAATGAACCCGTGACAGGCAGAGAGGAGGGAGGATTTCTTTAGTCTTTCAACTAATTTGTCAGTGATGGTTCTCATCTGTTGCAGAAACAAGGAAATCTTAGAGCCGCACTTGCTGAATGTACGTGTGCTTTCTTCTGCTGAGCTGCACCTCTTCTGGGTTTCGGCCAGCATTTACAAACAGGCTGAGCTCCTTTAATTAAAGAGAATGAAACAGCATTCTGCTTATCGGAATCACACGCAGCGTTGCTCCGGTCCATGTACACTGGCCAAGTTGCCCGTTAATGCACCGGTGGCTTCAAGGCTAAATAAAAACCTCGATCGGATGTGGTTATAAAGGATGAACGGAAAGGGGGAGAGAGGGAGAAGGAGATCACAGCCTGAGCTTCACACTCTCAAATGTTCCCTTCATGCTATGATCGGGAAGGAAAATTTGATTCATGGGCCTTCTGCAAGGCACCAGGTTAAGCCCTGCCGCTGTACCATTTGTGCCGGAGCCCCAAAACCTCAGGGGCTGCCCGTGGGCCTGTGGGGCAGCATTCCCAGCCCTGCAGTGCCCTCTAACGGGTTTGGGGGTCATTGAAGGAGCTCTTCCCCCTTCCACAGGCATGGAGAATATAGATGTAGCCGTCTGGAGGACAGGTTGGATGTAAGCTGCTGCTAGTTCAGCACCTTCACTGTTCCCTAGCACAGCGCCACGATCTAGCAGAGGTTTCGTAGAGATTTTTAGCAGTGAGGGGTTCAGCATGCCCTGCACCTGCAGGTGGTCATGATCAAACTTCCAGAGTCATGCGCCAAATCACATTTTTTTCCCCCAATTTCCTGCATTTGATACTCTTGCATATTCATTAAGCAGAGGACCGGTTAATGCTCTATGACGATAGCTCTTTATGTATCCAAGAGAAGTTGAAAAAGGAAGGCTTTTAATGTATCTATTGAAATTTGAAGTCTTGTCGAGTACACTTCAGATCACGCTATCTTTTATGGTTATTATGCAAAAACATGTAAATACTTCTAAAGTCTTTTGTAAAAAGCTGAAACAATGATAATATGCGTCAAGCTGAGCGTTCAGCTTGCAGGTGATTTGACCGTAATTATTCAAAGAACCGGAGTTTCTCTTCTCTGCCTCTCTCTCTCTTTCCCTTCTTGCTTAATTAAACTTCCCAGATCATAGTGGCATATCAAAGAATGAGAGAACGAAAAAATACCGTGGGCATCTTTTCACCTTTGGAAAAACTTTGTGCAAATATTTGTCGGAAAGCACGGTACGACCTGTGTTTGTCCTCTTTAGTTCTTCAGGAGCTCTTTGAGAAAAGGGAAGGCTAAAAAACCTCCTTCCCCCCTGCGCTGCCTGCCTGGGGATGCTTTGCTCTGGGGCTTCCCTTCGCCCGCGGCCCGGCTCTAATGACGTTGTCTCTTTCTTGCAGTTGAGCACCCCGACAAAATGGCCAATGACCAAGGTACGGTGCCCTCAATCTGTCGCCTTCATTCCCGGCATCCCCGCCGCGCCGCCGCCTTTCACCTGGGCTGCACACCTGATGAGGCAGGCGCCGGCGCGCTAATTAATCTTGTTAATGAAGTTCTGCTCGGCTGAGGCTGCTGCTTTGATGGGGAAGATGTAAATTTTCGGGAGAGGAAATTGTTTTGTCTCTTTTCTGAAGGACCAATTAAAATGTCAAGCTGCTTTGTATAAAATAAATTTTTAGTCTCTCTGCTGCACTTCTGAATAATTCACGTTAAATATAATTAAGCTCAGCGTAATTCCCCGGCTCTTCTTGCACCCTTTCGTGGGTTATAGATTAAAGTTCAGAAGCCTCACGGTGAGGAATCATAAATCATCTTTTCCCTCAAAACAGCAGCTCTCGTTTAATAATAGCAAAGTTTAGTCAACTTTTCAAGGCATTATCATTATGTTTTCCAAATATGAATATGTCTGATTAGTCACAGCTCCTCTGCTCCTATCTCCTTTTCAGTACTTGAAAAGTGTGTTGCTAGGATATTTTTCATTTTTTTTACTCTAGACCTATTTATTCTCAAGTATTTATTTCAATTATACCTGGAACATCATATATTTCTGTGACATCTGCCCAAGGAAACGGTCACGGAGACTTTGGGAGAACTCAGAGGTGATGCTGGGAGGTGTGTGTGGTTTGGACTCTCACTTTACACTCGTGTCAAAGGCAAAGTGAGAGGTCAGCCTCAAATCCCTGGCTTTACTTACCAGCTGCCATCATACCCTGATTTAGTGAATTGAGTTAACTTGCAACGTGGAAGTTCCTGCTGGAAACGAGAGCATTATTTCGGGCTTCAACCTGGAACACCCATGGGAGTTACCCTATTTCTTCACGAGGGTTTCACCGTGTACTAGGTACCACCTGCAGTACACCAAGGCAGCACATCCCCGCAGCTGAGACCCACTCTCAGCCAGTTTGGGAAATTCAGTGTCTAATTTCAGCACATAATCTTCTCCATAAAGGCAGAAAGAAGTATCTAAATTATAAAATTAAAAGCTGGTTTTGCTCAGCATGATTTATTGCACCACAGCACACACAAATTGAAAATGTCAGGTTTGAATAGATAAAAACTGCTTTTAAAAGGTAAATGTGTTAGGTTGCAAAGAAGCCTGAAAGTAAATTATCAATATATTTTTCTTGAATTTGCATTTAAAATGTATTCAGGCAGGTTCAGAAAATGTAGGAGAGGCTTCAACACAAAGTATCACCTGGTAAAGCAGGATTGAAAGAGTGTCAAGTTCATTTTTTTAAAAAAATGGGGGAAAAAAGGAAGGCTAGGTGGAAAATAGAGTTTGTTGTGTTTGTTTTAGTTCTTCCCTCTTTCATCATATCTGTACTTCTGCGTGAGTGCTATTTAATGGCCTTGTGGCACAACACATGGAGCATCTCCCATCGCAGCTGGTTGCAATTTCGAGAGGCAAAGCCTCAAAAAAGAGCCTCTGGCAGGCAGCCTCTGAGCTCCTTGCTCTGCCCTTACTGTCACAGCACCGTAGCTTTTTGTAGCTATTGTAGCACAACCACTCTTATATACATCTTCCATTATTTCTCTAAACTTGCCCCAAATCTTGTGCCCGTGAAACCGGTGTCAGTAAAAGCAGTGCCTTGCTCCTGACTTTCTGCTCGCTTCATTCCCTGTAATGCTGCAGAGAAGTCGGAGGTTTTCGGATGCTTAGTGTTCTACTTGTGGGTAGAAAAAATACAGAAAATGTGGCAAAGCATTTTTCTGTTCCATAGGAGTGTGATCTCACCTCCACCACGGGGATTAACAAAATCAGATTCTCTGCAGAGACACCTGCCTGTCCCTTCTTGTGCTGTGGTGTAATTAATGGGGAGAAGTGAATAAGCATGACAGGTTAACTCTGCGTATGGCAAGTGAGCACATATTCCTTGAATGACTGCAGAGAAAGAGTTCTGGGCCATTTTCCTTTTGTGCATCCTGCTCCTCTGGGGAAGCTGTGACCCTTGCGAGGGTTTCACAGCCTGCAGAAGGGTGCAGCCTGCAGAAGCTCCAGTTCATTGCTTTAAACATTTGGGGGGAGCTCTTCCTCTCCCAGCCAGCTGCTCACAGTCTCAGCATGTATCATGCTTAAAATATAACTATGATTTGTTATTCACTTGAAAATAATAAATTACATAGTGTCACGGTGGTTAGATAAAGTAATGTTAAGACCTATTTCTGCATTTTTTAAAAATCATTTTGAGATACAAAATGATACACAGCGTTCAGCGTGTAGGGTGGTTACTAAATGCGTGCTGGATAGCTCGTGGTCGATTACAATAGCAAAATAGCTGTTATTGTGCTGCTTATAGATATTGCTCATATAGATACCTATAGATATGAAAGCTACAATGGCTTTCAATAATTGGGAAAGCAGTAGGATTAGCAGGGAGCGAAATTCAGATGATAGAAACTGCACCCTGGGTGCTCGACCCCATCCATCTCCAGTCACCTTGCCCTCTCCCTGCAGCAAAGCTGCCTCCTGGCCACGTAAGTTACCAAAATGAAACCTTCTTGCTGGGTCTTTAGCTGACAGCAAGCATGCACAACATGAGGTAAACATGGTCAGTCCCTCTTGGTACTACCTGTACATAAATACTGCCTTTTGTCTGGGTAGGGGAAATACACCGCATTTTAGTTCTTTAAGGCTGTAGTATATAAGAAGAAATTCTCAGCCTTTTGTGGTTTGTTTCCTAGGCTCGTTGATGTCTAAATTCAGTTTCCACTTTTACGTGACATCTGTGAGAATTCTAATAAGAGAAAGTCTGAGGTCCTCACTCAATCTGCAGGCAACTCTATTAAAGACAAGTCACCGGGGCCAGGTCTCACTGTAACCGTACTGCGAGCAGCGAGATAAAGTCAAATTTCCTAAAAGCTCGTTTGCCTCAGAAATAATCAAAGCTAATTCTTTAATCATCCAAGGTCTGAAGCGACGCTTACTGAAGTCAGTGATAGCCTTTTAAATTGCTCCGTGCTT
The DNA here is from genome assembly GCF_009769625.2 of Cygnus olor. Classification (NCBI taxonomy): domain Eukaryota; kingdom Metazoa; phylum Chordata; class Aves; order Anseriformes; family Anatidae; genus Cygnus; species Cygnus olor. The sequence goes on along the minus strand of NC_049198.1, from coordinate 1,549,468 downwards.
TGGACAAGGCCCTTGGGGGCTGTCTCTGCCACAAATGCAATTCTTATTGAGTGACACGAATTAACTCTGGTAGGTCATCCATCTCCGACGCCGGCACGTGGCTGTGAAGTTCAGGAAGCAAAAGGCACTTCTGAGGAAGCAAAGCAGAGTTGGAGGCTGTGGGGCACGTGAGGGGCTTTGGGCAAAGACCCCGGGGTTTCGGGGCACGAGGCAGTGCAGCCTCGAGGGGCCTGCGTGAGGTAAAGGAGATGGGGCGGAGAGCACAATCTGAGGAGAACTTCAACAGTTTTTGGCCATCGTAAAGGCAGCAGAAGTCGTAATATGAAAATAAGCATGAAATTACAGTTTCAGATGCTCAAGAGAGAATTTTTGTCACAAATGTTATGTATGTAGGAGAAGGCCAGCTGCTTTCTTAGGAGCTGTTGTTGAGGCTTCCTGAAGTCTAAAAAACTCTGTTTATGATTTTGATCTGGAATTTAGAGGCAAACTGAAGAGAAGAAGTGAAGAAGAGATTAATTCACTCTGTTTTATCTTGCCCCAGTTTTCATTTGATAAACCAATATTAAATTTAGTCCATAGTTTGTCAGTATAGGACTTGTAAACAGTAATGTGTGGCCATCGGAATTAGATCTGTGAAAGAGCAAAAAGCTGATCTCTGCCTTTGGACTACAGCCATTTTAGAGCATCCCCTGGAAATTTTGATAAAAGGAAACATACCCAATTTTGAACAAATATTTTTCATTATCTTAGGAAATTTCAGTACATTTTGATGGTTCTATTGGTATCCAAAAACCTATTTTCCATGAAATGGACCATTATAAACTATACAGATAAATTGTGTATGGAATGGAAGGTATGTATAGAATAAGTTTTTTTATATGTGACATTCCTCTTTATAGACCATAAACTGGAGATTTAAGATTGAACTTCAGCATTTACTGACATGGTGAGGCCTGCGGGAGGTCTCCTGCTCCCCATGCCCGGAGCAGGGCCCATGGCCATACCTAGCTCCACAAAAAGTCCACAGAGAAGATCGTGCAAGGCAGTTGTGTTTCCAAATCCCAAGGAAATCCACAAATCTACATCTGTGCTTCCAAATCCCAAGGAAAATGGTGGCCTGCGTTGTCCTGCACCAGGCCTGGAGGCCCATTGCAGGGTTCCCAGGTGGTGCTGGGTCTTCAGGGGATTTTGCCTCTCCCGAAGAGGGACCGAAGGCCATCTACATGGTGGCACACCTGCAGTTTTACACCTCGGTGCTCTTCATCTCATGAATAAACAGCACACTAATTGTTTCAGCTCTCAGAGCAAGGCAGTTTGAAGTGCAGCCCAGTCAGGCATGGAATTTGTCTGTCTGCACTTCAGTCTTTACCGTGCTGGACTTAGGCAGGCGTGTTGCTCTTCACCTGCTCAAAACCTTCCTGTGCTCGGTGGTGGTGGGCTGGAAACTGTAACGTGCATTTTTCATGTGTCTTCCTGTGTGAAAACAGCTGCCAGTACATCTATAGCCTGATATCAGCCCCAAAAAAGCCGCGTTGTCTCATGCAGTGACAGCAGAAGGTGTTCAGTTTGCCTCTTTATTTCCTTTGACGGTCTCGGGCTTTCGGTTCTGAAGCTGTTTTGCAAACTCTAGGAGTAGCATCAGTGAAAGGATGAGCTATTCAGATCTTTTTCAAAGAGCTGCTTCCTAAACAAATAATGCAGTAGTCTGTAATGCTCTTTGCTAGTAGAAGAAGTAATAAAAAGTATCCCATTTATCAGAAGAACCTCTTCTGAGGAAAGAAAAAAAACTCAAAAACTTTCTTAAGGTCAAAAACATGGAAAGCATCTGCAAGGAGGGATCTCAGAAGACACGCTTGAAATTATAAGAAGGGTTATTCCTGCATAATGGTTGTGTTTCCTGCTATGTTGAGATGTCGCTGAGACAGCTACCTCAGGAGGCACCTTGAAAAAGCAGAACTAGAAAGTCAAGAGGAAATGTGGTATCTGTTCATCTAATCGTGCATTTCTGCCCAAACCCCAGGGTCCTTCCGAGAAGTCTGCCAGCTTATACATACATACTGAAAAGCAAACTTAAGAATATTTCTGCCTTCTTTGAGCTCTTCAGCTCTCACTAGCACAGTGTGTTGTCTCCTTCATTATCTGGTGCTGGCTGTGGATGGGAAGACAAGAAGACACAAATTCTCGTGCTCTGACTTGTTTAAATGATGATGGATGCAGAACTTCAGTGGTCAAAGCTGAATGTCTCGAGGTCTGCCACATAGCGTGGTCAACGGGGGGAGATACGTGCCTTCAAAAACAGTTTTTTCCAATGCCCACACAGCATTGCACATCCCAGGCTGGCCTGATGTCCCTCTTCAGGAATAAATTCGTCAAGGATAAAAGGGAGGGATACCTGGGGAGGCAGAAAACACTGATTAGTCTCTGCTTTCTCATATGAGAACATTGCTCAGATTATTTTCTCAGTAGTTTTGGACTGTTTAAGGCAAAATGCAAGAGCAGTGGTAGTGCATCATTCCCCATCCAGCTCTCCAGCCCAAGTAGTTGGCTTGCAGCAAGCATTTTTCAAGAAAAGAGCAACACTGCCCCATTCTCTCAATGTCTACCAAGCTGTCTATGCTACCTGGGTATACTTGAATATATAAATAAACAAATGAAGTTGCTGAAGTAAAGCATGAAAAAAAAGGCAAGAGATTTACACTATTATCCCAACAGAATTTCTGGCCCATTTCCAGGTGCTGGAGACCTGAGAGGATGAAGATCTGTTGTGGTCACAGACGTCTTGATTTTTTTTTTTGCCTTGACAAGATCAAGTTGAAATGGTTATTGAATATAATGGTCATGGAAAAGGGACTTGCTTTTTCAGAAAAAAAAAAAAAAAACTCGAGTCATTGAAACATGTGAAAGACAGAAGTGAAATGGAGGAGTGAGAGATGAGGAAGAATATGTAAGGTCGTACGGATTTAGGTTTTGGTACCTCAGAAAGCATGCTAAAACTCATTTTAAAAAAGTAGGAAAAGCAAGTTTGAAGATTGTTTAACCTCCAGTAAAAAGGCAGTTCTGGAAAAAGAAGCTCATTAGTCAAGGTGTTACAATGGTTTGTTCCAAAAGCTGGAATAACATGAAGGAAAAAGCTCCACTGGAAACTGGTGGAAGTCAAAGAGATAGTCCATGGTCTGACCAAAAACATAAAAAGAGAGATCTAGACATACCTGTTGAGTTATGCCCACCTTGTAAGTGTCTTTCTGGTTGGCATGGAGGGTTTACATCTGAATTCAGTGGAACGGGAGTTTTGTACTTGTCCTCGATAAGATGGGAAGCCCACTAGTACCATGGAGAGTGACAGCAATGCTAAGCACAGAGCATGTTATTCCAAAGCACATTATTCCAAATAATGTCTTAGTAGCAGAACAAGGCTGAATTAACCTAAATTCAATCTTTAAAGAATTTTGGAAACGTTTCTAGCCCAAACCCCCCCCGGATATGCTCAATGTAGCCTAGCTGCAACATTGCTGGGTCTCCATTGCTGTTCTCCTCCCAGGGCAGGGTCTTTGGGCCAGGGTGCATCCATCTGAGCTGCCCAGGACACCCATCACACCGAGTGCTGCTTTTCCCCAGGAACGTAGTCCTTAATTTTAGAAGAACCAGGAAAACTGAAATGGGCAGCTGTTTATGCAAATATTTATACAATAAAAATGTCATGTATAATGCCTTGAAAAGTGCTCTTCTGCTAATTCAAAAAGTACTGAACTTGGAGTCGGGCATGCAGGTTAGTTTTTTTTAAGTTCCCAATATCCAGATTGAATTTTTGAATGTGTTAAGCTCCCTCTAAGATCTGTCAGTGTGGGCTAAATATCAAAAATAGCAATGTGTAGCAGTCTCCCATTGAGATACCCAGGCTCCAAAGTACAATATAACCCCGGTGTCACAACGTATTCACCGGTAGCAGTGTAGTACCGTGAATATGACTGCTGTAGAGTGTCATCATGGTAAACAGAATTACTATATATCTTACATTTATCTCTATTTTGCCTGCTTTTACAGCTAAACATTTTGCAACCTTGTTTTCTCGGGATCAAGTTGTTGTAGCTGTGCAATTACGCTGATTGAAAAGATGATTACACTGAAGTCTCTTCTGATGATAATCATCTTACATTTATTTAGGGCCATTCATCACAAAATACTTGCCAAATTGGTAGACAAAGTTATGCACATCAATTCCTTCACAGCCCACAGAAACACGAGTACCTCTGGAGAGGAATATGACAGTTGTTTAACGGTGCGCAGCAGCAACAAACAACTGCAGGAAAGTGAGAAAATGGGTTTTTTTTTTGGCCGAATCTGCCAAGGGATCGGATGGAGGTGGTGGTCGTTGGAAGGAGAAGTTACCAGGAATAGTCCCCTGCATTGAGTTTTCCAGATGTTTCCGTTGTCCCTTCACTGAAAGCCCACCGCAGGCGCTGTTTGGCTGCCCTGGGGCATGGCAATGCCCAGGGGTGTTATGGCATCAGATCCAGCAGCCTCTGCCCATCCCAGTAGATCTCTTCTGCCTGAGCCACTGGCCCAGCAGAGCATTGCTCGCATCACACCATGCCACCTGGGAGTGCTCAGGCTATTTTAATTTAAAAGAAACAAACAAAAAAAGCTTTGGAGAGATGAAATGGCCACGTTTGTGCTTTGCTGTAGTGCAGCTTGCCCATCCCAAGAGCATGTTGCATAATCATAAGCTTGGTCTCCACCGAAAGAGCATTTTTTACCCCAAGCCAGAGCTCTTTACCTTCTGCTATGGGCTTTGTCTCCTCGCTCCCATACTGGTAGGGCCAAAGAGGAGCTTGGTAGGACTTTACCACCCTCTGCAATTCTTCTGCCAGATGCGAGGAAGCAGAGATGCTGCTCTTGGCAGAACCATCATGGCTATTTCACCCAAAGCTGATAAATGGGACAAAACTAAGCAGGTGAAAAGACGAACACCTCAAATTTTACTGCATTAATTTGGAGTGCAACTATTCCCTCAGCAGCCAAAACATTTTTAGAATAATAATCATATTCCTTTTTTTTTTTTTTTTTAATCTTAAGAGTTAGAAAATAGGCAATTTTGAGAAACAGAAACAGTGAAACAGTTGTGGAGTTACATTTCCATCATTTTTTCCATCAACAGGTCGTCATGGCGATGGCTCCTACTGGTCGGTGGACACCAACCTGATTGACAGAAGCAGCCTGAACGGTAAATGCAGGCTCCCTCCGATGACACCCCACAATTAAGTGGGGTTTCGGTGATAACCTTCTGGTTTTCTTTTTGTTATTTCCCTCTTGTTCCCCTCTCTCCTGCTTTGGAGGCTCCCCAGTGCGCCCACCACCTGCCAGGCTGGACCCCAGATGTAGTTTTAATCAGAAATGTTAACAAAAAATAAGGTCGGGACACCATATATTCTCTCTTGGCTGTCTTAAAATAGATCCCCACACTACCTGTCAGCTTTCTGGCTGAAGCAGTGTTCCCAAAGGCCTGTCCCCAGATACCCCAGTCCTGTCACAAGAGGTGTTTTAGATTCATGCCTCTAAAATTTAACAGCTCCCAAAAAATTGTGAAGTGTATTTTATATTCTTGCATTTCCATTTCGTCTTTCTGGAAAATAGCATTTCTTTATTAATTAGTTCTGCCCTAAAATAGGAAGAAACAAGGCTCAACCCTGTGGATTAACGCAAATTAAGTGGACCTAATCATTGCCAGCTGGGGTGTAGATGCAAAATCAATGACTTTATATTCCTGAGCCCACCTGCAGTACCTAACAAAGCCTTGTCACCTCCCGTTATTGAATGAAACAACAGGCGTGATTCCCTGAAATGCGGTACCAAGTGAGGTTCCAGATACAAAATAATTACGAGGCCCATAGCTGATTAACTCAGACGGATTATTTTCCTCAGCCAAGACAAGGAAGGAATGCTAAGTTTCCTTACCTTCTCCTGTCCTAGTTTGCTGTGGGCTTAGCTCCTGCTCTTCCTAATATATATAAAATATAAAATACTTCATCATAATTATAGGAAAAATGACTTTAGAGACGTAAAGAGAACTTTCAGGACCTGCAGTAAAGGGTAGGGAAAGAAAACGTTGTTTTTCTTGATATTCTCTGTATTATTTTATGTGATGTATTCTTTCAGTGCCTTTTACTCAGCATGGAAATGAAAAAGAAAGCAAAATCTTTGGGATTTCTGTACTAGGCCATTGTAATGCCAAAAAGATGGCACTTGCAGCTGGTTGTCATATTCAATTGCCTGAAAAAAAGCCATGAGAAAAGGCAAATTATTTCAATAACTTAATTAGTTAAGTAAAGAAAGGACATTAGGGCAGAAAACGAAGGCAGAATATTGCAATTAAATTACATCTATCACTATCTAAAGCTGTTATTTGGAAAGATTTGCCTTTTTTGCCCGTCTCATTCAGTTGTACTAAAGGCAAAATGAACCCCCCCACACACACACATTGTTTAGTTTGTACGTGGGAGGCTGTGGGGATGACGCCATCAGACAACTCCCGAGTTACTTTTCTTGTGAAATCCTTGACGTGCAGTGGCACAGCTCTTCTCTTTGCATCCCGTTGCACCGATCCTGGTGAAGATTTAGGTTCTTTAGCTTAAGTGGAAAGGGTTTGGGGGATTTCTGAGTTTGTAGTCTTACAGAGTGCCTATAATACCCCCTTAGCAGGCAGAGCAAAAGCATCCCTCGCTGTTCTGTGTGGGTGTCCGTAACAGATGACCCTATCAGTAGAGACACAAAAATCTGAAATTGTTATAAAAGCATAAAATGTCCTATTCCCTACGTAACGGGGAAAAATTGTCAGAAGCAAGGGAGCTGTGCTTGAAGTCAGTTTGACCGGGGCTTGATGCCAGAAATGGGGGCATCTTCAGTCCCAGTCTTGCAGCTGCACTGAAACCAAAGGAGATATAATAATAATAATAGCTGATAATAGCAAAAACGAGCTGGTAATAGCAAAAAAGAGCTGCAAGTTATTGACTCCCGACACCACCGTTATTAATACCCAGGAAGCGCAAAGTCATTACTCTTTAAATATTTTCCTTTTTGCTGTACCACTGAAATGCAGTGAGATGTAAATCTCATCTCTTCGTGGCACCCTTCTGCGCCCTCCGTCTGCTTTTTAAGATGAATTGGTGCCACCCGAAAGGCTTTACATCTTGTTGTGCTTTATGGGGGACTCCCAAAGAGGGAGAGGAATGAATCCACCGCTAACCACCCGTCGTTGTCCGTGTCCTTTCAGAGCCCCCCATCGGGCAGATGCACCCTCCCCATGGCAGCGTCACGCCCCAGAAGAACAGCAACCTCCTCGTCATCATCGTCGTCACCGTCGGCGTCATCACCGTGGTGGTGGTGGTGGTGGTGGCCGTCATCTGCACCAGGCGCTCCTCGGCACAGCAGAGAAAGTACGTTCGCAAATCTCAGGGCAGAAGGAGAAGGCGATGATGCCCGTTACGCTTCAAAGTAGATGCAGGCAATGACAGTCGTATAGAGGAGAGAGGGAGTTTGGGATCAAAGTGCATTTTTGGGATGGATCTTTTGTAGTTTTTGGAGGTATGGGCTTGGGAAAGCTGGAGATCACTCATGAGTGGAGAATGTTCCCTGCCCCCAAGTTGCATGGTAAAAGAATAAGCACCCCTGCTGCGGTGAGCCTGGAGAAATCAGCCTGTCAGGCACATCTCTCTGTTGTTTACATTGCCAAGGATAATTCAGACACAGGAAGGGATCAATCCCATTGATTTAAAGGAAAAAAAAAAAGTGTCTGTGCCTGGTGATGCTATCAGACTTTCTGGCTCCACAGCTCTGCACCTGCACGGCTGAGGACCACACAGTCCTGCTCACTCGGTAACCTTTGGGAGGATGCTCTCCTCCCCAGACAGGCTGTCGCCAGAAGTCTTCCAGGAAAATGCAACAAGAACTGTTTCTCGAGATAATTCTTAAATACTTGGGAAAAAAAGAAAAAAAAAAAACCATAGAAGATTACAGGGAAAAATCTAGGATTCTTCTAAAATGCTATGAAAGGGCAGCAGCGTAGAGCACAATGCTGGTTTTTTGGGTTTTTTTAATGAGAATTTGGAGGAGGAGTAAGTGTATTTGAAACAGACCTGGGTTTGATACATTGAATTTATTGAAAAATATTCAGCCAAAAGGTTCGTTATTCTACTCTTGTGAAATATTGGCCATGAGAAAGTGAAGCGTAAGCATAGTTTAGCCACAAGAATGATATATTTTTTTGTGTGAAGGGCAGGACCAAATTTATTACCTTGATTTGCGTGGATGCTTAGAGAAGGGTGACACTATGAGAGAAGGGGGGGGACAGGAGGGCTCCCACATATGCCAAAATGAGCCTCAAGCTGGTTGAGCACAGGCAGGCGGCAGCTGGTGGTGTTTGACAGTCACCAGGGGAAGCGCTTTCTGTAAAGGTGGATACTTGAGCGTCGACTTTTTAACTAAGAAAGCTCTCAATGAGGCAGAAAAATAAGGGCCCTTGCTTCTAGGAGGGCTCGGGTAGCTGAATGCTGAGCTGATTTTACAATTGGCTTCTCTTGTGAATTTTAACACCTGAAAATCAGGCCATCATTCGAAGGCAACGGAAATGCGTCTGTTGAGTGGTGTTCGCTGAATCCAGGCTAAAGCTCTCCTGAGTTTCTTAAAAGGAGAAGGGAGAGACAAACAAATAGAGAGGTTCATCTGTCCAGCGTCAAAACTTACATGCGCAGGTCTGAATTAATCAGCCTGGACCTCCTTTGTAGCCCCATGGGAGGAATGGGAGTGTTCAGAGAAGTGTTTATCTTATCCGAAGATATCAGAAGACCTTCCATCTGAAGGCATTTAGTCCTCTCCATTAATTAAAAAAATACGAAGCTGGTAGATTTTTATTTGCTGTGTAACTTCTGAACATCTCCAGGTGTGAACGGGCAGGTGGGTCTGACCCAAGTGACCCTACACCAGCCATTCCTGAACGGAAAATGAGGACAAAACAGTGCAATAAATGTGAAACGATGGATCTTAAACGTAGAGCAGCAGAGAAAAAAAAAAAAACTGAGCTTCTTCGGAACAGAGTTTGTTGGTGTGAATTTGTTTCTGACCTGCCTGGAGAGCTGCATCCTGTGACACCCAGAGTTTAGATAGCAGCTTTTTTTGGCAGCTGGTTCTTATTATAAAATCACCAGCGAGCTGCTGAACAAAAGGACTGCCGTAAGGGGAAAGGCCAGGTCCTGCTGGATAATGCAGTGCTTCCCCAGAGCAAAAACTTGCAGGTGATGGAATAATCTCCCGTAAGCCTTCGGTGGAAGAAAGTCATATTTCTGCAGTTAATTAAAACTCGGCTGAACAAAGCACAGTAAAACATATTATACAGAACAACTTGCTAACTGCCCTAGGTGGCTTAGGATGTGTTTTCTGTCTCTGCCACCAAGGGAAGAATGAAATATAAAGAAACCCTGCGGCAGTTTGACACGGGGAAAAAACAGGGGAGGAAAAACCGGGTGAAGATCCAGGTGCAATAATTTAGTTGTGCGTAAGGGCTCCTGCAGGAACTGAGAGCCATCCCTTCACCATAATTACATCCTCCCCAGCTTGTGTGTCTGCTGATGGGGTTCTTTGGAGGGTGGGCAACGGGGCCACCCATCACCCTGTCCCCAAATACCCTCCTGGTCTGGGCAGGGCAGGTCATAGCTCATGAATCCTGGCTGAATCTTAAAGGACGATATCACCTTATGCAACATGCTCTCAAACTGCAGTACCTGCTTCTCCCAGGAAATTTTTTAAGGCTTTGTGAGATGGGAAACTTGTCTAACACGTCACAACAATTAGCCTACGGACCGGTACCATTAGGTTGTGGCATAAGAGAAAAGATGAGGGTGGACGTCTCGTCTGAGCCTGGACTGTAGGTAGTGCATATTTAAACAATTAAACATGAAATGCAGTCTTGAACGAGTGCCCAACCAATTAGTATAGTGGGCAGGAATCAACATAAAAAGAGATGACAAAAAATAAGCTAAGACTGATTCGAATCCCATCGAACTAACGTGGATGTGCCAGTACATGCTTGGGAAGACATTAAACAAAATGTCATCACCCTGAAGTTAAATGGGATCGAGCTGGCAGCCCCTGAAGAGCCTCGGTTTGTTCCCCTGGGATGCGGGTCCTGCTCGCAGCAGTGGCACGGGGTGGGATCTTAATGGGGACAGATGATGGAGCCAGGTGATGGGAGAGACAGGGACCGGTCTGAGGTTTTCAGGCTGCCTGGCAGGAAATAAAGAGGCCAGAATGAAATGATGTTTCACTTGAAAACAGTGGGGGAGATTTAGTGGAGAAAGAACTGGTTTGTACTCCCGATTTGTTGATGCGTTGTTTTTCTTTTCTTTTTTTTTTTTTTTTTTTAAATAGGATTTTTACACCAGTTGACTTTCCTTTAATACAGCCCGAAAGGCAAAAGACAGCCAACTTAGAGCGGTTACAGCGCTATCAGGGCAAACGAGGTGAATTGGAAAAGGCCTCGCTGGGCTTCCTTTAGATGCATTTGTCTGTAGCTGCGGGGGGATGGAAACCCTGCCTACCGCACCACTCAGCACACGGTCCTGTAATTGGCCCGAATCAGACACTAAAAGCTGTTCGCCTGCAGGGGTCCAAACATCCCATCCAAAAGGCTGATGCTAATGAGTTATCAGCCGTGCTGCTGCTGATGGCTGGCCCCATCCACACCGCTCCCGGGGCGGTCCTGAGCCCTGCCGAGCCGCCAGCTCGGGCTGCTCGGGGCTGCTCCGTGCCCGCTGCTTGTTTTAGGAACAGTTCAGAACAGTTAAGCTTGGTTTTGATATGAGAACGGCTCATTTCAGCTTATTTCTAAATCCGTTTTTCAGTTTATTTCTAAATAACAGTTTATTTCTGAGATATCCAGATAGGGAAGGTCCTAAACTGTTAAAAATTAAGCTAGGCGGAGTTGTTATAAACCTAACTTTTTTCTCTGACATTAATTACAAAATGAAGAGCAATCTCACTCTGTATTATTGGAAAAATTGTCCTTTTTAATGTATATATTGTCACTGTTAGCTGTGTGAGTGTGCTGTACAACGACTGAAGCCCCTGCCCAGGCATTGTTGTGCTGGAGCCTATGGAAACAGACAACTAGAAAGAGTTTTCCCTGCAGCGAGTTTATTTATTTTGAAAGCAGAGCTTAAGTTCTGCTACCGTCATTCAAAATTGCATGAGCCCAGTATATATTCTAAGGGCAGAACCGATCTCTATTTTTACATTTATCCTTAGGAAAGAAACGTGTATCGTTATGGTATGCGAGCTGGGTGCATTTCACGTTGTAAAATAGCTGAACAGCAACAGAAACACTGCCACCTGAGATCACGTTTTCACTTCCAGACTCCTTGAAAATGGGTAATGGACTAAACTTGAATCCCACTGTAAACCTTAAACCTCCAAAGCATCGGTTTCTGATGGTTTTCAGCTGAGGTTTGGATCCGATGTGGGTGTTTCCATCACTGCAAGGTTTCTGCCTCCCCCTGGAATGGGGGGTAGATGCGTTTTCAGATGAACCTCAACTTTTGCATTGCACAAACAAAACCTTCCCGGGGATGATTTATTTTCGTTTGTTATTGATGACCTTTTCATCTGCGTTCCTGGCTCCGATTCAATTTGCTGCTCGTGGACTGTCTGAGCATCAATAATTTGCGAGGGAAAAAAAAAACAATGCAAGCCGAGCTAGATCACTGCATATATTTTTAAATGATATCATTGCCGTAGCAGTTTTGTAGTTATGGTTGGAATGACACATTCATTACAACCCCCTATTTACTGTTGTGCACAAAATTAGTTTGGGGCTGAATTTCCCCTTGTCTAGCTCCAGCCTGGAGAAATGAATTATGTTCAATTGAAAGTGACAAAGAAATGGCTGTATCCTGAAGTGAAGAAAGCACTTCTGTATATAGAACCAAAATTAAGGGCTTTTTTTTTTTTTTTTTTTTTGAGTGACATTGAAAGAACGACTTTACTTTTTAATTTCAAGCCGGACGTGTGTTAAGGTTTGAACAAAGACGCTCGTAATTATTCTTGCAGGTGTTAATCAGGATGCCACTAGGATCTGTCCAAGCGGGTATTAACGAGCCGTCCTTCCCCCACGGGGGCAAAGTGCAACGTTCCCTCCTTGTTCTGCCCAACGCTGTCATTTTAAATAATTACCTTTTGGCAATTAGAAAATAACAGGCTGAGCACGGAAGGTAATTACGGGCAGAGACCAAGAGTCTGATTTCATAGGGCTGTAAACAAAAATCTCCTTGCTGCCAAGGACCTGAGCAAGGTCTGCTCCTCAGGGTGGCTGTTGAGGACTGAGATATTCCTGCTGAAGCCAAAATATCATTGCCAGGGGCTCCTGGTGATGGGGCAGGACTGCCCTTGGCCTTATTTACATTGCAGGACGTGTTCGGCCCTCGTCTTGAAGGCAAAACCCTTTTTTTTTTTTTTAATGCAGGTAGTTGTTCCGCCTACCTTTGGCTTTCAAGATCAGGCTGAGACAATTGAGCAAAGAACAGAAATTGATTCAAACAACCGGAGCTTCATAAAGCCGAAAAGCTCCTCGAGCTTTTTTTCTGGCAGGATAACCCCCGCGCCACCTTTCTCAGTAGTGCCTGGAGCTTGGTGTAGGAGAAGCGGTTATCTGAGCACGATAAGGTTTTCTCTACAGCTGTGAATAAGACGTTGTGCTCCATGTTTGAGGAGCGTAGCTGCTGAGGCCCAGGCCCTTCCCATGGAGAAAATTCCAGTTTTTCCTTCTTTTTCACCCTCTTTCACCCCTCTGCTGAACACGTGCTGTCCGTGAGCACTTGGTGCCTCATGCAGGGGACTTGGCAAGTGGCCACGTGGGGACTTCGACATCACCTGCACCTTTGAAGGACACATCTAGAGGGCTTCTCTAGGAGATGCCGACGAGCAGTGATCACTCAGTGTCTATCCTTGTGGTCTTACAAAGAGGAAGCATGTTCTTACGTGACTGTTTTCATTTTTCTTTGCTGCAGGAAACGTGCGACCCACAGCGCCAGCAAAAGGAAGGGCAGCCAGAAGGACCTGAGGCCCCCGGATCTGTGGATCCACCACGAGGAGATGGAAATGAAGAACATGGAGAAGCCGACGGGCTCCGACCCCGCAGGCAGGGACTCGCCCATGCAGAGCTGCCAGGACATCACCCCCGTCAGCCACAGCCAGTCCGAAACGCAGCTGGGCAGCAAGAGCACCCCACAGCCTGGTGAGGAGCACCCACAAGGAATATATTGATTTTCGCTTGCTTTCTAGATTTGGGGCATTTACATTCCACGTATTCCCATTTTTTTCTCCCTTTCTGGCACTATAAATCATTTTATGGTGCTGCATGAGGAGCCTCTAGCAGAGGGCTAAATTTGGCGAGATTCAGGAGACTGCAAGGACCAACAGCTCTGCTTTAAGCAGAGCATTTCGTAGCATTAAAACCCATTGATAGGTGGGAAAACATCACCAGAATCTCGTATTTTAAATGGTATCTGAGGTTTTAAACCTACCAGTGTCAAATAGTCGATATTGCTTTAGTAGATGAGAATGCTTGTGTAAGAAGTCAAACAATGAGAAACCTGATAGAGGCTGTGAAAAACTCTTTTCATTTTTCTAGCCGTAGACGATATTTGCAGAAAACTTTTTTTTTAATATTTCTACACTTTTTCTTTTTTTAAATCCTGAAACTCAACTGGAAGCCAACTGTAGTTCAGCTTGGGTACCATTCTAGGAAACACAGAGGGGAACAAAGTGAGGGAGCAAAAGAAATGAAAAATGGAGCAGAGGGAGAACATGATCACGAAGAAGGTCAGCAACATCCCCAGGAGGAGAGCTTGGGGCAGCAAGGCTGAGAAAGCTTCCAGATGCAAGGAAGGACATTCTCTAAGAAATAAGTGGTTTCGGTGAAGTTTCCCCCTCCTGTTTTCTAACCTTAGCGCACACCCCACATCACAGATTTCACTTCAGCTAATAACGTTTTTTCCGCCAGAGTAAATAGGAAGTCTTGGGAGAGGCAGGTGGTGCATACAGGCAGGGGTGGAGGGCGAAGCACGGTAAGTTGGAAAACATAAACATATTTCTCCTGAGTTCCTCGTGAACACATTGCTTGTGGGCGACGGAGCAAAATAATTCCGCAATATCTGTTGGGGCTGTAAATAACGAAGGTGACTTTTTCAGATGCTTCTGATGTTTCTCGCTCTTTTCTATAGCTCCCATTCTTGAAAGGAAGGAAAATTTTAAAAAAAAAGAAGAGTTTTCAAGTTGCTTAATGGATCTAATTATTTTTTTTTTTTGACATTCTGCTCGGGGCTGATAGCTTTCTGTTTATCAAGATAGTTGTGACAATGATTTGTATTGTTTTTAATGTAAAGGGCCTTGTTATGTCAGACGCTGGAAAACCGTAACCAGAAGTTTCTCTCTGCCTAGCCAGGCACTGCTGTTGATCGAGAGACCTGACCCAGGGCCCAGAAAGATCAATTTGAGAGCGCCATTGATCGCAATAGGCTTAAAATCGAGTGCATGGTAGGAAGTCATCACAGTGTATGAGCACGTTAATGACAAAGGCCGGGCGAGATATTTTACGTGTAAACACCTTGGACCGTAAATAAATGCTTTTATGTCGCTTCCCAAAGTGTAATACACAGCTCAGCAATGCAGTCCCTGGCTTTTCACTAGCAATTAGGTCCCCAAATGGCCATCGAGAGCAGACTCAGCATTTCAGTCCTGAAATTTAGAGAAGAGTCATTTGGGGAAAAAAAAAAAATTTAATCTTTTTGTGCAGATCTTTTGTGTTTGTTTGTTTCTTTTTAGATGGAATATGTTTTTACTTGGGAACATCAGCAACGAGTAGCTGGAGCGGGTATTAAGCTTCCCAGTATGACAGTAATAAATGGATTTCATCCATGGTTTATTAAAATTGCAAAAGTGGAATCAGAGAATCACAGAACATTAAGTAACATTAATATAAGGCTCATGTGAGACAAGGTATGAAGTGAGAAATACAGCTTTTGTTTCGTCGCAAATTACTCCTCTGAACATCCAGTTCCTGGCACATTTTCTTCCTGACAAGTATATTCTCTAGCATCTTTGGACGCTTCGAGTAGCCTATATTAATGTGACTAAATTAGAGCATCCATATTTCAACACGTAAACAGAGTGTCTAAATGACACGGGCACACTGAGCCGCTTTTGAATTAGATGAGACGTAGGCAGAGATGCCCCACGAGGCAGCGTGTCTCAGCTCACTGATCTAGATAGATGTGCTAGCTGCTCCTGGATCACAGACACAATATTCACCTCGTTTGCCCTGACAGCACTCTAACTGCTCCGTGTCATCATTGCCTGGACTCCAGCAACCATGGCAAGGAAAAGCTCTGCCTGGATCTTGTTGTGATAGGAGAAATCGAGATGCAAAGACTGGAAGAGCCACCACACATCCCAGGGTCTGGAGTATGGGCAGTCAGGACGTGGGACTTGGTGGCATGTCACAGCAGACGTCATTTTCATCCTTTAGACGTGTTTCAAGGACCAATTCTTGGCTGCCGGGATTTGTACATCCCTGAATTATTGTATCCTACTTCTCTATTTCAGATCTTGATACTTGAATTTTAAGATAAGTTTATAACAGGGAAGTTGCAAAAAGAAAAATGTTGTGTTTTTTTTTTTTTTTATGAAGTGGATGTGGTTAATTTCCAAGACAAAGGAAAATTAAATCATGGAGGGGCTGGAAAAGGAGAAATGGTATCTTAATTCTTTGACACCAAAATGCAAACAATAATTTTATTCAAAAAAGGCAGCCCAAATAGTCCGCATGGCTCTTTGCAGGTGGTGATATTTAACGATTGGCTGAAATAACAGAATTCTAAAAAAAAATCCAGTGATCTCATTGCTGGGAACGAGGTGAAGACATTCGTTTGTCAGATTTTCAACTAAGATCTTGTGTTGTTTTTTTCCCAGCTGCTGAGACAGAAGATGTTGGCAGCAGCATGTCCACCTTAGAGCGCTCGCTCGCCGCCCGCAGAGCCACCCGTGCCAAGCTCATGATCCCGATGGATTCCCAACCCACCAACCCTCGTGAGTACCAGGGCCTTCCCCTGGCCCCCTTCTGCATGCTCAAGCCCTGCTCACCCATCTGAACATCTCCTCTGAGCTGTTGAATATGATCTAGCTACACTTCACAAGTAAAATAGCCACGTTTTCTCCATCTACAAAATAAAAATAAAAATCCTGCAAGTGCTTCACAATTCATCAGTGGCAAAACTCTGGAGGAAATTCAGAAATCAGGCATCTGCTCGACTCAGCGCTGGCTAAGCCTGAAGAATCCTTGTTTCTATTTTTACCAGGTGGCTAGTGGTGGATAAATCCCTCTGTCTCCCTTGAAAAGAAATAGGAGCAAGAGTTCAAGCTGGCAGAGCAGGAGGCTTTGCAATGCATTGATGCAAAGTGTGATATTATTATCCGTACTTAGAAGCAGCTGGACATTAGCACGGTTGCTCTGATATTTCCTTTTGTCTGTAGTAGCTGGCCACAACACCATATGCTTTTCTCATATGGAGTGACTCTCTTACAAAGCAGAATTCTAAACAGGCATTACATTTTGGTGACCACAGTATATCATTGAATGAACGTCATAGATAAAATGATTTTTTTTTTCAAAGCAGCAAAGTACACGAGAAAGGCAGGAAGGCTGGAAAGCACTAGAAAGCTTGTCCCATCCTGCAGAGCTTATTAAAATTTCCAAAGTGACCTTGCCTCACTTCTGAGCAAAGGAGAGGGGTAAGTGGGACCCCCAGGCACCAGAGAGGACAAGCCTCTGGCCTCCACCTTTCCTCTGAGCAGTCCTGTGGTCCAGCTCCTGGCAGCTCTGGGAGTTATCTCCCAGGTTTTAGCTAGAAGTTCCATCTTTGACCTCAGAAAATACATCTAATTAAAAATATCTGGAAATTGGCGTATCTGTGTTAATAACGAGCTGGGAAAAACGAGCACGCGTTGCCAGAAATCCATTTAATCACAAAATTTCTTTCTAGCTCCGATGGTTAAATGTAAATGCCTAGCTGCAGGTGCTCAGGAAGAGCACATCACAAATTATATGTTTAAAAAAAAAAAAAAAAAGGAACACAATGAAGGAGATGAGAGGGAATAACTTACAGTGGCTTTGCTCAGTAAATTATTCAGGGGGAACTGGTAACAGTTCCTTTAATTTGTGTTCCTTACGGGTGTGATTCGGGTCATGCTGCTAAACCTGAGCCTTTCAGGGATAAATCATAGGAGTCTGGGGGAGATTGAATTCACTTCTTCACACCTCGGACATGACATATTGCCAAATGGCAGCCACTTTGTGGGCTGGAAGAAGGACCCCTGGGCTGGGGGAGAGAGCTCGGAGCCTCCTGGCACGCCCTGGGAAATGTTCCCACCTTGTAACCAGACTCATTCCACAATTAGGCAATTTGCCCTTTTTTTTTTTTCAGTGGGATTCCTCCTAACTTGGCCTGGTGTGAAGGAGGGCAGCAATCCAGGAATATGGGTAGACTTCGAGTAGTGCAAACAAAATCAGAACCACGTCAATTGTATTTATATTGGGTCATGGTTAACCAAAAGTCAGGTCAACACCGTTCTACAGCATTCAGATAAAAGTCCTCTGAAATACATTTCCTTATTTTTTTCACTCAAATGATGTGTTCTGAGGAACGATGTCCCGTTTTCTATGTATTGATAGTTTCAACAACGTCAGTCTAATCTGCAGCGACAAAATATTATGATTGTTTGCAAATAATTAAACTCTGGTTTATGAAAGCCTTATTTGTGCATTTGTGCAGGCTGAGTTGTGCTGAATGTGTCTCCTTCCCCAGAAAATGAAACCGAGGCTTTGTCAGATTAGATGCTTTAATTAATTTCTCTCCGTTGGCCTGATACTGAAAGAAATTGTCAGTAGCGAGCGATTAAAAAGATTGAGGAAGCAACGGTATAATTTTGTAGTAAAAAAATGGATCCTGTAAAATGTTAAACACCAAATCTGAAGATATTCACGCTCGTCTTAATAATCACTATTTACAGTCTTTGAAAACAAATATCCTCCATAATGGGCCTTTGCTTACCGAGGTGGAAGGAGCCTAAAGCAGATAAAGTTGATAAGGCTTTGGTGATATCTTTGATGGTTGTAAAGCTGCTGAAATGCAGGCACAAACACCAAGGCTGACGTGTGGAGAGGAAGAACACCAGGGGTGAGGCGCTCTCCAGGCTTCCCACCATCAGTCCTGCCCTCCCCTGATGTTTAATTAAGCCCTGGCCAGCGCTGCATCGCTCTGCCATGTTTTGGGGAGAGGATTCTGTTTCCCTCCCTCCCTAAATCTGAAAAAAAAACACAGCAATTCTTTTTTTTTCCCAGGGAAACATGGAAATGACAACTCTGTTGCTTTGGCAGCTTCTGGAGAGCTTGAGTACAATTCAGAATTTCCTTCTTTGTCATTTCTGCAAGCTCTTCTTGGGTGCTGTGTCTTTACATGACACAGTATATGGTAAATGTAAATGGTGTTGAGGGAGCTCCTAGATTTGGTCAGGGAAATTCTGTTTTCTGTGCCTTAGTACATCAAGTGTAACTTCAATTGCTGACAGGCCACGGCGGGACAGATTTGTTGTCATATCAGCTCAAAATCGCAAAGATTTATTGAAAATATTTGCTGTTACCTTTTCCCCAGGTTCTTTGCAATGGAGTGCAGCACTGAATAGTAATCCTGTGGTGTCTTAAAACTGAAAGTCCTGGGTGTCTACACACTGAAAACCAATTGAAAGAATGAGCTTTGAAAAACAAGTTGTTTTTTTAATAGGATTCAATAGTCATATTTTTCACTGTAGTAGCAATGCTTTAAGTAAAAATGTCTAATGCAGACAACATGTAATGTCTATATAGCAGATGTTCTCCTCTAAGGATGGGTGAATTCAGCCAGACAGCTCTAAAGTTCTGATCACTCTGCTCAGCATTTCTTCAGGAGCTCTCTTCGTCTCCCCGCTTGCCCGTTACCTCTGGAAGTGCGGCGTTGTCTTGCCAAAAGCTGTGTTCCTAAAAAAAAAAACACCCTCATAAAGCCTTGGCACCATCGTCCC
Source organism: Cygnus olor (assembly GCF_009769625.2). NCBI lineage: Eukaryota > Metazoa > Chordata > Aves > Anseriformes > Anatidae > Cygnus > Cygnus olor. The sequence continues at coordinate 1,530,313 of NC_049198.1, read as the reverse complement.
TTCTTGCGTGACCTTGGGCAGATAGCCCGGTTTGCCACTCCGTGTAATGAATGGAGCGAGAGCTAGAAGGAATTGGAACGACTACCTTAAAGTTTACAGCGTTGTTTGTAATTCATGTGTGAAAGGTGCTAGATAAGCCAAACCTCATCATCAGCGAGCCAAAAACCTCTACGTATTGTGTAGCTAGGCAAAACTTTAATGAGAGTTTCCAAATTTTTCTAAAAAGCTGCAAAGAAATTTATTACTCGCGTGGCATTATTATCCCTTGTTCTTCAAGCCCTGACTATTGAAAATAAAGGCAATAACTCACCCGAAAGGCTGGATTCAGCACGCTGCGATCCCCGGTTTTCAAATCAAAGTGTTTCGCACAAATTGAAGAGCTCAGCTCCATCTGCAAGCTTTCAGCTCCTGGTCTGTTGGCACTTCTCTTCCCTGTTCCTTGCAGGCCTGGACGTGCATCCCAAGCGAGGAACGACGGAAAGCCAGCCTCATTAGATGGATAAACCTGGGGTCTGGGGACACCTTAGGGTATTAGGGACATTGGTGTGTCACTGAGTGACATTGGAAGAGCCATCCTCTTCCAGAGCAGTGGCTGAGGACAGTGGTGTCCTTTAAAACATCGGAAAAATGTTTTAAGGAACCCGTGCTTACACAACTGAATCAAGCCTTTAAGGTCTTACCTAACCCATTCCTTCTCCCATATTCGTCAAGGGAGATAAAGAGCCCCCCATAATCGGTCTGCCTCATTGGAACAAAGACAAAAAGCTTTTTAATTTTACAGCAGAGGTGTATTTCTCTGTACAGAGGTGGCTTCTGAAGAGTTTTACACCGGGCCTGTGGGTACTTGGCTTTGGAAACCTGGTTGTTCCCAGTTCCCCGCTGACCCCCTCCAGAGGTTTTTGCTTTTTCTGAAAGTGCTCATTTAATCTTTCTCTTCTTTCCTTTCAGCTGTGGTCAGTGCCATCCCGGTGCCCACCCTGGAAAGCGCCCAGTACCCCGGGATCCTGCCGTCCCCCACCTGCGGATACCCGCACCCCCAGTTCACCCTGCGGCCGGTGCCATTCCCCACCCTCGCTGTGGACAGGACCTTTGGAGCAGGAAGAAGTTAGTTCATTTTGCTTTGTTATTACTGTGCTCGGACATAGGTTTCTCTCTGGGTAGGGTGGGTAAGGTCTAGCCAATGCAAATCCCACTGCTTCGCTTTTTGGGTTCATCGCGGGAGCCGGGATAAGCCCGGTCTGGTGGCAGCAGCTGGCTGCGGGTTGCTTCTTCTCCAGCATCAGCTCCTGTTGCGACTTAAAATCTGTGCTGAACACCAACTCGCCTTAAAATTAAAAGTCATTGCATCTCTGATCCGACCCTGTCCTCTCTGCAAGCCTATTTCACTGTACTTTAATTGCCTTCGCTTTATTCATAGCGATATTCCCAGGCAAACTGAGGCTTCAAGAGCTCTTCTCCATCCCAAGGTAGATCCAGTATCACCGTGCATGAAAATCATCCACAGCAGCACTTACACGACCTCTCCACACAGTGTCTTCCCAGGCTTAGCTGCCCTCACTGCTGGAAACGTTTTCATAATATCTAACTTCCTAAAATGTAAGGCAACTGGTTCTTGTTTGGATCATAGCTGGCACAGGGAAAAAATTATTTTCCTCCTTTTTCAGCTACCTTTTATGCATTTGAATGCCGTTATCTAGTCTGACATCACTCGCCTCTTCCCTAGAGTGAGCTCTGTATTCAGATTTGCTCCCGTTCATTCATATCCTGCCCCCGTGCAGTAATAGATTTGGGGGTTGGGTTTTCCCACATCACCTTATCGTGGTCTGGGGAGGTGCACGCACGCAGCCAGGACCCAGCCTCGCCTCCACGAGCTCCTCGCAAGCCTCTCCCGCACCGGCAGCCAGCTGGTCTTTGTTCCAACCTAGCGAGCGTGCTCTGGCATACTAATTACAGCTGGAGGGCTCCTGTTTCCTTCTAATTCTCCCTCACCTCGACTGCATACCAAGCATGAATTATTGACAGATTAATGTCAATCTGTTACACGTCTTCCTTCACATCACAGAGAGTCTGCGCTGCCGGTCCGCGGGGAATTAATTTTGGAAGGACTTATTTTCCTTCCTATTTGCCTGTTGCTTTCAGTCAGTTCAGACAGGTCCTCGGGGACCGATGATTGAAATCCAGCAGCGGGCTTGTAGGTGAAAGGTGGGTTCAGGTGTCCTGCTCATCACCCCAACGTCATTCCCCCTCTCTTCAATGTGGTTGTTGAGGTGCCTTCAAAGCCAGTTGGCAGTTTCCTCTGGAGGGCCTCACTGCTATAATCAGGTCTTGATTTGCTGCTTAAATCAGTACCAAATCCTCCACAAATGCAGTGCACAGAAACAAAGGAGGTTCCATTTCTTGCATGATATACATTAGACGCTGGAAACAAAATAGCTACCTGTTGCTTGCCTAATCATGGAGATGGAAGGAAAAAAGAAAAAAAAAAAGGCTGATTTTTTTGGTCTGTTTCTGAAATGACTTGGAGAGAAATACTGGAAGTGTGATACACGGCCAGAAATAGAGCTAGAGAAATCTTACGTGTCACAGGGTAAGAAAATGCTGCCTGGGATGTGGCTGCTTGGGGATCAGTTGAGCACCAGCTATTTTTGCACAGCCCCAAAGCCACATGTGTCTGGTGCATTCAGCTTTTGCCTGAACCAGCCAGGAGATTCACACGTGTAAATGAGGTTTTTTCAAACCAGAAATGGCCCAAATCCTGGCTGTTCTGTATGGACAGGTATGGGTTTGCCTGAGAGTTGAACAAAAGGTTGCTAATGCACAAAAGTTCAGGCGATTTCCCATTAAATAATTCAAAAATGGGGGACACACATCGTCTTGTTTGGATAATGGCTAGTTTCAGATGATTGAGGTCTGGGTAATCAGGCCTGCATGGTATTTTGAACATTATCGAAGCCCATTACAATGTAAAATGACAATCTGTTATGGCTTTTGCGGTCATCCTGCTAGCAAAGGCTATTGACTTCCAAAGCTCTCTGATCACAGTGAGTGCCCCCAAATGAAATATTCTCTTCCCTCGCTATGCCTTACACAGCAGCACAGCAATGAAGCAGAGGCACAGACGAGTACGTGGAAATCATGTTTGTTTTCCAGTGACACTATATTTTGGTTGTTTTAAGATGATCAAGCGGGTTTTTTGAGAGCAACTAGCAGTTGCTGGTTGCGACTACAAGAGACAACACAGAGAGCTTTTTCTTATATTTTACCCCTCGGTGAAAAACTCACTTGATGGTTGACCAATTGCATCTGGGTCAGAAAAAAAAACACAAAACCCTCTGCAATAATTCCCTACAGGTGGTACTCCATGGCTGAGCACCCTATTGATCAAGACGTAGCACTTTCTGAATAAATCATGTGCAAGGCCATTAGCAAGGGTGTTGCTTTGCATCCTGCCGTGCTGACCATGCTTGAACACCCTTTTTGGAAGGCTTTTTCTTGTTGACCTGAAGATTCAAGTGCTGCAACTTATCTTTAGGATAAATTTTCTGCTGAAGAGGAAAGTAAATAAAATGAAAAGGAGAGTCAGGCCCCAGCCAGAGCCAGCCTTGAGTAATAGCTGGCTTGCCTGCTTGATGACAGCTGATGCCACTGCCAGCCATAACATGCAATTGCTAAATATAAGTGTTACCAGACATAAAAAATGGCTGAGCCATAATCAAGTGACTGTTTTCTGTTCAGCAGTCCTTCCCGTGGCTTGCTTTCTCCTCCGGACTCCTCCAGAATTCTCTGCTTGCAATTTAAATAGATAAAAAAAGGTCTTCTCGAGCATGAAATACTTTCATTAGACCACTTACCTTCAAAAAAAAAAAAAAAAAACAGCTCTAGCCTCTAATTTTAATAGAGTCATCTCACCTTTGTCTTCAGTAATAGCTAGAGAATAGCATGAAATCTTTTGTGTAGCAAGTCATGTAGGTCTCCAGATTTTATGGCTAAATCTGTAAGATAAAACATACCCATACAGTAAGCCAGCAATTAAATATAAAGTCTTGTAATACAGAGATCATTATACTGATGCCAGCTGATAAGGCTTTGTTGTCTGAGGGCACCGCCGCAGCAAACACCAGGGAAGGTATTTGGTGGTAAGTAGCAGTAAGCATCTATTTTCCCTTGTCTCTTCAAGCAGGTCAAGAGCTTCCCAAAAGATCTGTTCTTAAAGGATGCAGTGAAAAGTGCTGGGCTCCACGGGGTAGCTCAGACTTTGACAAACATCTTGAAAGACATTTTGAGGCTACGAACAATGACGAAAGGCTTTGTTTTCACTTTAGGCAAAGGATTTGCTCCAGAAAGTGTTGTGAGCTGAGATGGATACCTCTGTGAGTCTCACTTGCTGTTTTGCATCTTCCTTGACTGGGAGAAGGGAGAGAAGGGCATAATACCCACGGTAGCCTACAGCACCAAGACGTTGTGACGTCTTCTTGAATGTGTGGGCAGTGAGCAAGGGTGGAATGGGTTAAAACGACATTCCTGCCCTACCCTGTTGCAAGTTATCGTTAAATCTCTGGCTGCTTTATGCGGAATATTTGCCCTCAGAGAAGAAAACAGAGAGAGGTCTGCTGGGGAAGGAAGGAAAAAGAAGCAGAGCTAGGTAATGGCTTCATTATGCAAAAAGCCTCGAAGGTGGAAACAAGGAAAATGAACCACTGTCGACCAAACTTTCACAAACTGTAGATGATTTTGACCTTGGTCTGATCCTGCAATTGGTTTGCTTTCTGTGGGGTTCGATATTGCCGGGGCCGTCTGCGCTATTGCCATAGGAACAAGCAGTAGGGCCGTGGAAAAGAGGAAAAATCCTCATTTTCATTTTTCAAAACTGTTTTGCCACTTAGTAGGTAGTAATTACTTATATACTTTGACATTAATTATTATAAAATGCCTTGAGATTTGACTTGGCTGTGTAATTGCATGTTATTTACACAATGAGTTCTGGTTGTTGCAGCAGTCTCTGAAAGAAACCAGATCCTCTGGAGTATTGTGGGTCCCAGTATAATAACTAATTCCGATATCTGTGAGTCAAGAAGGTTGTTTTCTTCGAGAAAAGGTTGAGCTTTTCTTAGATTCCTGTTTCCTGACACAAGCTGCATGATTAACTGGTGTGCTGTGAGCCATCCTGGCTGGCGTAGGTACTGAGGAGACGTTGGACAAAGCCAACACGTTCAAATTAAACACATTCCTGCTGTGATCGTGCTCTTCACTAACCACTTTGCTTCCTTCCTGTTCTGCTTGTAAATAACGTCAGGGCTTGCAGATGGTCTTGCCAAGAAGAAACATTTTTTCAGTGCTTCTCCATGGGGTGGGAGAAGGAGAGTGGGGTAGAAGCTGGGGAAGGGGCTGAGGAAGGCTACAAGCCCGAGCTTGTAGCCTTGGGATTTGGAAGAGAAGACATGAGATGGTGGTTTCCATCCATTCCTCTTATTCCCATCCGACAGCAAAAGCAAAATAGAAGGAGAAATGGCAGTGTCTTTCTTGTGTCAAGGCAAAATGAACTTGCTGCCATCCGTCAAGCACCACCGAGGAATTCTGCTCACCGGTCCTCTTGTAATTAACTCAATTAGTTGGGTTTGTCGTGGTAGGCAGCAAGAAATTGTAAAGATTAGAAAAAAAATTAACTTGAATGATTGTTGCTTATTCCAATTACAGTTTTATTACAAGAGCAAAATCCATTTTCTTCGGAATTCATTTTTCTCCCTTTGTTTTCTTAAACTTCTTGAAACGTGAGCATCGTGGCACCGAGTTGTTTCCCGGCGTAAACAGCAGGCGTGATTTCTCTTCCTGACTTCTCTTCCTAAAGAGCAGAGCCATAAATCTGGGCAAGGCAGCCGGGTCGTAAGGCATCCCGCTCCCATCACTGTTGGGGTGCTGTGCACCACCTCGTGCTAATTACTCAGCGGCCCTGCAGGGCACCTGGTGGCTGCTCAGCACCCGTCCGTCCCTGCTGATGGCCGCTTTGCCTCTTCTTTGCTGCGTCTTTGTTGGTGCTCCTGCCGTGCTGTCAGCTGGGTGGGTAACACTGGAGCTCCGTAAAGGAGTTAGTAACACAAAAAGCTTTCTGCTTCTAAACATCTCGTCAAGGAAATCGTTTCCAGCGAAGGTAAAATCGCAGCTCATGCTCGGCATGTGAGCGTGGATCCCGCCTCTCGCTGTCTTCTTCTGTCCTGTGCAACATCTCTTTCACTTCACGTGCTCCGTGCTGTAACTTTTGATGAAAGAATGAGAAGATTTTACTTCTGATAGGTTGCATTTCAACTCCAGATTGCCAAATCAGCTTTCTCTTCATTCACAGTACCATTACTGGTGATGCTAGCACTGGGGACCATCCCAGTCCTGAAAACTTCCCTACAGTCATGATCACATTGCCAATTAGTAGAGTAGAGCCAACACTGCTTTCTAGAGGGCTGTAGAAACAAAGGACTTTTCTGTTTGACCCTTTATATCTTAGCTACGTTTGCTTCTGTTTTCTGGCATGGAAAGCTGATGACAAAAGTTGAGGCTGAAAGCTTCTTTTAAGACACTCTGCAGAACGTCAGGAAGCTGGGCTTTATATTAGAGAGTTGACATGGCACATGGAAATCTCTGAAGAATTGATTTTGAATATAGGCTAATAAAACAGCAACCTAGGGCTTTGGCACACTAAACGTTACAGCTGTCTCAAGGAAAAACAACTTCGGTGATTGGTTATGTGGAAATTAATTAAGTCCTTTCTTTGAGTCTATCTTCTCTCCTCTGTGACTGGAGCTGTACTGTCATGCTGAACATAATGAGTCTCCACAGTCATAGCTTGTTTCAATCTCCACATGATGTATTTGTGTTTTTATTGATTTTTAATATTTAAAAGCGCATAGAGAGGAAAGAGAGAAGGAGATGAAAATATCATGCTTGTGGTTTTTTTTTTTTTAAAGGAAGATATATTTTGCTTTAAATGGCACCTGGCTGCTCTGAGGAACATCTGGTTTTTTAATTCAGCTGCCAATAACTTGTGATGAAAATGTTTACATGTTTCTTGCAGCTTGTTGAAGGGTAATGCTGTACCTTCTGCTGAAAATGACCGTAAAAGTAGGAAATGGTCCATTAAAAATACTTCAATAATAGTTGTTTTTCCTTGTCGTTTTTATTTTTTAACTGATGCAGCTGTAAACGAAGGACCAGCCCCGCAGCAACCCTCCTTGCTACCACCGACGCAGCCTGAGCACTCCAGCAACGAGGACGCCCCGAGCAGGACCATCCCCACCGCCTGCGTCCGCCCCACGCACCCGCTCCGCAGCTTCGCCAACCCCTTGCTACCTCCGCCCATGAGTGCAATAGAACCGAAAGTCCCTTACACGCCACTTCTGTCTCAAACAGGTAAGAGTCTGGTCTCTGGTACCACTCCGAACCACTTGCTTTCAATTCAGGAGATAAAAAAAAGGAGCACAAAGCTGTCCCATACCTTGAAGAAATATCCGTAAATGCTTACAGGATGGAAAGTGAATATATACACGTTTTTTATTATAATAATCCAATAACTCATTCTGATGATCTGGAATAAAAATTCAGGACGAGGCAGTAGCTCAAAATCAGAGCTAACAAGCAAGTGATAAAAATGAATTAAATGAGATGCCAGATTAATCATTTGGTCTTGTTTCCAGTCTCCTGTTGTGCTACAGTGACTTGAACCAGTGCCAACTGCTTGACTTGTTCCGAGGCTCGCCTTTTTGATAATGAAAGGACTATTTATGTATGCTGGGAAAGGACTGACTGCAATCCACTCCAGTGTGCAAACCACTCAAAAATTAAGAAAAACAAAAAACAAAAAACAAAAAAAAAAACAAGCATGGAAGGAAGAGAAAGGAAATTATAATTAAAAAATAATAATTAAAAAAAAAGCTTGTACGATATTGCCACTTTTGAGTGAAGTTTTGGGGTTAGATGAAGTGGTTGCATAGAGCCACAGTGCAACATTCATCCATTGTCCCCCTGAGCCGCTGGGCTCCAGCAGAGGGGGGCAATGGGCCACGCTGGGTGCCCAAGCAGCTCCAGCTCCAGAGAGCTGGACTGAAACTTCACCATTGGACCAAACGAGAGCAGTTGTATGGTGTGAGTGGGGTCTGCTTCCTTCATAATGTAGCCAGAGGTGCTCCTTATTTTGCTCTTTGTGTGAACTGGGACTGTTCGAGTGCCATAATTTGCGCTAGCCACGCTAACTGCTACAGCTACCAGGAAAAAAAAAGAAAATAAAGGATTTGCAAACTGGCATCTCATTTTAACTGTTTACCCTACTCCTTTACCTTGGATGGTCTCCAGTTTGGCTCAGACGACCTTTGAGATTTCAGCTTTTCTTTTTTCCATTCTGATAGTGCTTTCTGAGCGTGGCTTTCTTGCCACACAGCATATGGCAGTTCAGCGTTTGCAACAAGCAAGTTACCCCCAAAAATCCCTACATTTTTACTGGAAGCACCTGCTATCCATCAGCGAGTAATCCAGTTTCTGACAGCAGGCAGAAGCAGATAAATCCTTACGTGTTGGAGAACTGCTTTTGCCAAATAGTGCCGCTGAATTATTTTTTATATATAACAGAGTCCATTCATCTTTATGTAGCACTGCATTTCACTACTTGTCTTACCCCAGCGAGGAAGCGTAGTTACCTCCAAAGGGCTGTTTTGGACTGGGAGTCAATTGGAGTTCACCTTTGAACCATGGGGGAGGTAAAAAAAAAAAAAGGCAAATATGGGGCTTGTTACTGATTTTCACAGAGCCCTGTCATCCTGAAAAAGAAATTGCCTTGGTTTAGGTCAGTAATCACATGTAAGCAGATGCAGTGTTTCCTATAAGCAATGCGCTGGACTTTGTTATTAGGCAAAATTAAGCACTGAACGTGGCGATGCTTTGCCATAAAGCCATGAAAAATAAATAGAGCAAATGCTAAAGCAGTGAAATATTCTGTTGTGCTGGCCTCTGTCATGCAGATAAAACAAGTTGCTGGGTTATATATGGCATTCAGACTACTGTATTCACTGTTATATTAAAATCACAATTTCTAGCATTTAGATTTGTGTATAACTTTATTTCTGATCTCCCCCCGGCTATTTGTGGTGTCGGGGGCTATGTATTTTTCTCCCTGTATGGCTTCTCTTGCTTTTCCCAATGTACTTGTCCTCATAATCATTAGCCAGACTGATGTTGTCTCCTTTACCAATTCCTTTTAGAAAAGTTTGCTTGGTGAATGCTAACTTCTACTTGTGCCCCTGGGCAGTGGGGTGTGCAGAACTGATTCTGGTCCTCACTCACAACTGGATTTCTCCATCAGTACCCACTCTTGAATCCCACTGCTCTCAAACTCTTGCTTCTTTTCACTTAAAATGGGAGGTCAGCCACCCTTTTAATTCAGCTGGACGGCTGAAAGGAAGTGAAGAGAGAAAGCATTAAAAAAAGAGATGTCAAAAAACGTTTCATTTCACATTCTGTGTATTTGATACTACCATTAGCCTGATAGCTCGGCCATAGATACCATGAAAGGGAAATTCTGAAGATGTTTTGTGACTTTACAAAGCTCGTGATTAAAGGTTCTTAGCAATTTCCACGTTGGAATAACTCTTACTTTCTCAATCTGATAGAATTAATTACTTTCTCACTACGTTTTTCTTCGACTCGAGACGTTTTTTTACACGTCCTGTGTAATGAAGTAGTAGGGCCATAAGGAATGGATTCATCATCACTTACATCTATTAAACTACTCTTTGCTTTGCTGTCCAATTTTTTAAGTGCATGTCAATCAGGTGTCGTAGCCCTTCAGACAATACGTAACTAATGGAACAAGCCTGCAGAATTCCGAAGGGGAAAAAGCAAGACAGGACTGTAGGGAGTGATGCAGAGATTTCCAGCAAAGACTTCAGAAAGCAGGAACCTGAAGTTAAGCGGACCTTTCGCCATCAGCCAGCCACCTGCTGGAGTCCCAGCTGCATTTTCGGATTTTGGAAGCATAAGGCATGAATTTTTGACAGTTGTTGACCGACAAGGTTGAGGGAGGAATATTCAGATGATAGCCCTAGAGCTGGTGTCTAACACTAGTCCTCAGGCAATATTAGCGTTGAAATTAGGTTTTGGATCTTGCCCAGAGAATAGATGAGCTCCTTCTTGGCTTTGATTGACCTGATGCTAAAAGGGGGTATCGCCTCTAATATTTTATCTATTCAGTATATCTCTGTAGCGGCATTATAATTAGCTGTTAAACTATATCATATAGTTCATAAAAAAGACATATGGGCATCATTATTCAGTTCTGGGGGATTTGGCCGTGAGGGTAGGAATAAATATTAAAAAGGCTGTGCTCCTGGTGTTGGGTCATGGCTTCAGCCTAATTTGAAGCTAAAATTTGCCATTTTTCTTCCTTTTTTTCCCCCTAATTTTTTACTTGATCCCAATAAATCTGAACTCTTGGAATTAAGCCCTTCCTATTGATATTTTATAGGAGATCTCACCTTTTCGTCACGGCTTTGTGAGCAGGCACTTGAGGTTCCTAACACTTATTCAGAGGGTGTGAGAATAAGTCCGTGATCTTTCCAATCCCCACTGAGGCTGCTCTCACTCCTCTTTGCTAATCATGTGCACAGCCGTAGAAGTGATTTGACTCAGTCCCCTTTCAGGTTAAATAGAAAATGTTTGATGGAGTGTTGAGCTCATTGCATTATAGATACGACATAAATCCCACAAATGGACAGGAAAGATTTTTTTTTTTTTTCCCCACTCACAAATGAAAATTCCTTTTAGGTCTTTATGATCAGCTGCACTTTAAATGTGCCTGAATTAGGATGTCATTTTTCTTCTGCAGAAGCAAGTGATGGAAAACGCTGCCTCTGAAGTGGTGGTTTTGATACTGTGTCACCATGCTGTAACTTCAACCTTTTCAAGCTCCTTTGCCTTTTGCAAGACTATAAAAGTGCTGCATTTTTTTTTCCTATTGCTACTTCACCAAAAAAAAAAAAAATTGTAGCTGGAAATCCAAATTCTCATCTTATCAGTCTTCCTGGAGTCGCTGTCAGTGGATGCCCCAGAGCTAAAAACCACTTGGTTGTGCAGCAGAATTGAGCTTGATTTCATTTCCTCCTGCGAAGCTGTAAGGTATGCCCCAAACAGTCTGGAGTCTGGGGTTCAGGGAAAGGTCTGCACCGCAGGGAAACTGCTATTTCTTTGCTTCTTTGGGAAAAAAAAATAATAATAAAAAAATACTGCGTTCTCAATGTCAGATGTTTGGGGAGTAAAAGAGAAGAGTGAGGGAAAGACGTGGCAGGAAACATGCCTGTACAAAAAGCAGAAACTAAATATTGCCTGGACAGTCCTACAAATCCTTTCCATGTGCAGGTGAGCAAACAAGATAAAACTGAAGATTTGCAAAGCCAGTTTTAATAATATTAGGTAACAATCAAATAAGGGATGAAATCAAGGGGAAAAAAGGATATATTGGTATACGAGCAGTGAATCCTGGGTCGTGATAATCTCACATAGCAAGCGTTTGGGGCCTCAGTAGATACTGAAGTTACACTTATCCTTAGAAAGGTGAATATGGGAATAATGCTGTTACATTTCATGGGCTTGCTCTCGCATGAACAGACCTTTCTTCTTAGGATGGGATGGAAAACCCTCTTAAGAATTGCAATAAAAAGCAAAGTAGAAATTAGGCAAAATTTTGGCGTGAATTAATCAAATTTTGGAGGCATAAATTTAGAACCCTCTGGTGCTAGATTGATGTGTTTCATTAATCGTGTATAACTTATTCTGAACAATCAGTTTGCTGTAACTAATTAGCTATACAACCAAATTCAGGGTCCTTTTTTTTAATTTACCATTCACAATAAAAAAAACCCTAGTGCCAATATAAAACGCAAGTTAAAAACTACTGCTTCTAGTTTGAATTCAGTTGCATTTAAAGGCAAATCTGAACTCTTCTGTTAATAGGGAATGAAAATCCTTCTGGTCTAGAGATTTTTTTTTCTTATTTTAAAGGTGAGTGTAAATATCTGGGATTATGCACTCTCTATCATGCTGTACAGTAAGCATGGTCTGTAGATTCATGGAAAATATGGGAATGATTAATTCTTGCACACCTTATTCTGAAATCTTAGAGCTTTTTTGTATTGTTAGCTTCCAGATTAAAAAGCAAATTATTCTTTTATTCCTTCAGCCTTTACCTACCACCCCTTCAGTTCTCAAATGCTTTGTCTTCCATGTTGCTTTCTACGAAAACAAGCTTTCTCCGTTCAAGTGGGAGATATATTGACAAAGAAGTGTCATAAAAGGGTCAGTCCTGTCTATTAGAGGAACCTGGCCCTGGTGCAGTGAAGTTTAATTAGCACACGGATAACTTGAGACACCTGAGTTGTCTCATTAAAATTGACAGGGCGACTGGAAGGTGTAAAGTGAAGTCAGGATTGAGGTGCTGGTCTGGACAAGCGAACTGATTCCCCTTTGGTAGAAATGACCCATTTCAATAGAACATAGCACTGAATTCCATAAAAATAAAAATTAAAAATTAAAAAAAAAATTAAAAAAAATAATGTAAATCCAGAAGGAAAACTTCTTCCAGCCAATGAGTCCATTTTGCCCTAACAGTTATTTATCCCATGTATTATTGGTAGCAAATAGATTAAAAACCACGAAGAGCAGCTGAGACGACAGAGGAGCGTTATACCAAATCTCTGCCATGTTTCCACGTCTCTGAGCAGCCTGTGTTGGTTTTGTCTTGAAATGCCCTTTCCACAATCACTGTTTATATACCTGTTTTGAAGCCATGGCACGTAAAAAGGTGTGAAATTCATCAGTGCTACTTCAAAAACCTCCCCAGTAGGCAGTCCCAGTACTTGCTCGGTACTGTATTCTTGCAGGTAATTAAATGACTCCTTTCTCTTTCTGTGTTTTATTTCTCCTTTCGCTTTATTTCTCCTACTCTCAAAGATTCCTAAATTAAACTTTGTCTCTTTTTAGAACAATTTCCCTTGCGGAATGAGCCAAGCCTCTATTGATTATCACCTCAAAAGTCATTTGCAGAAACTCAATTTCACGATGAAAAATATTTTTTTTCCCCAACTATAATGTAAAACAGCAAAGGCTTCATATTTTTCATGCGGTTACGTCTTCTGCTCTCCTGAGAGGTGCCATGTTACTGAAAATGGGAGCGTTCTGTCATGGAGAAACAAGCAAGCTCCCTTATACACATTGGTCTCATCTTTATGTTTCAACTTCTAAGTCATTTAAACTGACGCTATTTTATAGGTGGAAAGATGCTGGTTAGAAAAATATGTGGTAAAGGTATGAGATGTGGGAGCAAGAAAAGATTATCCTTATTTAATTACATGTCTGACTTTACCTTCTGATTTCTGTAGCTTATTTTGACTTTTATGGTCCCGTTGTACAGGACACATCTTGGCACTTTCATTCTCCAAAAATCCTCAGTTCTTACGACAGCAAAGTGTATTTGCACCCCAATACATCGATCCGCAACCAAAAAGGGATGGATGAATAAGTGCAGCCTGCAAGATAAGCAACACGAGAGAAGGTTTTGGGGCAGATAATAGCCCAAACTGGCTGTGTTCCTTTTCACCAAAGACATTCCTGAAGCTGTGATTCATAGCTCCATATGGAAGCAACTCACAACAGCTTTTGGCTAAATCTTTAGGTAGGATCACCCGGACATGATGTGGGTAATCCTGCATCGGGCTGCCAAAAGATGGAGAGATGGAGAGATGGAGAGCGAGTATTTCTGTTCAATTAACACTACCCAAATGCAGGCAAAGCTTGCAAGGAAACCAGGATGGACAACAGCAGGATAGAAAAGACTATAACAGGATTTGGAGACTTTGCAAAAGGTATTTAAGCAGTTTGTTGAATAGCCCCAGAAATGCCTGAAAAGTGGCTCCTCCTTATGAATAAAAACATGAGCAGGAGCAGAGCGTTGAGGCAGTCTAGAAACCGCTGGCGAAACATCCAGGTGAGGCCAGTGAGGCAAACTGATAAACTGCAAATCTTATTAACAAAGCTCAGAAAGCTTTCCGCGAAATAGGAAGGCCGGAACAAATTTTGGTCAGCTTGAAACCACCTACCAGCAGAAGAGCTCCAGTGAGGACAGAAGGATTGCCAGCTGGAATTTTCCAGGGGGAGGTAACAAAAATGGCTTTGGGCGCTTGGCAGATGGAATCAGGCGTAAAAGACAGACGAAACCCTGCTTGCCCAACAGGGCTGCATTCATTTCTGGTGATGTCTGGGAGATGTTTGATGCATCAGCTGCATTATATCATATATATATATATGATATATATGTATACCCTCTCTGGAGAGGGTATAGCATGGCAGCCTCTGTGTTATTTATCAGTTATACCTAGTTAAAATTACTCTGTATAGTAATATCTTTTAGCAAGAACTCCCCAAACCATGAGTCCCCTAGGGTATAAGGTTGTCACTCTGAAATAAAACCCAAAGAACTCGTAGCTATGTTTAGGAGTCAGATGACTTTGCACACACACGCAAAATCCACACACGGGGATTTGCAGTAAGACTCAGAAACCTCGGATGCCTCCAGGATGCTCAGCTTCGTGGGGCTTCTCTTCTGGAAGATGAAGTTCAGGTGTTCTGTCAGATGGTAAAATCGCTGCGTGGGCCAAGAGAGAAACAAAGGCTCTTTGTGATCAAGAGCTGAAAAAGAGATTTTCGTCTCTGCTTCCCTTTTGGCCAGTATTAAATCCCTGTTGTGCTGGTGGCAGATAAGAGTTTTGGCATTTGGGATGGGAGACTCACGAGGACAAAGGGCATTAAGGATTGACAGGAGTGCAGAGCCACACAAAAGGGGGCAGTTCGCAGAGAATAATTGCCATGAGAGACCAAAGAAATCTCTGCTACACTCCATTTTCAGCTGCCTCTGCAAACCAAGTGATCTTCAGCTGCAGATCTCCTTCACGTCTTTGATATATGCCCTGTCTGTTGGGCTATTGTATATAAGCATTATATCATAATATAATATATCATATATCATTACATTATATAAGCTTCATCCCCCGTTTGGATATCTTTTATTGCAGTTCCCAAATCGATTTTAGGAGACTTGTCTGCAAATACCTTTCCTAATCCAAAATACTGTTTGCTTTGCTGAAAAACCTAAAGCAATAAAAACAACGATCAGCTTTAAATTAATTAAGTATGGAATACAGCATTTTGTTCCCCTCTGGAATCAATGGACTAAAATGGCTTCAGGTTAAAAACTGGAACCAGTAGCACATACACAACATCTTACTGCAAAGTCCTCTTCTCAGAGTTCCTCCAGTGTCCTGTCTGCTGTCACATTGCATTCGACGACAGCTGTATATATTTACAAAGAGATGACTATTAGAAAGGAAGGTAAAAAAATTTTTAAAAAGCCAAATGTCCTTTCTATAACCGTGGTCGGTCACTGTCTGATGTTTTACGGTAGATATGTCCTTCCTAAGCCCATTAGTGACCTCCGTGATGAACACATCAGCATGGTGAGCTTGATCCAAATGTGGACTCTGAAAAGAGAAATATTCCCTGTATAGATGATCACACAGACTCTTCGTCTTGGTCACTGGCAGTTAGTAAAGCCCTCCCAACACTTTGTCCAGTTCATTTTTTCCTGCATTCATGTCCTCGGGCTTCTACAGAGCATCCCAGGTAGGATCTTCACAACGCTTCGTAAGATGGCATTGCTGTTTACCTTGTTTCTGCCAAAATTTTCTTCCCTCATACATCTGAAGATCGTAGTTGGTTTCTCCGAGGCACGTCTCCACTTGCAAGCTTGTGTTGAGAGGTGTGCAGGCTCTTCTCTTCCCTCGTTTCCTGCTATCAGAGCCAGCAGAATTTGCAGCAAAACTTCCCGTTCTTCTCTTTCAGAGAGGTGACTCATTCCCAGATAATTTTAGACTCCTAATGAACGGGTGTCTGCTCCGTGCCAGCCTTGTAAGCTCACTGTGCAGCCAAAAAAAGAGCGAGAGGGTCTTCTGAAAGACAATTGATCCAGCCTCTCCGTGGACTTTGGAAGGTGTTTCCTTCCGCAGATTGTCAAGGGAGATGGAAGGAGCGGTGAGGACTCATCCCTCACTTTTAACAGCTGAAGTGCTGCTGTGCACATCCCAGTCCCCTTGCTGGGGAAGGTCACCAGAGCAGCAGCTAGGCAGAAAGGTCTGTGCAGTTCTCCTTGTGTTGTTACAGCTCCAGCTGTATTTCCGACCTTTTATAGTAATAGATGCCATAATCACACACCCATTTGATGTACCAAAATGTTGTTTTGGTCCTAAATCCAGATCTCGAGGAACTCCACCCGTAGTCGTCTTTAACTCCAGTCCTTTTCCATTAAGCACGATTTCTTGCCACCTCTCCATAAAGTAGCTCCTTTCAATTTTTGCATTCGTCTTCATTTTCTTAAACTCTCATTGAATGAATGCCAAGTAGCTCTCCCAAGGTACTGCTATCAAGAGGATGGACGCTGCCTTGGGTTTATTTCACGTCCATCGTCATATCTCTTGGCCTGATACGCAGAAATAAATAGGTTTAGCAAACTGCCTCTTTGGGGCTGACTCTTCTAATTATGAATTAGAGGCATTGCTTTTGAAGACTGCTGTAAAACATTTGCTGGAGAACTTGAAATACACGGCTCTGCACAAGGAAATCGTCTCTGCTTCATTTTAGTGACAAACATCACAATTCACCTGTTGCTTTTGAGAGCTAAAGGGCAAAAAGACGCCCAGGCTGAACTTATTAATCATTATTACAGCTTCTCATTAGCAATATCCAGGAGGGAACATCTGTCTTTGCGCAGAAAAGAGGATCTTTAAGTTCAATTACTACAAATAATGAGTCACATATGAGAAACATGGCTTTTACCACAGGATTTACAGGAGTACAATCGAAACGTAGTCTGCATTTCACTTGAGCTCCTCGCCATCACAACAAATATTTCCTTCTCCACGAGCCCATGAAAACCAAGCAGGCTGCGATGTGAAGCATCAGAAAAGCCTATATATATATATATATATTTATATATTTATTTATATTTATATATATATATATATAAAGGTATATATATTGGAGGTAACAGAGCATCAGGAGGACAAAAAGGGAGGGAGAGGGGTGCCCTTCTTTGGAAATAAGCCTTTTTATTAAGAAATGAAAGTGAGAAACATTCCCTTCTTAAAAAACTGATTTGAATGTGCATCACTTAGGAGATTGAATCTCTGGGGATAGCTGCTTCTTCTCTGCTTACTCTGAGATACAGAGAAGTTTGAAGGGCCAGTTATTACGGTTTTTTTTTAGCGATTAAACTGGAGCTGGAAGGGTGAGTGTATCTCGGTGGTGATGTCTTTTAGCTCATATTAAGCTTTCACACTTTCCTAGCTCCAGCTATGAAATTATCTGAGATTCTCAGCCTCAAAGAAATTGTTTGTGAGTCTCTCCGTGTTCCTGCCCTTGTCTTGCCAGTATTTGCTGGAGCTCTCTCTTCATGAACATGCTGTCGGCAACTCGATTTAGGGAGGCATTTTGTCCTCTCTTCTGCTCCACGGTGCTTTCCCTGCCCTAAACTAATTTAAAAAAAGCACAATTCTTTGAAATAGAGGAAGATTAATCTGCAGTTCTTGTCTCCTGGCTATTCGCTTGGGCTGGAAGGAGCAGAAGGCTGTCACGGCCACGGTGATTTGTTGGGATTTGGGGAGCCCAGCGCTGCTCCATCTGCAGATGCTGCCTGCTGGGGAAATTCTCCAGGTAGCTCCAGTCCTGGCTCAGAAGCTTTGCTTTAATGACCTGTTAATGATCTATAAGAAAACAGAGATTGTCAGGCGGGAGGAAGGGAAAACAAATGGGTGTTTAAATTTAGGGTTGATGGGAAGGTGGTTTGGTGTTGTATGGCAACTGGGTACTTCCAGAGACAGCTGAACTGGCAACAGCAATAGAAAAATGGCAATATTTAATAAATAAAATAAGAAAATATTCTATTATGAATAGAATACAATAGAGTACAATAGAAAAAGGGCAAACAGAATACAATAGAGTGCAATAGAAAAAGGACAGGGAACTGGGTGAAGATCACAGTGGAGGAGATATTTAGAAAAAAAGCTATTGGGCTAGGGTTTGTTATTTATGATTTTTTTTGATCCTTCTTTTAAGCCGTAGCTTTAGGGGGAGCAGGCACGCTTGAAATGGCCGTCCCCACATTCAGCCTTAAATCCACGATGCGTTGTTTCAATGCACCATCTCACTTGGGTTTTGCAAGGTGACTTGGGAAGTCCCTTCCTGTCAGTAAAGAAATCTCTTTTGATTTTTCTTTTTCTCCTTCCGAGCTGGAATGAAAAGTCAGTAAAAAACTTTTTTTCAGAGAGAGATGAACTACATTTTTTTTTTCAAGCTTGCTCCATGACCCGCCTGGAGGCCGGCGCTTGCCCTGAGGGAGTTCGAAGCGAAAATTGTCCCCTTTTTCATAGCGATATCTTCTTAACGTGCCTTTTTTTTTTTTTTTTCCTCCCTTCAGGGCCTAACCTTCCCAAGGCTCAGGTTAAAACAGCATCCCTCGGCTTGGCAGGAAAAGCAAGGTCACCCCTGCTGCCCGTCTCGGTGCCCACGGCCCCGGAGGTCTCGGAGGAGGGCCACAAGCAGACGGAAGACTCCTCTAACGTAAGAACCACCTTTAACAGACAGCCTCATCGCAAAGCTCATCGTCGTCAAGCTATATTCTCTAATCCCCTATCCGCACGTTAATTTTTCGATAATGGCCTCTGCCTCCTCACCTCGGGCAGCAGGCTGCAGCTGAGAGCTATTAGGAAGGCCGTAAAAAGTTCTGGCAAGCCAGTAAAACTTTTCCGGGGACTTTAATGGACTTCGGAGCGTGTGATAAAGGGGAGAAGCGAGCCCTTAAATTCCCTGCTAATAGCAGCCACGGGACAACTCACACAGCCTCTCCTGAGCTGCTGGAGATAGCGGGAGAGGAGAGGGAGGGGGGTGAGAACCGCGATAAGGGGAGGAAATAATTTTGGCAGGAAAAATGAGTACATAGTAATACCCGATAATGGTGGGAAAAATAACCCCGAAGAAGCAGATAAGTGAAACTGAAAAGATGGGGAAATTAGAATAATCTTTTCACTCCTATTAGGGCTCTCTGAGAGAAAGGTCTCGCACGATCCGGGAGACAAAACAGTGCAAAAGAAAAGGAATAAGGGGAAGAAAAAGCAATATTCTAAATACATGTTGTATATCACCTCTTTTCATCTACTCACGCCGGAGGATTTCTTGCTAGGCACTACAGCAGTGATCTGTGCCACGTCTTGGTTTTACATTTTCAACCTGGCTAAAGGAAGAGGCAGAATTTGCATCGGGTGTGTGTACGGCGGGATTTGGCCTGCTGAATATGGGACAGCAGCGTTTGGTTCCCGTTCATCATTATCAACAACGTAAAAACATAACCTTAGTCTCCTGCTGGAGGGGAATGAGAAGGACGGGGCCCTCCTTGGTGAGAGGCTCACCTCTTAACCCCAGAGAGGCTTTGCTGCAAGCTACAGCCTACCCTGGGCCACTCCGGGTCCCTGGGGACATCCCTGTCCCTGCCACATCCCAGGCTTTGGGTGGGGGGCTTCGTTTTCTGTCCCCTCCAGCTTATTTGCGTGTGTTTGTTCACCTGCAGGTTTATGAACAGGACGATCTGAGCGAACAGATGGCCAGTTTGGAGGGGCTAATGAAGCAGCTCAACGCTATCACAGGCTCAGCCTTCTAGGAGCTGGTGACGGATAGATAACGATCCAGGAGCACTGCAGCATACCAGGATTTCACGCACACCACCCGCCTACATGACCCCATAAAGTCGTCTCGTTCCCGGTACCACTCCTTCAGCGCAAGGAAGGTTCCTGCAAAGTCCTTGGAGGAAAGATAAAAAGAAGAAGAAAAAGAAAAAAAAGGATAGTAATGGAAACGTTACGGAACTGTAGATCTGGCATCCTGAAGTGATGAAAGCGTGGCAAGACGAACGACGCCATCGCCGCAGAGTCGCAGCTGATGCCGCTGGATCGCTCGTTTTGATCTCCTAGTCTTCGTAGAGCTCAAGTTGTCCTGACTAACTCATGTTTTACTCCGTAGAGGTCTGTAGCTTTTCGTATAGCTCTAGTCTTACCTCACGCAAGTCTGGTTTTAAGCATAGGCCATGCCGTTAAGCAGACAGCGTCGTAGGTCAGTCTTTTGTTTTTCTACGTAATTACTGACTACAGAAACACCCGTAGCAAATAACCACGCCAAAATGTTGGAGCTTTTCCCAACAGCACAAACGAGAAGACAAAATACTCATTTATTTTGTCGCTGCGGCCCCTCATCTCGCACGAGTGCCGGGTATTAGCGAGTTGCTGTAAAAATGCAGCCATTTTAGCAAGCCTTTGGAAACTGACCGAGGAATTAGGAGGGTTTCTCCAAAACCACCTTTCCTGGTTGAGATGGGCTCCAGGAGAAAAGCAAGCGAGGAGCGGTGAGCAGCAGGACACGGGGAAGTCTTCGGTGATCCCCTCTCCCTCTGGTCCCGGTGCTTTGGCTGTTTATTGACAACTGGCTGAATCGAGTAAATTTTGTGTGCACACATTTTATTGCTAAATTTTCAGCTGCATTCAGAGCTAATCCCTGTTTATGCAGCTGAATCACCAAAAGGGAACTGATTTGCATATTTATCAGTTAGGAGGCTGCAAAACCCAATAAGAGAGTTTCAGATGAATTATTCCATTCAGCTCTGCCTTTGATTTCAAGCTTGAGTGGGTCATAATTTTAAAAGAGCATGGAAAGGATAGGATCTTTACAACCTAATAGCTCCTTTTATTAGGTGGGTAATTAAATGTGAATCTCCGAATAAAATATTTTGAGTAAAATGGCACTGCAACAGAAGTAATAATTCAGATTATTTTCTACAGCCCCGTGCTGTAAAGGAAAATCAGATGTCAAGGAGGAATTCGAATGCTTCATTAGGAACTCCAGTGTGTTTGTGAAAACGCTCCTTAAAAATGCCTTGTTATTCAATTTGCTAAGATCTTAATGAAATATTTCTGGAGAGTAAGGAAATCCTGTGTGTACGGGCAGCTGAGCTTTCCAGCTCCGAGATTCGTTGCCAAAAGACTCTAGTGAAAATAAACTGCACAAATCTTCCGTGCGGAAAACCCTGCTCAGCTGTGAGGACCTATGAAATCACTACCTCCATTTTCACTCAGAGAAAGAGGGCTTAATGCAGCTTTTGAGTAGCTCCCCTTCGATATTTGCAGAGATTGACATTGTTTGAAGTGGGAACGTAAGGTCGGATCTGACTCTCCCTGATCCTTTAGAAAATACCTGTTACCCTGGGTTTGCAGCGGGCTATCTGGGAACGAAAACTGCTCCAGGACTTAAATCATAGGACATTAATCCAGAAGCAAGTGTCTAACCATCCAAAACTGCCTGATGAGCCGCCATCGGGTTCGCAAATCGGGTTTGGTTTGGTTTGGACACAACCGTTGGGGTGTCCAGGCGCTTTCTCTGAACGTTTTGGTATTGATCTTCCTTTCCATTTAGTTCAGGCATCAGCACCAAAGCCCCTCAAAGTCTGCAGGTTGATCTGGCACTGCTGACGGTTCGAAGCATATCTATTTCCAGACTTGGCCCATTTAAATCAATAAGCTCCGCGCCGAAAGGGGTCTTCGTGTGCGCCGTCTCTGGGAAGGGACAACCCGATCAGCTCAGCCCGAGCAAGGCCCAACAACTCCCCTTCCCCCTTTTTTAATAAATGAGCAAGAAATTTCAATTTACGTTCAGCATATCTCAGTAAAACTAAATTATCCCATATAAGAACATCAACTTTCTGAAATTGTGTGTTTTTCTTTTCCCAAATCCCAGAAGGTTGGGCACAGCTGGCTGCCTTCCTTCTGTTCCTTTTGCCTGTTGTAGCGGGGCCCTTGACCTCCTCTGAGCTACGTGACCCTAAAGTTGGGCGTAGTTATCCCAAGGAGCCTCGGAGATGGTGCCAACCATCTTTTGAAGATGATTTTTAGGATGATTTTAATAAGATCCCTAAGGGCTGAAAAGCTAATTAGCAAACAACTCATCCTATACGTGAACTGCGTTACTTGCAAACCCCAAATGAGTGTTTTAGCACAAAACTCTTACATTATAGTTTGCTGATGCTCTATTTATTTGCAGTGAGCTCGGCTTTGGATTTCGACACGTTCCTCAGCTGTCAGAATCCTTACAGCCCGTGACTGTCTCAGCCGTGGCCACTCCCGGAGCAATGCAATGAGAAATCTGGCAAGGCATGACAGGCTCGTGAAGCTCAACGGGAGCAGGGGAGATCATTAGCTAATCAGTGCGATGGGGCTGCCGTGAACAGGTGAAAAACAGACGAGCAGGCAAAAAAGATATTTTTTTTTTTGTCCTCCTAGACCTAAAACTTGGAGCAATATCAACGGCTCAAAAGGCTCAGGGCTCCCCAGCTCAGTGGATTTGTCTGGCAACTGCTTCGATGTTCACTTCTGGTTGAGAAGTTTCAGTCCCTTTGTGAAGCTGTTTATTTTTTGGAAGGGGAAGGCCGATGTTCTTGCATGACCCCTTGGTTACATCACGATCTGGGGCCGGCCATCGGGTGTCCCTTCTCAGGGACCAAGCACACGGCTTGGGCATTACCCCAGGGGCATTTAGAAGAGCATTTGGGCAAATATTTTTGACGAGGACCATCGTATCCTTGCAATTTTCACAGGAGCATCTTTTCACTAACCCCTTCCCAGAGCCAGTTTTTTAAAAACGGCTTAGGTAGGACTGCTGCATCTCCGGCCCAATTCCCTCCTCAGCATTTTGAAGGACTAAATGATTCTTTAAAACATTTCTCTGGAGCTGCCGGGCATGTTTGCAGTGCACATTCACAAGCTCTGACAATTTCTGCCAAAACACACGACGCAAGCCAGGAAACACCAGGCAAAATGATGGCAGGGATGTTAGAGTTGTTAGTGACTTGTTCCCATGGGGAAGGAAGGGGGTGTGCGTACAGCAGTGCCCTCACAGAATCCTTCCAGCCCATGGGAAGTGTTGGGAATTTTAATCTACAGCCAAAGCTGAAGGTTTAACTCCTGCTGTCGCTCTCCAAGAACCCGTCCCCAGGACCACCGTCCTTGCACCCAACTCTGAGTCCTGCAGACGCATCAGATCGTGTGTGGCTGCTTGTGAAAGCTGCCGTGAACAGGCAGCAGCACCCTTGGTACAAAAAGTGCAGATGTTGGCGGGGTGAAAGCCAGCAGCGTCACCCAGTTGTGCATTAAATCCAGAAAGAGGTGTAGGGAAGGAAAGTGCAAGCAAGGCGAATGGCAAGCAGAAGGTGGCTGAGCTGCAACCCCTCGATCTCATTCCTGAAATGGGTACCTTGGAAACTGGAGGAACCAAGCTTTTTTCTTTATTTTTTTTTTTCTTTATTTTTTTTAAACCAATTAAAGCCACTTCATTGGTGATCGGCGATCGCTTTTCCCGTCAGCTTTGTTTCCCCATTAGCTACTAAGTGTCCTGGTGTCGAACTGGATTCCCGGAGGTTCCACGACCTTTTTCTTTTTTTAAACTTCTCAGCAAAAAGCATCGAACGCATCCTCATCCTGATCTTTGTGGGCTGGAGAACACAACACGGCCCACACGTCACGAGGTGGCACAAGCCCGCAGGCTTCACCGTATGCTGTACACGTATTTGGAAGTGCGAGGAAGCAACGCCGGTAGAAGGAACAATGCTGTTTTTATTATTGTAAAATAGACCTGGCAATTCCTACATTTGCGAGTTGCCACCACGTTCGGGACGGGGCGGTTGGGGGGGGGAGGGCGGACCTTTTTATAAGTAATATTTAATTTATTATTTCGAGTGTTTTCTTTGGGATAATTTATGGGACGAGGGATACCTGGCTGGAAAACCTAAAGCAGGCTGTTAAAGCTGCAGTGTGCCCACGGCCCCGCGCGCCGGGCTCTGGCACCGCGTCGCTCACCCCGAGCGGGAGCCATCGGGAGGGTCGGGCATCGTGACCGTGGCTGTCGTGCACACACGAACTCCTAAGTTAATTAGCTGGGAAGCGCCGGCCCCAGCCTGCTAATTAAATGCTCTGACACTGGTGAAAGCAGTGCCGACTCGCCATTTAAAGGGCTTCGCAAGGTAATTCAAAAATTCTTAGCAAACTAGTGATTTGTTTCTCTGATAGAAATGGGTAATACTACAGCTTTAACTAGCCTTAGTTTAAAAAAGAAAAAAAAAAAATCTTGTTGTTACAAAAGGCCTAAAGATGGCATTTTGAGCCTATAAACAGTTTCTTTAAATTGTCAGACTCTAGCATTGTTAACCAAATTAGAATAGTGACTGCAATATTTAAGTGTAAATCTTGTTCTATGAGAAAGGGAACTTGCTTACAGTTTAAAAAAAAAAAAGACTGTTTCTACACACAATCTTGTATACTACTACATGAAGAAAAAGGGGGTTTTGTAATGCACTGTAGAACAGTCTCATAATTCATTTTTTATAGAAATGTTATTCCAATGGTGCATTTTTTTGTTTAATAAATAAAGTTTTGATACAATTTCCCTCTCTTGGTCTGGTACACTGCATAGCAAGCACCAGGCATCGGTGCCCACACCGCAGAGCAATGCCACAGCCCCCTGCCTCTGCTGGCTCCATCCCCCCCCCTCATTGCTCCCTCCTGAGCCACGTGCAAATGCAGTTTGCAACTTGGGGGCAATTTAAAGTGAATATTTGGGTACGTTCTGGATGCCGCAGGGGTTGCGTCAGTGTGGGGGAGACACCACCAGAGAGGAAGTCTTCTTGCATGGAAAGACGTGGCGCCACCATGCAAACAGTTGTGCAGGTAGGTACCTTCAAACGCTTAGGAACTGGCCCCATACTGGCTAGACAAAAAGCCTTCTGGCCTTGGCTTTTTACTGTCGCCAGCATGCAGAGTGCTAAAGCAGCTGCAGCGACTGCTCCGCGGGACTGGGTGGGCTGCCCAGCGCTTTCCATGTCCCTGAGCTGCCTGTGATGGGCTTCCAAGACGCCCTTCCAGCTATTTCATTTCACAAGCTATTTTCCATCCGTAATGAGCAGCTGGGATTTGGATTTGTTTCTGCACCCCCACCTCCCATCGCACCCAGTTCCTGCTGCTGTTTCTCAGCTGGTTGCTCCACACCAGAAGTGCCAGCACCAGCTTTCCCCCAGCTCAGAGCCCAGCGATTGCTGAGCGTGCGTGCCCTGCCCCTCACAGGCATCGTGGCTTAGTATTAAAGTAATTGCAGGACACAACCAGCCTTTAAAGCTATCCAAAATGCTGCTAGGTGACACCAAAAGGGACATGAGCAACCTCAAAGCACGTCAGTGCTGAGCCCTAAGTGCTCAACAAGTGGATTTTCACAACTATCCCCGCTCTGCTTCAAATCCCTCTTGGGCCTGAGAAAGATTTCAGCCAGCATCTGGTGGTTCGATGGCATTTAGAAACCTCCCAGCCTGGGCAGCACGAGGCAGGGAGAGCTTCTTGCAAGCTCTTTGGTCTGGGTTTTACTGATGTGTCATCAGAGGGGTTCCTACAGACAAGTTAGAGTTTTATTATGTAAGGTTTGCTGTCAGAGAAAAGGAACCTACAGCTGCAATTTAATTCACTTCCTGAGTAAGAAGTTAAACCTAGGAGGAAACCCACCACAGTAAACAGGCTTTTGTGTGTCGGGGGCATCGGTCTGCTACACCCGCTGCTGCCAGCACAACAAATCCCACGGAATGGAAACTGGAAATGGGAAATGGGGCTTTTGCAAGGCAAATCGGAACGGCCCCAGCCAGAAGAGGCACTGAGCCAAAATGCTTTCCTGAGGCTGCGCCGCGAGCAGGCCTCGGTGAGGCCTAGCTGGGAAGGACACTTTTCTGTACCTTGTGCCAACAGCCCTCACTCAGGCACTAATAGGTGGCTTCTCCCTTGATCAGGGGAAGCAGGGACAAGTCCCCATTCTGAGGAAACTTTTTGCTTTGCCCTGAACCCGCTGTCCACCACTCGCTTCAGCCCCCACACGTGTCAGGAGCACAGCGCGCGTTCAGTATCATGCAAACTCCCTGGTGCACCCATATTTCTTCCTTCACACAAAGCTGTTCTTTCTCGTCTAATTTGCAGAATTAATGGTAAAGTGATATTTTGTGTGTGTCATCATTCTCAACTTTCAGGGCTGCATAACTAAATGTGACTCTGGGAAAGAAATTTCTTTTCTTCTGCTGCAGTTTGCACTTTCAAGGTCTTTTCCAAAGAAAACAGCACGTTTTATGGGCACACAGATTTCATGTTTATTTCTAAAATTTAATACTACTTTATGAACACTGAAGCCCTTTTTATGCTCTTGGCACAAGCGTTTTTAATATGAAACGACTTTTTTTTTTCCTAAACTACAAGCAGTGGCAGGTAACAAATCATCACATCAATGAGCGGAGAGATTTTTGTGCCTAAAAGAGAAATAAGAAGTTATCCCTGGAGTTAGCTAGCAGTATTACTCCTGCTTTTGAAGCGGGTCGAAACCTGACAGTCTTGTACGACTGCAAAGGAGAGCGCGACAGAGGCGGGTGGGATCTGATCCAGGCTGGTCAGCCAAATTGAAAGCTAAGAAAACTGTTCAAGGGCCCCAGATGTAAACTTTGGGGACTTTTCTCCTTAAGGTACTTCCTAAATGTTCAGTTCTGCTCTGTAGGAAGGGAAATGCCCCTCAAACGCCTCACTAAAGAGCCAAAGCTGACCCCTCAGTGGGCCTTGCCTCCTCCTCCCAGGCGAGCACGAGCCCGGCTCCTGGGGCTCCCACTGCTGCACCCCGATTTGAGCAAGTTGGGTCTTTGACACATGTGAGGATCCAGGAGGAAAATCTGGGGGATTATTTTTGTGCTGGAGTCCTTGAAAAACTCTATTTGGGGTTGTCAGTGGGGATTAACGGGAGACCTTTATAGTATACCACGTTTAAGCACAGAGAAATATGGCTGTAGGGTAAACCAACACGTGATGGATTGCATGCATTGAGGCTTAAGTTTGAATTTAAAATGGTGGCATTCTAATAAATTTATCATGGTTCAGTATTTTATTGGTCAGGTGGGAATATTTTGCTTCGTGCACAAAAAGATGTCAACCTCTCTTGGGGCCAATAAATTACGTCTGTTTGAGCTTTTCATTTAAGAAAATAATGTTAGCAGGGGGAATATAAATCAGCGGCAGGTTTAGAAGAAAGTGTTGTTAAATGTTTCACTTTAAGTCAAACTGACTGCCGTATCAATGGTGGTTTTGGCCTGAAAACCGTTGTCTTTAGTGTTTATCAGGAGTAATTTCCACATGCGGTGTGTGCTCTGGGGCCGTGTGGTCTTACCTGGGGCAGGCAGAGCCTCTTGGCCATGCCAGGCTCCTTTCTGCTGAAGCCCTGAGCCACAGCTCGGTTTACAAAGCCCATCATAAAAGCAGTCCTTTATTTTCCTTTCAAACACCAGAAACTGTTGATTTGAGGACATTCTGGTATTTCACTGAAACATAATGCATTTTATGGAATATGGTCAGGAAATTATCACAATGTTTTATTTCAGTCTTGCTTCAATGCGGTGAAGTATTTGCCTGGGCTATAAATATTTTGACTTTTTTTTTTGTGTATCCTGCTTTAAAGCTACATATGTTCCAGCTGATATTATAATGCAAAAGCCCAGGCATAAAACTCAGAAGAAAATGTTCTGACTTTGCTGAAACATAATGCGAGTAAATCAAATACCTTCACAATATTTCCTTTTAGAGAAAGCTATGAATTTTGCATTTTTCACCCCAGCTTGGGAAGCAACCAGGTTTTTGGCTCCATTGTGGAATTGCAATGCAGCCTGCCAGCAGCCTTAAATCAATATGCTCCGCTACGCCTGCCTGCGCCGCTGCCCCAGGCAGACGCTCCCTATTTAGCAACCGAGCTAAAAAAAGCAAACAGCCTGCTTGGTGTGTCGCGTTACCCCCTGTTTTGTTGGGTTTTACTGCTTCACCAAACACCTGTGCTGATGCCTGGGCTTCATGCTGAGCTGACCAGCCATCCCTCGGGACGGAGGTGGTGGGCAGGGCTCAGCGGTGCTCTCCTGCTGCAGCTGCGGGCAGCAGGTCCCTCGGCATCCAGCTTGGGCCTCCAGTGTGCCCCCAGAAGCCCAGGCAAACAGCTGGAGGTGATACGGGACCTCTGATATCCCCCACCCCCACTGCCGGGACAGAGTGATCAAAACTATCTGTGATTTCTTCATGGTCCTGTGGGGGAAAAAAAAAAATAATAATAATAAAAAAAAATTATATATCCTATTCAGCTGGCAGTGAAAGGTAAGGAAAGTGAAAAAATGACTTATTAGGATTTTACCTTGCTTTTTCTCTCAGGTCTCCCATTTCTTTTTCTATATTTTTCTTTTTCTCCCCCTTTTCTATAAATGTGGAGCGCACAAGCAAACCCCAGCTCCTCGACATGTGTGCCAAAGCAAGGCCCCGTGTGTTTGCCTGCGTGAGGAAGGATGCTGCCCCACTGCTTTCCTGCCTTACAGGACTTCGTTAGCGCTGAAAAACCTGGGAACAAGGCAACGGAGACGTCATTAGGTGCTGCAGGAAGAAACCACAGCCTGACTTCAAAAATCGCGGCACCATGGGGAGGACCTGAGGGACCCCCCCCCCCCCCCCCCAAGGCCAACCCACCCACAACACAGCGGCTTAGAGGCAGTGTGGAGGGCTCAGGCCTCACCTGGTGGGACTGAGCAGATCCCCTGCCTCACCCCAGCTTCTTCCAGCCGCCGACCACCCTCACAGTGGAGAATTTTCCCCCCGTGAACCCAAATCTCGCTTGTGGTCCCTGTGTTGTTCATGCTGGCTAAGCGATGGCCCAATGCATCCGCAGAGCAGCTGCAGGAGGCTTTTATCTCCCTAAAACACAAGGTGTTCTTCTTCACAGATGCACTCGCTAGTCTTACAAGGTATCTAGGGGGGAAAAGTGTACCCGAAAGGACTACATTTCCATGCCCTTTAATTCAAACCAAGTCTGTCTTGGTGCAGCACAACAAAACAAAAGAGGCCCTACACCTTCATTTGTTTCCCTTGCAGGTCATTTTTCAAGCGAGAGGCCTAGAGAACGGTGAAGCCGTCATCTGCTTCTCCCAATGCTCCGCTCCTGAATAGTTTAAAACATTCCAACGCCAGCCACATCAGCAAGCAGCAGCGCAGCGGGGATCGATCACCCTCGTGCCCTGCAGCACCACCGAGGGATGCTCCAGGTGCTCCATCTTCGTCCCCGGGATGACGCGGGCTTTATGGAGAGCCCTTCCCCTGACGGGCGCTGGAGGGAGGCTTTTTTTTTTCCCCCCCTCTCCTTTTGAAGCCTCGCTGCTGAGCCTGGGAACGAATCTGCCGCTGATTTGTGTGGTACCGGGGTGCCGAAAGTGATTGCTGCTTCATGAGATAGACGGTGCAGGGGGTGATCGCTGGTCAAGGACAGAGGGCTGAGGTTCGCCCCATCGGACGTCCCTCGGCAGAGGCAAGGTCTCGAGTAGGGCTGTGCGTTATGGCAATGACCAAAATCCTATTAGCAGATATATTTGTGGAGGTGAGGGGGTAATAAAAGGAATGCAAACTAGCTGCAGAACTGCTTCAGATTGATATTAGGTCGAAATTAAAGAAAAATAATAAGCAATTTGAAAGAGCCGGGCTGTTATTTATCACCCCTGCAGAGTTAAGCCAGGTAATGTCATTGCACTTAGCTTAATGCCGCAATAGAGGACATTTTTATGTTTGAAAAATCAGGAAATAAATATTCAAATGCTGAAATCAAGTAATTTGTGAAATGGCCTTAAAAGAGGTGTCATCCACACTCTGACTGCAAGCAGCACCACTCAGACTTGGCAGGGGGCTCCTCATGAGGGAGGGATGTGAAGAGCTGAGAAAAACATGACAAAAAGACTAATTTAATGGATTAAAATAATCAGAGCAGCAGCAGAGGCTTTGTCCTTTTTGACTGTCAGAGAAGCTTTCTGTGTGGAGATGGCTTGAACCCCCATCCCAAAGAGCAATGAGCCCCACAAACTGCGATTCCAGTTAAAAAAACTTGTTTTATCCACAGGGTTTCATGCAAAATGCATAAACGGTTCTCAGACTGACAAGCAGACTTTCTGCCCGCCGGCTTTGAATCCTGCTCTTTGACATCCTGAGTGAGTGATTTCACCCCCGAGTTTGTTTGTGGCGTCTGAAAAATAAAGAGCGAGCCCCGCTCTGTTTTTCAGAGAAAGGCTGCCCTCAGGAAGGGGCTTGGAAGAGCTGGAATTGTTTCCCAGCTTCAACAAATGACGTGTCTGAGCTCCAAAACAGCTGCATTAAAATTTCCCTAACCTTGGCAATGCCCATTAACCACGTCCTCCTTTTGCAGAGTGATTTTTGTGGCTGCTGCTGTGGTGAATCATGCTACATTTTGTCCTTACCCCAAACACCAGATCAGCCAAGCAAGCCCCGTTCTCAGCATCGTATTAAATACTTGGTTTGTGTTGCTCTCTGCTTTTGACCAGGAAGACCTTCCCGACAGAACCGCTTCTTGCTGAGAAATATGGATTCGTGGGCAAGCCCTGGCTGAACAGCAGGCTACTCTGCAGGGCTCTGCAACCAAAACGAGTCAGGGAAATAAGAGAAAGACGACAGCTCTGTGCTTACCACTGCAGCCGGAGCTGGACCCCGTGCCCTGTTTCGGGCCGTGGCTGTCAGCAGCTCTGTGCCTCTCCATGGGCACCCTCTGTGCATTCCCCCAAATCGCACGGGAGCCTTTCCCTGCCCACCATCATCTTTTCCATGAAAACCTTCTGAGGCGGAATGGGGAAGGCTATAAAATGGTGAAAAAATACAAGAAAAAGCCAATGTAATGGCTGTGGATTAACTTGTATGCTAATTTTAAGTGTCTGGGCATAATTTAAAAAAAAGGGGGTGGTTTATCTGATTGAACAATTACACCCTCTCTCAAACCCGTAAGGAAATGTTGGTTCTGTATTTGGGAAATGCCAAATTTAATTTATAATGCTTGGATCGTGAAAAAAAAAATCAAAATAAAGAAGAGGTAGGCAGGTAAAATTCAGTATCGCTGAATTGTTATGACAAAGCACTACCCAGCCTTCCCGCACCCTGTGCCAGGCGTGAATATTCTGGTAGGCGAGGAGGAGCAGGGAGGTCCAGGAGCTCTTTTGGGGACAGCCTAACCATGTCTGTTCCCCGAGGCTGGAGCCTCCCAGTGCTGCTTGGCCGGCCCATAGGGACAAAAATGGGGCCAGGGATGGGGAGGGGGTGCAAGGGTGGGACCGAAGTGGGCACCCAGGGCACTCACACGAGGCACTGGAGCCCAGGAAGTCAACAGCTTGCAGGGTCGGGGCACGAGACCATCTCCAAAATTAGGTGCCTTTGATCAGTGTTTGTAAACACACGCATTTAACTTTCCAGCTCACCAAGTTTCATTAAAAAAGAAAGCCTGAGTAAGTGGAAACAGCTTTCTATAGCCACTAATGAAATTGGATGAAGATAATAGGGTCTTGTCTGAATCATTACACTTTTCCTCTGTAATTTGTTTTCCCACAATTTCATTATTCAAAACTCTGCATACTTGTCGTATTCATTAAAAAAGAGGGCAAGAGACAAAACCTTAGCACCGAAGAGAAAAAAAAAAAAAAAGATAAAGCTTGTCATGGAGAGAGTTATTTTTGCATTGTAAGAACTGTTTTTCTTTGTTCTTGGGAGTCTTGAGATACAGTTGGAAAAATGGATTTACTGGGGCTGGAAACAACTCAGTTTTATCTCTCACCATCCAAAGCACCAGTGAAACCGACGATGTGAGACTGCCCAAACTAGCCACCTGGCAATGCCGACAGTCTGCTACAGATCCAGAAACACTAATTAAAAAGGTATTTCTGTGTATTCCACCGAAAGGTTGATGGCCTAATTTATTTAATTTACGTACAAGAAAATAAAGGATTTAAACACTGCTCCTCAGGCCGTTGTCCCCTTTCCTGTCAACTGTCCCCATTTCCTCAGATATTAAACAGTTTTTCAATCAGACAAACATTAATATAGTTTTGATTAAATTCCCTTCTTCCAATTTAAGACGTTTCATTCAATTTAATTAAATTAAAAAGTTTAAAAATATTTTAAAAGTTTAATTCAATTAATTGCAACTATTGAAAACTTTCTGAAAGTGGGGGAAAAAAACGTCAGTTCTTAAAGCCTGGGTTAATATTCAGCATAAGCACGACAAAGGCTGCCCAAATGGAGGTGTACAACCGGGATATGCTGGGAGGTGGCAGAAGCGTGACTAGGTCTTTGCTTGGAGGCTAGAGCCTTGAAATTTTAGCAAACTGAGGATTGTGAAGGTAGCGATATCTTTTATACCTATTATATGTATATTAATAAATATAGTATGAACGTGGATTTGGCAGGGCAGCCCTCGCCAAGAGGAGGTGGTGGTGCTTGTCTCTGAGCACAGTGCCCGGAGCTCAGCCACCAAAACTGCTCTCTCTTCCACATAATGGTGGAAGAGGCTGAAAAACACCAGCCACAACGGTGACCAGGGGTTGGAAACGATGCCGTTTTGTTTCCCAGCCTTGGCTGTAGGCCCCGGAGTGGTAGGGTTTGTGTCTGTCCATACCACACAGCCAGACTAAGGCTGCCTGACTAAACCCCTTCTGTAGGCCGGGACCAGGTGGAAGTTGGGTTCAGTTTTGAACTCTTACGCCCATTATCATGGGGAAGAGCTTAAGGGGAGGTAAATGAATGTTTTCCTAGTTAGAGGGAACAGAATGACTCCCTGAAGACGGACTGGCTCCTCTCAGTCCAGTGAGACCAGCTGTAGGGCTGGAAACTCGGCCTGGGGCCTGCTCAGGCGCCGAGTTGTGTGGTCAGGGGCACTGGGGCACTGCTGGGCCCAACTTTGTGTGCTCCTGTAGCCACGGGGGCAGTGCTGAGGATGAGTAGTGACTTGTCAGGGTCTGCTGGGCACTAAATGGCTCCAGAAGAGAGGGGGTTGGAGGTACTACTGCGCTCAAACAGCCCTCGTGCTCCTCGTCTGACAGTATGGGGTCAAACACTGCTTTCCAGTGCATGCTGGAAATGATCAGACACCCAAATGATCAGACACGACACTGCTTTAAAATTAAACTAATGAGTTAGCAATATTTCTGATATACGTGAAAGCATGCCACTTGTCACCTGGTATTTTCAGTTTCCTGTCCGTCAGCCTTCTCCAGTAAAGATTTAACCTTGGGCTCCTCTTGGAATTGTTTCCTCTAGTTTCCTTGTGTTTCTTCCTGCTATACCTCTTGAATTTCGGCAGGGTTAGAAGGTAGCTGTACGTTTCACAGCCAATCTGAAAGAACAAGGAGATAAGAACGAGCTGAGTAACATATGCTTTTATTCCAGAGCTCTTAAATACTGTGTAGAGAACAAGAATATTTTAGGATCTTGTTCTACTGTATTGTTTTGGGGCTTTGCTCTAGCTATTCTCTTCTCTCCTATTGCATTTTTTTTTTTATTATTTTTTATTAATTCCGGTATCTGAAAGTGCAAGTTATCACACCTCATAGGTCACAGAGGCTCTGTGTGCATGGGAGGGAGAGGAGCTTCTCTGAAACCACAGTGAACTTTTTATTATCAATAACTAGAGTTATTGTTTTTTTGTTCAAAATTGGCTGTAGTAGCTGCAGTACATTAATGTCCAGCTAAAGGAATGCATAATGCAAGCATAAATCTTGTAAAATATTTATAGCATGCATGTCTCAACATGTCCTGTATTTATAGGCAAACCATTTAAATGAATATCTGATAAGGAAAAAGACTATTAAGTTGAGAAAAACCTTCCCTTCCCAGCAGGACTACAACGAGTATTTGAACAGCTAAATGAATAAATCTGCTTGGCACTAATATATCAATGCTGCATGTTCTATAAACTTTCCATGCTGAAGAATATAAATATCTGCCAAAGAAATAATCCTATTAAAGAAGAAAATTGACTGCAACTCAGAGCCATATGGATAACAGGTCTTTGCAGTATTATCTGCTGGGTCTTTGATTCCCTGTCTTTAACTTTTTTCTTTTTTTTTTTTTTTCCTCCGACCTCAGGGAATCTTTTCCAAAGACATCTCCATTTAAAGTAAAGTAGCCAGAAAATCTTTCACAGTTCTAGAAAGGGCTCTCTAGCCAAGGAGGGATTTGATGCAGATTTAAGGGCTGAAGGGATTATTTTATACATGTACTTTGACTTTCTATATTGCACCGATCAGTGACTTACGCAGTGGTTCATGCATCACTTTTATTACCTGGATGGGGCTGCTGATGTGTTTTGGAGTAGCGAGACTAAATGCCTGCAAAGGGATGGATGTGTGCTTGTTGCCTCCCTCTGGGAGAGCAGCCAGGTCTGGATTTCAGCACAGCCCTTGGCCAGGGACTGGTTTGGGTACAGCCTCAGCGCTTCGGTGCAAATCGAAGGCACGGTTATGCCTTTGCATCAAACGCAGGCATCCGCAGATAGCCCAAATTTTCCAGGAACCTGTTTTGGACTAATCTACTCAGTTTTAGTTACAAGAGTAGGATGAGGCTGTTCATGGTCTTTTGGGTTTCCATTTCATAACTCACAGCAGGACTCAGGTGTGATGAAACGTGTAACGCTTTCATAAGCCCTGTGAAACAATGCCTTGTCTTCAGGCGAAACCTGATGGTTTCCCCTGCTAAACAAGCAGACAGCCCCTCTCTGCGCCAGGGTGCTAATGCATGAGTCAGAGCAGGCCGAGAAAATTAGAAAACTCACAATACTGTTAAATAAAACTGGGATTTGCAAAGGCACCTGAGTGTAGTAACTAAATCTTAGAGGATTTGAGCAAACTTATTCTTTTCTGAGAAGCTGAGTGGAAAATAATGCCGTATGTATGCTCAGAAACTTCCCTATTAATAAAACGCCTCTGTTTTGGTGATAACACCAGCAGCCTCCCAGCACAGCACGGAGAGTTTGTTCCCTGACCAGAAGAGCTGCGGTCAGGCACGACAGAAATAATTACTGAAATGCAGAATGAGCCCGTCGCTCTGCATGATGGCATGTCCAAGTAAAAAGTCATACCTACCAAAGCACAGCCTGAGATGGCAGCCTCACCGGGCCTTTGTCACCTGCATTTGGCTATTTTATTTATTTATTTATTGATGCCACAAACCAGGGACTGGGGACAACTCACACTCTCTCTTCATTCTCTGGTTTTGCCTGAATCCCTCTGTAATGCGAAACACATCATTGCTGCTGCAAGCTTTTCTTTCTGGATTTATTTCTTTGCTTACCACCTCTCTATTCTGTCTTTCTGTGCAATGAGGGTTTGATCTGGCCAGCCAAGGCCACTAAACAAGGCACAAGAGACCCCAAAGCTGCTGCAAGTTCGCAGGGCTTGGGGTGGCCGATGGGCTCCATTCAGAGGTGAGGGTGCCAGAAGAATCCGCTCCAGAAACAGACGCAAACGTTTCCTATTTTTGCTGGTATTTCTCTTCCTCTCTTATGCATTCATTAGCCTTGGTTGGTATGCAGGGAAGCAGCGCAGGACTTCAGCAAGAACCGTAACAAGCACTGCAGCTTCTTTCAGGAAACTTTTTTATTTCCCATCTGTAGTGCCGTCCAAAAGAGACTATCAAACAAGATCTTTTTTATTTTTTTTTCCTTAGTAAAAAAACTCACTGCTTAAAGCCAAAAATAATAAAGGATATTGTTAATATGGATGCCTTTGTTCGCTCTTTGTTTTCAAATGCTGTAACAGTTTTTCTTCCTTTTCTGGCTCTTTCATAACAGCCTTGAAAGATGTACAGTAGCAAGTATTTGCTGGAGGCCAAGGCAGACCTAAACTTGTCTTCCAACCCCAAACCATGAGCCCTGCCCAATGCTGTAGGGTCCCAGCAATAGTTTTGAGCCTAGCTTTGCCATGCAAAGGAAAACAAAGACTGACATTACTCCAAAGACTCCAAAACCTGCAGGTGTGTGAATTGAGTCCCTCATTTCTTCCAGTATTTCAGGAGTGCCTCAGATATGAAGCAGATGGCTTCCCAGACCGTATTGACATTTTATTGAGACGAAAGCATTTATTTCCTCTTTTTTTTTTTTTTTTTTTATTAGCCTGGTGAGAACTGTATTCATATTGATCCAAACCCAAAATATTTTTTCCACACATTCGGTGCCTGAACTGAAAACCAAAAGAAACAAAGCAAAACCAGTGATCAGCTGTCGGCTCTGCTTCGGGGATCATAGAGTTGTCTCTCAGCCCAAGCTGCAAAGCTATAAATGAGTCCTTGGTGATCTTCTTTCTTTTATTTCACTGACAGTCTCCCTTCTCTCATCTGTGGCTCTGGCAGCAGCTCTTACAGTTGCTCCCATCACCTCTCTTATCCTGTACCAACT
Source organism: Cygnus olor (assembly GCF_009769625.2). Lineage (NCBI taxonomy): Eukaryota > Metazoa > Chordata > Aves > Anseriformes > Anatidae > Cygnus > Cygnus olor. Next base: position 1,493,842 of record NC_049198.1, on the reverse strand, counting down.
TTTTCAAACATAATTCATTCTTCTGGCTTCGTATATTTGCAGGCATGGGGCAGGCACGTGGTTTGGGTTACTGAGAGCACAACAACCCACTTTTCCATCCCTTTCCTTGCCAGGGCTTTCCCCAGAGATGCTGGTGTGCCGAACACACTGTGCCCAGCCACAGGTGTGTCCTTGTGCTGCTGAGAGCAGCCGAGGCAGGCAGGCTTGCTGAGGAATGAGAATGAAGCAAACTGTCTGGCGCTGCACGAGGAGCATCACCGCAGCCATCTGTGATCTTCCACTGAGAGCACACGTACCTTCAAACGAAACCTCTAAGGAATTTGCAAAAGTATTGCATTTTGGAGTAGTGAAGTGTCAAAAAAAAAAAAAAAAGAAAAAAGGAAAAGGGTTTGGAGGAGGATCTTCTTCTGCATGTAAATAGAGAAATAGCAGATGTGCTTTTTTTTTTTTTTTTTTTTTTCCTCCTGAGCACCTTAACATCTGAGGCTACCTTCATTGCACATGTTCCAGATTTGAGGTGCTCAGCCTGTAGTTATTCCCTGTGGTCCATGTAAAACCAGGTTTGCATGCCCTTTTGTCCATCTGAGAGGTGTCTCCCCCCTCATTCTTCCATCCCACATCCCACAAGGACACCCTTGCTCCAGCAGAGCCTCCCTGTACATTGCCCGTCCTCTCCAAGGGCATGCAGCACAGAGGTGATTTGACTGCAGCTTCTGAAGCCCTTTCAATAGAAAAAGCAGCAAAATATGTTTGCTGGCAGTGAAAGACTTTGGAATTGCCCCTGGCCAGGGGCACCTGATTGCTGTTTGGAAGTGAAGGGGCTGAACATGGCAGAAAGCTGAGTGAGGTCTAGGCAGGAGCTGGCTGCAGCTTCTTGCCAAGGTCTTCCACGAGGTCCACGACCGAAATAACTCTCATAAATGTACTTTAAATTTTAATGACCAGCGCTGTGCTCCTAACAACAAATTATCACTTTGAAATGGTCCTTAAAATTAGGAACCGCGTGCTTGATTGCACTGCGGATGAAAAGTGCATGGTGAAAAAAAAAAAAAAAACCACACTCATAGCCTGACACACCAAAAATTATGACCTTTGCTTTTTGTAGAAGCAAAGAAAGAAGAAACTTTAGGCTAAAAGGACCGTGTGAGAACTCCACAATCAGACAGCAATTTTTAACTTTTACGTGAGCTAAGCGTCTTGCCTGAGTCTGAAATCTCCTGCTCAATTCCCACTCCAGGCAGCTGATGGCTGAAGTACACACTTCAGTGAGGAAATCAAGTTGATCAAAACCAGACATTCCTGTTTCAAGTCTTGGACCAAAAGTCTTGATCCTTCTTCTACTGAAGTTAGGATTGGCTTTCCCATTAACTTTGATTAGGAAAGACTGTGGTTCAAAGTTCTTTTATGAGTACTTTCCAAAGGTAAATGAGGAGCGGCAGTAATTGTGGAAATGGGCAAACAGAGTAAGACAAGGTAAATGTAGGCCTTGATCCAGCAAACAGCCTGTTGGTGTGTTTAACTTTGAATTGAACGGGTTTCTCCAGCATGCAAAATTAAATATATGTATAAGTCACGTCCTAGGATGAAAGCTGAGGTGAGAGACAACCCGGCCCTCAAGCAGCAGAAAAAGAATTTTTAAAATGAGCCAAGAGAAAGAGGCTGAGACAGCCAGGGGAGGAGCGTGACCGACATCGTCAATGCTTCCTTGGCTCCGTTTGAGCTCAAAGATACACAGCGTCCATAGAAAGTTCAGCTTTTATGAAGGTCAAGTAAAAGTTGCTCGTGCTCTGATTTAGAGAGGAAAAAAAAGTCTGAAAGTATCATGAGGATGAAAGATGAAGGTAGTTTGACGTGGGAACGAAGGCCACATGAACACCTGACGGAAGGGAAGGGCCAGAAGGGCCTCTATAAGTTGCAAAAAAGCTTTCCCAAGCCCCAAACCCCTGACCTGCCTCACTTATGTGCGTTTGGCTGCTCCGTATGAAACACCGCTCATATGACAGATGAAGAAATGACATCCAAGATTCCCTCGGCCTTTTAAAAGTAGACTTATGCTAACACTAACAAAGAAAGTGCTGGGGGCACACAGTGCTCCATTTCTCACAAATCACCACAGTTAAAAATAACCCCTCTGAAATGTATAAAAACAAACAGCCTTGTCATGGTTGTAGGAAAAGAGGAAGTCTTGCCTTCTTCTGATGTGCCCCTGACGCTTGCTGGGCGGCTTCATGGGGCCCTGCAGGCCCAGCTGTGCCAGGAACTGAAGCTCAGCTTTGAGGTGCTCAGGTGACAGAGGACATCCAGATAAAGATAATATATGCTAATCTGTATTTCCAGGAAGCACGTAAATGGTAGTTTGGTGTAAGCCACTTCAGTAAATACTTCAGGTGCATTTCCAGGATTCATCTTTTAGGCCTTTGCCATCAATGTAAATGTCAGTACCCATTACTGACAGATAAACAACAGCCAGGGATTCACCTTCCCTCCTCTTATGAGCGATGCTGCACACATCCTGGAAAGGTAAAGGGCATTTCAAGTTGAAGTAAATTATATTGCAAAGACACTACATTTCTTATTGGATAATTGAAGTGATCTAAGAACCCTTGTTTTATTCATTTGAAGCTTTTTTTCCCCCTTACCTCATCTTAAGAAGAGATTGTTTGTTTTACTTAGGCTATCATTTATTTTTTACCGTGATAGGACTTTAAGTGGTTTCCCTACAGAGACTGCTTAGGAGAAACAGATCTACCTCCATATTTGGTGATTCATTTAATTTAATGTTTGCATTGAAGAGAAAATTAGAGTGGAGTATTATCCCAGTTCAGCATTTATTTAAACATTTGTGTTAATGTCTTGCATCTATTCCACTGAAATACACAAAGCAGCACAAAACTCTGGGCCCCCAGAACTCAATCAAATCTCCCATTTGGTGGTGATGAATGATGACCTTAATTCCCTAACAGTTAATACTGAAAGAAGGAAAGATGGATCGACGGAAGGAAGGAAGAGAGGAAAAACACAAAACTCTACAGAGTGACAAAATGGTTATGGCAAGAGGCAGATGTGACTTTCAGCAAGTCTTTGGGAAGGAAAAGCAAGAGTTGTTAGATACCACAGTATTACCATAGTAATCTGTATTGTATATATTATTTTTTATCATTTATAATGCAATTTATGCAACTGCATGGTACTTGTCACTAGTGTTTGAGCATTTTGCAAATTAGTGTACTTCTACTCTAAATGCAAATGCACCTAAATTGGGTGATAACACTACAGCTAACATTACACAGTTTTTAAGCTTTTCTTTCTTCTTTCTTTACCCAGATTTGCATAAAACACTTCCAAGAGTTAAACTCAAGACTGATCAGTGAGTAGAAACTGATTCTTGGGTCAGTTATTGAAAGCTCTTAAATGCTCCTAGAGAACTTCAGATCCTGACATGAAGCAGGTTCCCATGTTTTTCAGGGTGTCTTTTGAAAATAAGTGCTGTGCTGTGCTTACTCCAAAGCTGAGGGCAGCTCCTGAAGACTGCAAAGCTTTTTGCAAATTAATATTAATATATAACACTATTCATAAATAATATTAATAGTTTCACAAAGCCTGTTTTACCAACCCGTTTCCCTGCCTCTTTTCTCTGTTTATTTTCCATAAATGATTTGACACTTGCAGCAGGAGGTCATTACCAGTTACAATATTCATTTCCGATGACATTAGTACTTTGTTATTTCGTTTTCATAAAAAAAGGTAGCTATTTGTCGTTGCTTTGTAGAAACGAGTCAGTCGATTAACTGGTAGGAGGACCTACCATCCCTGGAGGACCGTACTCTGCCTCTGCTGTATCCAAACACACCTTGCAAACACGTGCAGATTTGCCTGAGTCAGCAGAGAGCTGACCTGGCAGGCCCCCACTGTACAACACTCTTACCACTGCCGCACAACCTGACCACATTAACCCAGAAAATAGGTTTAGACCCTTGGCACAGCAGATTACTCCACGAGCATCAGCCCGTTGTCACGTCAGGCCTCTATTTGGCCTGCAGATCGTGCTAATCCTGGGGCAGATGGAAGTAAATCAGGCAGGGAAGGGACAGTTCTCTGGCCCTGCAGCCAAATCCTCCTGCAATTGCACCACCGACTGCTCTCACCTCGCAAACAAGGAGGGTAAAACAAAGCAAGTGCCCGGGCAGAACCCCTCATCAACAGCCCTAAGGGAGCCCAAGGAGCCCTTGAGGTGCTCCATCTGACTTAGGGCCATGCCAACAGTTTTAGGACTTGGTCTCTGTCTTGACCCTGCTCCGTTTAATAAGCCAGGCACAGCCAAACGTGTCTCGTGAAGCTGAGCATGCCTGCGTGGCAATCCTGACTTTCCCTACACAAGCCCAGAGCAGATGTGCTCATCCTTACCAGTGCCTGGCTGTAAAAATAAGGCTTTTCTTCCACTGCAAGATCAACTTGAAAGTGGAGTTTTTAAACTGTAAGGTACTGCTGGTCCCGCTTTCAGCAGGGAGGCAGGGCTGCGTTACAGCAGATGGAAGCCAAATCCCAGCCTTTTCTCACTCCCGCTGAGTTACTGAGCTCCGTGCAGAGGAATTGGCCTGGCAGGTTTATTAAGGACTGAACTGGGAGCGAGCAGCGAGTGAGAGACCGTGGGAAGGGAGGGAAACAGGGCCCGGAGGAGCAGAACCACAGGACCACATCTTGATGTGAGAAAGCAGCGGGTAATGGCTCAGTGGAAAGTGATAGAACATTTTGCCTTAAGTTATAGGAACTTGCTTCTTCGAGAAACAAGCCCAGGAAAATAAAACAAGTCCAGGAAAACGAAACAAAACAAAACAGAAAATGTGAAGCAAGTTATTTTTTCCACCCTCCCCAACCAGGAATGAATTTTATTTTAAATTAATTAAGGTTGTTATTATAATAATGCCCATTTTCTGAATAAACTTTATGTTTTCATAGTGAAATCATGAATCCAAAAAAGAAATTGTATACAAAAGTATACAAAAATGCTGGTTACACCAAATCTAGATGCTGTCAATGCAGCACTGCTGGTACCTTTGCACCTACTCCGAATTTATATATAGTGTTGAAAAGCTAAGTTCATTTTGTCACCAAAACATGTGGAAGACAAGTAATATTTTTTTTTTTTTTGATTTTTTTGATCTATTGGAGATCTTTTTTAGAGGGCTGGGAGAGCTCAAACCCCTCCTGAAACCCTGGCTGCAGCAAATGAAGATGTCAATCCTCTCCTCCCCATCCCAGTCTTTCCCATTCCCAGACAGACTGTTTCTGTTACTACAGATCTTCTTTTCATCTTCTTTCCCTTTTTCTTTCCTCTCTTTCTTTCATCGTGAAATACCAATTCAGACATAGGAAACCAAGGCAGCCTGCAGCCAATGTTGCTAATACAAACCGGTCTGCGAAGAAATAGAGGTTTTGGTTATATATGGGGAGTAATAAATAAGAGACTATAAAACAGGATAAAATCCATGGAAGCTATGATTTCTTTTAGCATCTTCCATTTTCCATCACTCATGAAAGTAACTTTAACACAGCCCGATTTCCAGAGCTGAAACACCTAGGGAAAGTCAATCAGGGAAGCAGATAAAGACGTAACCATTAATATTAACAGCCCAGAACCATTAGCTTTCACTGCCTCAGAACAGCAGCAGTCCCCAGTGCACAGGCTGGCCTGCCTCCTGCCAAATTTAGCTGGAGATTTATCCTTCGGTGTCCTTTGTGCGTTTTGCATTTTGATAGCTATACGTCTAGCGAGCAGCGTTTGGCCTGGGGAACGAGGCAAAGGGACAGAAAGCAAAGGTTCCCACATCAGAGAGGCATTTAAAGCATCCTGTAAGTATCCTAGCAGGATCCCGCAGAGCTTTGGAAGTCAGCGAGGGGCACGATAAAGCATCAGCCCAGGAGTCACCCGAACTAGGAGAAAAGGGAGAGGCCCCAGCACGGTCCTGCACCTTCCAGCCCCTTCTGCTCACCCTCCAAGAGCTCAGCTCTGCCGGGGTGAAATTCAAGCACCCAGATTCATAGCAGCTTGCTCTGCTGGGCTCTTGCCTTCCCTTTTAAATCAATACATAAATACATACAGGTAGCAAAAACTGTCTTGTAACTCCCACCCCGATATCGGATGTTTTAGTGGTGATATTAGTAACACACATTATTAACAATGAAGTCTTTATTGTGCTTTTTTTAACAAGTGCAAACAACAAGTACAACTGCTGTATGAAAATTAATAAATCCGCTTTCTCTTTATACACTAATCCGGCTAAACTGTTAAACTATCAAGTCAGGCAATTAGCTGAGAACAGAGAAATATGAAATTATAAAAGTAATCTCATCGCCCAGCTACCTCCTATTTTAGGCAGCTGAACAAGGTTGTCTCTGCCATGTTATTCAAGCTTCATTTTAAAAGTAGCTGAGCATTTTCCCTTCCATTAATTTTACGGGAAGGCTGTTTGCTTTTTTCATAGCTTGCAAAAGAAAGAAAGGAAGGTTTCATTTCAGTCTATAGTCATTGAAGGCCAATTGGCTTTTTAGAGGGGACGTGAACTCCCGTTTCAGGACAAACCTCTGGGTAGGACAGATACCCCTGTTACGTGGGTTATCCTCCAGCCTCCCACTTTCCACTTGTTCCTCTTGTATTGATCTCAGAGGAAAGCAAAGACCAAGCTGTCTGACTCCTAATTTGAGTCAATAAGAGTGAATAAGAGGCGGGATGGATGCGCCTTTGCCATCCACAACCTGGGTTTAGAAGGGTAGAATCAAAACTGTGCTTGGAACGAGTCAGAATTAGAAGAATGGTATTAGTTATAGCTGTGTTCGTTTAATAAATTAAATTTAAATTTAAAAAATACCTATTTAAATTTTCCTCTGAGCTTGCTCGGAGAAGATAGTGTACATGATCAGGCAATTACAACGCTGAGCATGAGAAATTATATAAATTAGAAAAAGACATGTGAGGTGCCTAGAACAAAGGGCTCAGAGTACAACGGGCTCCCGAAACCCAGAGGGAAGAAAAGAAATCCCAGGAAAATGAGAGCTCAGTGAATTAATCATAATTGACAAAGAAAGCCATAGAGAAGGGTACAAGAAAGAAATTGAACAGAGGGGTGTCTGGTGCCAGTCCTGGGGTTTGGTGCGTGCAGCTGAATTGTTCTGCTCCATGGGATACTCAATGTGATTACAATAAAGGAAAAAAAAAAATAAAAAAAGGAAGGACCAGGGCCCTGCTATTACACAGAAAGCCCTCCTCTAACATGGCACAAGTGGCCCAGGGTCCATCTCAGGTCAATGACTGACCAGGTTTCATAGGCAAGACGCTGGACGTAAGTTTGACATCCTTGGGCTTGACTATGGTGTCTTTATTTGGGGAAAAAAAATCACGGATATTGATAGCAATTTATTTGATTGCTGTTACTAGTAGAGCCCCTTCTTGGGTCTGTGCTCTATTTAAAGCCTGAAAAAATACAACGCATTAATATTTAACTTCTCTGCCTCCCTAACACAGAACTGCATTCTCTAACTATGCCCAGATGGCCACTGTAAAGGACACGAGTTCATTCGCCGCTACTCCCAGCTATCAGATCCAGGTTATGACTTTATGGGCCTCCCAGACATCGCAGGATAACTCTGATTCCCCTCTGCCAGCTTCCAGCTGATGCTATTCTTAAATAAAATTAAAAGCTGCAATCTGGAAAAGAGGCACAACACATTTGTCAGCTGTTATCGTCGTGTTTATAGTGTGAATATGGAGCCAAAAGTGTTGTACAACATTAATAAATGTAACAGAAAATTAAGCATTTGATATTTCAAATGCTTAATATACATTCATTTCTAAGTTACACCAGACAGAAAGTTTACCTAAATGTAAATCAGAATTTAAGAAAATATCATGGAGTCACTCACTGAGGTTGGCTTTGGTCTCTGTATGTTAAGTGCTATGGGCTCTGTCTAAACTATGGGATATAAATAACAATAATAAAAGTTTCAGTGCATTGCTGCCGCCATGTACGCAACCCCTAAACCTTTTCAAGCCAGCATGGAGAGATTTTGCGCCACATGAGGAAATAATCTGGTCCAGCAGAGGAACAGTTTTTAAGGCTGGAATTACATCAACTTTGCTTAAGCCCAGAATTAATTTCATCTTTATGATACTATAGCATGACGCACCTGGTTTTTGAGTGGAGGTTTCATATGCTGAGTATTTTTGATCCACACGTAAGATCAGTTGGGTAGGGAACAACCCTTAGAAAATCCAGATATCTACGTAACAAAAGGAAGATCACTGTTTACCCAAATACGCACAAGTGAGGAAGAAAACTTTCCTGACGACTGCTTGAGAAAGGCAACGTTTTTCACAGAGTTATCCACGGAATTAATTTTATTTGCAGCATTAGCCTTATTTCTTCACTGACAAGATTTCCACATGACTTGCAGTGATTTCTCATTTGTCTGTATGTCTTGTCAGTATCAGCCTTAATTACCTTCCCTTTCAATGTTTTAAAAACCAACCTGCCCTCCAGTCTTGCATGAAAGTTGTGTTGGCATGGTTACCCAACCCATTTCTTCACGAGTATTGATTGTATTACTCGGACGGCTCGAAAGCCATAAATTCACTAATACTATCAGTTAAATTGAGAGCTGGAATTATGGCATAAGGAACAGCTTCTGACCCTGAAAATCCTGTCCAAAAATGAGAAGTGGGAATCGGCTAATATAATTTTTATAGTGGCTTTTGCAAGCTTTCTGTGCAAAGGAAGGGAGGCGGTGCTGGCAGGCTAGCACATGGACCTCACGCTTAAATGCAGAGCAATGTGCAGAGGAAATCACTCGAGTGTATTTAGGAAAATGAGAGGAAAGGAGCAGTTGAACAGAACCAGGGTAGAGCTAAAGGTGATGCTGCAACTTCGTGGTGAGATTTATTTCAGAGGGGGTCTCACTGAGATGGAAGGACCAACCCTTGAGGCCTTCTGCCAAAAATGTGCTTGAACGAGGGGCTTCCAGAACTAGGACTGTACTAAAGGATGAAGCTAGGAAAGACCCCACGCAGGGCTGTCCCCGCAGCCCTCCCAGGCTGCTGTGCTCACCTGAACCTCCTTCCTCCTGAGGTGCCAGTGAGAGCCCCCGGCTCCTTCTCCTCTGCCCCTTGCTGTGGTTTATCAGGCCAGAGCCTCCTCAAACAGCATCCCGAAGGGTGAAAGGCTAATGTTCTCCCTGCACCACCACACATCAGCTCACAGCAAGGTGCTAGGGCGGAATTAACCCTCTGGTAAGACAGCTCCCCTGCGCAGGAGCCTTTGCTGCATAATCATTCCTGATTGCTATTTAGTGGTTGGAACAGAGAGCTGGTAATTAGGGCTCCTGGGGCCTATTTTCAGCTCTGTCAGTCACTCCGTCTGTGACCTTGGGCAAGCCGCTTATGCTGACTCTCTCTGTCTAGGCCTCATCTTACCTACCTGGAAGATGGCAATGGCACTTACAAAAAGTTGGCAGGGAAGCTGTGAGATGGATCATAAAGGGCTCCAAGACCCTTACATCTAAGAATCTACCACCCACAGCCATCCCTCATTTCCTCCTTCCTCACACTGCTTGCTCCATGTCCCCTGTGAAGTAAATATATCATATTTTTATGTATATTTATATAAAGGCTTAAGCCTTTGAGATGCGGTATTTTGTATTGTTTTCTCTATGATAGTTTTAAATATTTATCCCTTTGGCAAGATGGAAATGTTGATGGGTTGATCAACGTGCCAGAGCTCTTATCCCATATCAGAAGCAGCCAGAGCACCTGATTTTGGTAAGGCAAAACATTTTATTTTTAATAAAAAAAAAATCCAGTATATCATAGTGAGTAAACTGCAGCAATTTTTTATATTGACAAATATTTTATTTTTCTTCAAAATTGTGGAAGGCCTGTTTTACAACATACTGCCTTTTCTTTGTAGATCACCCTTGACGTGCACTTTTTAAGGGAGGGTTGTTGAGTAAGAAGCCTTTAGAGTCTAGTGACACGGCAATCTCCTTGTCTCCTCTGGGGTTCATCGAAGCCCATTTGTGCAAATAAGCAGTAAAAAGTTTCACGAGCAATTCCTTGGCCTAACGTTAGGTCTCACCATCTGCTGCAGTGCCCGACCTCTGGGAGATGAGCTGGTGGTTTCACAAAGAGGCCATGCAGTGAGGTAGCAGCCTCTTGCAGTCAAAAGCTGAGGTAAATGTTGGTATATTTTAGATGAATTTTCTTTCAAGAAGTAGTAATTACACACCGTCCTCCTCATGGGAGTACCTGAGTATGTCCTGCTGATGACATTGCCTATGTCGTTGCCTCCCTCACCTTCTCCTCAAGGGGGAATAAAGGGTAAGAAACTTTATTTAACGCAATACGGAGTGTCAGTGAGACTTGGTTTTGAACTGTAGACACCAGCTGGTGTTGGCATTATGGCAGGCAGGTCAAAGGAGTAGACTTTATGCTTGAAAAGAAAGTCATGCTGATCTGAGAAGTTAGTTGATCAGTCTCAGTCCTCAGCCAGGAATGTTCAGCATCTTGGACCCAGACCACTATGGAAGCTGAAGAAAAAGACTGAGGTCTTGCCCTTGATTCATTGCTTCAGAGAAATATTGAAGTACCCAGGGGAGGACAGGCTGATGTATTTTGTTTATCGATGTCTTGCATTGAAGCACGCCCTTATTAATCAGTTTATGAATGACTGATAGCTGAATAATACATTGCTGAAGTTCAGAAAAGAGGTGAAAGAGGTATGTACAAGGTAAGGTGGCATTTCTTGGCAAGTGGAGAGGACGGAAATTTTTTAGCTGACACCTTGTAATCAGACAGAAAACAAAGGACAATTCTTGGACCGAACTGACCGAGTGCCAGCTTGTACCCTCACTCAAGCTACACAATGTCATGGCCTCATATTTACCAAGTATTTGCTTCTTTAATGAGGTTCACTTTTAATCAGCCTTTTTGATCAATTTTTGCAGACTGATGTTGAACAGGACTGGGGAGAAAGTGACCTTCATGGGCTGCAGGGATGAGAGACATAACGCTGGAGATATATTTTTCTAGCCCTGTCCTTTGTGGGTGTCCCTCGTGGAGGAACAACGGCTATTCCTAAAGCTTCGCTGGCACTCTTTCAAGTGGGAGGCAATATCTCATGGCTGACAACGTGAAGGGCTGCAGGGAGGTCTAAAATAATGAAAATGTTTACTAACAAGAGGAAACCATCCATCATCGCCACTAGAGCTGTTCAAGTCTTAATTCCAGCCGGAACCCGGAGTGTGCCAAGTGCTGGATATTGGGTTCGGGGAGATGAATTTGTGTTTAGTCTTTGGACAGATTCTGCATGCACCTTACACAGAAATGGCAGGCGTGACTCTGCAGAAACTCTAGCAAAGAGCTGATGGACCAAGGTTAATTCCTTCAGCAGTGGCCGTGCAGCCGTTTGAATGAAAGAGAAATAAAAGGTTATTTTCCTAAATGAGCCACTGCATTTTTTTGGTCAAGAACAACAGCAGCTGCTCGTGACTCTCTGCATCGGCTGGGAAAAGGAGGGTATTAATCACATGTGTTGGGTCAGGAATCCTCTGGGAAGGTCAAGGCTTTCTGATGTTTTCTGACCTCAAAACCTGGCTGTTTCATAGGGTGCTGTGGGCACCGTCAGGGTTACAGCATTTTGCCAAACAGGATTAAAATAAGGAGACAGCTATCGTGTTTTTCTTAGGAACGAATCATGTCAAACATATCTAATTTCCTTCCCTGACAGGGTCGTGGCCCTGGAGGTAAGGAAGAAGCAGAAGATGCCTACAAAAGCACTTAGAAAGGCTTTTAGCACCGTCTCACCTGCCGTTCTCAGGAGAAAGGAAAACAGGAGAGCCTCACCTGGGCTCTGCAGCATCTCTGCTCCAGAAGTGGTCCAGGCTCTCCCATGTCATGATAGCAGAGTTGCATCCTCTTCTAATGTGCTCTTGAGGCAGTGTAATAGCAGGCAGAGCACTCCTGTCCTCAGTCCTGTGTAGTTAACACTTTGGTAAAATACCCCTTACCTGCCTAGAAATGACCTTATTTTTTCTGGGGCTCTAAAGTTTGTTTTATTTCTTGGGATGGTGGCACGCACAGTTCATAGGGTTTGATGTATCCTTCTATAAAGTGTTTTGTGCTCTGAACCAGCTAATGCGTTCATTTTTTTGTCCCTCTTTTAGGGAAAAAGGACAGGAAAAGTTAACAGTTTGGAAAGATTCACCTTAGGATGATCTTCCCGTATAATGATGACTTTGCTACCAAAATTTCAAATAATTCACAGAAACGCTTGCTAACCAACCCAAGGCCTTCAGCAGGGTGTCCTTTCCTCAGATATACAAATTAACACATCTTTAATGGACATAAACAATTACCCTGCTTGAAAACGAAGCGCGTACGGCATACAGAGACGTTCTTTCATGATGAAACTGTTGTCAGCTATCCTCACATACCCTTAGAACAGTAAGCCTTCCTAGGTTTCAATGCTGATAACGTTCAAAGCTCCAGCTAGGCAAACACAATCAGCTCGTTACCCTGACAAAAACAATACAAATAACCGTGAGTGCACTTCCAAGGGACTCTGACTCAAAAACGAGTGCTCAGAGATGATTATTTCCCACTTGGCTTAATAAACAAGCTAGAAAAAGCTTTTTGATATTTCCAAATGTGATTTTAATAGAAAAAAATACACTTTCCTTTGTTTAACCAGGACATCCCAAGCGCAGTACACAAATTGTTTTATTTATGCTCTTGGCCCTGACAAAATCATCTTATTCTGAATAACAAGGAGAGATTCGGGTTCATGCTGAACCCATAGGTGACATAACCAAGCATGAGTAAAAATAATTCTTCAACTATCTATCACAGTTGACCCTAGATCTGAATTTATTTCCTCTAGGTAGGTAAATAGGCATTTAATGGAGTTAGCAGCTTATTAGCTTCATATTACTTGTTTAGTTAAGAGAGATAAAGAGAGATTTTTCTTCCCGGCCATGAGTTAGAGCTAGCAGTGACTGAAGTTACCACATGAAGGTCTCGTTATTGACAGCAGTGGATTGGGATGGGTCAGACCCAGGCTTCAGTTCCACTGACATTGACTATATTGACTGAGAATCATCTATATTGGCTGAAAATCGTCTTAGTTATGTATATTTCTCTACATCTCTCTGCACTTGGCAGTCTTGCCCCAGTCAAGTACTTGCTTGATGCGTGATCTCCCCAAGAAGGGGCTGCCTTCTGAGAAAACAATATTTTATTTTATTTTATTTTATTTTATTTATTTATTTGTAGGCTTGCTAGAGTAAAGGATCATTTTAAGAGAGAAAAGAGAAAATTCAAGCTGATAGTCTCAGGCAAACACATGTTTATCTCACATCCTGCACTAGAGAAAATGTTCAAGAGCAGCTTGTGTTTCTTTCTAGATTGGCTTTTGGAATAACACACCCCCCAAGAGAAAACTGCCTGCAGGCAAGCTTAAATGAACTCCTGATTTTTAACTTTTTTTTAATTTATTTTTTATTTATTTTTCCATTTAATCATTCAGTAGGCTAATTTGAGTCCATTCTCCTCCTTTCCCAAACTCTCCACTCCTCTTAAAAACCTGGGCACATCGTCATTATGCAAGGGGCTTATATTTCAATGCTTGAGCAAAAAAAAAAATACCTAGAGGTGATCTGAGTTAGAAACTAGCTCATGGAACTGTTTTCTATCAGTCACCCGTTCAAACAAAACGAAAACTAAATGTGCATGAGAATTAGGCATCAACTCCCTCAAACTGCCATTTTATGACCGTATACTTTAATTGGACATCGCAGATAAATCCTTTTAAAAAGCTGAAAAACGACGTTTTCAGCAGCCTAGAGCAGCTGATATTTTGTTCCAAGGAGCTGAACAAACACGGTGGGTTTCTTCTTCCTCAGAGCTTTTTTGAACCTTCCTCTACACCTCACAAAAAATAAATAAATAAAAAAAATAAAATAAAAAAAAGTTCCGTTTTTTTTAAAAAACAGTCCGTTTTCTGTTGTTGGAACCCCGTGATGTTAAAAAAAAACAAACAACTTTCTGAACCCTTTTGGACAGATCCAGTTGTCCTAGACTACTAAAGCATCCTAAATTTATCGATGTCCCTCTCATGAGAGGGATGGGTTGGGTTGTCTGCTGCTGCTCGCGAACCTCTCTTCAGCCTCCCCGCACTCATGTGCTCCTCCAGGCATTGAGCAGAAGGCCTTTCCCTCCAAATCTTTTTTTAAAACTGATAGTTGAAACCCCTGGGGGATTTTTTAAAAAGGGATGGTGTCTGACTTGCTGTCAGAAACGCAGCAGACGGAAGGGGCCGTGTCTAAAAGGGTGAGCGGGCAGAAAGATCCCTCTGGAGCAGCACCGTAAATCAAAAGTCCGGTTGTTTCCTGTCAGGGAGAACAAGAAAGCACAAGAAAACAAGTGAAGCGTGGGTTCCCTCAGGGCTGGGACAAGGACTGTGAACCGTGTTGGGGGATAACACTCGGTTTTGGACTAGAGACAAATTGGACAAGGCAATCCAGCCTGCAAGGTGCATCCCCCCACTGCTGCTGCCCTAACCATGCTCTTCATTCACTCCACAGAGTGAAATGCAACATATCCTACAGCAAGCTGACACCATTTGGATTTATTTTCCTTCCTTTACTATCCCTATTTACTATTTATCCAATGCTAATACAATATTGAGGATATATTTGTGTATTTTTTCCCCTATGCTTTCCAACCAAAGTGCAGGAGACCTAATGAGTTTTGTTGTTCATATTTAGCCCTCTCGACTTTTTATCAGCTACAGCGTCTGTATCTGCATTGGTTCTAAGTGTTCTGCAAGGGCACGAAAAACCCTGTGCTAGAAATGCCTGTTTTTCTTGAAATAAGAGGTACTCAGGCTTACTATATGAATTACATGTCAGCACAGGAGCTATATACTAACCAGCAAAACAAATAGGAAATCACATCGGTTATTCAGTAGGAAATGTCTGTAGCTTCTTACACACATGAGCTTCTTGTTCAAAATGTTCTTATGGTTAAAAACGTAGTCTTTCACATTGGAAAAGGTCTTTAAAAAGAGATTAGACGAAGTGGTTTTAAGTGGACCTGACTAGAAAATAGTAATTCTGTTTTCACAGAAATGTGCTGCATTTCTACACTTTATTTTTTTTTTTTCCAAAGGTGAAATAAGATTGTCATAATGCAAACTGCAAACCACCCGAATTCAGAGTACTGCAACGACAGAATGAAAATTAGATTTTTCTGTGAAATCAACATACTCGTTTTTACAAGGTCAGTGTAGTAACAAAACAAAAGTCAGAATGGAAAACAGAATGAGAAAGTCAAATATAACCATTTCATTTCGGTTTTGCCTATTTATTTATTTTTTTCTCCAAATATATGTATTCACATGGAACATTTCAACTTTACAAATAACATTTTTTATCCTTTTTCTGGACCAGCCATATTTACAAGGGATATTGGCAGGCAGATTAAATGACCTCGGAAGGGTTTTTTTTTTGATATCTGACTTTGATAATCCCTGAGTGATGGCTACGTGAATTCGGCAGGCAGAGGGTTATCCTTCCACGATGTCAGTCTCTTCAACCCCTCACTTTCAATCAAATGATCAATAACTCATTAGCTGGCACCTATTTAACTCCAGAGCAGCAAGGAATTGATGTCACCCATAAGGAAGCACGTAAGCACATTCAGTAATTGTTGCAGACCTTCAAACAAACAAACAAATAAATGTAAAGACATCGAATTTTAATTTTATCTAAAAATTTGTGCTGTTTTGCTGCTGGACCACCCTTCTAACAAAGACCAGAATTTAGTTCAGTGCATTGTAATGCTTAAAACACCTCTTTGTGACACCTGAAAGTCTGAAAAGCTGGTGCGAAGATGTCTTCTTACTGGTGACACTTACTTGTTTATGCCATCCAAATCTTTTTATCACCTTTTTACACATTTTTGGGGGGCATTTCTCACTGATGCACTTAGACTACGCTTCTCTTTTTGTAACTGCAGAAGTGAACCTGATTTACTTAGAGGACCAAGTCTGCTTTTTTTTTTTTTTCTTTTTCTTCCTTTTTCTTTCTTCTTTTTCTTTTTCTTTTTCTTCCTTTTTCTTTCTTTTTCTTTCTTTTTCTTTTTCTTTTTCTTTTTCTTTTTCTTTTTCTTTTTCTTTTTCTTTTTCTTTTTCTTTTTCTTTTTCTTTTTCTTTTTCTTTTTCTTTTTCTTTTCTCTTTTTCTTTCTTTTTCTTTTTCTCTTTTTTTTTCTTTTTCTTTTTCTTTTTCTTTCTTTTTCTTTTTCTCTTTTTTTTTCTTTTTCTTTCTTTTTCTTTTTCTTTTTCTTTTTCTTTTTCTTTTATCTTTTTCTTTCTTTTTCTTTTTCTCTTTTTTTTTCTTTTTCTTTCTTTTTCTTTTTTTTTTTCTTTTTCTTTTTCTTTTTCTTTTTCTTTTTCTTTTTCTTTTTCTTTTTCTTTTTCTTTTTCTTTTTCTTTTTCTTTTTTCTTTTTTCTTTTTCTTTCTTTTTCTTCAGGCTATCTCATGGTACTCCATCTGCAATAAGTCACATTTTCAGGCTACAGTTTTACTGTAGTTAAGGATATTGAGTACCACCACCACAGCCTTTAAAGAAATCACTCTGTTTAACAACTTTTGTGCTGCTGCACAAATTTACTCTTTAGCCCCAACGCCACAAGATGCCTGTCGCTTGTTTCTGAAGAGCTGAACACACAAGCAGACCTAGTTTCTGAAAAGCGGAGCCAGCAATTCCCCAGACACTCTCAAGCACTGCTCTAGATGGTACGGGATATTTGAGAATTAAATGGACCATTTCAGAATGCCTCCCAGAAGATATGCTCACATTTCTGATGGCAGTCGCGGCAAACCATCCCCATTCCAGAAGATATCTTAACAACTCAGCTTTGATGCACAGTAGCATCTTTGGTTCAAAGGATTTGCAGGTTGTTTTACAGGAAAATACTTAATGAATCTCACCATGGGCACGCAGTGCTGGTATATCCACCTCAGGTACTGCCAGGAGATGTTCGCTCTCTCAGTGTTTATCATTTCCCACTGAAAATAAAATCTAAAAAAATAAAAAATCCAAAAATAAAATCTAAAGGGCCAAAGCAACTTTTTCATTCAAGAGCATTCAGGAAACAAAACTCTGCCCTGATTGCTTCGATCAAAGTCATAATAATTACACACTCTTCTCCAGAATTGGAAACTTCCTCTTTGGAGCCTTTCTGCAAGCTCATCCTTTTTAACCCTATGCGTTTCCTGAGCAAAACACCAGCCAAAGTCCTCTTCCCGGGGAGAGACACTTGGCACGGAGCTATTTTTTTAGCCAGAAGTGCTCCTCCTGACACTCAGCAGCAGTAGTGCCCTTGAATCATCTCGAAGCTGCCTGAGAGCTTGAGAGATGAGGTTTGCAGCTAATTAGATTTTGCTGCCTAAACTGTGAACTTTTTCATCACTTTCCCCTACCAGCTTGGCAAAATTTGCAAAGGTTCTCATTTCCTTCTCCTTTGGGAGGTGGCAATGCAGAGAGTGCTTTGCTCAGCATTATTCTCTGACAGCTTTTCTTCCGACCACGGATGCAGCCCGTGTTGTGCCACTGAAACTGTACGCTGTTGTAAAAACCCCAGATGAAAGCCTTAATGATCAATTTAATTCGTCTTGCAACTGGCTACGTTTGGAAGTTGCAATTTTACTGCTCTGAAAGTATTTCATTTCACTGGAAGAAGCGCTACCGCTAACACAGTTGAAAATTCCCCCACCAATTTGTGCACTTGGGGGGAAAAATAAATAGAAAGTGGGAGAGCCAGAGCTCAGTCAGGGAAGATGAAGTGCTAACTTTTCTTTGCTCCTCCTGCCTTCGCCTCTTTTCCACTACTTCTCTGCAGATGTGGAAAACCCACACTTAGGATGAAAAATATAAACGTAATTCTCTGCAACAAACACTGATGATGTTTTCAAAACCAGATGTTGCATTAAATGGAGAAGAAAATATGCATGGCTGGTAAAATGCATGAAGCTTTTAGAAAGGTGAATATAATAATGCCATATTGTTTGACATTAGTTTTGGAGAGAGAAATAACTTGCTAAGCCATCCCCATATCTTTTCTGCCCATCAGCTGACCTACCTGATCGTGACAAGTATTCTTTTTTTTTTTTTTCCCCATTAATCAACAGAACAGCTTGTTTAATAATTTCCTGGCTCTCAGTCCTGAAATTTAGGTCGTTTAAGGTGTTTTTTTTTTCCTATCCTAAGCCTAATGGGCGCATTCAGGATCATGATGAAGAGCAGAGCTCCTGGCGAATGGCAGCTCTCTTGCGAACTTTAAAAAGTGAGTTTGCAACAGTGACGAACAATGAGGTGCAGCTCTATTTAAATCAAACGGAGGCAGACAGTTTCCGAAAGAAACTGAGCTTCCAGCAAGTGCTGGAAAATTTGCCAAGGACCGAACACCAAGTATAATGGTAAGACAGCGATAACTACTTCAAAATCACACAGTATGTGTCGAAATGCATTTTTTGAGGCCTTCCTTTTGACATTTGCTACATTCTTACCTGTTCATTTCTTCCGTGAAGCTCATAACCCAGAACTTCCAGCACACAGCCTGCTGAAAAGGAGCATCCTCCGGTGAAACATGTGTTAGTACAGGTACAGGTGATGCCAGCTAAACTGCAGTCTGAAATACAGAGAAATGCAGAAGAAAGGCTAAATTTTCCACTTCTCAAGGCTTTAGGAGACTATGATCCTTAAACACAACACCCGTTCCAACAAAGCCAGCTGGCTATCAAGAAAACCTGCTTGCATTTGAGTGCCAACAGACACAACTTTTTCACAACATGTTCCCTAGGCTGACTGGGAGCAAGCTGGCTCTACTTCTTCCTCTTTTGTTTGTGGGTTTTCTATTAAAGAGAAAAAAAATGACATTCAGGTATTGCTTTATGTTCAAATGAATGAGAACATTCCGTTGAAGTCGCACTTAATAATTTCCTAATTCAAGCTCTAAGTGAATTTTACCATAAATCTCACTGGATCCCCTTCTTACAATGTTTTTCATCCCAAGAACCTAGATGATGAATAACAGCAATCAGTATCGGTACTATTGTTATTCCAGTTTTCACATGAAAAAAAAAAATGAGGGTCAGAGAGGTGAAATTACTTAGCCAATAGCACTTGGCAAACCTGGGATAGGAGCAGAAATCAAACCCAGATCTCCCGAGAGCAGTGCTTCATCTGGGAAGGGAGCCAACCCCATACCCACTAGTACAGGAGCCCAGAAGAGTCTATATTTCGATTACAAGGTCACTAAGGAAAAGTCATCTCTTCTGCACTTTCCCAGTCAGCGTTTGCAGGAGTTAACCATGAATTTCGTGTGCTAAACTCATAATTTCACGTCTTTAACAGTGTGGTTACCTGATTAATTGACAATTCAATGTAAATGCCTTAAATTATTGACACAATTATAACAATAATCTGGTAATTATACTGGATAAGTCCTGGTTAGTTTAGTAAATTAGTAAATTTTTAGTAGAAAAGATACCTCTGCATAAAAACCACATACACTGGGCTGTAATTCAAAGTTTAATGACTTGCCTTCACGTTTATCAGGCTTTTGATCAAGTGTTTCTGATGAAAAATTGCTCCTGTAAAGACCTTGCATCCTTGCATTTCCTCCTGGGTTAAGGCAGATCCTACTTCTACCGCCGTCCCAGGAGTACCTGGAATTATGTATGAATTTAGTCTCAGTTCTAGGATTTATCCCTTGCATTGATTTTTTAATTTAATTTAATTTTTTTTTAAGATTAAAATCAAGTAATCTGTTTAAATAATATTAAAGCTTCTCTGCTAAATCTTTTAAACTTAAACTAGGCATAACAGTCAAGAATAATAATAGGAGGAATATAAGGGAATGCAGAAAAGTCCTTAATACCTTCTGCTGCAAAATACGATGGAGAACTGAGGGTTTTCATACAATATTAAACGCCCTGCAAGAACAGCATCCCCTGGTAACCCTCCTTGCTGTCCTGGTTGTTTACTGTGCGTGTGTGCAGTGGGACACGAAAGGAAGCAGGAGCTTTACTGCAGAGAACAGTTTGTTCACCTATTATCTCCCCGGATTTTCAGCTGCAAAACCGTCAGGGCCAGGAACGATCAAAATCTTTTTAATAACTTGGAAAGGCTTGGGCCCCCTGAGTGGAAACCAAATCCTGCGGCAGGCAGCCGAGCTCCTGCGCAACATGCAAGGAAAGCTGGGAGCCCCCGAGCACAGATGTAAAGCAGCTCTAGCCTGCTCTGGAGGGACATCCCCTGGATCTCATCTCTAAAGCCAGCCCCTTAGGTGGGGAAAAAATTAAACTCCTGAGCCTGCCAGAAAGCATGAAGTAAAATACGCCTGGTTTGCTGCCCCGATTTGGTTGAGGTGAGTCCACAACGTTCTCCAGGGACTGCCCTCCAGCAAACATAAGCCTGAAGGAAGAGGCCAGAAGCCAGGGATGCTCTTTTGTGGTGTTTTAACCACGAGGCAACAAGTTATAATCCCTTCGTTACCTCATGCTGGAGTGGGCTCCTGCTCTGTGGTGCCTCGCTTCAGCGCAAGAGCAGGGTCTCGAGGCCTACACCCACCCCCTTAGGAACGGGTATGTTCCTATAGCCTGATGCTCTGAATTCTTCCTATCTATGCAGCTATCTATAAAAAAAAAAAAAGGTGAATTGGGATCTGAATGTCTTTCTTCCCCATCTCCTGTGATGGTTTTCAAAGCCTCTATGAAGTCCTTTTACATGGGGGTCACAACTGTGCATAAAGCGAGGAGCCTAACGTGCTGCAGGCCTCTGGGCACTCAGGATGAAGCCCATTTATTTTTCAGTTCATCAGATTCAGCCCATTTTTCATTTTGTGCAGAGAGATTCACCATTAGGCCATCCTTTCATCGGAGCTGCTGCCAGAGCCCACCACAATGTAGAAGTTTCGCTCTGCACCGAACTCCAGACGCTGATTTTAAATATAGCGACGTTATTTAAAGCCGGGTTTGGTTGCTCAGCGACTTGTCTGTAATGAAGGATGTACTGCTAGGGGCTTCCTCGCAGGTGGAAGCCCGAAAATCAGTCAAAGAAGCAAATTTAGGTGCACGCTGGGCACGGCAGTGATGAATTATACGCCAGTCTGCCTCCTTATATTTAACTCCAATGAAGTTAGCAGTGGTAGGAAGCGTCAGGAAGTGTAAAAACAAGGTATTTCCAAAAGAAAAGATCCTTTCCATTCATGGTTGTGGTTAGCACCTGAATGTCAGCATCACCCTTCGGCAGACTGATCATCCACTGCTGCTGATCATAAAAGTTTAGGAACAAACACTAAGGAGTAACTAAAACTATGTTGGTGTTTGCTGGTTATATTGCTACTAAGGCAGCAGCAGGTAAGCCTCAACCAGCTGGATTTCTATTTACAAAGTCAAAGTTCGTTTTTCCTAAACTGGTTTCAAATCAAATCAATCTCAGGCAAATCAAAATTTAATTTTAAACAGAAAATGCATCCGGGATGGAAATAGAATATCCATCACTAAACCTCCATACTGTGTCAATAATCTGTCTGTTTGCTAAGTTTGTGTCGGTTGTAAGAAATGTGATTTTTACCACACCATTTTTTATTACTTCCTTCCCAGTTCACCTCTTGCAATAACTTTTTCCCATATAAATCACCTCTAATTTGAGCCCAAAAAAGAGGTCAGTTCTACCAAGCTGAGATTTAAAAGGACACATTCTGCTGTTCTCCTGCAAAAATTAGGTGCCATTCCTTGTAGGAACCTCACAGGTAACTAAGTCATTGCCATCAAGCACAAACCGAGGCGACAATTCCCTTCTAAGCACTCTCATTCGGCAGTTGTAACTTTCCGAAAACCATCCCTTAGGCCAAAATTCCTCACGTCTTGAAACCTTCGTGCAGTAATTTAGAATACTTGAGCGGGACAGCAGTTACGCTCACCAGCATCTTCATGGTGCCATTTTGTGATTATGCCGGTAATGCCCTGGCAAAAATCCCAGTCAGGTGCACTATTTCATTTTTCTTTCTTTCTTTCTTTCTTTCTTTCTCTTTCTTTCTTTCTTTCTTTCTTTCTTTCTTTCTTTCTTTCTTTCTTTCTTTCTTTCTTTTTCTTTCTTTCTTTCTCTCTCTCTCTCTCTCTCTCTCTCTTTCTCTCTTTCTCTCTTTCTCTCTCTCTTTCATTTTATTTATTTCTAAGGTCTGTGCAGTATAACCACACGGCCTGAACCTGAGCAGACACTGCAGTCTGTTGATAGCGGGGCTGCATTACAGTGCAGAGTGCACGGAGCTGTGTAAGATATTCACCCTGTGGCAGTGTTGTGGCACTCAGTATGCTTGCTGCGAGAGGGTCTGGAGTGAGGGGAGGGGGAAAAAGTAAAAAAAGGAAAAGAAAAGAAGTCTGTAGCACTCAGCTCTGTGAAAATGTGAATAAAGACTGACTTCATGGCTCTAGAAAAAAAAGGAAAAAACAATAATAATAAATAAATAGCCACTGGGTCACCGTAGCTCCGGAGTAAGCCAGCTGCACAAAAGGGCTTTAAATACCTGCTGTGTGAGCTACTGAATTTAACAGAGTTAATAGTTAGAGGTGTCCAGTAAGAAGGGTTAATGAGAAAATTGGGCCTGGGTGAGCCGTTGCGGGGAAATTCACTGCATTGCCAAACACGGGAAGCGTTACAGGGCTGCCATGTCCCCCGCTGCCTCGGGGGTAATGCAGGGTAGAGGAGAAGCAATCCCAAATTTTGGTTAGGAAGACAGAAAGGAAGCCAAAGCCTCAGTTTCCTACTCCACCTCCCAGCACCTTGTCGGATGGCGTAAGCAGGCCGCTTGGCTCTCGTGCAGGACATATTCTGTACCAACTCCAACAAAGCCACAAAGGCAGAAGAGTTCAGTGTTTTTTTTTCCAAGCTTTTGTTCTCCTTTTAAATTCCTGGGCCATCTAAGAGTGCATTGTTCATGCCTTCAAACTGCCACAGGTTTTTCATCAGCAGTCTCGTGATCAAGACCATCCTACTCACTGCCAAAGTTTGTGCCAGCATCATTTTCTAAAGCCGCTGCTGAATTAGATTCCTCGTGACGATAAACATGTTCTTCTCATTTTGTTCCAAGTTTCTGTTTTTGTTTTCGTTTTTTTTTTTTTTTTTTTTTTTTTTTTTTTTTTAGCAGATAGAAATGAGGAATAAATAAAAAGAATATTTTTAGGTATGTCGTAGCAGAAGCTGATGTCCTGTAAAAACTGGAGTAAAACTAAGAGACCCAGCTCTGATCCTAAATCATTTAACTAAGGATGGTCCAGCAAATAAAACAGACATGAAAAGGACACATTTTATAACTTGATGCAAATTTAGAGCTGTTGTTTACTCACAGTTTGTTAATTGCCTTCTAATATACCCAGATATCCTCTAGCAGGATCAGATCCATCACCATCACCAACATTGCGTGGGAAGAGAAGTTTCTAGAGAGGAGAACAACAGGCTAGGAAGGGGGAAAGGAGAAAATAAACATTTAGTTAGGAGGCAAGGGCAGACAACAAATATAAAGCAGAAGGAATTGTCTTGTCACCCCATACAGACAGGGCATTTAGAGACATTTGGGGACCTTCAGAGACCTCCTGGAGTTCACTGTGTACAGCACTTTTTTTTTTCTTTATTTTTTTTTAATCTGCCCATACACTAATGTCACTCCTCTCTGAACTGCGTCCTTTTTCTTTTCTCCTCTCCTTGTAATGGCCATCCTTCATCCTCTTCATCATACCAATCACATTTTAACTTCTTTAACTCTGCTAGGTCATAAGGTATTGACATTTTGAGGTTTTATAGTCTAGGAAAATGACACTGACTTATTATTCAAAGCATATATTTTATATAGTGCAAACCACAGTTCTTTGGTTAATCCGTGTTTCAGTATTTTGAAAGACAAGTTATCCATGACCTGACTATCCATGACTTAGCCTTTTAAATTAATTGTCTTCACATCACCTACCGTAATCCCCGTAAAGTGACAGAGCCCCAAACATCTCCCATTTGCTCTACCATGGGGGAGGGAAGGGGACATAACCATTTCGTGCTAGTCCATCCCTTCCTGGGTCATAAAGGCCGTAGTGCCACTCACAAAGCAACTACTCCACACTACTTCATTTTCACTTCCTCGTCATACAGAGCCCAGCACCATATCCATTTATTGTCCCTGTAAACGCTACACCGAAGACAATATCACCTCTTCATTTTCATGCAGCCCCTCCTTCCAGAAATACATCATCCTCCACTTACACTGTTTAGAGACCATTTAATCAAGCTACCACGCGGATTTTTATCTTCTGGTGCACTTGACTCATAAATAACCATCTCATCCATTCATCATTTTTGTTGCCGTCCTATGGATTTGCTATAATGGATTTGCCCAAGACGCGCAGCCTCACAATTGCACGCATCAGTCAAGTGCCCAGCTGAATTTTTAGGTGTCCACAGCTCTGGAAGGTAAGGAGCTACTGCGGGTCGCATTTGGAAGGGAAACGTGTCATTTCTATTGACATGCTTCAGTGAAGAATTTCTTCTACATCATAAATTCAGAAGTCAGAAGATGCAATCATAAGATCATTCATCGCCCCTATTAACTTTGCTCCTGGTGATGGGGTGTTATTGCTCTTAAATGCCTCTTATTGAGCAGTAACGAAAGGCACAAATGAAAAATTGCTTTGTAGTACAATGCATACTTAGATTATCCAAACTATAAATCCCTCGTGACAGCACCATCTTTTTCTCGTGTGCTCAGCATGACGGAGAATTAATCCATGATTCAGTCAAGCTTCGAGACTCTACCAACATATAAATTGTTAATAACAATAAGCAATTAATTATTTTCCTAAGTGATGGTAGAGTTACTCTAACTTTTTGGTGGGCACTGGAAATATTAATAGGTGAAGGTGATGGGCAAGGCAAAGCATTTTTGGTGATGCAGGAGGTCAGACCTTTTTCGAATAACCATCACCACGATAATCCACACGTGGGCACCTAGGGCTCTGTGGTTTATCAACAGGATCAGCACCTGTGCAGTGCCCCTGTTCTGAAAAATAATGGTGTTTCCGTAGTACACGCAGCACACAAAAGCAAGAAAATCATGCACATCTTCTGCCTCTGGATGATAAGCACTCCTGCACAACAAGCAAATCACTCTTTGCTCAACTCAGGTAGAAATTGTAGTTTATTCTGGTGCTTTCTAAATCCTACCAGCTTCCTACTCTCGGGGGAAGCCGTCCTTTTTCTCGTAACCTCCTTGCGCTTCCTCCAACGTCAAACATTTTTGTTTCTGTACCGTGCTGTCCATGCTTTCTCAATCGCTCATAGAGAAGTAACTCGGAAATGAATCCATCCTTTGGCCACTTGTGCTGTCCGGATATTGTCATTCTCCAAAGGAAGCTTTTTCAGAAATAAAAAAATAAATAAATAATGTTTTCAGTTTGGAAATAAATACCTTTTTGACTTTGGTTTTGGAGGGGTTCGTTCCTTTCATTCTTTCCTTCTCCTTTCTTCTCCCCCCCACCAAAATTCCTCATCACATATTCTTTATTTTCTTTTTACCGGTTTTCTTTTGGTTTATTTCAGCCCTGAAGAGGAATTCAGAGAAAGCAAGGCAAACCTTGGTCATCAAAAAACGTCGATTCAAGCAATTCCCAGCAGTAGCCTCAGGGTTGCTATCCGTGTCTTAAAAATAACAAGGAACCCCATCTCCTGCAACAACGTCTTCCAATAGTTTGGGTTGGAAATGCTCGTGGACTTCTGAAACACAACTTGAGCAGGCCAAAGGAAAAAGCACGGACAAAAGTGAGCCACAAGGACCAGAGCAATAAGCAAGAAATCACTTTTTCCCTTTTCATCACATCATGATCACCCCTCAAATATATGTCTTTGGCAAGATGCTTATTAAACAGGACTCCAAATTATTGCAAAAAAATATTTCTTGCTCATCCCTGCCTGGAGATTTGGGATTTGTCATTTTCTCAAGGCTTCCAGCCTTGGGACACCAATGGGACCGTTTCTGTTACCTAAAAGGAGAGGAATTCTCATAATTTCAAGGGGATGTTCTTGGTAGGTGTCAGATATTGCAGCACTTTGTTTCGTATTCTGAACGTCCTTGTTGCATCCCTTCCTTTATTTTTTTTTAAATGATTTTTGATTCAGAAATAAATCACAGCAGTGGTAGATCACTTTTTGGGGAAAGATGAGATGATGATGAAGCTACGTGGTGAATAATATCAGACGCATAACCCAAGTAGATACAGAAGTCATTTTTTTTTCCCCGTTTCGACACTGTGTGGCATCGTTTTTCTTCAGAGCCTTTACCATTTTCAGAAGAGAAGGGAACATTCAAAGAAACCTCTCACATTAAAATCCAACCCCCAGGCACGTTCTTTGGCAAAGAGCAAACCTGACACCAGCACCTCCCAGCAAAGCAAGACCTTGAGCATCACAGGACACGGGGGACACCAGCCAGGAAAACTCAATCCACAGTCGCTAAATAGTGCTGGGATCCTTCTAAAGGAGAGTTTCGGACTGCTGTCAGAGGGAAAAATAAAAGACATTTTGCTTTCTGAGTTTATCCCACTTCCAGAAGCGGGCTGAAAGGCAGGGCTGAGGATGCTGATTGCATTAGGGATTCCGGACGGTGCCGGCGGGTCTCTCTGGGTAAACCTCTTCTGGAAAGAATGAGCCAGGCTCTTCACACATTGTTCCTCCTCATCCATATGCCGACGAGCAAGCTGTTAAGTTTTCAGCTGATTTTGTATTTTAGCATTTTTTACCTCCCTTTGAGGCCTTTGTATGTGATCGTTTCCAAAGATGCCTTTCCTAAGACAAAAATAAGTTTCAAGCTAAAGATTATCATACTTGAAAAGCGGCGTGCTTTTGCCCGATACATTTCGATGTCGAAATAACCACCTGGTTTGATATTCTTGCTTCGAAGAAATTTTCAGGAACCTGAAATCACAAAAAATTGGGAAAGAAAGCACAGCAAGTGTGATCAAATGAAGACGTGGCCAATATTACGGCAATGTACTGCCAACCCAGACCCTAGGAAGTAATTCACAGAGGTTTGACAATAAGTCAGATATTTCTCCATCCCATTTCATGAGCACCACACACACTCGCGGAGCCGTAACACCATCCCAAAAGGCTTGGTCTCTGTAAAAATTTGTAGCAGCAGTGACAATGGGAACAAACTAAAGACCCCAGCTGACATTTGGATGCTACTTCTCCTTGTTTGCCTCCACATCCACATCCTCCCCCTGCCAGGGAGAGGAAGAGCAGCCCCTCTATTTATTTATTTTGATAGGCAGCGTTTTCCCGTAATCAAGGCTTACATTTTAAGCGGCCGGCTTTCTGAAGCATGAAATGGGTGCATAAATACAATTCCATGACCTGTAACATCCAATTTCAGCATCTTTCATCGCGCAGCGGCTATCTAACGGGAAACTAAAGGTTCTCATTTCTTGGGAAGTTAAACGCAAATATTCAAAAGTATTAATCACGCAAAGTGAACTCCGGAGCCTTATGTTTATTTCTGATGTTTTGGTTTATTTGAATAAATCCCAAATGCGATGTGTTGGTTTTTTTTTCAAAGCCTGGGCACGTGTAGCAAATTGCTTTTTCACCCCCTTTCTCCTGCACAGACGTAACAGATCAAAGACACCACTCATCCCCCGGATGGGGATGGGGATGCTAGAGGAAGGGTGACCCAGCATCAGAGTTCCCAAATCCCACAGCTCCCTCAATTCCCATCCCTGCTGGTGCTGTGACAGGGCTGCACAGGGGTGCTGAGCCTCAAGAGATGACTTCAAGGCGATGCAGAGAGCCTGTGCACGCCCTGCACAAAGCAGAGCCCAGCTGGTCCTTGCATTGCCGTGGCCTGGAGCAGCCCCAGGCTGCATTAAGGATCTCATTCCTTTCTTCCTTTCATAAATCTTGTGAAATAAATCTTTGTCTGAAGAAAGGATTTGAAGGAATATTGCCACTGGGGTTCTCTGCAGGAGGTACTGGGGGAAGAGGAACTTAAAATCTCCTTGTTTGAGAAAGGAAGGGATGGATCCGGGCTCAATGAAACGTGGTGCGCCAGAGCCATTCCATATCACACGGCGAGCTTTCTCCGCGGATCTCATCTCTTGGTCCTGCAGAAGAAACCCAAGCAAGGGGCTGGCACTTGTCCTCCCGGGGCTATTTGCAGGCGAAAGGAAAAAGCAGGGAGAGATGGAGCTGCCTGGAATAGCAAAATGGGTAGACACTTTTGCCAATCAGCCAAACCAACAGGGTTATTTATTTTTAAGAAATGCCATTTCAAAACCATAGCAGTGGACTTATTTTATTTATTTATTTTTTTGGAGTCAGAAGGATATCAGTTTTTTGTTTGTTTGTTTGTTTGTTTGGGGTTTTTGTTTGTTCTTAAATAAGTGGTGCCAAAACAGAGGTGCAGGCATACATCACCAGAGTGAAACACTGTCCATCTTGATAGACATTATATTCTCTAAATGACAGAGACAACATCTTTGGTAATTCGAACTTGATGAGTGATGTACTGAACCTCAGGACTCCAAACAGCAAAAGAGGGACTCCAGAAGTGCTCGTTCTTCAATCAGCTCCACTCATCTGGACTGGATGGCAAAGAAAAAATCCTCTGAAGATCCTACCCCTCATCCTGCAGCGCTAATAAAACCATCTCAGCAAAGCAAACAGCACAGTCACCAGGTTCTTTGAAATTCAAGTCACAGCCTCGTCAAGAAGCTGTTGATGGAGAAAAATGTTAGTGAGGGCTAACAGGCTACGAGGAGCCACTCCAGCCCTCGATATTACTCACACACCGTCTGATAAAAGCTTCCACCCCAAGAAGGTGGAAGACAGGGGAGCCCGGGACGGACATTTTGTGATCCTGGCAGCTTGTGGAAAAAAAGCCAGACGGCGTTTATTTCAACAGAGGTTTCTGAAAAAGCTGAAAAACAGTCGGTAAGGACAAAACACCACCTGCCAGCACCTAGAGTGAAGAGGCGATTCGGATTTCCCTTTCAGATTTGGGCTGAATTCCCTCTGTAACGTTCCAACGCCGCGGCTCCTTCGGTGGCAGCCTGTGAAAGCCAACGCTCTCCCGCAACAGCTCGGACCTTTTCGGCGCTCGCCGATTTGATTAGGTGACTATCAAGTCCTGCTCTTCGCCAGCCTTGATGGCCTCTTCGAGAGAGAAAAGGGGAGAGGCAGGAAGGCACAGCATCAGTGGCAGCTCATTAAACGCACACAGGAAAAGTCACCTCCCCGGATTTGGGATGGCAGCCTGCAAGATACATGCACGACGGGCTCTGTGCACCCTGTGCCCCCCTCGAGAGCACGGTGCAGCTGGCGGGGACGTGGTGGCAGCAGTCCCTAGTCCATTCTGCAAGGACTGCATCCAGGCAGGACACAGATTTATCATTTCCTCCCCATTTTCAGTAGCAAAGCATCAGGAGCAAGCCCAAGACAAGAAGTATCATGCAAATAACCATAATGCTTAAATTCTCATAGTTATCATTTAAACGGGGTTGATTTCAGACTCAGCTCTTGGCAACTAACTCATAACTGGTCTATTTTGCTCTAAACCCGCTCTTACAGCCAAGATTTTTTCCCCTCTCCAAGGAGCGGCATGCCCAGTAATTGCTGGTTTATTGCAGTTTAATCAGTGCAGGGTTCATCTTCCTTGAATGTATCCAAGCGCCTTTAAGATTTCTCGTATATTATATGTGTACGTGGGCATAATTTGGGTCCAGTCTTGCCATTTACTTGGACTGAAAGCACTCTGCACTAAATTCTGCAGACAGCCTGATACGCTAAATCTCTCCTTGCCTATAAAATATCATTAATACAGTCACCGGTGATATATTGCTATGAAAGGTCACACGAGTTACAAGTCGTTTGTTATAAGAATTCGGGATGAGACTATACAGAGAAAGTGTTAAAATAATCATGCAGTAGCCATACGGAGAAAGCTGTTAGCAAAATTAAAGGGTTATCTCAAGGGGCAGTTCCCACTGAAGTTCGTTTGATCAGGAAGGATCTACCTGCAAGGTGTGGGTGGGGATGTCCTGGAGTGAGGGCGAGCAGAGCTGCTCTAAAAGCAGCCAGTTCCCCCAGGCTCCTGCCTGGGAATCAGGGAAATTTCCATCGAAACTGCTCTATTTTCTGCAAAATGTTTCAATTTCAATGAATCAGCGTTTGCTGATGAAATCGGGTCAAGGAAGTCGGGTTCACATTCCATCTTCACAATCCTCTTTAAGAGGATTATTTTCAAAGGTCAGATCCACCTCCTTCATAGGTCTTCTAGATTAGCGAATAATTGAGAGTTGGACCAACATGTGCACGGAGCCAAGCTAAAAGCTGACAGCTGAGCACCTCTTTTAGCTCTTGAATCTCAGTTCATGGATGGGTTGCTTGAAGAGATCAGATGGAAAAAAAAATCCCTGCAATATGATGTGATGTGGCAGCTCTTGTACCTAATGCTTACCTGCTATATGGCCATCAAACATTAAATTCATCTGCAAAAACTTGGTCAATACCAACAAGGATTTTACCCAAGGGTGTGCAAGGAATACAAACCTTGGGCTAGCCATGGACGCTGGTCAGAAGCATAGTGGGGCTTAGGCTCCTGAATTTAGCATGTCACCAGCAGCCAAGTTCCTAAATACAGAAGAATCTGAAGCTGTGGTTTTTATCGGGTGGACTTCGACTCTAATCGGATGGATAAAAGCTTTCCACAAGACCTTTCGGCAAGCCTTCAGCATTAGTTATCCAACGAGCTCGTGTCCTGCCTCTCTCCTTGTCAATGCAAGCAGATTCCAGTTAAAGCTAAAGATATTTTCTTTTTGTAGGTAGCTAATTGACTGTGAATGCCAATTCAGTGTAATAAAGTTGGTGACATTTTTTAAAGGAATGTCATTTTTTTAATTATTAAGAATACTCACCCATTTTTTCTTCGAATCGGGTGAAGTGGTAAATTTCCTGACAAAAGTAATTACGTTGCATAAGAAGAAGTCCAGAGCAGAATGGGCACTTCATAGCTCTCTGGGGGTTGGGATGGAGGAGTTTGTGTGTTAGATTTTTCCCTTTACTTTGAGGTGAAACACAAATTCCGTGGATTTCCTCTTCCCCCAGGGTGAGCAGATTGTGTCCTGCCAGTCCCGGCTGGGTGCCGGGCTGCTGAGGAAGTGATCTGGTTGCTTTATGGTTGAGACAGCTCCCTTTCCTCCCAATTTTTTAGAGGTCTGCAAAACAGATAGAGCGTGAGATGATGTGTAAGCAACTGTAAAGCACTTCAAGAGATTGCTTAGGAAAATGGCAGATTATCCAGCATCAGAAGCGTTAAGAACAGAACTAAACCACTGCATGTTAGATGGGGGACAACAACTGACGGTGACAAACGAGGAGAATATAGTAACGTGAGTTAGTTATAATAACTGTGATGTGATCATTTCGCTGGCTGAATGTGGAAAATCGGCGTTCAACCATCATTTATGTTGCTGTCACAAAGCATTACGGTGTGCACGTGGCACTGAGACCTGCCCTTGCTCGGGGAATTCAGATCCAGCAGCCCAGTTTTCCCACTCTTCCTCATTCTTCACATTTAAATTTAATACAGATGTCCACCAAAACCAAAATTACGAGTCACTGAAGTTTTTGCCAAGTTTTCCTCCTATTTCAGTGTTGTTGTTTAAAGAAAAGCACAAAATTTCTTATTCTGCTTCCCCTCTCCTCCTGCTTTCCTAAAGCTGTCTTTATGTGGCACTGTGCCAAAGACTTTAATAAATGAAATATACAATCATAATAAAGCAATAAAATTATTAATAAATTCATAAAAAATAACTCAGGTTTTACTGACAGCAAATCTGCTGCTTCTTTTCCAGATTCTCTGTCCCGGGAAAGCTACACAGCATTTTTCAAAGCCCTCTTTTCCATTTGTCTTCCTATGTTCATTTATTCTCTCCTCCAATATTTGCTCAGCAGCACTGCATACTATTAAGGTTTAATGGACCTGTCCCCATAATAACGGACCACATCATTTTTTGTCCTTTTCCTCAATGTAGACATCCTGTTTGATACTCTTTGCTCACACAGTCCTCCTCTTGCTTTGATTAAATACATTCAGCATTCCTTCTCCCCAGCTTCTCACTTCACTTTCTAGGGGGAATTCTCTCCTTCCTCCGATTATAATTTTGCACTCAATGTCCAGGGAGAAGTTCTTGGAGTTAATGCCTCCGTTTTCCCTCGTTTCTCACATCTATGGGCATTTAGAAATGCAAGTATGGAGGCACCAGCCCCACTTGACAAGGCTGATCATAAGAAAATTCTTAGAAATAAGAATATTACATAGGAAAACATAAGAACAATAAGAAAACGTTCTAGGCAGTGACTAATAAAAGCCTGGCCATATCAGATGCCATCTCCCACCTTCTCATCATACATTAAGGACCGCCAAATATTAGGTAGAACAAAATCTGCTACAGTTATCCTCCCGTGACACCTTTCTACCAAATCATCCCCAGGGGTTCGGGCATGTTTGCCCTCAAAAAGTCCCTCTCTTTTCCACTGGTCATCACGCATTTGTGACATTTATTTATTTTTTTTGGTGCCATTTAGCTTCCAAATCTTATACTTGAGCAGAAAGCAAAATGAAAGCATCGCACATTTTTTGTGGCCTCTTGTCTAAGCTGCATACTTGAGCTGGTTTAGTCTGGTAAATTCATTTAGATACTCATCAAGTTATGGTTTTTTTATTTCCTCATCAAACTGGACGGATTTTTTTTTTCTTAGTTCAGCGGATTTGGAACGTGGTTAGACCAACAAAGCGATCGCAAACCTTTGTCACTTTCTACAACTCATTTATCACCATCAAAACAAATGAATATTCCAGTCGTCCTGAAATGACACGTATTAGAGATAATGCCCTTCATAAAATGAGGCATGTAACTAAACCATTATCGCTGAGTGTACAAGAACTTTGTTTTTCTTCCCAAGACAAACAAGAGCTGCTCCTCGAGGGGTTTGCTAATAAGATTCTGTGGCAGAAGGAGTTGGTTAGGCACAAAGAGGGAGCTCAGCTCTCAATTCCTCTCTGCATTGCTAAAGGGACTTTCAAATGAAATATTCACTTGAGTAGCAACCACACAAAAATGTTTGAGATTAATATTTAGGGACGGAAGGGTTGGTTAGGATAAAACAATACCCATAAAAGTCAATCGTCTCTGAACCTCTTCACGAACCACAAGTTTCAGAGGACATTTGTCTGTACCAAATTCCAAGATAGAGTGGATAAGCTTTTAGATCTGGGTGTGTACAAAATTCAATTTGATGTAAATCAATTCACATTTTTTACATTCACCCACCGCTGCATGTATATCCCATTAAAATTTCACGGGCAGACTTTTTCCTCTTGAAATCTCTGATAAATTCCGTTCGGTGCCATGGTCAGTTCCTTCCTGCCACTGATGGGTTCCTCCTGCAATAAACCTGCCGTTGGAAAGCTGCTTCGGAGGGGGAAATGGTGAAAGACTTTCTAATTAAAAAGGAGCTGGATTAATCCATTAACAAGCTGAATTAAACCTGTATCACCCATTTGGCTCAAATAACCATCTTCACCTGGTGCTTTTGGTGTTCACGTGTAAATGAAATGATGAGGAGGATTATTTTAGTCTAATTTTTTATTTCCAAATGTCTACGTAAAAAAGACACCTGCCCATTGGTAACTGGTGCTTTATGTACTTATAAATACAATTATTGGTAATTAGTACTTTATGTACTTAGGTACCGACAGCTTTATGTGCTACGAAACGACCGAAAATCAGGTCATTTACCCAGGTAAAAAACAAAATAGCTGACTAATTCTAGGTATTCAAAGAGCTGCAGCCTGTTTTAGTTAGTTTCTTTCTCTTCTAAATAAAACTTCTCTGTCATGGCTCACCAGGGAAAACCTTAAATATCCTTGTGGATGCTTATTAGTTTTTATTATATCGCCTAGGCACTAAGCACAGGAGAAAGGGATTTCAAGATCTGCCCAGTAAGATGCAGACCAAAATGAAAGAAAAAACATGAAGACTTACAGGGTCTTTTATAGGTGAAAAAAACGAGAGCAAACCCAAAAGCATCTCCCTTGGATAACATTTAGTTTTAAATTAGTGTAAATCTAGAACGAGTCCTCCTGATTACTCTGAAATCACAAGGACATAATACAGGGAGAATCTGGCCCAGGTAAAAAAAACAGACAAGAAAACAAACTCACAAGAAAATAGAAGCGAATGAAGGATTTTCACATTAATACCAACTGAAGAACTGAAGCTGGTACAAGAAAAGGGGGAAAAAAAAGATAAATATTGAAAAGACTTTAAACAAGGCTATTTTTTTTTCTTGTTGAAAGTCAGATGTCTGATTTGGTTCCCTTCCAGTAGTGATATTTAAAAAAAACTTGTTCTGCATTTTGTTACAGTCCCCGACTACCGAGGTACCAACCTTCTGCTTAATCTTTATTCAGGACGTAGAAAAACCTCTGTAATCTCCGGTGTTTTTCTGTGATCCCAGCCTCCTTTTGAATATATACAATACGTCCTCTGCCAATACAATCTGTGACCTTCTGGGGCGGATTGAACGAATTCAGGTCAAGAAACCGGCGGTAGCCTTGCATTGGGGAATTCTTTTACCAGGCACCGTTGGGGATGGGAAGCAGAGGTTGCTTGGCATGCCAGTCAGGTCCGGAGACACTGAATTGGCTTGGACAAGGTAAGAATGAAATATGGATCTCTGCTCACTTGCTGGTGCAAAATCAGGGCTGAGACAGAAGCAGAATAGTTTGTGTTTGGTTGAGTTGAAAATCCAAGCTTCCTCTTAGCGCCCAGAATTTGCATCTTGGCCCGGTCTGATGACAGCTACTATTTGCTAATATAAATGAAGGTACGCAGGAACACAAGGTAAAGCTAAGGCAAATCAACTAAGGATTGATTACTTAATGCAGTTAATCCACTGTCCATAAATGAAGATGCTTTTATGCCAGAACCGAACGTCATTATTCAGTGAAATTTAATTTTCCTTTAACCTGCTTTAAATTATGTCATAGAATTAATGGGATCTGATCTTTCAGAAGCATAGGCTCCTAAATGTAATTTGTTAGACTAAAAAGCATGGTCAGACCGCCGTCAGCATTTCCCTTGTTCACACGCGGTCCAGGTCCTGTCACTTTATCCCTGTTTGCCTCCAAGAAGAGGTTTTTGGGTGATTTTGCGTGGAGCCAGGAGTTGGGCTCGATGATCCTTGTGGATCCCTTCCAGCTCAGGACAGTCAATGACTGTGCGGTACAACGAGTAACCAGCCCCCAGCTGAATGTTGTGCCAGCGCTCAGCACCCTTGGAGCCCACCCTCCAGTGAATTTCCACCTACCTAGGGACTCCTGTGTATGCAATTTAAGTGGCCCCTCACTCCATCTTCCCCTCCTTTCCTACACTCTCTCTGCCTAAGGGAGCTGAGGCTGGAGGGCAGAACTTGCCAATAAAGCCTGAGGCTTAAACACGTGTAATATTTAGACGTATCACATCGTATAGCATCTGTGCACAGTGTATATGTGTGTATGGTTTGTGTGTATTCGAACAGTACACTAGCCAGTTTAATGAAAAGCATCCCCTTTTCCTACATACCCGTAATTTATGTGCAGAGATTCCTCAAGTTTAGCTGATTTGCTTCAGCTTATAGCGCAAAATCTTCCCGTGGTCCAGCTGCCCTGAAAACGCAGTTCTTAAATGTCGATGGTTTACGTGCAATTAGCTGTGTATGAAAAAAAAAAAAAAAAAAAAAAGAATCTGTTGAGCTTGAAGCTACCTTCTCATTTAAACAAAATCCCTGGCTTTCAGTTTGCATCCACACGTGCCTTTTTTTTTTTCCTAAGATACAAAAAAAAAAGATAAAATGTAAATGATAAAATAATGATTGATAAATAATGATAGATAAATCATAAATCAAGCAGTTCAGATCCACAACAAATTCCGTCCTTACAGGATTTCCAGAAATGGTGATTTGCCTAGGAATGCTTGCTGAACTGAGACACAGGATGCTCTACCTCCCCAAGCATATCCCAGGCACATTCAAGACAGGTTTCTGATGGCTATGTATTACTGATGTCCATTAGCTGATTACAAAAGGCTACCGTGCCATCCGTGGTTTTTTCTCTGCTGTTGCTGAGCACAAACACAATAGGAAATGTATGCCTGGAACCCCGACAGGCTATTTTTGTTTCATCTTGCAGCCTTCATTCAGTGGCAGATAATAGCTGGTTCATCTGCCTCTAGCTATTTGCTAAATGAGGATGTCGAAAATGTTTCAACAGCGTTCCCATACAGTTCTTGATGTACACTAAGAAAAAATGTCATTGCATACAGGAGTTTGTCACCTTACCTACTGATGTTTGAGGTTGGTCCGTGTTGCTGTGTCATACGATCAGAGATCATAAAATCATTTAGGTTGGAAAAGACCCATAAGATCATCAAGTGCAACCATCAATGGATTGATGGACTTGGTATTCTACTACCATGTGACAAAATGGCATGGACACGATATCCATACTTTCTGCAAGAACATATTTTCACTTAATATCCTCAAGTGCCCCTGAACTTCTCTAATTTGGCACAAATAGGACAACCGAAGCGAAGAACCGCAAAAAAAAAATCAATGAATCAGCAAGAATCAGGTGTCACCAATAAGACATCTCAGTATTATTTACGATGTCCTTGGATTACTGACCTTATCCATATTTATGGCTGTGGACAGCAAGGAAATAATTTTCATACAAATAGCTGTGAGTGAACAATTCAGGATTTCCAAGCTGGCTGGAGGAAGCCTTTCCAATTTAATAGGTATTTATTCATCACACTCACTAAACACGGACCAACGTCTAGCTTTGGTGAGCAAAGGAACAGAGAAATGTCATTTTTTTCCATCAAAACTTCTGGAGCCACCCTCTAGAGATCCCAGTGGCAAACAGCAGGTTCTTGTTGGTATCTGCCTTTTGGGAATGATGGGGAGAAGCTCACAGCAATTTTTTCTTTCCGTGAATCTTCCTTAAGGTTATTTTTTCAAGGGGCCACGATTATTCCAGTGAATACCTAAGACAGGAAGAGGAGAGAGCTCTTTAATTGATATCCAAGGTGACCTTCAGGCAACTTGGCTGAGAAAATTCCACAGTAAGAAGATTCTTTTTCTGCTGAATCGGTTGAAAATGTGAGCGCTGCCCCAGAATTAAAGTCTGGGACGGTAAAGCAGACAGCATGCGTCATTAAGAAGCACAATATTCCCAGAAATGACATGTGCTAAAGACAATCAGAGCCAGAAAGTTGAACGAGCCATTTCACCAAGTTCTCCCTTTTATAAATCCAAATTTGAAACCGTGGTTCTGAAAGAATGAAGTTTTACGTTTTAATTATTTATTAAAGGAACCGTGTAGGGCAGTTTAAAAAAAAAAAAAGTTTTAAGTTGAGATTTTCAAAATCCAGATATAAATTCTGATGGAATTCTGCATATTTTAGGATCCTAACTTTTAGATTTCTTTGAAAATCTTTGTCTACAAATGTTATAGCTGGAATGAAGTTAAAATCAAACGTACATTGTTTTGCCAGTAGTAGAAGAGTCTGAAATCCTAATGATGTCAGTCTTGTTCAGCTATAAGGATGTACCTTAATTCCCACACTTCAGTCATAGCAACCGAGGAATGAATCCAGGAGCGTTGGGGAAAATCTGGATTTGAGTAACACCCTTTCACCCCTGCAAAAAAATAAAATTAATAATAATTACATATATACATATATATATGGTTTTGAGCACATATACCACTTTTCATTGTGTAGAAATCCACTGACAAGCTCCAGTGCCTGGTCAAGACCTATCAAGTATTATCAGTTAAGAACTAAAATTGATCAGAATTTTCCAAAAACGTGCCCTGGAGCATTACGGTTTAAATCTGATGCCCAAATATTTTATCAAACAAAAGTATGGCACTCCATCCCTTTGATGTATAGTATAACCTGATATGCTATTCATGAAAATTTTTCTTCTTGTTGAGAATCTTAAGTTAAATTATATAATATTATATAATGTATAATATTTTATGTCATATTTTACGTTGGAAGGACCTCTGAAGATCACCTAGCGTCGGATCACACACTCCAAGCAGGGGCAACTTTAAAGTTAAATGGGATTGCTTAGGGAAAACTGTTTTGAGTACGTCCAAGGATGGACATTGAAAAAAAAAAAAGGAGAGAAAATAAATTTTTATTTATAAAACCAGACATGGCTGCAACTTTCCACAGGAATAAAGGAAGAAAGGACAATGGAAATAATTGGTAAATCCTCACATAGTAGGAAAATTATTAAATAAAACACCCAGAATGAGTCTTGGGCATGGGCCACATCCAGTGCTTCAGCAGATGGCAGAAAAAAGTGCGCTGGGATTTCCAGACTGCTCCTTCCTGCCCCCAGACCAAGGAATTGGGTGCAGCAAGGAGGTAAGTCACCCCAGTCCTACCAGAGATGCTGATAGCACCAGGAGCTGTGGTGCATCCTGACTTACCTGCTGGCTCTGGGCATGGCTGCTCTCCACTACATCCCAGGAAAACTCCCTTCCCTCCTCCTCCCTCCTCATTTTCCCCATTTCACAGGTCAAGGAAGGAAAAATACCGAGAGCTTTGACACGGTTCAGGTGATGGAGAGGGAAAATGTTCTTCGTAAGGGGCCTGAATAAGGGCCGCGTGCTTCAGTAATCAAGATACGGGATGAAGATGGCTCGAACGAGGATCCGGGAGGTGTTCTGCAGAAATAACTGGCAGGATCTGGACACGTCCTGGATGTGAGGAGCTGCAGGTCACAGAGAAGATGCCAGGTTCCTGGCCTGAGCGACGAGCAATACTGGGCTGCAAACAAGACTGAGAAAGGATAACGGTATTAATAATGCGAATAGTAATGGCCCCAGCTTTGGGATTTAGTTCAGGTGGCACTTTGCTGGGATGTTTCCAACCTTCTCTAGCCTTTTATTTATCACCTTTCCTTCCCCTTTGTCTTTGCACGCACATACCGGTCAGTTGAAGCTCCGAATAGGTGGTTTCTTTTTATTTTGGAGCAGTTGAACAACCCAGAATGGTTTCAGCAGTTGTCATATCTTCATTAGTTAATTCTGCAAATAATATTTCCATAAAGTTTCAGATAATAGAGCACTTGTGGGGCTTTTCTCTGCATCATTTATCTTCATTTATAGGTATCTGACAAGTCGAGCGGTTTTCAGTTGATTTTAAATGACTTATAATACATGACTAAAGATGGCAAATGATTTTTATTAGGATGTGAGCCCATGTAAGGGGAAAAAATAAAATGGCAGCCTCGTAAGACACAATTAATCCATTTCGAATATCCTGGATATATTTATTTTTGACACGTAATGTGGGGTATGTACAGTGGCAGAGGAAGCACTCTCTGCTTTATTTACTTTCTAACTTGATATAATTCCTGTTCTTAGATATAAGAACATATGCAAATTGACATATAG
Source organism: Cygnus olor (assembly GCF_009769625.2). Classification (NCBI taxonomy): domain Eukaryota; kingdom Metazoa; phylum Chordata; class Aves; order Anseriformes; family Anatidae; genus Cygnus; species Cygnus olor. The sequence goes on along the minus strand of NC_049198.1, from coordinate 1,454,176 downwards.
AGCTAGTTTAATTAAAAGAAATTTAAAATGAAATGACAAAACTCTTGAACATACACAAAAAGGAAATACATTGCTAGCTGAGGGAAGAAAGCCTGGTTATTATAGAAGTGAACCACGTGCTTTTATAATTAAAACAGTCCCACGAAGGACTGAAAAGGGTAAATTACATAAATCTGACCCAAATCAGAACACCTGCATTTATAAGGTAGGAAATACCTTTCAGATCAGCTGAAGACTAGAGAGCTCCAAAGCCCTTTGCTTTACTTGCAACACAAGAAGATATCCAGCATTTGTCTAAGATCCCATTTTCTCCTCTTTTACCTTAATTTCTTTTCTCCTGACATTTTGAAAACTTCCTTTTTACACCCCAAATATTCGCCTGCTCGGATAGTAAATTAAATGTGGTTAGTGTCCTTAATGTTTAGGTTATTGTACATATGATGTATATTACACAGATATAGTATTTGTAGGGGGTTATATGCACAGATAAATAATGAAAATAGCTGTGATTTGTAAAAGAATATATCTATATACAAATATATCTATATCTATATACAAATCCCAGTAAAATTCCAGACGCGGTGGCTTGGGCGCACTTTATTTGAACTAAATTTCTTTACCCGTCTCCAAACCACAATCTTAGCATTGAAAAAAAAATAAAATTTACAACATATTTACTCTGTTTACTTTCTAACCCATCATTTATACTGATTTCAGGGTTTTTCTGGGCTTGGACAAGGGAGATATGGTCACCTCTTCCCTTATCATTAGCTTCCAGGCAGCGGCAGTATGTCTGCGAAGTTTTCAGCACTCGATCTACTTACAGAAAATTTGTTGGTGAAGTTTTCTGGCCTGTGTTTTCTAAAGAGGTAGTCTAGGAACTGATGTGGTTCTTGCAAGCCTTAAATTCTGTAAATAAGGTGTTGAATACAAGATATTTATTTAAGAGAATCTCATAGACACACATGCACTCCAGGATACAGATAGATCCATTGCCACTGTAATTAAAATATGCACAGAGGAACCTTTCTAGTGATCTTGGAAGAAAAGCGTGTATTTCTTGAATATCGAGCTAGGAACAAAATTAACCTGACATTTGTATTTGACGAGTAAGTTAATGCTGCGCTAATCCCCTTCGGGACGCCGCAATTTTCACCTGTCAGAGATGTTTTAGCCCAAAGGGAGTAGCAGTCCCATCCCTTTCTGTTCTACTTGAGCTGGAGAAGAAAAAAAGAAAAAGAAAAAGAAAAAAGGAAAAAAGGAATAAAAGAAAAAAAAAAGAAAATGGAAAAAAAAGGGGGAAAAGGAAGAAAAAAGGAAAAAAATAAAGAAGAAAAAAGAAACAAAAATAAAGAAGCCACATGTAACAGGCTGTATGTCATTATGTTCTTACTATCCCTTGTTTTCCTAAAGACATTTTGGGGGAAAAGGGCTGTGGAAGGCTTTGCACGTCCCTGTGGATACCTTGGGAGGAGAACTATCTGCCTGTAGAGAAGGTGAAAGTCTGCAGCAGCTGCATCCTGCCAAGCAGCAGGCTGAGAAGTTTCCCTCTCCCAAACTAGGCAGGTGGGGGGCTGGGGTATTTTTATTTTTTTTTTAACACAGATATAAATAAGTTTCACTTGAGACTTAATTGTTAATTAGTCCACTTTAAAACCAGATATGTTAAATTCATTACGGCGCTAACCCAGTTTGAGATGCATTAGTATTCATCTTCCCTGCTTAATCACTCCAGTATTCATTTAAAATTCTCTCAGTAATCTAGTCTGCAAATTTTCAAGTTGATGGAAATGTCAAAAGCGAAAGGGAGAAATGTCTAATTAGCTGAGTACCTTGCTTGTTGCAATTTCTGGGCAAATAATAAGGGGACTTATGTAATGCTCGCTGCAAGAGGGTGCGGTATTTCATAGGAGCCTTTGAATGAAACAAAGAATAGCTCGTGATGACTGATTGTCTGGGCAATAGTGAGAAATAATAGAGAAATAATAGAGAAATAATAGAGAAATAGAAATAATAGACATTATTTCTGTCTATGGTACAGAAAAAATCTGAGTGGTTCTAAGATTCAAAAAAGGGAACAAAAAGAAAAAAAAAAAAAGGAAAAAAACTGACAGTTTTCCTATTTCAGATTCCTAAAAAAAATTTAAAAATTAAAGAAAAAAATAAAGAAAGCTTGAATTGACTAAAGTGAAATGGATTTTTTTTTTTTAAAGGAGTGTTTTGTTTGTTTATATTAGGGCCAAGGATTGTATACAAATTGGCTGTGGCAATACCTAGGTGAGGCTGCGTAACTGTTATTTTTGCATCTTGTCACCAGATTCCTTCACTGTGGCTAGCTTTAAATGAACGTGTAAATTAAATCCGTCTTTGAGTGCCTAAGATCTTCAGGCAGGATTTGTTTGGGGAGGCACAAATTATTTATAAGTACTAATCAGTGCTAGCCACTAATGAATTCTGCTTTTTTTTCTCTCTCTCGTTGCCAGATGTTAGCCAAAGTTTAAAAGTTCCTTTATTTTCCTTTAATGCAATTACTAAGCAAACATTTTGGAGAAAGAAAATTCACGACCTCATTAAACAGGAGCCACGGCCCTTTGCCATTTCCATTTCTGTTCTGTCTGGAATCCAGATGCCTGCTGTTAAAATTCCAAAATTCATCATGAATTACACCACCAAAGAATGCAAGATGCTGCAGTTATTTCCTTCTCTTCATCAGAGAAGTGTTGAGATGGTTTCGACACCCATGTAAAGGGTTTTTAATAGTGATACTGTGCACCAGGGTTAACGTCAAATATCTACCAGCAGTGACATAACGCGAGCAAGGGTAGGAAAAAATGTGTTATTTCACATCCTGACAAGCACAAAGAAGTTTGAAGAGCTGATTTCCCATTGCAATCAGCTGGGTTCCTGTCCTAGGGAAAAGCTAAAGACTGAGTAAAAGATGTTGGAGTAGAAAAGGATGAATAAAAAGAAAGTATAAAAAGAGAACGGATGAGAAAAGGGGTGAAGGGTAATGCAAAGCGAAGCAGGAAACACGGATCAGCCAGGAGATATCGGTGATTTTGGTCAGTGACCTTGAGATAGCTCACCTGGGACCTGTTTTTCAGAGACTGGAGGGAATCCCTTGACCTTCAGAGACGCTCAGGAAACCAGACTGCAGCCCAGAATTACTAGGCGCTTTTGTAAAGAGCTTCTTCGCTAGCCCACAAAGTGCATCTGTGGGTGGAAAATGTTCTTCCATGCCCCATTTCCATTTCATCTCGATGGATCCCTTGAGCTGCCTCCTGTTTTTACAGTCCTTTCATATCTCCTGGTTCTCCTTGTGTTATGATCTCAGTTTAGTACCTGAACTTGTGATGAAATCCATGAGGAAAATCCCCTGATGGCTTGGTGATCTCCTGCTGTAGTTGTAGGGTCTTAGTTTGAAACCTGTTAAGGATCCTGTGTACACCAAAGATATCATAGAAACGTAATAACAAACTTACAGAGTGTGGTCCTCTCCTTTGCTAGGGAAAAAGGAAAATAAATAAATAAATAAATAAATAAATATATAAATAAAAAGTCCTTCAGTAGAACTTTGCTGAATTAAGTCAAGGGAACAGCTCTGGGAGTTTAAATTACAAGAGATTTTTGAACGAGGACAAGTTTTGTGAATATAAAACAAGGGCTAGTGACTTTAACAAAGTCTGAAAGCCTGCGACACACATCTGACCAGATTAATCCCATTCTGCTGCACTTACATTGCAATTCTTTGTGTGTGATGGATTTATTATATTGAATTAAAATTCCATGACAGCTTTTAACATCTACTACATTGATCTCTGCATCAAACAGCTCACTGTAAGACACATTTAAATAATATTTTTTTAATTAAAAAAAAAGGTGAAAAGGTTTCGTGTTGGAACAAAATTCCTTAGGAAATGTTCCATAAAAGCAAAAGAAGAACCAAGAAAGTGATGGCACGATAACAGCTTACAGTAAGAGAGGAAAAAGTAAGTAGTCATTTTCTGTTATAAGAAATAGACTTTTCAATTAATTTCTTCTTTAGAGAAAGCTAAATCATTCATGATATTTAAATAAATGCATCCAGTTTAGACACTGAAAGACCATCTCTGACATCCCAACTGTATTTATTCTTGTTTATTCCTATGGTAATAGTGTGACTGAAGATCTGCATCCCTGTTATTGCTACTTACAGGAGGACTAAACCCAAGAAAAACAGGCTGTTGACTCTGAACCACTGATTAATGAGTGATAACAAAGCATTATTACAATCTGTGTGAGTCTGAATGTCAGCTGGGAGGAAGAAAGGAAGAATCAGCTGGGAAAAATAACTAAGACGCAATGAAGAGTACATAAATCTTTTAAAAAAATGAAATAAAATTGAAATTGAAAGCAAAATATGGCTAAATCTAGAGGTCTAAAAAAGAGACAATGTGAGAGGAAACACAATATTTTTTAGGCTTTTTCCTAAAATAACAGAAAATTGTGGTGTTAGCCCAGTGGTCTGATTTTTACCTTAAACACTCTCTTTATATCCTTTTGTGCCCTGAAATACTCTACTTCTCATACAAAAAGGTAGGGCAGCTTGCCAGAAAGTCGGGTTCAATCTCTTTGGAGAAGTCCTCAGCCGCAGCCCATGGGCTCCAGCCTTTCTTCTGCCTTGGCGTTACGTGGGAGCAGTTACAGAAAAAGCTTTAGGGCAGAGAAAATGTGAAATGCTTCCATTTGGGGCCGTAAACATTTTTCAGAACTGAAAAGTAGACAAAACAGTAGGAGATAATAGGACGGAATGCTTCGTAAATCCTTCAGGTCTATAGAAGAAAATCCCCAACTGCTGTCCCAAATCATTTCCATCCACTTCGGGGTGACTCCCTCAGTGTATGGCCATGAAGAATCCAGCCCATAATGTTTAACCAACATTAAGCACATTTAACCAACATGCTAAGGACCAGTTATGCTGAGCAGACTTATAAAATCTCACTGTGGGGGATGTAGTTTGTGTTACACTGCTCAGTGGCACAGAAATCCTACAGAAAATGTTTGGATGAGTTTGAGGGTGAAAATGATCATTTTTCGTTCTGACCCAGGTCCTTTCTACAAGGGAAAGAACAAAGCACAAAAAATGTTATATAGCACAAAAATATACATATTTTTTTCCTTTCCAAAAGGAAAAAAAAAAAAAAGTGAACATTATTCATTTCTTCCTGTTTTTTTTTTTCCTTTTCTTTCCAAAAAAATGTTATATAGCACAAACTAGCACAAACTACTATTGCAAAAAGAGGTTCGTGTTTATTTCTGTGCATAAGGAGAGAGAGATGAAGGTGGAGAGAGTTCAGCACCATAAAACACTAGAGACAGTGGTTTGGGTAAGTAAATTATGGCATTTGGCACCATGGGAAAATTAAGGGATTTAATGTCCAACATGAAGATACAATGATATACAGATTTCTCAGAAAGTCAGAGGGGGACATATAAATCCACTTAATACTGGAAAACAATACAGCAAAGGAAATACTAACAACTTATTTAAATATTAAATGAATGAAACAACCCTTTGTAGCCACTTACATTCAGGTTGTAAACCAAAAATTGAGGTGCTTGGAGTTCAAGAGGCGTTTGGACAATGCTCTCGGAGATAGACTTTGATTTTTGGGGGGTCCTGCATGGAGCCAGGAATTGGACCTGAAGGTAAGATGAGTTAGAAACGGGAAAAGTTATTTAGGCAGAGCTCTCCTGGGTCTCCCATTCCCACCCAAGGACATGAGAAGACATGAGAGAAAGAGAGAATGTGTGGCACGTGTGTTTTTTTTCAAACCACTAAAGTAAAACAATGCTGCTTAGGCTACTGGTGTGTTGAGATCAGCAGTGTTTGTGTTGTCTCGTGCTTTCCTTGCGATTTCCTGACTGCGTCTCTCCATCTGCTGGCTCCTATATTTAGGCTGCAAACATTTGTTTGGGAGTTCAGAGGGCTTGGACCTTTTGGTCCTGATCCACGACCAATGCGCTGAGATGCTGCTGCCACATTAATTGTAGGTATGTTACAGAATATTGCAGCATAAACAAACTTAACAGAGCTGAACTATCGCTGGAGAATTAAAATAGCCATCTGCTGCAACAGCACAAAGCTAAAGTCTTTCCAAAACAGAAAAAAATGTCATTGTACTTGGATTTCACCAGTATTTTAACTGCTGCTAATACTAGAAGCTAATCAGTGCTGAGCACATAACATCATAACATCCCTGTTATTTAGCAGAAAGGCTATTCCCTTATTTATCCTGCCCAGTAGCTTGAGCTAACGACCAAATATTTCTGCAAGTCACTAAATGTTGCCCCCAAAATTACCGCTGTGACCCTCCCAAGCTCAGAATGGCACTGCTTACAAATAATAATGTTAGACTTCACTGATTCGGTAACCTCGGAATTTGTTCCCCGTGTGCAGAACGGAGTTCCTTGGCATTTGTGTGAATGAAAGAAATAATTGCGTTCTGGTTATTGTTTTTAACCCCGCGATTTTTAATTTTTTTGGTCTTGTTTTTCCAGCGTAGAAGGCACTTACTCCATTCTTTCCTTTACGTGGTGCATTGGATGCAGCGTGCTGAGACCGGAGACGTTTCAGAACGTGTTGGTGTAAAATCTGCCTCCCTTGTGTTCCTGAGACAGACCCCAAATGGAGCAGGAACACCCTGCGCAGAGCGTGGCTATGGGCATGCAGTCCGAAGGGAGGATCCTTCGATGTCTCCTGCTTCCACGTCTCCTAAAATGATCCTAAATAAATAAGTAAATAAATTAGCACCAGCAAGGCTCTCTCCTCCTGCAGGAAAATGCGCTGGAGGAGGAACGGGAGAGGTCCAAAGTGGAAGCAGCAGCCCAGGCAGCCTGGGCTCATCATATAACTGAAGCCCCTATGCACAGAAGGAGCAGAGGCCGTTCAGTTCCTCCGAGCAGAAGGAGCTTGCTCCTGACTGCCTGAAGCCCATCAGTTCAGTTCAAACACTGAACGAGGGCTGGGCCACGTATGGGCCACGTTTTATTACACTCTCCCCCTTACTCCGCGACTGTAACGTCCCCGTTGCTTTGCAGGGAGTTTCCAAACACCGTGCTGACAGCTTTCGGCTGGCTGCTCCAACAGATGGACAAATCTGCGAGCAAGACGATGCTCGTATTTTCGAAAATTACAGCGAAAAGCAGGGTAGGAAGAATAACTTGTCTTACGCTTTCCCAAGGCTAGATCTTCCAAACGAATTCCCTTCATGTCGCCGAGCTCCAAGCGCGCTGGAAATCTGGTGAAGAAAACTCTGATCTGCTTCCTCTTTTCAACTCAAAAAAAAATAAAAAATAAAAGAGGGACCAATTTAACAGAACAGTTTTACAAACAGATGTTTTGAAATGTAGACGGTGATTTACATAAATTTATATTCAGAGTCCTCGGCTTTTCTCTACCATAAACAAGAAAGTTTTGTCGAGTGCCCAGGGATAGCTTTGTTGTGCCGGGTGCTAAATAAACACAATTTGCTGTGCTGGTGGTTGTTTGTTCCTTTTCCACAGGCTGCTGGAGGCTGGTACGTGGAGCACTTTCCTTCAAAAATCATTTCGTCTGAAGGCTCTTTTTGAGCTAATTGTCCGCAGTCTCTGAGAGCTGGAAGAAATACAGTCAGGAGGAGGAGTTCCTAAACATGCATGCAGCCTGATTTTCCTGGAAGGAAAAGCGTCCAGCTCTCAGAAATACCAGATGGATATGTGGGAGTTACGGGGCTAGAATATACACCTTCGACTGTGCCAGCTTTTCAGCAGATAGCAAACGATACCAAATAATTTCTGACACCCTCCTCCGTCACCTAGAGGGAGATGTGTCCCCAAGTCCTGCAGATGACAGCGTGCTCACTCACCAAGTGAACCCCACGCCAGTTTTACTTTGTTTAAAGAGTTCAAATTCTCCGTGTCGTTCTGCAAAAAGCTGCCTTTCAATGGCATTCCCTCGAAATATCTCCCTTGCAAAGCTACTTTTTCCATTCGGGACTCCGTTTAGACGCTGTTTAGACCAACAGATAATGAACAGGGATCCAGGCTGGTGAGGTGGCTCCTCAGACCCTACAGCTCAGCGAGGTTCTCCAGGATCTGTATTTTCGGAGGTACCATAGCACTGCTGTGTCGCTGTTCATCCCATAAACTCATTGAACGTGTTAATATCTAGCAAAGCTGTGAGTTTTGATTTCTTCCAAAAGCTGGAGCATGTATTTACCCCTAGCAATCCCTGCCAGGAATAAAACACCTGGACGTTTGCAATGACGAGAATATTGCACGTGTATTTATGTCGCTTTCACGCTCACACCTAAGTCGTTCAACAGACAAAGCTCCTAATGGTATTCATTAAATTTCCACCTTAGTATGCATAACCTATTCCCCCACACCTTCTTCCCCGTCCTGATGTTATCTGTGAGTTACAACGGGCCGTTAATATTCCGAAATGATTCGATGTAGAAACCAAATCACGCCACAAAAAAAAAAAATAAAGCCTTGCTTACTTATTATAGACACCATTCTTTCTGCTTAGACCCTCTTTTGCGTTCCTGAAAGGACAGTGAGAAACGGAATACTAAACCATTCCAGAAAGAAAGGAGGCTGATGAGTTATAAGACTACGGCAGGAATTTACAACCTCATGAATCCGTTCTGTACCAGAACTTTGGAAGAATTGGCCTTTTTGCCTCCAAAATCCCTGCGAGGGTAAAATAAATGCAAACTGATGTATAGATCGGTTCTTATTTGGGCTGCCGCTGTCCTTAAATTAATTTTTCCAGATTCTGCTTTTTTTTTTTTTTTTCCCCCTCCAGCAATCTGAGAACAACGGCATCATGAAACAGCCCAGTTCACAACACTGTATAAAAAGGCTCATTAAAATGCAGCCTCGTTAATTACTTTTGAAATTAAGTTATACTGGCTATCACTACCTCGGCGCTTCAGATTCTTCAGGCATGCATAAAAGAAAAGTTATTATCTCACCTCCGGAAAGCATTTAAATAATAATAACAGCGGGAGGCTAACACCAAACCCTATAAGAGATATAGGGGGAAGGAGAATCGGTACGTACACTCCTGAAATAGGCACTACTTCATTTGCCAGCCCGTGCTTTTATCCCATTTGCCATCCCTTTACCAGCTCACGAGGCAGCTCCCTGCGTGTTATCTGTATAAAATGGATCATAAACAAGACCCAGCTGGGGTCAGAAAGCCCTGAGCATCCTGGGCTGAGTCCAGCGTTGACCCTGCTTGGAGGAGGAGGTTGGATGGAGACCCCCTGAGGTCCTTTCCACCTGCTGGGCTCTGCGATTCAGGGCTTACAGCTCTGCTGTGGAGCAGGACAGGAGTGGCTCAGGCTGAGAAGCATCGCTTGGATGTAGGAAGCATCACTCACTGTAGGAATTTTCCAAAATCAGATTGCTGAAGGAAGGGGAGCCTTCCTTTTTCTGTCTGTCAGGTCGTTAGTTCTAAGCTCTTCTCATTATCCAGCTGGTTTTCCTACACAATACACTCCTGTTGTGATTTGCCTCTTTTAGCTTTTAAATACTGGCAGGTAAGGTCTCAGAAAGACTCCCCAAAAGTATTTGTGTATATATAATATCGGGTACAAGTGAAAAATGTGGGATGTTTGCAGTGCATCTTTGGTTTCCAGCTTCAGTACAGCAGATTCACAGAGATGCCTTGTTTCTGACGATCTGATGCTCGCAGGTAACTTTCATGCACTCCTGTGAAATACTCATTAAATTGTTTTATGTCAATTTTCAAGAGGATTTTGGAAAGCCGCTTTTCAGTGTAAGTATTTCGCGTGGCACGCTTACATAATTTAATGGTTATACAGGCTTATCATTTGGCATAGTGCCAATCGATATGTTCTAAAGGTTATACCTAGAACTGCTACCAAAAACACAATTGGAAATTATCTGGAAATGCATTATCTGGAAACGTCTGGCCTCGTGACACTGAGAGATGAGCACGCCCATTAAAAACAAGGTGCTTTGCCAGCTCCTTGACGTACCGAAATGGCTGCACGAGCATCCCCCAGGAGCGTCGCATGCCTACTGTGGATGTGACAGATGCTGAGTTGTAACTAATGCTTCCACCTAGGATTTCGTCAGGACACTTCACATAATATATACCCTCCATTTTCCAACCACATTCTTATACCCTCACGCTGAAATATGTCGCCGGAGTGATGGTACTTGGAAATGCGCATCGCTGGAGCGTTTCTTTTCTCTGATATTTCGTGCCAAACGCGGTGTCTTACACGCGCTCCACATTCGTCTGTGCCAAGGAAAATCATAACTAAATCGTAATTAAAAAAAAATAAGAGGTTATTTAGAAACACCACATGGACTTAGACATGCCTATGAGAGATAAAGGTGTTAGGAAGCCTCGCTGACCTTTTCAAAAAATATTAGATTTCTGTTTTCATTGGAAGAAGCTGCGCTGGCACGAGGACGCAGGAATTCAGCCAAACCTTTTAAAATATATCAGTGTTAGGCTACTTCTGAGCAACGGCAGAGTAGCTTGCAGTCTTATCTCTGTCTCCCTCGTGTAAATTTACATCGGCGCACAAGCCACGCTAATTATTTCTTTCTTCTTGGTAAGCCCCCAGCATATTTAGTATTTTGTCTGCTGAAACTTCCGAAGGCACAGCTCCCAACCCGTACGGATGTCGATGTTATGCTGCCACTGCTCTGCAGGGCTGGTGTTTCAGCTGAGTCTCAATAAGACCAAGGGTAAAACCCCAACTCAGCCTTTTGGCAGGGTTGTGGGTTGTTTCCACAAAACCCTTGGCAGACCAACCTGTGAAATGAGACAGAAGTTCCCCGTTTCTTCCAGGCTTTGTCTGTTTTGCCTACCGAGAATGTAAATTATCTGGGGACAGAAATCTTCGTTGCACTGCACGGCGGGCTATCAGCACCGCTACTTCTTGAACTCCTGAGGATCTAGGAAGAAATATTTTGTCTTTCAGAACCTGGAAAAGATTTCATTCTTTAACTTGCAACAGGCAGGGGAGCTGCCCAGAGTTAGAGCTCACCCAACAGCCAGCCAGGGCAAGCTACAAGAAAAGAGGGATCCCCCCTGGTGAGAGTCTGCTTGGTCTTTTCGTAAAGCAGTTTTACTTATAATAAGCAACACTGGTGGTGTTTCCATAAACTGTCTAAGAGAAATGCAGTACCCATTTTTTCTTATATGGGAAATTTAAGTTTTCTCAATTGTTTTCAATAAATGTGTTCAGGCACACCATAACAAATTCCTTATAAAAAAAAATCTAAATGTGAAGTAGTTTGCTATTATCAAACCATTCAAGTTCTCTTTCAAAGTAAATACTCCAAAATTTCTGACTTTAAAGATGTATGAATCTAAGAACAACATTTCTGGCTTACTGGCTTGAGTCATACAAGTACATTTTCCTTTCTTATGTAACTTGCTCATTGACTTGGTCTGTTGTAGGCTTTCGAAAATGGTAGAAGAACGGTATATAAATCAGACAGGTTGCCGTTTATGTGCAAATAGTCGAGGAGAAGGTGTAAATACATACACGTGGCACTGCTGCTGAATTTTACTGGATCAATAGAGCTATCATGTACCGCCGAGGGCTTCTTTCTAGCAGCTCCAGGCAGGCGGGTCTGTTAAGGCATTGTCTGACACTGAAAGAAATTGATGTTTCCTCTGGCATTTCCCGAGCTTCTTATGAGAGGCAGTAGGAACCATGCTGCTACAGGTCTCGAAAGGTTTTGGAGGCAGGATGCTCTTGCACGACTGTGGACATGTCTTTAAGATGCTTAAACATTAGAGCCGACTGAAAAGGACATGGTAAACATGTTATTCAGGTACACACCGGTTCATATTTCTCTTGGTTATTCTTTTAAACACTGCTCTGCTTGTTCATTTGCCATTTGTGAGCCTGCATATTAATGAAACTTTGCACAGATCTTCGAGACTGCTGCTGCTGAGTGGAACACAGGAGCACTAATTCCCATGCAAACCGAGGCGCTCAAAGAATTTGTTATTATTCATCAATCACCGTTCAGCATCTACCTTCTTGTTTGAAAATGTTTACCTTGTTCAGAGCAAAGGAAAAAAAAAAATAATGGAAAAGGCAACGCCTCGTAAAACAGAAACAATGAACGGATCTACAAACCACCTCAGGCAGAAAATGGAGCTTTTGTAGATCCGCAAGGCATACACACGCAGCTGAAGATTGGTATGGTTTGTTCTTAAATGCTTTGCAGAGGGCAAATCCAGGAGCAGGTTTTACAGAAAATAATTTTTCCAGTCCCCCATTAAACCTGGGCATCACAAAAGGAAGGCTTCCCTAGTATTCACAGCTTTCACTTAAAAATACTGAAACATACTGTTAATACTGTTTCTGATAATCAACTAGCAAGAAACCAGGTTCAAAGCATCACTGAAAGAAATTCAGCATGAGAAGTATGATGAAATTCAGTAAAAAACAGTGCTGATAAAGAAGATGCTAGCTGGGCTTTTCACTATGAGGGTTTACTGTTGTTTTGGGTTTGTTTGGCTTTGTTGTTTGTTTTTTTTTTTTAATTTATTATTATATTTTTCATCTAATCTGAAATTGCAGCCCAGTACCATGTCAAGAATCAGGAACCTGGTAAAAAAAACGTGGAACTACAAACATTTCTGAAATCTTTTCCTTTTTAATTCTCATTATAAGATTGAGTTGGTAGAAGTTTGTAGTGCAACATGACGTTAAAGCTCTATGGGTAACAAAATCCCAGAACAAAGCCAGATATTCCCTAAGAGTCACTGTAAAATAGCAATGGGGTGATGAAAATGTTTACTTTCATAGTTCAGCACAGCTTGTACCCAGGGAGTGCTTGTCACCTACAGAGATTTCATCTGCAGGAGGAATCACACAACCAGAGAAGGTAAAATCTTAAAAGGATGCCAGGTCACCTAATCTCCCACCTAAAATGAAATCACTTTCTTGAGGAGGAGTTGCTGATATTTCGTCCTCTATACCTTTCCTAGGATTTTTTTAATCCTTTATATTAGGATTTTGACCATTTACTTTATGACTGTTTCCCAGACTCATCTTGCCATAAGCAATTTTCACTCAGTCTCGTGCCAACGCAGAAGCTGAAGACTGACTTCCCATGTGATGACAAGTCTAATAATCCTCATTTATGCCTTCATTTATCGCTTGTAAAGCCACACATCTGTCCGTCCTGGATATCAAACATGACAGTGGTGCCACGGAGGAAAGGAGAAGGGAATCCCGTTGGCGTGACGATGCAGGGAGGTAAGGTGCACACGAGTTCTCGCTGTGATGCTGGCATACAAAACACGTTATGGGATATTCTGAAATATCCTGATACAGAAAAATCATGCTGAAAAAAAAAAAAAAATCAGCAGGAAAAACCCTGAAGGAAAAGGAAAATCCTAAAAAGAAGCCTCCTGTGCTGGGGGGAATGTGATCCTGCGATCCTGGGTTACGGGCAGAGCCTGGACTGTTGCCACCTGATGGAGGAAAATGCCTCCTTGGTACCTGAGGAGAAATCTTCAGAACATGTTTACTCTCAGCTAAGAACCTAGGAGTCATCTTTGCAGGCAATTTGAGTGGATTGCCATTATTTACAAAGAAAATTACATGCAGATTTTCTGCAGACCAATTGCTATTGTATTAAAGGAGCATTGCATGTAGTTATTTACATCTGTAGCAGGAAATATCCCTACCTATAAACTATTAGGTCGTAGGTACTGGCAACATTGTCGAGCCATCTTTAGGAATTTAAATAATCATTGTCCAATTCATTAATAGAAAAGTAGCTTAAAAATCCAGAAGGAATTTGAAAACTCATTGAAAGCATAAAATCAAAAAGCAAATATTTAATTCACGCTGAAAATATTTTTTCTTCCTTCTTACAGATTTGAATATTGTTCTTATGTCTCTGAAGAAAGAGTAATTGAACATCAGGCTAAAAGTCAGAATAAAGTGTAAGTAAAGTGTAAGTTCTGCTTGTATTAAAACCAATGGAAAGAAATGTGTACTGCCAGAGGGCAAACCGGGTGGACATCTCTAGCTGCTTCATCCTCTTTATGTGCCTGTTTCTTCAGACTGACTGTAAAACAATGAATGTGATGAGACAAAATTTAAACACCCAATATGCCCAAAGTCAGATTAAAAGAGATCCATCTTAAATCTTAAGAAGTTATCCAGCATGTTACTTCAGTATTCTGCAGTTCACGGGAGTCTCTTGCTTTTTTGTTTCATTTTTCTGCAGTACACAGGATTTTCTTGCTTTCACAGTGCTGCTCTTGCCACTTGCCACTTGACAATACTACAATTTCTTAACAGCCAGTGCGCCGAGACTGCACAGAAAAGCCCATTTCTGATTCTGTCTCTCCAGCAAAACTGACTTGTTAATAGTAGGCAATGTACATTTTGGTAGGTTATGCTTGCAATACATTCTAGAGAGCAAGAAAAAAAAGCTTAGGACTGGTAAATCAGGATCATAAATACAAAGCTCTATTCCTTCACTGCTAACACCTTCCCCCCAGTTACCTGGGACTCAATGTGGTGTAAAAAAAAAAAAAAGAGTGAAGATAAAGACAGTCATGGGCTGCTTGTAATTCTGTGGGCATCCCCCTGCAATTCAGTATAGAGAACAGCAGATGGACATAACAATTACAGAGGCTCACTACCATGTATAAATTCTCGCTGAAAAAAAAGTTTTAACAATATTTTCCAAGCACTTCATGTCTAAATGTATACAATTCTCTTGCAAAAGACAGTTATGTCTAGTCCAAGGCAATATGTGCACAAAACTAAAGTGTAGTACCTTCTGGTTACTTACAATAAGGATATTATTTTCCTGCGTAAGGTAGGTAGATACATACCAAATTCAGTAGCTTTATTAAATTTCCATCTGCACATAGACATTTTTCTTTGCTTCCTTCCCCCGTGGGAGACTCAGCAGTGACAAGCAATGAACACAGTCCCTGCTTTAAAATACCTTTCAATTGCCCATCAAAGGAAAAAACAGAACCATCCTAATCTTTCTACATTTTTGCCTAAACATCTATTACCTCACGTAGCTGCCCAAGCAAACTTTTCATGCTGTGTCTGAGCCTTCCGTATGAAGACGCAAGATTAAATACTACAGGTATTAATAAAAATAAAAAATAATATACAACCCTTCCCTAGAAAGAACATTGCTTCCATTTCAGTAGACAAAAATCATGGACATGCTGCACCACCACCACCACCACCTTTACAAATGATTTGGTCAACTTGCTTCTCTTTTAGCTAGATTTGAACACCCTAATTATAGCTCATCTCATAAACTGTCCAGGAAGGAAAAGAAAAAACTGGAATTTTATTAGAAAGAGAACTAAGTAGAGAGGAAACGTGTGTCTTCTAAGCACAACTAATTTCATCTTTCTTAGTAGGCCTTTATTTGTACATATTTTATATAACTATATAAATTTCATACACATAAGTGTATATGTATTTGGAGCATTGACCCATAAAAGTAGAAAATAAAATTTTATCTCTATTATCAGCAGTGTCTCTGCAAAATGTGTAAACAAGCATCTGTACTTCTGGATAATTAGCAACATTCCCCAGACCTTTTTACTGCAGGGCATGCTGACAGAGGGTTACTGGGTTCTGGAACTACTGAACTCACTGTGCCTGTGTCTATTCCAGGAAATTAAATGTCTCCAGGCACAGGGATTTAATTGCCCGTATGGTTAACTCTTGGCACGGTCCCTGGCTCAGCTCTGCCAACTAGCCAACTAGCATTTTTCCCCCAAAATTTCCAGGCAGAGTCAGGCAGTTAGCACCAGCCAAGGCCACTTCCCAACATCCAGCTTGCATGAAGTCGTCCTGTTTTGTAGGCCAAAGTTTCAGAGCATAGAAGTATGCTGTTCCACACCGCTTGCCAAAGACCAGAGTGTTTTCAAGCACTCTGAGCTTCCTGGTGCATATGTAATGGGGAATTCGGGCAATTTAGCTTTATAATTGAGTTCTGTAGATTGGGGCGAGATGTGGACTCCTCCAGGCTTTCTTAGTTGTCTGAGGCAATTTAGGTGCGGCCTCACCTCAACCGCTCTGTGCAGTTTGGGCTGCCACAATTCAATAAGGACATGAAAATGTTAGAGAGCCTCTGAAGGAGTTCTATAAAGATAGCAAAGGGCCTAGCGGGCGAGATGGATGAGGAGCAGCTGAGGTCCCGTGGTTTGTTCAGCCCAGAGCAGAGCAGGCTGAGGGGAGGCCTCATGGCGGCCTGCAGCTCCCTCATGAGGGGAGGCCTCATGGCGGCCTGCAGCTCCCTCACAGAGGGGCAGGCGCTGAGCTCTGCTCTCTGGGGACAGCAACAGGACCCGAGGGAACGGCAGGGAGCTGGGACAGGGGAGGGTCAGGCTGGGCGTGAGGGAAAGGTTCTGCACCCAGAGGTGGTTGGGCACTGGGACAGGCTCCCCAGGGACATGGGCACGGCCCGAAGCCTGCCGGAGCTCAAGGAGCATTTGGACACCGCTCTCAGACACAGGGTTTGGTTTTTGGGTGATCCTCTGTGGAGCCAGGAGCTGGATTCGATGATCCTTGTGGATCCCTTCCAACTCAGGGATATTCTATAATTCTATAAATATCTCCTTGGCCTGCAAGGAAGGAGGTAGACCCCTGGAGAAGCAGCAAACTAAGTAAACAGTGGACACAGCCAAATCTAACTCAGGACTGCATAAAAAAAGTACTGAGACCTTCAGTACAGTCACTGTGGTCTGAAATTCATAATTATGTCACAAATGTATAGTCATCACTAGCATAACACATAGGTTAACTGATGATTTACTTGCCTAGAACAACCTCTTGCCTATTTTTCCACAAAAACTTTTACAAGTCTTTGACCTCTCTTCAAAAGTGAGCTCAAATACGCGTTATTAATTTAAACTATGTTCCTCGAACGAAATGGCTATCTGGATTATAATGATAATGTTCGTCAGCTAATGGGAAGGAGGAATCCCTCTGAAAATAACACGGGTAATGTTTTGGAACAGACACTTTGAAAAAGTTATGATTGCAAATATGTTCTACTGGGACTTGTATTGTCATTCTGTCCTCGTAAGAAGATATACCTAAAATCTCCAGTTTTAGTTTATTCCCTTCAATATCTCCAACAATAAATTTGCGTTTATTCTCAGATAAAACCTCAAGGCTCTTTAAATCACTTGAAATTATCTTTTCAAAACATGGTGAAAAAGCTATTGACTGTACTCCTCTACTACAGATAGAGAAGCTGATGTGAATACAAGTCAGCACCTAAATTTTCAAAAATGACATATATAAGAAGCTCCTCTATTTTTCTTTGTTTACTGTGGAAACCCCCAAACAGGAGAGAGAAATTCTATTTCACATTTTGGAAGAGGCAGGAAGGAAACCATCTTCAACTGAAACTGCCAAACATACTTAGGGAGGTAATCAAAACTAAATCACTCCTTAGTAGGGATTTGTGAAAATTTTGAGAAATCATCCATGTGAGGTTGATTGCATTTGTCCATACAAAAATGCCTGAAGTATGAAATTGGTTTATTTTTCAAAGGTGAAAAAGAAGTTTAATCAGCAAATAGCCCTCAAAGTAAAAAGGAAGGCATGTTAATGGAAGAGCCTCCATTCAGAGAGGATTTATGCCCTGCTGTTTCATGTCTTGATTCTATACAGTGTAGATATAGCCTGAGGGATTCAAGCTTGAACTTACTAGCTCATGTGTTTGTTGATCTGGGCTTTTAATCTAGGGTATGTCTACACTGGTTTTAAGTTTAGATTCTGAGTCGCCTTGTGCTTTGAAGTCAGTCAAATGCTGGATCACAGCCTTGGTCATCTGATGTTTTTTTGGTCACCTCCTTTCTCTCTCTGAATCTAGTTAAAACGTTAGAAGTGCAACAAAGCAGATGAATCATTACCTCTCAAAATCGAATTCTTTCCAAATAATAAATACTGCTTAGGGATTATGCAGTACATTTGAGAAAGCAAAATGCAATCAGGAGAGGCAGAATAATGTTCCTCTCTCATTTAGACAATATAATTCAAAGGATCAGAGCATTTAAATAACACACATTTGTTCTTTACATCCTCTGCCTGTCAAAAAGGTAAGTAAAACAGAAAATAAGCATGACGTTAGCACAGATCTGCTAACGTGCTCGTGGGACTTGGAACAAAATCCGGAACATCCTTGGCACCCAGGTAGGATCAGATCAATAAATCATGTTCTGCTTCCGCAGTGGTTAGCACAGAGATCAACAAGGGGGAAAGATGAATTTCCATTTGTAAGCCTTCTTCCAAATACTCCCTGTTGGGAGACACTGTCAGAGGAAAGGATCTGGTTCTTTTTTGATATTCTTCAAAGGTTGAAATTCAGATTGGGTCCTAAAAGAAGATTAAACTGGGAGATGGGTAACTTGAGCATCAGCTCAGGCGAGGTATCTTCAAAAAATACCAGCCTTTTAAATAGCACCATCCTGATGAAAAATAGAAATTATAGAACTAAGTAATTATCTAGAAGCACTTTATCCCTTCTAACAAATGGAAAACTGTGCAGCTTTTGTTTCCACATCTAAATAATCTCAAAATTTGTGTCTGGACTTAAGCAATTAGGTTTCAGTGCACCTCCTCTACATCTGCGGATTGTATTAAATAAACTGGAAACGTTTTACCAAGTGTGTTTGTCATTCTTAGTTACTTTGGATATGCTGTTAATTACTGTCTTGCAATTCCCCTGTTATTATTCCCAGATAATCAAACCCTTATGTCTTTGTTCCACCCAACCCTAAAGTTACCAGGGATTACACGTCTGCAAAACAAATGTGGAAGAGCCTGATATTTGCAGAAAGGCCTTCCAGTTGTTCCTTTTCTCCCAGCAGTGAGGACGCTGAGATTTAAAATAAACTCCTGACAGTGTATGAGTGTTTGTTTTCAAATTCAGCAGGTTTTGTTCTGCAAAGACCTCCGATGTAGCAGGTCAGGCCGAGCAGAGAAGTCCCAGTAGTGGCTCTGCGAGGACGAGACACTGATGTGTTTGGGGCCAGAACAAAAGCTCGGTTTTACGTCATCTTAGTTCATCTCTTCAAAATAAAGCCCCCATCACCCTACTCCCATCAACTCTACTGCTTGACTGCAGTGTTGCTGGCAGCAGTACTGTGGTATTTCATTCCACTCAAGGTGTTTTCCTCTTCATCCAGGCCTTATTTCAGAGCTTTCCCTGTCTGTGTAATAGGACTAAAACCAATTACTCTCTGCTGGAAAGTCCATCGAGCTCTATGGATGAACAGTGCTAGAGCTAAATGATTATATATCGGATACATTCATACTTTGGTGATGTTACTGCCAGCACCCTATAAACCACGACTGTCTTTTTAAGACTGTTATTTTTGTATGGCGACGGTCTTTGGGCCATGAATATCCCGCATGTGCATCACAAAGACTCAGTGGGAGCAAGACATGCCATAGGGCAAGTGTAATGTACAAATTAAAAATAAATAAATAAAGACTCAATGCAGAGTTTGCATGAGCAAATAACAGACTGTCTCCTCTGCATGAACATTGCCCCATTCACGGATGCTTAGAGGAAACCTGCTAAAGCTTATTACCTTCAACTAAATATAAATATAATCTCAAATCCTGCGTTATAGCTCCAGCAGAGCCCATGTCCATTATGCCAGCAAATGGAGCTGTCTACCTACACAAATCAACCCACATAAGGAGAAAAAGGAATTCAGTAGCAAGCTTGCTCTTATAAATTAGGGAGAGATGTCTAAAACTCTCCAGCTCTGTGGCTATAATTGATCATGATGCTTTACTGTTCATTTCCATCTGCCCCAAAACAAAGCATCCGTTAGAACAACACACATCTCATTTCCCAGATTACATTTCCCACTTATAAAAGCCAATGCAGGTAATAACTCCAGCTCTAATATAAAGATTCTCATCTGAGAATAACCGAGGCAAAGAGCAAGGCTCTTTGTACGGTCAGTTAGAAGGCAAGTGAATACAAAAATGCCCTCGCTGCTTGAAACCTACATAAAAGTCATGATCAATACTAATAATTCTAGTGTCAAAGTAAGTGAGGAAAACAGGAGCTTTTGTGCTGTGGAGCATAAGCAGCCTGCAAAATTCAGTTGGTTCTGCTTTCATTTAACTCATTAAGCTAGCACCTTTATGTGCTCATGCTCTTTGAGAACCTGCTGAGAAACTCCAGTACCAGGGAAGAGCATGGCAGCATTTTGCTGCGTTACACACAGATCAGTAACAGCAATCTTTTCTGATTTACCTGACTGGTCACCAGCAGATTCCTTTGGAAAATGCTCCTTTGGGTCTGTCGTGTGAGATGATGTAGTACCAGTTAGTCCTTTCACCGTTTCAGGAGTGCCAGACCAATTCTTCCTTCCAGAGCCAGGACAGAGGAGGAAAGGACATCTAGGAGTTTCGGACTCTCCGAGGTACTGATTTGGTTCTAACTCACATTTGAGTTTTTTTATCCCCCGGGTTATTTCAATGAAACCATTGACATGTTGGCATTTGTGATGTGTGCCTGGCTCCCGTGCACGCACTGCAGCAAGAACTTCTAATGGCAACCACGGCGAGGAAGAGGTGTAAGAAAGAAGAGGCAAATTGACACGAAAAGCTTTGAGCTGGAAGCACTGCACTGAGGTCGTGGTACAAGCAGAGCTCCCTGGAGGGACCTCTAACTTAAATACGCTGATATATCAACATTACTGGTTTGGGAATAACAAACCAGCGTTCCCACACCTCCCAGTGCTATTTACCTAACGAGTGCCATTAGGCTCAGCTGAAGGATTGCTCCCCGGTGAACACTAATTCCCATTCAAACATTGACATGAACCAAAGGACGTCATCATATAGGCAACACACCTCTTCGTGCCTACACGCCTGTGTTCCCAGGCTGAAACACATCCAGCCTGAAGTTTTCATCACACTGAAGACTGGTCTCGATTATCTATCTCTAATTAAGAATATATTTTAATAATTTTTTAAATATGTTTTTGTATTTTTAAGAACTTTATCTTCAGAATCGAAAAGAAAGGGAAATTTCATGGCTTTGCACGAAACCATACGTGAAGTACAAAACTGTCAAAAGCCTTTTTTTTATTTTAATGTGACAACACTAGAAGAGGATTAGCGTAATTAGCAATGGTAACTAATTATTTTCTTTATCAAAATAGCCGTGTTTACTTGCTGCAGAATACATAACAGCGGGCTGAAGCTGTGAAATTATAACTGGCACAGAAGAATTTCTGTAGAGGAGCGTGCATTTGCAGCCAAAAGGAAAGAATGCTCTCAGTGTGCTGCAGAGAAGTATTCTATAGCGAAGCACTTCACAAATGCACAGTCACTGCCACATAATGGAAACCAAGAGATTTTTCCACCCAGGGGAAGATTTTGCTTATTTTTTTCTCCTTTGTCAGCACTGTAATCAGAATGCCCGGCGAGGACAAAGCTCGCTGCAGACACCTGCAGGGCCGCGGGCAGGAACTGAAGCGGGACGACCCCGACAAGGAGCCCAAGGGCTGCAGCTCTGCCGCTGGGAAATCCACCTGCAGCATCTCGGGGCGGGTCGTGAACAGCACGGAAGGAGCAGGATTTGTCCAGGCAACTGGGACGCAGCAGCCAGGGGAGCTTGTTAAGAATTAAATGGCATTTTAGTGTCAAACACTGCCTTTAACCCTGCCTTGTAAAGGGTGAAAGCCTGAGTGAAGCCACCTTAACGTGCAGGGTCGGGGTAGGAAGCCAGAAGGAAGTCTGCTGTCCAGGAGAGGCACTCCAGCAGACAGCCAAGGTGGCTTTGGGCAAGCTTGGTAGGCACCAAGACCTCTCCCCAAGGAGGAGCAGAGTCAGCGTTTGGTGAATTCTTCGCTCTCCCATCCACAGCAAGCACTGGATGGATCTGCACCCGAAGAGAGAAACCTTGTTCTTACTCAGGAATGGAAAATGGAAGATGAGCCTCGAGGCAACTGGTTGAACACCCTAGAGGGACCCAATTGGTTTTTTTAAATAATCTGCAAAAGATGCCCAAAAATTCCACCACCCAACAGTCATGCGCATGCTGTTTAATTATTATTTAACATCATAAATAAATTCTACGCTCCTTTTCATCAGTAAAGGCTTTTTTTAAGGCGTTTGGTTTTTTTTTAAAGACTTCTAGGACAGAAGTACCATTGTGACTGGAGAGGTATTGCCTACAAAGAACACTAGCAAGGTAAATTAGTTTTCTAGATCTCAAGCAGAAGTTCAAGCTGGTACCTTTTAAAGAAATTTCAGTTGCCAGGCATGGCACTTATTTTCTAGTGATAAAAAGACCTGGAAATTTAAATCATTAAGTATTATGTAATGAACAATACTGAGGCATAAAAAAATGAGGATTTTTTTCTGGATTAAAATTAAGCAATGAGAATGCAAGTCCTTGATGTACCTTTACTGAAACCATTTTTTCACTCAAAACCACTTACGCAGAAAACTTCATGCAGTTTGTTAGAGGCATGTGAAAATAAGAGAATATCTTTCTACAGAAAAAAAAATGAAGAAAAGAAATGAAAAAGCGATGTTTGTCAGCTGAATGCTGCCAGCCAGCAAAAACTCCAGGCAGAGGCTCTCGAGATGGAAGAAATTCGGCACTTCACACCATGAAGTGTGACCGTGACCTTCATTTGTGCAGCCCAAAGGATCAAGTGCGCCCATTATCCTACACTGCCGTGGGTAGTAGTTTTCCTTTGGTCATTCCTTTGGTATTTTTGCTGTACCAACGCCCCCAAATGTCTTTCTGCTTCAGTTTTCTTCCCTGTATGCGATTTCCTGAGTGCTGCTTTGGTTTCCCATTACAAATTGTAATTAATGACAGTACGATCCATTTCTCATATAACTCCAGTCCCTGTTGCAGGAGCCTGCAGAGCAGCAGCTAAATGCCTTCTGCTAGTTTTCAGCTGTTGAATGATTAATAGACAAAATTAAGGGCAAATTATCTTATTGCAATGACATGAGTATACCGAGGAAGGCAATGAAGTCAGGAATCCAGTAAAGCTTATCAGGAGAAGCTTTATCATCCCCCAACTCCAGTCCCTAGGACGCATGAAAACAAAATTCAGGAAATGCAAAGCGAATCACAAGATGTTAAGAAAAATAATATGGGGCTGGTATCAGTGGTCTTAGTATCAGATGCCATTTAGCCATAAACAGTAATAATATGCATGTGATCAGATATTTTAGTTTTAAGGAATTTAAGGCTCAAATTTGAACTATTTACTATATACACAAGTGAATCGGTAGCACTTACTGAAAATTTATCAGTAGCCTCTGCAAATTTATTTAATTTTTGCCAAGATTTTATGTGCAAAGAAATATCTACTAATTCTGAGCTCGATTTAATAAAAATCCAAACTTCTGGCCACCGAGAGCATGCGTGTTGCCTGCCGTTACAAAAGTATGCAGGACTTGAGGAGCAAATCTATGCGTTCGCTACACGAAGATATATGGTATGTGTTTCAGAGATATCTCAACATATTTTATGCTTAATGTTGCAGAATGCATTCACGTATTTTTAGCATTGCATTGCTGACTTTCCTTCTGGGGGAGGGATAATACCCAAGATTTAACAACCAATATGCAGGAGACCAAGGGAAAGCAGTAATTCTCGGGGTTCGGCTGACATTTGTGAACCTCTTGAGCTCGGCTCCTCTCATGGTTTATGACATGTGCAGAACCACTTGAGGGAATTAATAACCCACTACCTGTCTGGAATGAGAAATCTCCTTTCTTCCATCTGAATATACCATCTGCCCATCTCTCCTTTCGACCTCTTCCAGCCCTTTTCCTTCGGTGTGACTGAGGGGGGGAGATGAGGGCTTGGGTTTTTAGGTGTTTTTTTTTTTTTTTTTTTTTTTTCAGTTTTAATCAGGAGAAGAGAAATCACAGGGTACTTGAAAATTAATCCTAATAATTTAATTATGGCCTCTTGAGTTCGTTTTTAGAACGAAATTCCAAATCCAAAATTATTCACTGACGTAAGGTAGAAATAAAAACGCTCGACTTCGTGTGGAGGCCTAGTCGGCCTGCCCACAGAAAGGAGAACGTCTCATAAAAAGGGATGCCGAATCTGACCAACTCAGCTTCGTTAGAGCACTAATTAACCCCTCCAGCTGTGTCTGAAGTCTCACACACTGGCAGACCTGCATTTGAGGTGACTGAGAAGCCGCCTAGGAAGGTGGCTTCTGGTCCCGTGCCCATGAGGTGCCCGTCACACCGACCCCGGGGCCTTGAGGCCTTTTTTTCTGAGGAGCTCAAGCAGCCAGCTTAACAACATCCCGAACAATTATTTACTGCTGAACTCTTCCAAATGCACATGAGCAAACAGACTCAATTGTATCTTCAGTCTGGCCAGACGCAGATGATTAAATAGCGAGAAATCACAAGCAACCACCTCAGAGCAATATTGTTGTCAGCGCAATACAAAAGCCTTCGTTAGGGGTATGACAGGAGTAATGGCATTTTGACCAACCCCAGTTCAGGATAAAGAAAATGGCTCGGAGTAATCGTAAAAAACTGTATCTAAACATGCTTTAGATGAGATGTTCTAGATTTATTTCTTCCGTAGAAACGCAGCATGGCTGCCAAGACGAGGGGAGCGGTGGGCTCAGGAACTTATCGTTTGTATTGCGTAAGAAAGAGCTCTCTTCTGAAATGGCTGCTAGACAGTGGGGCATAAAAGCTTGTACACAACAGTCTAGCCTTTCAAACTCCCTATTTTATAGGAAATCTTCCATTGATCATGCTCTGATCTTCCTAGAAAGCACAGATGACAGCGCCTTCCCTTCCTGAGAGAATTCATCGAAGAGCTCCGCGGCACAAGCAGTCCTACCTGGCTTCAAACAGGCCCCAAACACCTCAGTTAGGAAGGGAAAGTAAGAAAAGCAAGCCTGAAATCTAATTATGAGACAAACTCTTGTGGCTTCTCCTCAAACGAAGCAGCTCCTCGCTTAAATACGAAAAGGAATGGGGTTTTGAAAAAAGCTGGCCAAAAACCTGCAGAAGGGGGGACTACTTTTTGTGAGCAGCTTGTATCTGATTGCTGGCAACCCGATGGAAAAGCACATTGGACGTTCACCCCTCTTCATTTAAATACGTGTTTTAGGTCTCTGAGGGAAGTGGATCAGTCAAATATTTGCGACCACCAGCAGAAGCAGTAGCAAGCTGTCTATTTTTCGTTTCCAACCGGTTGCAAACGCTGGCGCTGAGCTCTAGCCGCTGAAACCAATGAATCAAATATAATGAGTCTGACATGTCACCTAGGAAAACACTGGGAAGCTTTAGCAAAAACACCCTTGGTTCCATGCCATTGCCTCCCTCAGATTCAGGCTTTGAATTTTATTGTTTTGTTGCTAGAGACTTTTCACAGATGAATAGCCGCATTGCTTCCAATAAAAGCCTTTCTTCCTCTCTCATCTTCACGGCACTTTCTGACACAGCAGATGCTTCAAGGGTATGTGTCAAGAGCTAGCAGAAGCAAGGGTTTTTGGAAAGAGGCTTAGTTCTGTACACAACATGTACAGGTTTTATACCCATATATAGTATATATATGATATGGATACTAGTTTGTGTTAAATATATGTAAATAAGTTAAAAACAAGTAATTAAGTTAAACTCCTAACTCGAATACAAAGCACATGGTGCAAATTATTCTTAGGCTGCTGCATCCTCTTTGGAAGTGAAGCGTTTTCGTTGCGTTTGACTTGTAAATGCCATGGATCGGTTTATTGAGGAGTTATTAAATACGTTGCTGCCTACAGCAATGCAGCCTTCAACTCTTTCCATGACTGTTCTCCCAGCCGTGTCTCTGTATTTATTGTTGATGCTTTTGGGGTTATTAATATCGTTTCTGCAGAATAACGGGAACAGCTCCAGACATAGGCCGAAACAGATGGATGCTGAGAAGCTGGAAGCAGCCCTCGAACCACGCCGGAGACTCAGCAGCCCCTGCTTCTGCCCGTGGAGGACAGACGGGATTTCTCTGCAGAAACCACGGCACTGAACTCCCTCCAAGTCTATGCCCCGCTGCGAGACGTGGGAAGAGATGCTGAGCAGAAGACGCCGTGGCCAAGAAAATCATTACCTTCATTATCACCGGATTAAAGCGCCTTGCTAATAATAGAAGCAATTACAAGTGTGTTGCTCTCGCAGTCTTGCTAAGGAGCTCTTTATTTTTGTTAGCGTGTAGGACCGTCCAACAGTCACATTCAATTTGCCGCCAATATCGGAGTAAAATAATAGTTAGCTTGGTTATATTTAACTAATTAAGATTTATTCCAGAAGCGAAAAACTAGCAGATGGCATACGTTGCTCAGTGTTTAGTGTGAATAATCGTTAGGTCCTTCCGCAGCCCCGCAGAGCATCCCAGAAAAGAGGAAATACGAAGTGTTCACAGCTACTTTGCACACACGAATACCTGTGGCTAGGTAATTAATTAGCAACAATTAGAGTAAATGACTGAACTTCTAGAATGCGGCCATGGAGAAAGCTTGCTGTGCAAGGACTTCGAAAGGGAGAACTATAGAGAACTTGGCTCGTTAGTGGGCTGCTCTTCTAACTGGTGTACTGATATTTTCAGCAATTACGGAGCTGAAAAATCGATTTATTTCTCCACGTCCTTTAATTCACGCACGGCATTATCGTGTAAAAGAAAGAAATAAAGGAAAGGCAAGGAGAAAACTAGGTAGAGTCGCGATGGCACGCTGTTAATCGATGAGGCCAGCCCCACTCGGTATCGCCTTCGACTCCAAGGCGAAGCAGAAGCGGGCTGGTGACGGGTAAACAATTTTACCTCGTCTTTCTGCTCGGTTGGTCGCGAGCTCCTTGTAGAGGTAGCCTCATTTATGGACGCTTTCAAAGCTTTATGACTTTTTAATGACGAGCCATAATATTTCTGTACACCGGAGCAGGCAGCCAGCTTCCTTTGAGAGCTGATGAAATCCCAAACTGACACCTGGGCTCCGTGCTCTGGGCCGTGTTACGGACAGCTAGCAGTGCCACCTACGTGCACCGCGTCCTCCCAAGAGCCTTGCAAATAAATGCTGATGCTTAGCTCAAAATGTAGTATGCGTCTTCTGAGCAAGTTGTGGGAACAAGCAAGCCAAACCTGAATAATACCATTTGCATCTGAACATAAAGTTTACAGCTAAATCCGAAGTATCCTTCCCTCCTTTTCCTCCCCTTCCCTCTCTTCCTTTAGTCCTTCCCCTCTCTCTCCCTCCCTCCCTTCCTTCTCCCTCTCCCTCCCTCCCTCCTCACCTTCCCTCCTTCCCTTCCCTCTCCCTCCTCCTTCATTCCCTTTCCTCTTCCCTTCCCTCCCTTGCCTTTCCTGCTCTTTTTCTCTTTCCTTCCCTCCCTTCCTTGCTTTTTCTTCCTCTCCCTTCCCTTCCCTTTCCCCCCAAACCCCCTTCCAATCTCCCTCAAGCAGCCCACCCACCTCCACCCACAACATTTTTGAGACCCAAGTAGTGGCAGAGCCCACCCCGCTGGGACCCCTTAAATTACCAGCACGGACCCTCTGCCCTCCCACCTCCCCCTGCCCCGACCCCTCAAGCAGCAGCAGAGCCCCCCCGCCCTCCCCACCCCTTACCAGATCCCATAAATATCACAGAAACCCTCTTCCCACCCAGCACCCCCCGCTGGGACCCCTTAAATAACAGCACGGACCCTCTGCCCTCCCACCTCCCTGCCCCCGGCCACTTAAGTAGGGTTCAGTCCTTCTTTCCACCCAGCACCCCAGCTGGGATCCCTTAATTAGCTGTAGACCCCTCTTTTCCCCTAGTGCCCCTGCTGGGGTCCCTTAATTAGGGGCAGATGCTCTCCCCCCCACCCAGGACCCCCACCCAGACCCCTCAGGTAGCGGCACAGACCCTCTGCCCACCCGGTACCCGCCACGGACCCCTCAAGCAGCAGCTCGGACCCCCTGCCCTCCCACCCCATGCCCAGACCCCTCAAGCAGCAGCAGAGCCCCAGTCCCAGCCCAGAAGCTGTCCCTCCAACAGCCCCGCAGCAATAAATGTTCCTGCGTTCCTATATGCTCCAGTAAGTTACTGGGACTGGGCAGACTGGGCTCCCATCCCTCCCTCCCGTTCCTGTGGCACTGAAAAGGCCCTTGAGCAACACGAGCAGACGCTCTCCTACAAAACCCCGAGTGACTTGGAGCCTGTCTCTAAGGACACGGACACAGCAAATGCTGCAGGATGGGGTTTGCACCAACATTTATTCCCATCGCTGTGGAAGAAGTGGCTTTAGAGCTGCCATTGTTCCTGTAACTACACGGCAAACCCCGCTGAGCAGCACAGGATCGCCACGGGCTAATCCTTGGGGCTGCCCTCTTGTGTCCCACAGGCTTTGGTCTCTCCAACACGTGTGTGATAGCAATTTTAGCACAGTTGCTTGCAACTCTTGTGTGCTCTCCCACCACCATTGTGTTTACCCACCCCATTTTCTTTACCCACCCCTAGCACTGGTGGCGGGGAGCTGCCCGGTATCACCCTGCTGCCCATCTGCTGGCTGGGGTCTAAGGCTTGTAGGACAGCCCAGTCCTAATTCTTAACATTGACCCTCATCCATGGGGATGAGTAACTTGCTTTGATCCTTCCCTTTATGGGGAATTTGGGCCATCCATTCTCAGGCTCTCTCTCTGCTGGCTCTACCCAAAAACTTCATTTGCAGGTGGCAGAATCACAGGCTGCTTGGCGTTGGGAGGAACTCTGGGTCCACTGGGTCCATGCCCTGCCCCAGCAGGGTGCCCAGCCTCACGTCCATGTGGCTGCTGGAGAACTCCCCAGGGAGCCCCCAGGGCTGTGCTACGGACCCTGCCTCTGTGCCTGGCACGGGCACCACCAAAGCCCAGCTCTGTCCTCCCCACAGGCATTTATGGTCACTGATGTGGCTCCCCTGTGCCTTCAGGCTGGGATGTCCCAGCTCTCTTTTGTCACAGGGAGTAATCTGTCAATGCCAAAGATGTAAAGCCAGCTCATGAGACAGAGCATCTGGTGTTTGCTCAATTATTAGGCTGAAAGCAGCCACTTCCAGATCATCCCCTTCTCCCAGATCATCTCAATTATGATCGTGACGGGGCTCAGGAGGCTGCAGATCCACCCTTTGCTCTCCTGACCATTTGCACATAGCAGCCCTTCTTTCTTCAGCAGGGTCTGCCTGAGCAGAACACAGCATGGCATCTCTGCGCATATACTGGCAGCATCTGAGACGTGGGGCAGCAGTCCCTGTGCTAAGGAACTGCTCTTGTTTTTGTGCTGCCTACGCTGCGTTTCAGAGCTCTTATTGCCACCTGTAGCTGCTCCTCTCCCTCTCTAGCACGCCTTTCCTGTCCCCTCTCCTGACTTCTCATTGCTGCTCACAGGCACATTAAACAGCACAGGCCCACGTTTTTCCCTTTCCCTTTCATAGTTTAGATTTTCAGATCAGCTCGGAGCCCGTGGCGACTGGGCCCCGCAGTAACACAGAGCGCAAAGCACACCGTCCGGCCGCGCCGCCGTCCGGCGGCGACTGAAGCGCTGCGGGCGGCAGGGGCGGGGCACGGCCGGTCTCGCGCCGACCCGCAGCCAATCAGAGGGCTCGGGCTTCCCGCCTCCGCCAGCGGCCAACCGCGAGCTGTTGCTATGGGGCAGGCGACGTGCGCGACGTGACCGCCGCCCGCGCCGCAATGGCGCCCCTGGGGGGTGGCTGCGTGACCTTGTGGCCGCGCCGCCACCCGGCTGTGTCAGGTCACAGGCATGCACACGTAGACCCGCCCTGCAGCCGGTGGATCTCCACAGATGTGTTGGCTGGGTCGCACCCCACCTGCTGAATGTGTTTCCAGTTCACAAAAAGCACGAGGGGTCCTTTGGGTTTTCATGACATTTGCTTCGTTTCCCTCAGTCTACATAAAAACAACCACCGATGTTCATGAAATCACCGCCGCCTCCTTTGCCGCGCATACGTAGTGTAATGCCAGTTGGTGTTGCACTGCCATCTGACATGTGGCCTGGGGCCCGTTGTAGAGCTTTCATGCCATCCACCATAACGCTTATAATACTTGGTACTTCCCTGGATAAGTGTACTATTGCCTTTTTCTCACGTTGTTAGGCGCAATATAAATGTACTATTGCCTTTTCTCACGTTGTTATGCCCAACCATGGCAGGAGAGCTGTGGCAAATCTGGGGAAGGTGGTTGGGTGGTTGACCAAAAGAATTGCTATTTCATGGATTCATAGAATCATTAAGGTTGGAAAAGACCTCCAAGACCATCCGGGCCAATCATCACCCTACAACCAATGTCACCCACCAAACCCTGTCCATAAATACTTGTATTTCTTACCTTTGCTCTACCCAGATGGGTGCTGGCCTTTGATTTTGCCTGTCTTGGGTGGCACGTCCCCAGGAAGGGGTGCGTTGTCCTGCTCCTCGCTGCCCATGTCCCCTGTCAGCAGCTTGTGGTGTCCCCTGTTCCCAGCACTGTTCCATCAAGTGTGGGACCCCAGGCCTCGCACAGAGACCGGCCAGTTTTGGGGTCCCCAGGAGCCACACGGAGCCCGAGGCCACCCCATGGCCTGGTCAGGGCAGGGCCTGGCAGGAGCTCCAGCAGAAGACAGTTGCTGGGGTGATGGAAGAGCTGGGAGAGTGAGGAATCTCCATCAAGTCTCGTTGCCTCCCCTCTTCCGTGTTGCAATTAAGACACCGCTTAGCAAGTAATGAGTGACAGGAGATTGTAAAATTGAACATTGAACATTGGCCTCGAACGTTGCCACTGACCCCAGAAAATCACAGAATCGCTGAATGGTTGAGGTTGGAAGGGACCTCTGCAGGTCATCTGGGTCATCTCCTCAAGCAAGGCCGCCTACAGCAGGTTGCCCAGGACCGTGACCAGGTGGCTTTTGGAGATCATCCATGGAGGGGAAACCCAAACCTCTACGGGCAACCTGTTCCAGTTCTCAGTCACCCACATGGTGACAAGACAGATCTCTGAGGGGTGGTGAGTTAGTCTCCATCCTGTAAGGAGATCAGATCCTTCTGGTGGGCTCAGCCCAGCTCCAGAACCTTCTGAAGGAAGACCAGGACCTTCTGTAGGGCTCTGCCTGAGATCGGTACCTCCCAGTAGGACCACAACATCATGGCCTAGCACTGGTGTCAACGTGGAGGCTTAGATCCTAATAGTCCTCATCAGAGCTAATAACGGGTTTTCTAATCTGTAACCTCCGCGAGTGATCCCGGCTCATGGAGCTAGGCTTACTTTAATTACAACCAAAATGAGCTGAGCCGGGGATAAAAACCAGTAATTTTATAGTCTTAATTTCCTCTATTTTGTAGGATTAGGTGAAATCTGTAATTTTGTTCGAGTGTAAATTTTATGGGTTAATTTCTTATTGGTTTTGCACTAGGTAAAAAAAAAAAAAAGGCTTGTATGAAAATCGACATAATAAACCGTTATTGCTGCACAAGGGACATTATGGTCTCTCTTGGAATAGCAAGAATACATTAAAAATGTATTTAGATGCATTTAAACATGCATATTATTTCACAGATGAGTGTAA
This sequence comes from Cygnus olor, assembly GCF_009769625.2. Lineage (NCBI taxonomy): Eukaryota > Metazoa > Chordata > Aves > Anseriformes > Anatidae > Cygnus > Cygnus olor. The sequence continues at coordinate 1,422,558 of NC_049198.1, read as the reverse complement.
TGGTTTCTTAGGACCTATTAGGTTTTAGTATGCAAAAAAAACATGTTTATTTGTACAGCTTTAAAGAAAATTATTTAACAAAAATGACAGTAAGAGGTCCCTTAAGGTTTCATTACATAAATCTTAATTCAGCCATTTGGATTATTAATCCAGGAAAGTGCCATGGACCTAAATGACTCATTACACACATTTTTCACATCAGTTTATTAATAAACTCATACATAGCCTGTTATTATTAATTGGATTTTTCTGAAACAGCCAGATATGCAATAAAACACAGCAAGGTGCGTGCTTCAAAGGGCTTTTATTTTCAGATTCATGCCCCATTGAACCTCAGGAAACAAGGCAAGAGGTGCAGAAATAAGCACAGACTATACAGCAGTCATCAGTGTCTCAGTTATTGCAGTCAAGGCATTTTTAGTTACGATTAGCACATCTTTATGTCCAGATGTGGAGTTTTTTAAAAATTACATTTTTTTTTTTAATGAAGATGGCACACATGAATTAGTGCTTGTAAAGCTTCAAGACATAACTGACTTCTGAGCAACTCACTACATGGACAAGGGAAACCAGGGGATAGGTGTCCTCTGTTATCCTAGGGCAGGAGCGAGTGATGTAGTGTTGTTGAAAGGGATAATGAGGATACCAGAGGCTTCCTGATGTATAGGGTTACTTTGGTGTTAGCGAAATCACAGCAAAGCCAAAATGCAAATGGAGTCGATGGGTTGAATTTTTGGACAAAGACGAGGCATGGAGGAAGAAAACTCCACATTCTTCATGGCTGAGGCAGGCAATTGGAGTAATTGGGGCTGGAGCAGTACCCAAGAGATAACCATCCACGGATCAAAAGTAGATCCACCAGTCTGCTGCAGTATGAGGAAACTACATGATTTTGAATAGATTTAAAAAAAAAAAAAAAAAAAAAAAAAAAAAAAAAAAAAGCTGTCAAGATAAAAGCAAGGTCTAAAATATCTGGATCCTGGAGTTTTTTGATGAAAGGATTGCTCAGAGCCTATTGCTTTGTTCTTGGTGCAACCCACATTGCTGTGGGTTATACAAAGGAAAGTCTGTTCATTAGCACGAGTTGTGGAACCGTGTAAGCATACCGGGGCTTTTACTGTCTTTGGGGAACCCCAAAACCACAGAAGCTCCAGGCCCAACTGGCACGCTTTCCCTTGGAAAGAGAGAAGCAAAGTGTAGATCCATGTGACTGAGAAACAATTTGAGAGTGGTGCAGAAAGTTTTTCTGTAGGAGGAAGGGAGGTTAGTGGTGTACCATTCGATCGCGTGTTGTGGGCTGCTCATGAAGCCAAATCCTTCTGGATTAACAATACACCAAAACAATAATGCAGATTAAAGCAAGCTAAGGTCTTGAATCTAGATCCAGAGAAAAGGGATTCATAGTATAGACATCAGCCAAGATGATGATTCTGATTGCGTGTGCCATCACACTGGTATCAATGTGATCGTGGTGTAATTCCACTAAAAATTCATGTTTTTGCAGTCTAACTGGGGTGAGAGCAGCAACGTAGCTAGTTATTTGGTTACACTTTGTGCTCTAGGATATCTGGTAACCATTCTTAAAGGACGGTTTAAAATTACTGATATATTCATGTGTGTCCTATGTGAAGGGTGTAAGTATTTCAGTATAGAAAATATATATAATAATATATATATCATAGAATCGTGGAATCACCAGAGTTGGAACAGACCCGCAAGGATCATCGCAACCAAATGGAAAGAAGAGAGGCTTCTAGCAATAATAAGCAGTGATCTACAGGAATTTATGGTGCCCTGAAAATTTTACAGTGCCTGATACACAATGTTTTTTTAAAGCCCGTAGTTGGTGACGTCTTTGCTTATGTTTCTTTTCTCTTGGCATTGGAACTGTTAAGGCAGTTTAATAAAATTTAATAAAAAGAGATAGGAAAGAAAATCCTGCCTGGAATTTTTATGTCTGAATGTAAACTTCTCAAAACAGGATGTGTATCATGCAGCCTTCTTCCCAGGGCCAGCCTGACTCCTCTGTAAAATACAGAAGCAAAGGGAAGGCTTTGAAGATTGACTGTCAGAACAGGACCCAGAGAGCAAAAGATGTGTCCTGTCCCTCTGCATTCTTACACTGATGCAGAAAGGAGAGATCATGAGCCTGTTTGGTAGTAGGAGGGAATAAAAATTGGCTGCTTTTGTCAGAAGAAGAGAGGGGAAAGAAAAACGAGAGTTTCCACAAATAGGAAAGTTTGATTTTCTCTTTCAACTGATGCATTTTGACAGCTCTCACCTCACCATCCGCGCACGCACAGGCAACCAAAAATGTCAGTTGTAAGAGGCTGTCGCATAAAGAGTTTGTTTAAATCAACAGTGAGGCTGAGGCTGCCCGTGTCAACATCCAGAGCTGGTCTGGGATCCGGGCTATGCTTTCTGCAAAAAACATGCCCTGTCAGGGTTATTCTAAACAGGTTACAATGAGAGAGTGCTGTTAATGAAAGTCATTTATTTGCAATTCACTCACTGAGACCTTTCCGTGCTGTAAGAACGAAGGAACAGAGCCACAGCTGCATTGTGTGACTGAAGAGGCTGTAATCAGGAGCCGTAATGACAGCCTATAACCCATTTTAACTGCTTGGCATCTGTGCAAATTCAGGTGGCCTGCATTAGATTTAAAGAACGGATATAGTGTGAGTACTTCAGCCAGGAAATGTGCTAGCTGCAAGGTTAAAATTATGCTTAATTTTGCTTATATTTGGGCACGAATAAAAGCATATTAATACTGCATAAGTCAATCTGAAGGGGGAAAGCATTTCTGTTTTAGCTAATTTTAGCCCTTTTCCTCAGGTGGCAAATACTTGTTTGTTGTTTTGTTTTAATGTGGCTAGAGAATAGAGCTTTATGTGGATGTAGGCACGACGGTCAATCACGAGAAGCGCTGTAGACATGTTACCATGGCACTGCCTAACTAATTAGTTCCCCTGATCATTTTTTTAGCGGGGGTTTCCTTGTAAGCTGCCTTTTTAGGGTGTTCAGGAGCAGCAGCTCCGGTCCTGATGAGATTGTGTACCGGCTGTGAGGAGCTTGGTGAGTTGGGCAAGTGGTTGCTTGTAGTGACGGGGCCAAAGGGACAGAAGGTCTACCACGCCTACATCCTAGTGCTGCACCAGGGGAGGCTCGGATGGGACAGGAGGAAACATTCCTCACCATGAGGGGTCAGACACTGCCACAGGCTTCCTGGAGAGGTGCCGGATGCCCCAAACCCATCGTGTTCAGGAGGCTTTTGGACGATGCCCTCATCGACGCGCTGGCGCTGCTGGCTGGCCCTGAAGCGGTCAGGCCTCGAAGATTTTTGAAGATCTCTTCCAAATCAACTATTCTATTCTATTATGTTGTGCCTGAACCTTGGGCAGCTAGTTTTTTAGTATCTCCAAAGAAGGAGAGCCCACAACCGCTCTAATACGTTTCAATATTTGACCATCTTCATGGTGAAATTTGTTTTCATTACGTTCAACTGGAATTTCTGGTACTCTAATTGGGCCCGTTGCCTCATCTGAGATGAACGTTGCTGTGTCTACTCTAACAGCTCCCACTGAGGAACTAGAGACCACGAGGTCTCCCCACCAGCTTCTCTGTAAGGCTGAATAACAAGCTGTCTCAGCTCTTGTTTTCCAGACCGCAGCCTGTCTTGACCATAGATAATTGAGAAGTTCAGTTGAGGGGGCTGTTGGCATCTTTCATCAGCACTAAAAAATAATTCACTTTCACTTTCTTCCATAAAGTCTTTATTGCTCAGCTCTCCAAAGGGAAAGTTCTTCTTTTTCTTTCCATTTTTTTTTCTTTTTTAATTTTATTCCCCTGACAAGCCACCTTTTGAGTGTCAATTAAATAACATCCAGCATCCAGGCGGTAGTATATTGTCTGCAGTAAAAACCAGCAGCAATGATAAACTAAATACAGAAGTGCTAGCAGAATAGTGAATTAGTCTGCAGTAAGCTGCATTTGAGCACAATTGCCATTATTTATGTACCAACTGGAGGTGCTCCCAGACTCATTTCTTGCGGGCTGACGGAAGACATTAATTCAGATTCCTTAAAACACAAGCAACAACTTCTGAGCAGCAGAAAATACAGCCTACTGGACCTTACATCTAAGCATCGAGAGACTTCTTTTTCCCAGCACTGTTATTTTTTGGCTCAGTCAAGTCAGTCTGGTTGTCTGAATATCTGTTTTCTGCTTTGTCTTTGTCGTGTTTTGGGGTTAGGTGCGAGCAATGTACTCAGAACACTTGAAATTTAAACCAACCTAGAAACAGAACAGCTAGGTACAGGGCAGCTGTTCAAAACATCTCAAATTGTCTTGACTGCAGCATTAAGGGCCTTAGAGAGATGGACACTGCTGAAGTTTGCAATCCAGCTTTATGTTGGATCAGGCCAGAGGTGGAGTTTGACTTTCATTCGGATCCCACTGACTCTTCCACTCACTAAATACTGAATTCTCATTCCCAGAGCACGTAGCTCTAGGTGGGCTTTGGGAGCACACTTCCACAGACAAAATAACCTCCAGCCTTCCCCGACAGGAGGCTTCTTCGGGGACGTGAGGGATGGTTCAAGTGTGCCCTGGCGTAGGCAGCACTGCAAACATCCTGCTGATGTTTAATTCTAGTGCTGAACCAAAATACATCGCCTACTCCACATCCAGTTTGCAAAGTTTATTATACAATACATTGTTCTGATCATTTGTGTTTTGAATCTGGTATTTGCTTTAGATTCGTAACCTGTTATCTGTTGTTTTCTAAAAAAAATGATAGTTCCAAGCTTCCTCACAGCAGAAAAGCTCGTAATTGTCTAGTCTAAATTCAGCACTAGCATTAAAAATTAAAAAAAAAAAAAAAAGCAATTGCCCATTTCAATTTGAGTTTCCTAAGCCAGACGTGGCTTTACAAATCATCTTCAGAGTCAACCAAAATGCAACGCAGCCATTACTTGCGAGCTTCCCAGTGCATCATGTTTTTCACTTGCCCTCCTTGTTTTATCCTTCTTCGTGCTACACCGGACACTGTGCTCTGATCTGTAAAAATTGGGGCCCCAGCCAACGAATCAATATGTTGATTTTCATGTTTCCTTGTACACCCTCAGCAGCGTCGTCTGCAAATTAGATCTCTCCGCAGCCTTTCACTTGGATGCCTGGTATTTTCTCCCTGACTGACACCTGTCCTCGTGATGTACGCTAGCGTTGAAGCAATTTTCGGTTCCTTTTTTCTGCCGCATGTAAGACAACAGGCGAGGAAGGCGTTGCAAAGGACTTGGCCTGCCGTGGTTAGAACAGAAATTCCAAAGCTTTTTCTGCCGTTTAGTTTTTTTAGAGTGTTCTCTAATACTCTTTTTTTGCTAAACAAGCACAGTTCAATTCTCCATACCACTTTCTGGTTGCAGAAAAAATACAAATAAAAATAAAAAAAAAGCTTAGCTCATGAAACTATGAAAACCGCCTGCCATGCCTAATGCCCCCTTTCCCTAATGCGTTGCCTCCCATGGCTGGCTTGACCTTCTCCGTAGAGTTTAACTTCCATTTTAATAAGGGGTGGTAAAAAGAAGTCTTTCCCTTCCATTTCTCCTCCATGGCAGGAACTAAACAGGGGCAGTGGCCGCTACTCTTTGTCGTACGGACAATGTTTTGCTGCACCAATTTTGTCTGTGGGTCAAGGAGAAGTTCTGAAAAAATAGCTCAAGTGAAGGTGGCTGCTGGTGCAGTACAGTTTGGGTTTGTATCGTGTGTATCTATCATTACCTGCTGCTAGTTTGGGCTTGGGGACAGCTGTGGGACATCTAAACAGAGCAAAGCAGCCGTTTGCAGATACCCGAACCGTCTCTGTTTGATTTCTCCAGCACCAGTAAAGCTGCAGTAAGGATTTGTGCGTTGGTTTATTAGGCAGGCTTCAACGCTGCACTAACGTGACAATCTTGTTCTTTGTTCCAAGCAAGTGGCTTCGTATGGCACCGAGCTGTGACCTGTGGATGTACCAGCACAGTCAGCCGAGGGGTACTTGGGTTATCTCTACCAAGAGCCAGATATCCCATTAGAGGTGAAAATTACATTCTTGTAATCCTATTTCGCCCCCTGAAACTAAGGCCGTGCAGCTTGCTTTCTAGGGATGATGTTTTCCTAGGGAAATGGAAGAGCATGAACAACGTTGCCCTTGTGTTATTGCTTCTCCGGTGTTTTCATCAGTGAACCAGCCCGGGCTTGTTCATCTAGACAGCTTTTCTTTCCCTTGCAGAAAGTGTTCGATATATTTGCTCCTCCATTTATGAAGAAAATTTATTTCCGTCTGTGGATGCAAAAAGCGTCTTCCTAATTTTACATGAAGATACCAGTACTCATATTCAAGCAGAAAAGGGTGAACCAAGGGAAGGAGGTGCATTAGAGTGCACTTGCTGCATTTCTCTTCTGACACGTATCAAAGTACAGGATAAACTCCTCACCCACTGAACCAAGTGGGGAATTTTTCCCTTTTGTTTCAGTTAAGGTGGGATTTTGACACCGGAATTCAGCGTGGAGGTCTTTGTCAGCTGAATGGGACATTAATTCATGAGCTTTGATATCTATATAATTCGATTTCTATATAATTGGAGACATCTTAAACGTAATAACGATCTATTATAAGTAGGACAGAGTGAATAACTTTATATGAGCACGCAGTTTGTAAACACAGCTTCCTTTGCTATGTATGAAGAATTCACCAAATGGAGAATTTCCTGCATTTTATTTTTTAAATCCTTTTTTTTTTTTTTTTTCTTGGACATTTTAATATTCCTTTTCCCTCCCTTTCTCAAGGATTGATTGCAAACAGGCCACACCAACTCTTCAGCGTTAAGATTCACTGCGTCAGTCGCATTCTAGCTAATTCTTAAGCAATAAAAGGGAAAAATACCAAACAGACCTAGCTTTTCCCCTTTAGTCAAACCTTGTGCTCAGCAAGATCATTTTGTTGCCCCAAACCCACAACTTTGTCATAGTCACAGGCAGCTTCACATCTGCGAGCACGTGAAATTAAAGTTCTTTTCTGGGGGAATTTCTGAGAGTTAAACTCAATTGTATGTGCGTCGTGGGCTACACACTGTACCAGCACAGCGGAACTGTGAGTATATCAAAGAAAACCTGTGCCAGAAGTAGCAACCAACCCTCAAATTTGCTTGTAAGCCATTGAGGGGTCTGATGCGGTGTCTTTAACTATTTATACGATGTGCTGGTAACTGGGCTCGAGCAAATTAAACTGGGTAAATTGGATTGTTCACAGTCCCTAGATGTCTGTTTCCATTTTTCTTATTTTTATTCATGGATCTCACGGAGGCAAAAAATGAAATGCAAAAGCCATGCAAAATTCAGCAAAGACACTTCTAGCCCATAAGCTTTCCTTAGGGCATGTGAACTGTATAATTTATAAATAGCTCTTGTAGAGACAAGCCAAAAAGTAACCTAGGGAAAAGTAAAACAGAAAAAAAAAAACACCTGCCAACCTCTTGTTAGGTGAGGAAGTTCCGATTCAGGCACATTCTATCGACCCCAAACCTCAGCTGTTACCTCAAAAACTGTTTTCAAACTTTCCTTTTCCTGAAATAACTTTCTGCTTCTCCCAGCTTTCTCCTACCTGCGTTATTTTTATTTTCTGGCTGCTTTGATCTGCAGTTGACGCCCCTCCTGCAGTACCTGGCTGTGCTTTGTGGGATGCTCGATGCGAGCGGGGAAAGGGAAGCGGGTTTTCCTCCTGCAGGCTCCCCTCTTCATCCTGTATGTGGCGGTATTTACCCCTCCTGGGGAAAAAGAAACCGTGCCATGGGGCTCAGAGCACCAGAGCTGATTCAATATTTATCACAGTGGCTACAAATACCGGCGCTGACTGCCGTGGGCTTGGAGCAGGGTTTAATTAATCCTAATGAAAAGGCTGGGAGAGGAGGCTGCGCGGTGCTGGGATGCCAGGAGGGCACCCCACATGTCAGCGGGTTACCCCAGAGCTCTTACCCACTGCGTGGATCATTGCGAAGATGCAGCCGGTGCTCCCAGCCTCTGTCCTGGCGAAGCAGGATCTTCATAAGAGAAATTGGAGGCTGCTGGCGGAGCCGTCCCGCTGGGACCAGGGGTTTGGGGTGCTGGCAGCGGTACCCACACAGGCAGCTCCATCCCGCTCCCTGTGCACCAGGGGCCAGCCAGGCTGCGCTGCTCACGGCTTTTAAAACCGCCTCTGGCTCTGAAAACCCCAGGAAGGAAGCTCGAAGAAGACGGCTGCCATTGAACAAGGCCAGATGAACACGTTCCTGTTTTCTCCCAGACATTAATGTCACACCGAGACCCTCGAAGACCAGTATAAAATTCTCCCTATTAATGTTTTATCCTGTCCTCATTCCCACGGCTCTGGCAGAATCACCATTTTTCACCATTTGCATATAAAACCTTATTTCTGATTTGAAATAATGTAACTTTCGAGTCCATTTATTTTCTATGATTTATTAAGAAAGTACATCAGTATCACCAAGCTAATTATCATAGGCAAATGACTTGTCATAAAATTAATGTACCTAGCGAGAAAGTTAATAGTTATTATTTAAATTCATTGATTCCTCTTCTTTGTCTGTAATTACTTCCAGATATGTGAATGAATACAATTAATAAGGAAAAGTGAAAATGGAATGAACTTGTTTCAGACTTTTTCCTACACAACAGCCCTTGTTCCTTCAACCGTCATTCTAAGTGAAAGGGCAGCAGGAGATCCAATTTTTATAATTAACTGTTTCTTGTTTAGAAGGACATTTAGAAATCAAACCTAAAACCTCACAAAATATTCTGTCTTTTAATTACTAATAAAGTTGCTTGGGAAGAAGCCCTTTAAACAAAGAATTTTAATGGAGTGAATATTTAAAATATTGTGGTGAGTAAATACGTCAAAAATGTTGGGGTCTATTAGTTTCCTGGCAAGCTGCTCTCGTAATCATAGTTAAAGAGAATTACTGTCCAAGTCATAAAATAAACTAGACAAATAGCTAGCAATATATTTTCCACCTAATTTTTTTTTCTGCCTTACTCTGCATTTTCCCCAAGCCCATCTTTCTCTCCTTTATAACCCAAATTCAACTTTCCACTTTGATCAAGTTTAAAACTCCATCTCTTTTTCTTGCTGTTCTTTCAGCTCCATTTTGGGAGCCAGGTTTATCCTCCTGAAGCGAAATAACAGAACAATGCTCTGTGACCTGGAGTGTCCGAGCAGGGCAGCTTTAATCATTTTCGTAGCAGACCACATGCAAACTGATTTCTGGAGCCTTGACCTCGAGAATTATTAGTGCAAAGGAGGGGGATCAACCCTGCGGACACTATTTGCAGAAAGGCAACTTATTTTGTATCATGCAACTTATTTCCAACATGAATGACACTTAATTTTCCATCAAATTGGGGGGGGGGGGGGGGATAATCCTCTGTAGCAGTTATTTTGGAGCAAATTGCCGCATCTTTGCATACGGTTTGCAAGCAGAAAAAAAAGCTGTTCTCCTTAAACAACTTCTGGGCCATAAATGATGTACTCAGGTGCGCGGTGCAGAAGCCAGACTGTCAGCAGCACGAGAAACTAGTTCCTACCAGGGAAAGATGCGAACCGCGATGCTCTGCTTGGACCATCACTGTACGTAAAATATTAATATGTTGACAGCTGTGAATGCGTACCTGGTGCTTCTTTAGAATTTCCCAAACGCGGGTCAAATATTAGATGCCTTCCCAACTAAATCTCCCTGGGGGAATCTGACTGCATGCATTAACTCACGTACAGCAAACCTGGAAATATGCCTCAGAAGCTGGGCACAACGTTCTCAGCGAAGACGGTAATAAAGCATGCCTTGTTTATATAGCTGCCTGCATCTTCCTGAGTTAGCGGCCTCTACCCGTTATGATATTTACAGCATTATCATTGCCGGCATCCTGTAACTAAGAAGCAAATCACTCTAAAATATTGTTCTATTTTAAAAAACAACAACAAGGAAAACCAGCAGCCCAGCACAACTTTACTGCAAGGCTGTGCTCAAGAATTTAAGTGCCCAAAAGTCAATGTGTTTACTCAAGTGGACAGGGTGATATGTATATGATCTACAGCGTTATACATGAGAGAAATGTATTATTGCTAAAACAGATTGATGACCAGTTACATCATCTGGTGAATTAGAGTCTGACAGGAATAATCATTTGCATAAACCAAAATCTGACATACCTGAGCACTGAGAGAGAGGATTTTGAGCTGTGAGGTTATCGTACCCTGCAACTGCTACAAGTGATTTTTTTCCAAAAGAGTCAAAGTTTTCCATTCTCAACATCATGGGCCAAAGGCAGAGGATAGGGAATGTCCTGATATGTTTTATACTAATCTCAAATGCATTATGATGCCAGAGAGCCGGCTGTTATAAGTGTTTTCTTCTCTATAATCATTTGTCTTTGTAAGTGACTCATGATTTGGCACCCATTAAAATCAGTAACATCTTTTTTGGTTTTGGCAAGCAATGAATTCTGGTTCCAGTGCATAATGACAACAAATGAACAAAGCTGTTAATGGTTTCTGTGTGTTAAAGATAAGTGCATTGATTATTAAAATGAATGACTAAGAGAGGTACAATGGCTTAATTAGTCATCATGCTTCTTTGCTTTGAAAACTCATATTGCCTTTGATTTAATTTAGGTCTTCAGTTAGTACGAATCGCTTGCACTAGCAAATAAAGGCAGGCAAAAGTACAAAGTGACTGTAACCTCTGCCCAGATATGGTGCTGTCAGGTCACACGGCAGCATGAGCATGCCAGTGGGGTAGACAACACGGTCTTCATCGGCAGCATTGCAGTGTCTCTTGGCGTCCGTCCTGGCTTGAATGTCCCCAGAACTGACTCCATCTGGCTCCGTGGGCCCTTCCTTCATGCACATATATTTCGTGCAGCCTCCCTGTGCTAGTATAGGGAAATGCAGGTGGAGTCAGCAGTGCTGAAGTTGTCGGTACAAGGAATAGCAGAACTTCCTGGAGGATGCACTGAGACTCTTTCCAACATTAACAGTTCGTCGCAGCTAGAAGAGGAAACATTTCTTGTGTGGATGGAGATTTTGCTTAATTGTAGGCATAAGTCACCTAGTTATCTTACTGTTGGCAATGCTACGATTTACTGTTGTTTTTTTCCACCTTGGATGGGTAAAGGTGTTATAGGAAACCTGATAATACTCTGGCACTGCCAAGGTATAATGCAGGGAGTTGTTGGGATTGTTCCCTAATCCTACCAGCAATCCTACTGATAGCCTATTGTCCAGGCTGCTGTGCCTTTCCCTGGAAACTGGGGATTCCTTCTCGCAGCTTCCCAGTGGGTGGACAGGTCTCATCCCCTGCTCCACCTACAGATGGGCTGCAGCAGCCTGGGACAGCACCACTGCTCCTGGGTATACCCCGTGTGCAAAACTGAGCGTCCCCTGCAAGTTGTCTTACCCATTTACACAGCTACGTGAGTGTGCCAGGTGTGGAGGAATGCCTCTGAAAACTGAAATTGTGAGCACAAAGCTCATAGAAGCCCTTGTTTATATTCATTTGCTCGGCGTAATGCACTGTAATGGTTACATTTCATCACTATTTCTTGCTAGCATTATTATGGGTAAATTTCCAACAATCGAAGTGAATAATAATTCAGAGCTGGTTTCAGTTTACAGATGAAGACGCCTAAATGTTTATGCCTATGTATGTGGAAATTAGGTATCCAAACTTTCACAGTCCTCAGTGGGGACTGAATTCACTGGAGCCCGGGGAGCTATTTCTGCTCAGTTTAATGTCAGTTCCTGGCAGCAGAAGAGCTGATTGTTGTTCACTCAATTCAGCTGCTCTTCTGTTGGTAGTTCTTGCTGTTTGGCATGCTCTGGTGTATTGGAGACACCCAAAATGGAGGTAGGCATGACACAAGGCCTAAAGGATCGCCGTAGCTGTTGGCGGTAACAAGTAGAAGACAAGATTCCGCAGAATGGCTGAAAAGGCACAAAGTGCCTTAATCTATAACCTAAATGCGACATAGATAACTTTGGGCTAGGTGACGTGCCTGCTGGAAGTCAACAGGGCACGTGTTGAGGAGGCAGGATTCCCCGTGACTATTATATAGCTGAAAATAGATTAATGAAGAACAGGTCTGACTGAAGTTCTGGAAAATTCCTGTGTGGGTTTCAGCTGATTCAGTGAATAATTTGGCTCCCCAACTTCTGTGTGGTGTATTTGGCATATATGAACTCATAATGAATATGTTTATCTACTTCAAGGCTATTGGCGTCTAATTTTGTTCCAGATTCTGATCTTTGAGGGTGTTTTCATTCTCTGTGAAGGGATCTGACATTTTTATTTTGCAGACTGAAGGATTAGTGAGTCTGTCCTGCCTCCCTTTTTTTTTTTTTTTATCTTCACTTTATATTGGATTCTTCCAAATAATTCAGATCAAAATGTGTGGTGAAAAATGGCATATTAAGGTGTTTGCTCTAAAGGAACTGTACGAGATTTAGAAGAGCTTTCATGTCTGGGTTCTTGAGAAGTGATGTCTGTAGCTCTTGCCATTAAAATACACGCAAAATATCAGGGACTGACCACAGGCCCCGTTCCCCTGTGCCGCTTGGGTGGGGGAAGAGGGTGGATGGGGGAAGGCATTTTTAGTTTGCTTTCTATAAAAAATAGGGCTTGTGGTGGAGCTCGGCTGCCCACCTGAGTAAAACCACCAGAGCAGGGCAGGGCCCTGGGGGCCTGTGCCCGTGCCCGTGGGGGGCTCCGCACGGGAGCCTGTGCCCGTGGGGGCTCCGCAGCAGCCCCCAGCTGTGCCTGGAGCGCCCCATGGAGCTGTGGGGCCAGTGAGGTCTCGTGCCAGTGTGGGAAGAGGGTGTGGGGATGGGGCAGTCAGCAGCCGAGTCACAGCTGTGGGTTGGGGGATCGGAGCGAGGGGGTCGGGCCCGATGGACCCAGGGGTCCCTTCCGACCCCTCCATTTGCAGACCCTGCCAGACAGCACGGGCGTGTGATTTTAAACAGCGTTACCTCAGAGTTTCCCATTACGGAAAGCATGTTGCAAGGGTTAGGTAAGACTAGATTAATGCTATTTTATAGAAGCAGGATTTTAAGCATCCCAAGGTCTACTATTCTTGTACCGAAAGCATCAAAGACAATGGCAGTTTGTGGGGAAGTCCTTGAGGAGAGGCTCACAAATAACTCATGCTGGGACAAGCAAGCATTTAAAATGCATTGCGGTAACACAAATGGAGCAAGTGGGTGATTAAATCCGGAGTAGTTTAAGTCCAGTCAGCAGTAAACGTGGAGTGAACCCCCCCAGATGCGGTTGGAGCTGAGGTGAAGATGAGCTCAGGGCCTTCTTACCTCAGATGGCGTCCTCTGGAAAACGCATTTCAAATCCATTCTTCTAAACGGAATGACTTCATTACTCATTTATCCCAATCTATTTTTTGATAGAGTAGGATTTTAGAAGACCAACTCTTAACCAAAAGACTATTTAAATGTCTGCTTGAAAGAAGCTCAGGTAAAATTCCCAGTAGTCACGCTGTAAGATCACTGTGGTGTCCCAGTCAGGGGGCTGAGGATTGGATCACTCCAGAATGGTGATACAGTTGTTAATAACAGATTTTCAGACATTTATATATTTGTTAATAATGTATACTTGCTGGTGCATTAAAAAAAAAAAAAATCCACATCTTCATTCGTCTCCACAGCAAAATCTCTTGCCTTAATATAGCTAATGCTGACATTATTATTCCCCATCAATAATTCACATCAAGTTGATTATAGTAAAATTCCTTGTGCCATTTTTTCTGCTGCTCTTTGCTCGTTCTTTCAGGCAGCCAGCCCGTGGTGGCTGGATTTCTGACGTGGGCTAAAAGCACTAATTTGTCGAACTTTCTCATTGTGAAATACTCTACTCCTCTGTGCTAAAGAGACTTTGCTATTCAATACCAGAACAATTAAGAAGCCTTGAGGAAGCCACAAAACACATGGGATATGAAGTGAATTACTGTGACTATGTCTCATGCCTTTCATTTATTGTTTAGGCTTGTCTTTACAGAAAATTTATTGAAAATATCATCTACTTAGGATCCAGCCCCGGTTCTTACTTGCCCTGTAGTTCTGTAATCCCAGAGCATCCCTCACAAAGTTGCATACGTTAATGAAGGAAAGTTTCTGAAGTATTTAACCAATGTGCTAAGCTCCCACTGTCTTTGTGGGATTGAACAAATGTAATTAAACTGAATATTCTGTATCTTCCCCCCAAGCCCCTCAGATGCTCCCCTGTGATCATTATTGAATATTCTTTCACCAGCTCAGTACATAATCCTTCTGAGAACAACTGCGTTCACTTAGAAAGGATAAAATCAGATGTGCTATATATGAAGTCAGTTCAAGGCTACTGTTAAATGGCTTCCAAGTCATTCTTTCGAACAATAACATAAAAACAAATTATTTTTTTCCTTCACATACAGAATCTGTGTTCATTCTGTTCTTTTCTGTCTTCAGCCTGTCTTCGACTTTCAGTCAAGATAATCATTGTTGACGTAAAGTACAAGTTTAGGAACAATATCAAGAAATGATTTGTGTCCAGGTGAGTCCTGGTCCTACTGAAATGGAAGTAAATTAGAGATATTTTAAATATACGTATCATTCAGCTGGACAGAAAAGCCTGGAAGGAAAGCACAGGTGGTAAAAACGTGATTTTGAGGAAGTCCCCCTCATCTTTATAGGACTTAACCTCCCAAACGTCTTTTGGGAGGACAACTCAGTGAGATGCAAGGAACCCAGGAGATTTTTTTTGTCAATTGCTGTTTTTCTTCTTTGGCATTTAAGTCTGGTGTTGTCTTCCATGACTGCTAGGAGAAAACGGAGGCACTAACAGAGACATCAGAGGATGAAATGAACACCGCATGGACAAGGGCTGAACTCATTCAGCAGGTGTCTTTGATGACAGAAGCACAATAAAGAAGAACGAACAATTGGGAAGGATGGAAAAAACCTGAGAAATAACCTCAGGTAAAGAGGAGCTGCTCTGGCAGAGATGAATGTGTACCAATCATGTAGCCGCGTGCCATTTAATAGCATTGCGAAGGTACAAGATGCAAGACATGGTTTTCACATTGTGATACTGGTTGTCCTATAAATACCATGAATAGACTGATGAGTTTGGATAGACAGCGTCCTAATTATGAAAATGTGAACATATTACATAAATAGGAAAGAACTAGTAATAGCTTTTGGCACAAAGCATTCAATGTTATAATAAGTTAATGGAGCAGCCTTAGGTCCCCAAGCTGTGCAAACAAGGGACTAGGCAGGCTTCCCATTATGCGCTCCTAGCTGAGACCCACGATACACAACATTTACTCTAACTACTGTCCACTAGCATAAAAATCAGTCCCCGTGGGAGACTGAACTTGCAGCATAATCAAGTGTGCGACAGAGAAAGGGGTATAGAATTCTGCCAAAGGAGATAATGAATGTCCTTTCCAATCCAGAAAATAATGTAAGGGGCCATTATTGTTTAAGGGATCTGAGAGGAATAGCAAGTAGAGGCGAGACAAAATTACGCTGTTTTAAACACACACGTACCTATTGGAGAGTGACTCTTCCCCTGGAGAGTCCAGGTGAGATCCTTTGTTATTGCCTGCAGAATTTATCCCAGTTCTGTTTGTAAACACTTCTACATGCTATGAAAGTGATGGGAGCTAATTTCCCGAGTTACCTCAGTCTTCCAGATCAGACGCTCAATTCCACAAGGTATTAACTCAGTGGGACCCGCTGGGTCCCCAGTGCTCCGCCGCAGAAATTTATTGACTTTTTTACTCCTTTTTTGCTGCATACCTTGGCCACTGACACTTTTATGTCAATAAAAAGACAGCCACAAGAGTCAGATCCCCGTTGCCATATCCAGACTAACAGTAATCATGTAGTTACTTTTTCTCATTGATATTTTTTTCTCATTGATATTTTTTTCTCATTGATGTTTCGACGTACACGAAATGAGAGAGGTCACCCCTCGTCTTCAGCTGATGCACCTCTGCCTTCGTGACACTTCAGCAGCCTCGTCCCCTTCTCCTGAATTAACTGGCCAACGTTGGCAGGGGTTTGGTAAGAAACCTGCAGGATCACCCAGTGCCTTACTTTTGGGGGTTTCAACAGAAAAGAAGCAGAAAGCACACAGACACCTAGAGGAGGGACACGATGTCATTCGGTACGCCTCCCCTCCCCACCGTTCCCTCCTCACTTGTTCTCACAGCTGGCTCAGAATAAATTCATTTATTCAGAACGGGTACTTGACGACGAGCGCTAGCCAAAAGCTCAAAAATGCAAGCAGTTATTTCAGATTTGTAGTGTTCAACGTTCTTTATCTGCCCCCGTACAATCCAAATTCCAGCAGCTATGCCAAACACCTTGTTAAAACTTTCAAAACTGCCATGAAAACTGTCAGGGGAGATAAACAATCTTTAAATCAGAAAATAGCTTCTTGCCTGCTATCTTATCAGCCAATACCACCTACTTATAAGAACGTGTGCCTGCTGAACTACTACTGATGGGAAGACATTTGCAGAAGACTGGGAGCTCTGAGACTTGATTCGAGTAAGAGTCAGCTTCTCTTCTTTTTCAGATTTACGGCCTCTATTCAAGACTGACAGGAGCCTTTGCCTAAACTGATCGTTGTAACTTTAAAAGCCAGCCAGTCACCATCAGGGGCCTTTGCAAGTCTCCGCCTTTCACTGCCTACATGAAAATTGCTTTGTGTTTCCAGGTACTTCTAAACCTTACATACAAGCTTCTGCTTTTGTTTACTCTATTGTTTTTTTCTGAGTCTTTTATTTTTTTTTTCTGGTAAGGCTGCTCATATGAAAAAAGTTCCCTTACACTCCTTTAGTCCCTTCTCCCAAGGCTGGTTTCTAGGGAAAAAAATTGCCTCTTTCTTCCTCTTACTGCAAGTTGTGACACTCATCATTTTATAAATCCTGATCCAGCCTGTCTTTTGAAAAGAGCAGCTTGGTTGTCCATCAAAATATCATCCGAGCCTGGAAGCTGCTGCATAAACCGTTCTCGCTGGTAGGAGGAATATTTCAAACCCAGCCACACAAATAACGAGACCAAATGTATGTAAATAAATCATTCGAAGCAAGATTTTATTCCATTGCTGGTAGTAGTGAATGTTAACAGATAGAGAAAGGAAGATATTTTAGCCACTGAGTGCCTGTCAGGTATTGCAAATAAAGAAATGATGTGCAAGAAATCACCGGTGTAGTGTAAGTCAAAATTTGCAGTTATACAGTCTTCCTAGATGTGCTGTGGCAACTGCCCTGGGTCACAATTTTCAAGAACAATTGACCGTTTTGCGCATCCAACGAACGGTATTTCAGCCCTCATTTTCAGACTTGCTGAGCCCCAGACAAGCACACTCCAATCGAATTGCACGGATTCTCAGAAAAAAAAAAAAAAAAAAAAAAGCTTCAGACTGTTCGGAGCAAAAGTTAAAGCCTGTGCTTGAAAAAAGTAGTTGTTGAACCCCTGCATCTCAGTTCCTGTTTCACCGAGAAACGAATAGCCCTGATCTTCCTCCTAGCGGTGGATTTCGAAAGCACAAATCCAGAGAGAGAAATTGAAAAAAAAAAAAAAAAAAAAAAAACACACAAAACGTTGACGCGTCTTCAGGAAACTCAGTAGTTCAGCCCTTTGTATTTTCCCTACGGTTAGAGAGAATTTAAGTGCTACAGCGAGCAGAGGGAAACTCCATCCCCACCAACACTGGCACAATTCCCTTTGAAACCGGCAGGGTATCCGAGCAGCATTGGGCAGCAAAAAGTGTTTCCCAAAGTCTCTTTTAATGCTGATAAAAACCAAATGACTCCGTTCCCCATGGCGAAGGGGGATTCGTTTCAGAGACGAATCAAAAGTAAAGGCTGCAAGCAAAAGAAAGCAAGCTGGTAAATACGAAGTAGTGAACCACCACGGATTAGGCAGCGTGGTCTGATGGTATATGGAAGAAGGGGAACACACAAATTGGGAGTGACGATAGTGATAATGATATAGAAAAGTGTATTTAGATGTTCCAAAGGGGAGTGAGGTAAGAAAAGAGAAACCTGGGCTATGCTTAGGGGTGAAGTTTCTCATGGGTCTACAGGATTTTGAGTAGTTGCTGGAAGAGTAGCAGATGTCACAGGGGTTAGGGTTGGGGTCCTTTAACAAGGCTGGATGTAGCTCTAAAATGTAACAGAGGACTCAATCCTATGACATAAGAAAGATGAGCCAATAGACTGCCATCTCAAAGGGCTTTTCATTAAAAAGCGAGTTGAATATTCAGCTGGACAACGTGCAAGATACTGTTGTAGGAGCACCAGAATATCCATAGTCAAACCAGAAGAGAAAGGGACTGATCTTGTTCCCATTACAGATGACACCTCTTTTTTTTTTTCCCCTCTTTTCTTTTTTGTTTTTAAACAGCAGAGACATGCCCAGCTCTTCAGTTAGACAATCACGTGTTTCTGCAAGAGAAACTTTTTTTCATTATCCTTCTTTTCCTTTTATGAAACAGTAAAACTTTGGGAAAAGTTCTAAAGCACTTTGAAGTCTGTAACCTTATAAAGTTGTAAGGTTCTCCTGTCCCTAAGCTACACTGTAAAATAAGTCCACTGCACAAGCTCGTTTCATTTTTAATAATTCTATAGTTATTGCCCCATAACTTTCCTGGTCATGAACTCCAGGTATAAAATCGAGCAAGAAATCTGAGGGCTCATTAATAAAACGCTCTCACACAACTTCTTTGCGGTCACTAATTTAGGGGACAGATTCATCCCTCGGATGTATGCGGACAGATGCCGTCAGCGAGTGGCTCCGTGGACATGGCAGCTGAGTTTAACCTCAGAAAACGCAAGGTGAGACGTAATTGTGGAAAAGTGTGCTCTCTGCTGTCAGTTTTAATAGGACAAAAGACAGTAGACGCATCACATACACACGGAGGTCCATTCTTGAAAATGTGTTGAAGGATAAAATCAGGCTGTGACTGCTGAAGGAATAAGACAGTGTCAGAAAAAAATAAATAAATAAAAAGAACACTTTATGTAGCTTTAAATAGAGACGAGTCTGTATGATCCAGTGCTGGAATTCAAACTGTCATGCAGAATTACAGTCTTTACCAAACCATGTGGTGAAAATAGTTGCAGGGACAAGAGTCCTGCAGATTTTTCAGCGCCTGACTTGTTTCGGGCCCGGGGGGGATGCAAAGCCCCTGCATCAGGACAGGGGGTGTCCGGCTGCAGAGGTGGCTGGGACCCACGGCCAGGGTACTGCCAGAGCACTTCTTCGGAGGCTCCGCAGTGGGTGACAATAAATCTGTGACATTCGAGATTTATTTTTGAAGTTCCATAAGCTTGCAACAGCTTAAAAGGGAAGGGTTTAAGTCCTCTACTAAATTTTGAATTTTGGTTTTAAAAACCTGCCTACTAAAGACATCCCTGAAAGGCTTCCCGGGTTTTAATTGAAAAAATATTTTTTGCGCATACATGAAGTGTCATTTTAAAAATCATATTTTATCTCGTGGTATTACAAAAACTGCATTCACATTTATTGATTAAACCACTATAAAACCAATTATAGATTATAAAAATTCTACGGGATTTTTCCGTGCAAATAAATGATTCACATTAATCTGTGCTGGGAACAAAGAGTTTCCGATGGCATGAGCATAACTGTGAGTACTGAAAAAACATCAGGTTCAGAGCAAAACATTTTATTATATTCATTACATCTTGCTTGAGACTCACAGAATGAGAGATATTGGAAATAGTTTTTTTTCTTGGAAATGTAAAACCCCGACACTCTTAAGTAATTGTAAATGTGGTGGTAAAAATTCTCCTCTCCCCAGAAACCTGTCCTGTTTCCTTTTCTATTTTTTTTTTCCTTATATTTTTCATGTTCTCATTTTAATCTTTTCATTGTAACACCATTCTTCTATTAAGGAAAAAAAGAAAAAATAGAGTCATGTTTGTCTTGTCCCTCCAAAATGCGGGTCTGTGGTGTCCAGCTGTCCCTGCGAGGCTCCGTGTGCTCTGCGCTCACCCGGGCACCACTTGCGCTCCCAGTGCCGTGCTGCTCTGGGAAATTTCCCAAAATAGATGTGTTGGAATAATTGTTCCCTACAAGTTATTTTGGTATCTACCCCTGCGTGAACTCTCTCAATCTGAAATCATTAATTTTTTCCCCATCTGGAGGCGGATTGAGCTAAATTTGAAAAAATAATCATTGCAATCTGGAACAAATTTCCACAGGGGGCCTACGCTGGAATAACTTTTTTGGAAATAATTAGTCTATTGCCGGTCTGTTGGCAAACTTCCCGGCGTAGCGAAGCCGTTGCAGGGTGCTGCTGAATTCGTTCGCAAAGCGCCGCACAGCACCGGGACCAAATGCGGACGGCGGTGCCCATGGGGAGCCCAGCGGCAGGGCCAGGAGCAGGAGCTGAGCTTGCAGGTGGGTGCAAAGCCAGCTTTCAGGGCACCACTGTGCCCACCTGCAGCCCTAGGAAGCCCTAGGTAAGTCAGAAGACAAGTTGTAGGGCTTTTCTTTGCTTCCTGACCTTGCTCGGCACCCAGGAGTGCTTCATGTTCTCCAGTAGCTGCAGACGTAAATTGCGTTAAGGATGAAAGTTATCAGTAGTGATTTTAATTATAACAGCCAAATGCTGCTCCTTCTGGACCCCCACCACAGCAATGCCTCTATTAAATACTTAATAGATTATTTTTATTTCTCCTCTTGAGCGGAAAGCAGCGCGTGCCAGCAGCGCAGATGGGAAGGAGGCTGCTGGAGATGGAGGGACCCTGCGTGGTGGCAAAGTGCCCGGGAACAGAGACAGCACACCCAATTTCGTGTGAGATCCCAATCTCACCTGAAAGGTGGCATTTTGAGGAATGAGAGACCTCTACCCTCGTATTACTTGTTCAGAGGTAACAGTACGGGAGGGAATATGACACGGCACTCCACCTCCTCACTCCCAGCGGCGATTTCGGCATCGGGCCCATCAGGTGCTGAGCCAGCCTGCCACCTCTCCTTGCACAACCTCCAACAAGGTGCTTTGGCTGGAGGCCAACGAGGTTGCAAGCCTTCTCTCTATAAAACAGCTAAATTACCAGGAATGACAGATGTGGGCCACTGCAGTAATTTGAGGTGGATTAAGGGATGCTGGGAAGCAAGAAGGCACCGTAAAACTAGTTCTTGCTAAACTGGCAACTCTTGACTTTTAACAGAAGCTGACAGAGTTTCAGGATTGAAATAAGTAGGATTGAGGGCCATGAAACTGCCAGAGATTTGGAATCCTTCGTGAAAATAGAGCGATGCTAAATTGCCTGCTGAACTGCTGATCTCTGGATTTGAGGATGCGAATCTGAGGGCCTTCCCTTTGATGGAAACCTTTGAGAAGAAGTCATTGTTGATGGGGAGAAACAGGGGCTCACTTTTTACTACAAATTTTCCCCAGAGACAAATGTGAATATAATTATTCAGAGACTAAAATCTGTCCTGGGACAGGAATCGATACTTCTGTTTTAAGCTGCAGTCACAGGGAATGAGTACGTGCTAAAATCGTCCGTAAGGGCTTCCCGAGGCTCTGTCCTGGCTGTAGCTTCCCAGGTGAGTGCTCACACCCTTTGCTCTTACCTGGACTGATCTTTCCCCTCTGTCCTCAGAATGAAACTTTCCTGAATGCATTTTGCTACCTAGTCAGGGAAGCGGCAGAGGAAACAGAATGGGAATCACTCCTCATTCAGCCTCATGCTAATGCAATTTCCCTTTTTGTTACTTTCCACCTTTCCGAGTTCAAATTCAGCTGCAGGAGCTCAGATTAACAAGTTAAAAATATCAGAAATATTTAAAAGGCAGCATTCCCACTTCATAGGCCAGCACTTAGTGCCTCAGAAGAAAGCCATCAGTTTGCAGCCGAAGGTCAGACCCCGGAGGCAGACCTCTGACAGGCTTTCTGTCTGTGCCCCAAACAGAAAGGGGTGCTTTTAAACAGAAAAAAAAAGTCCCTAATGTTTATCAGGCAGGAGTCTTTAGCAAAATTTTAGGACAAACTACCACCAAGTGAGGAGCTGAAAGCCACATCAGTACCGAAAAAGACCTGGCAGAGTTTTTCACATGCAGGTTTAGGGTGACCACCTCATGAATTTGGTTAGAACTGGATAAATGTCACCGGGTAGAGGAGAAATTTGGAAGCACTGCATCATTCACTTTGATATTTTTACCGAAATACCAAAGCCCTTGCTCGGGAGAGATTAATCTTTTAATTCAGCGTGCTTAAACTTTGCAAACAGCAAACCCACCGGGAGGGAGACGCTTTGGGTCAGCGTGTTTCCTTTTCAAACAAAAAAAATCGGTTTTTGTGGTGAACGATGTACCCTCGGAGCGGTGACATCCCGGGGGGGGGCGGTGCTCAGCGGGTACCTCAGCGCCGGCCCCGCCTGAGGGGAGCCCGCCCCCGCCGGGCCGCGGCCCCACAGGGCCGCAGGCGGCGCCGAGCCTGGAGCCGCAGCGGCCCCTGGGGGCGGCCTCGGGCCTCGGCGCACACGTTCAGAGCGTTTCGATTCCCCTTAACTCAAGCACCCTGAGCTAAGGTGCTGGTGTCACATTGGGTATGGGGTTTTCATAAAGGCACCTTCAAATGTTTGCCTCACAAAGCAATCCTCCATCGGGACTGGGGAGGAGCAGGAATCCAAGGGGTGGATGAAGGGAACTGACGCATCCTTTAAAGAACTGTAGCAACTACCTAACGTGCACGTGTTGTAAATCATATTTATTACCGAAAAGTTCAGTATAAACCAGCACATGAACATGTCCTGCTGGAAAGAAAATAGGAGGGGAATATTGTGATCAAATGTCACCATTAGTGGCACTGATTTGATGGCAGCAGCTCATCAAGAGAGACAAAAAGTTGTCTCTTGCTGCCCTACCTCACATAAACCCAGAGCTGAGCCCCTGTCCCAGACACCCGCAGCACGGGTGAGAAGAGCAAATCGTGGCATTTAAGCCTTCTTTTGGGTGCTCTTGTTCTAAAGAAGCTGTGGCTGCAAGGAGAGCGTAGAGGAAAAGAGGGGTTTGAAATTGTTGTCTGGTTCTGAAAGAGGCTGCCAGAACCGTTCGTGTGCACAGCTGTCCACAACAGACCGCGTTTCAGAGCCCTGAGTGCTGTGAACTTTCCGAGTTCTCCAAATAAGAATGAGTCCTTTAAACAGCAACTGAATCATTCCTGCTTTCTTGTTTTGACACCTGCTTTTACATGAAGCGCTCTCAGTTTTACGTACCAGCAGCTTAGATCACTTGTCAAATCTATCTGTGACAGGATAAATCTAAAGTAAGAGCACTAAACCGTCAGCCCAAATGATTAATAATCCACTTGTTTAAGGGCACAGGAGAAGGACGAGGGCTGTCAGTGATAATCTCAAACTCACTTGAGCTAGGGCAAGGCATAAAATGGGAGAGCAGCAGACGCGTGCCCTGAGGGAAGAGGCAGACTGATTTCAGCTCAAAGGGCCGCCTGTGGAAGCAGGGAAGCCTTGCATGGGTCTCCCCAGGCTTCGGAGCCAGAACCATGTCCTCTTCATGAGCATGTGCGAGCTCCAGGCCAGCACTGCCCTTCCCTCTCAGTGCTCTTACTGATTTCCAGATAGAAAGATATCATTAAAACCAGGAAGTCATTCCTCAAGGATCCCTCAGTGAATTTATATCCATCTTCTTAGTACTGAAATGCCACCTTACATGAAACGTTGATGCCACTCTGACATGAAACATTTTAACTTGGAAGAGCCTCTAAAGCCACTTCTGTGCGGGTTTTATTGGACTTCAGCAGGCGGTCACCTAAGTGTGATGTCCTGGTATTTTCATCCCTAAAATGAGACTGCTTTGTACAGCTACACGGGAGAAGCCACTCACATCCTCATCCAGGAGCTTTTGATCAGTAATTACACAAAAACAACTCTGGAACTAGAACAGAGTACAAGCTATTTTTTAAATCCAACTAATTATCTGTGGCAACATGTATTTACTAGCCTTCACCACAGTTCTGCCTTCTGAGATGTATCCATCAAACCCTTACCTTGTGTTCTGAAACGTTACTAGGCTCTGCAGCACAGACGGATTTCCCCCAGAAAAGCAATCTTTGTGAAATTCACCAAATAACAACCATTTGCTGGGAACATGGTTCCTTTCCAATTTCACCAAAGCTTGCTAGTAACAGGCTCCATTCTTTTTTTTCTTGAGGAGAGAGTTCAATTGTTCCCTGGTCTCCTGCCAGACTGGAGAAAGCCAGACCCGTTAATTTCTTTTATTCTGCCCAATTATAAATCTGAAGGAAGCTCATTCGTAAAAGTGATGGTTTTTCGTAAAACTGATGGTTTGTGTTGATTCCCAGCCCCCCAGGACAGGAGCACCTGCAGATGGGCTGGCTCTCTGCTTTCCCTCCTGCAAACCATGCTGTGCAGACAGAAGAGGGATGCTGGAGGTGATGGAAAACCTCACCCACCACAGGCTGCGGAGCAGGACGATGTGTTACCAGCCCTGGAGAAGCAGCCTTTAACCTTGGAGCTACCATGACCCGCCAGGCAATTCAGTCATCAAACCCCCAGGGAAGTTAAGCAGACCCACTCTGTTCCTGAGTCTGCAGAAACTGCGCAGACCCAACTCACTTCACAGAAGTCTCCGCAGTGCCGCGGGCCATCCCGGTGTCCTAACTGCTTTGTCTCAGCAGACAGAAACAACAGCGAGTTTCGGCACCTGCTGCATTCTGCACTGAAGGCACTTTCTTCGCAGTTTCACTTCGACCTCGGAGCAGAACTCTGTGAAGCCGTGCCGGCTACTTATTTTTAGCAGTCCTCTTTCTCAGGGGAAATGCAATTGTTCTTCAGCTCAACTGAAAAATCCACAACTGCTCCCAAGATCAGACAGCTTTCCCGAGGCAGTGCTCTGGGCAAAGACAGAACTTTTTGACATACGCCCTTCCCAGCCTACCCAGCACCTGGCCAAGCAAACCAAATATGAGCAGGGACCGTCTTCGCTTACCGTATCCACAACACAACAAGTTTTCAACTGATTGGAATATAATCTTTTATTTATCTTTACAGTGATGACGGAAGAATGTACAGGTGTTTTCACCCATAGGTATAAAAATCTGTTTATATACAGAGTCACAATAATCTTTAATTGGGAAATCACTCTGTTCTCCTGATCCATCCTTACTAAAAACCACAGGAAAAAAAAAAAACAACAAATATTTAATACAGGCAATATAATTCCAGTAGGTTTGCAACCTGGCATCAAAAGCTCAGCTTTAGATTAAGGGTAATGTTTGATACTTAAAAAAGGACTTTAAGTCATAGGACACAAAATAAAGTTGCTTTTCAAATAAGATATATACATCAAAAATAGGAGTCTAAAAAAGGCATTGGTTTTAATGCTATTAGAAAGCTATATAAATGTGCATGGGTCCGTTTCTTCTTATAACGAAAGACCGAAGGAAAAAGTGCCTCTGGCTTTTGGGAATTTCCTCCTGGGACAAGTCAGTTAAAAGTACCTGCAAGAGAGAAAGAAATAATCCCTTTTGGAGAAGTAAAGGCTGATGGTTGCATCAATTAGAGTGACTTTGTTTGAACAGTTACAGCTGTGCTTTAGTTCCGTATTAAGAGCACGTTATAAATTGTTCCTAGTGAGTAATAAAAATTAACACCACGTAAGTAGCTGCTCAGTTGTTAAGACTCCTGCAAGCAGCTAGTTATTTTTATTTTTTTTTTTATTAAGCGCAACCACAACATGACATGCTTTTAACATTCAACCTCTTTCACCACACACCCTCCTGCACGTTACCCGGACTCTGCAGTGTTTCGTTACAGCCTTAAACCACTTTCTGGATTCTCATTTTTAAATATGGAATAATTAGTACATAAAAAGTTTCTTAATATCAACAGATCAGACTGGAAAATTAGTCTGGGAATTATTAGGGAAAAATTATTAAGGAAAAGACACTCATCTTTCAAGCTGCTTTACATTAACTAATCCACTTACTCAAAAATCCTGTTCAAATCTATAATGAAAGCCATTAGGGCAGAAAGCAGGGATTTTATAGAATACAGACAACACACTGGCTAAGTACATGTAAATAGGTAAGGAGCTGATGAAAATCAAGGTCTACTGATCCAACTGATTTCTACAGAGAACCGCAGCATCAGTGCAAAAATAACCACTTCTACGACTCCATTGCAGAGTAATTATTTCACGCTAAATTAAGAAGCTCAAATTGACAATTTGAGTCTAAAACGGCAGAAGTTCGAAATTTCACACCTTAAATCAGTGTTCTTGCCTGACTTCCTTTAATGTTATCCATAATTAGACTTTTACAGGAGAAAAATTCAGGGATTAAGAGTTTGATAGTAAATATCTAGAACTTAAAGTACTTAAAAGATTGTAGTAGCTTGGAAGGTTACTGGCCTGTTAACTGGACTAAACAACGCTGGCAAATAGCTCTCGTACACAACAAAGAGCAAATTTCTCTTTATGTTGCACTCATTCTATAAGTAATAAAAATGTGCATTAGAAACATGAACTAATTGAATACGTGAATTTGTATTTGTAAGTATTATCCATTTAAAAATAAATAGAAGAGTTTCAGGAACTTGTTATGTAATTTAACTAAATTAAATTCTGAAGAACAGAAGGCGGCCAATTACTTTGATCGCTTTACCCCGGTTCTTCAGCATCTACTAAGCACTAGAAGATTCACCTGCAATGGTTTCCAGAGACTGGGCTTTTACCCTAAAGGATGAAGAACACTTTCGTCCTCCCCCAGTGATCTGTGTAGCATTAACGTGAGGATATTCATCTCTAAATATGCAAAACCGCCCCTGCTGATGTGGTGCACGTCAGCTAACAAATGTGCTGGGAGAACGTAGGGCTGCGTGATACGCTGCCGTCTACCTCATGACTGCTGAGCAATCGCCGGCCGATGAGATAGGGAAATCCGAGCGTGCCTCCTGGAGACCTGACTCACCTGATTTCTTTTTATGCTTCATCTCCATTATCCATTTCTACCTCTATATCTTTTGTCGTATCAGCCGCCCGTGACAAAATGTCTGCCATTAGTGCTTCCTCCAGTTTTTTACGCACTTGTTGCACCCGCTCTTCTTGTTTTCTGAAAGGAGAGAAGGGAAGAAGGGGCAGAAATGTCAATCCTTCAAGTATAATATCAGCCTGGGAGCATGCTACATGGATAAACAATGACTCAGGACTGGTTTTTTAACCCATATTGACTAGCTCTTTAATATATTACCTTCACGTTCAAGTATTATCTAGTCACTGACGCATTTTGAGCAGCAGCAACAAATGTTTGTTTCCCTGTTGAGTTATTTCAAACATCTTACCTCAGATGTCTATAAAAATTTAAGGCATTTTGAGTCAATAGTTAGTTTGGAAGGTAAAATTTAGCTTTCCTGTGTTACCTGAAAACAAGGAGTCCTCTTTTGAAGTTTTCCCAAGAGAACACAACTTTTGCAAAAGAACAACTTTTTTTAAAACTCGAAAATACGCCTGTTCTATCAAGCTATGTTTTCTAAAAATAAAAAATATGCTTAAAAATGACCAGAACTCATCAGAAACAGGCACAGTCAGCACAGGAAAACATTTGTCAGAGTGCTGCAAACACCCTGCAGCTATTTAGGATGGCAGGACAGATAGGAAGAACATCAAATCTTCGAAGAGCAGGAGTGGTATCTAGCGTGCTACACAAGCCAGAAGCCTCTCAGGAGCACCAGCCTCTAAAGCTGTTCAGTTCTACAGCTGCAGCTACTGCCAGCACTCCCTGAGTACCTCGGAGGAGGCTGTCTGCTCACAGCGATAGCAAAAGGAAGTCAAGAACAAACTAGCAGCTCGGTACAGAAATTGTTTTCTGTCTTCCAGCTGTTTCCTATCCTTGTTTTCTATCCTCCACAGACAGCTCGCTGTCTCCCAGAGCTGTTAACTTTCAGTGCCTAGACAGGGATCTTTCAAACCCCTGGGCAGAGAACTGAACCAAAGATGCCTTATAGCCTGTGTGACAAAGGAGAAATAAAACAGAATAGCAACCTTAGTATTTGTTAATTGAATGAAAGCGATCCCGAGACCAAAAATAAGATGAAATATAATCAAAACAAAAAAAAAGTTTCCTTCTTACCACCTCAAACCTAATGTCAGTGGTATTTAACTCTCACAAGACACAGAAGCGACAGCCGATTTCCTGCATATTGGACCAGCTGCTGTTATTAAGGGCCCAGGTTCCCTATTAACAGGGCACGTGGCCTCCTCCTGAGATTCTTCTTCCCCCTTCCAGGCCGTCCTCACCTCCCAAAGTCAGGTGAGGACGGCGCTTTCCCAAGTTGCCTCATTTCCAAGTTGTCAGCCAGCTGTTTGACCTCCCTGGCAGCAATAACCATAAAACAGCTCGCAGCACTTCCAGTCCTGAGCAGGCTGCTCTTCTAGCAAATAGGTTTAAGTATTAAAAACCCAGCTCTGTTTATACAAGCAGTATTATTTTAAAGCACAGGAGCCACCAAGAGCAAACACTTAAGAACCACCAGCAAAAAAAATGTGCTACTAAGAAGAAGTGCTCATCTTTAAGTAAAACACTAAGGCTCAGACTATCTCCGCTAAGCAGCTCCCCGGCCACATGCTCTTTTCAGCCTTCCTCCTGCCAAGACACAATCCTCATCCTACAGTAGTCGTGCTGTTGTCTTCAAAAGCAAGCGAGTGTTAAAGCTACGCTCCTCCTAACACCGAAATTCGTAAGCCCCTCATTCAAATTCCGACCGTATTTTCAGTGGAAAACTGCTTCATGCAACAGGACCGCGTATAATGTCGCATTCAGACGATTTCCTTAGTGCTCAGAATGATTTTCTTTGTCCACACCGCTTGCGTACATCACTTCGTGGTGGGTGCTGAGAAGAATGCATGCTTTAAAGACACACGTGATTCGACATTGCTGGCTGCAATCAAACCGTGGTATTGTGCCAGCCTCCCTGATGATTTCTCCTCCTGCTTTGCTATGTTGTTAAATCTATCGAGGCTCCATTTGATTGAACTCCTTATGTGCTGGCACTGAAACACGTACTCTGTCACCAAAACAGAAAAAAAAATTGTAATAGCTCTAGTAAATAGCATTTAGCTGCGGAACACAAACCTATCTTTACATTTTGGATTGGGGTCAGATTCGATGGGAAAAAATGCACAGAACCAACCTGTTCCTGACTGAACACCAGTTCCTCCTCCCTACGTATCAGGAGAGAGGACTCACCTTCTCCCCTGACCCTCCAGCACACTGAAGTGCAGTGGTTTTTTGGAAAGAGTCTAATTAAGAACCATCACCATGTAAGTGCTTACAGTAACATGTACCCTGTTTCTGCGTAAAACACACTCTGGAGCTTTTCAGCAGCAGGTTTCCAGAAGTCTTCCACTAACCAGGATCTGAGATGCAGCACTGAAAGCAGAATTACTCGCTCATATGTTGACAGTATTTGCCAGATTATATAAAATTCAGGTTTAGGGGCATCTGCTGACTCCCCACACACACAACTCTCCAATACATCACTTCAAAAAGATCTTTTCTCCTCCCCTCTCAGCAGAAATTAACCACTGCTGACACAGCAAATCTAAACAGCAATGACAAATTCTCAGCTGCCTAGTTTCCTGACATGCTCCGTATTAAACTCATCATCAGAAATAGGGTCAGAAAGTTTAATGTCATTGCTTAAATGGGTTATTTAGGTTTTTACCTCTCTGCAACACAGAAGGGTGTGATTGTTCTACAAGTTTCTTATTCCTGAAGAGAGTTCAGACTGTTACAGCATCCTCTCATTTCCTCCCTTTGGCACTTTATAGTTCTCGGGGCTTTGGTCTGCCACACAAAGTAAGATTTGTGCAGGGCATCGAGGAATATTGTGAGGTACCAAGCTCCAGCTGACTAGCCTGGATCAAGGTTCACATAGCTGAAGAAGATGACATACTTAGCTCCAAGCTAAGCCAACTTGGAGAGCCCTAAATTTGAATTACTCTCCATTCCCGTCTGATGTTAAATGCCACTTGGCTTTTGGACAGATTAACAGGTAATTTTTCTTACCCACGACTGTGCAGAGCGTGACGCTGCCAGACATACTTCATTTATTGCTATGCTCTGGTGAATTTAGCAGGTTATGGCTGCTTACAGGAAAAAGCAGAAGTCCTATTAACATGCAATTTCAAAAGGCCATTTGTCAAGACGTCTGAGAAATCTCAGGAACAAAAGCTACTGGGCGACACCGCTCATTCAGCAAAGAACCTAGACTGAGCGAGAGAAAGGGCTCTTGAAAACCAAAAGGTAGGATTTTCAGAAACTAGAAAAGCAATCCATCGGTTCCTTTCAGAAGATACCATTCCCCAGTCCACCCCAAAAGAAGAGAACTAGTTAAAGCTTTTATCTAATAGAGACGCAAGGATGTCACTCCGAGCCTTTTACAGAAATGGAGATAACTCAATAGTGCAGTTGCGAAGAAGAATAAAATGATGTGCTGGTCAGGAAAAAAGCTACAAGCAAGCTGTGAATCAGCAATCTCAAGATAAATGATCTCAGACTCCGTATGGGAGAAGACAGTTTACAGGGAATTCCAAAAGCCTGCCTAAGGAGACCAAGACTGAGATGTAAACACCACTGGGAACCACACCATACTCATTTTACGCCCTTACCTTGCACAGGACTAGCATTTAGAAGCCTGGAACTATTCGGAAGCTGTATCCCACAGCTGAAAAATGTTAAGTGCTTATCCCTACTGATATGGAAGTGTGGTTGATTCTTAGTCACGCATTTACAAGAGGGTATTTAAAATGTTTGCTGGACCGAAAGATGAAATTTTGCATTTTACTCTGATTATGAAAGAGATTTATCATCATTATATGACCAGGAATACTTCAAGTTAAACGTGATTCGAGTTGGCAGTTATTTTCATAGAATCACAGAACATCCCAAGTTGAAAGGGACCCACAAGGAGCGTCGAGTCCACCTCCTGGCTCCGCACAGGATCACCCAAAAACCAAACCCTGTGTCTGAGAGCGGCGTCCAAATGCTCCTTGAGCTCCGGCAGGCTCAGTGCCGTGCCCACGTCCCTGGGGAGCCTGTCCCAGTGCCTGACCACCCTCTGGGTGCAGATCTTTGAAAATTAACAGTGCAGCTAACAAAAAGAAAGTTGCCCGTACGAGTAGATGGATCTTTCTATCATATCCGGATCTCCCATTTCAAGAGAGTGCATTAGCCACAAAATTATATGTTATAATACTCTTCATTTTTCCCTTTTTGAAACACTTATTTTTAACTGAGATCAAAAAATTAACTTGACCAAACCAGAAATGGGAAGGGAGAAAGCCAATATTGATCATGACTATAGCTTAATGGTTAGAGCATACTCTTGGGAAAGAAAATGTGGCTTGTGACTCATTTCTTACTGAATATTTTATATTAATATTTTCACCACAAAAAGAAAAAAAAACGAAGTTTTCATTTTTTCTAGTTAATGAACTAATCTGTATGTACAAGAAACATGTTCGTGCTTGTCTTCCCTCATGCCCAGGCCAGGAATCTAGTTTAATCAAGCTTGCTTTTCATTTCCTTGAAGCCTTCATAAAACTCACCTAATGTCATCGTCTGTGACTATGAAAGCTTTGCAGAGGGGTTGAGATGTATTGAGCCAGACGGCTGGGTTCTTCTCCACAGCTGCGGAGAGCTGTCCCGTGATAGGTGCCGAACTGGTGTGCAAAGCGCTGGCAACAGCCGATAACAAGGTATCGTCGTTGTTACCTGGGCCGACTCCTAAAATAAGGATAACCACAGAGTTACCGTTCACATTTCACGTGCAACTTTCAGAGGCAGAGCTCCTCCCAGTTTGTAGGGTTACGTACACCAATGATATTATTTCCACTGGATACACGACCGTATAATCTAAAAAGTTAAGTACAAGTTCTTAAAAAACAGCTTTGCAATAACACAGTTATTTCAATAAAAGTTAGCATTTCACAAGGCAGCTCACTGCTAGAATTGGCTGGATTTTTTCCTTGCAATTGCAATTACAACATCATGAATTTTTTTAATAAAGCTGATCACATCATACATTTATCGGTCACGTACTGAAACGGTTTATCTGCAACTTCATGATGTTAATCCACACCAGCACAGTCCCTGCTTTAATCCTACAAGGTGTTAAATTAATTCTGAAAAATACACAGTAAAGATTCTTACAGCCCTCAAATTCCTGTGAAGGTCTCCTAGGCAGTGGAACAAAGTTATTAATTCTGACCAGTGATTTGATCAAATTTTAGATCAACTTTCACCAGTGAGAGTACAGTTCTGCAGCGTGGTTTACATGACCTGCTAAAAATAAAGAGAGTTTTGGAGATTGAGGTATTTTGTTAGGAAGCACATTTACAATTTGAAGTTTACTAAATCTGACGGGAAACAAATGCTCGTTAAGAGCATCAGAAAGTCTGGCCCTTTTAAGCACAAACTACTTCGTGAATCTGAAGCAGCAGCAGTTGAGTGAGCACAGTACCTTGAAGACCCTTAGGGAGCTCCATGGATTTTATGATTTGTTCACTGACATCCGACGCACTGAGGCCTTGTAGCCTCTTCTCCCAGAAAAGCTGCAAAAAGAAAACGAGATCCCCATTAGAATCTGAAATAAATCAGCTCACGGAAATCAACTGTGCTCATAATCAGGGGAACATCAGAACAATATACAAGACGGACACCACCTCGCAGCTTACAAAGCTATGGAAAAGTTAACATCCTATCTGCTGCTGGAGATCCGTGCGATGCTGCACATTACAGCAGTGCAGATCACCAAATAAAGCTGATCAGTAGCTGCACCCCCTCAAACCTACGCTGGCTTGATGACCTGGCCCCTTCCATTGCTGTGCGGGTATCTCTTTTCTAGAAACAGGATCAAATCTTTTCACTTTCAGGAAGGTACACAAACTAAATCCACATTCTCTTTCCTTTCCATTGTCTAGTTTATTAGCCGGGAACACGCTTCCATTTCTCATTTCTTGATCTAAGGGAGGTTTTTTTAAATGATACCTATTTCCTGCTTCACTCCTACCTTACCTGTCTGAAGATACATGCTGAAGCTCTGGGCTGCAGACTGGCCACGCCTATTATTTAAGAAAAGTTCTCTATCTAGCAAGACGGTGCAGGAAGCTAGTTAAAAAGCTGATTTCCATTCCACAGGAAGCTAGGCTTAACTACTAACAAGGAAAGGGAGAATCAGAGAATCATTTAGGTTGGAAAACACCTTCGAGATCATCAAGTCCAACCATACAGAATGTAGCTACGCAAGTTCCCGAGGAAAGGGCATTCCAAAATAGTTTTGATTTTTCTGCAGGCTATGAACCTACTTTTTTCATGCCTTCAACACCTGAGACAGAATTAGACATGCAGTTATCCTAATTCCTAGGAAACTCCTTGTTGTAGTCAAGAGCCAGGAGCCTCAGTTTAAGACAGGGCTTTCAGATGTCACATTCTGTTTTGCAAACTGACTGCAATATTTCACACGTT
Organism: Cygnus olor; assembly: GCF_009769625.2. Classification (NCBI taxonomy): domain Eukaryota; kingdom Metazoa; phylum Chordata; class Aves; order Anseriformes; family Anatidae; genus Cygnus; species Cygnus olor. The sequence goes on along the minus strand of NC_049198.1, from coordinate 1,388,926 downwards.
TTTGACGTCTCTGACTTGACAGCTTTTTGAAAATACCATTTGCCACTCATGTCATTTTACTAGAAGCGCTTAAAATGCTTCCTGTAAACTGACTCCTCACTTGTATTAGTTTTTCACCATTCCAACCCAGTTTTTAGCCACATTTAAGACATCAAGACATCCCTTTTATTTCCTTTTAAATTTTTAAGTATTTAGTACCTCCAGTCCTTCACTCCTACTGTTTACCACTAGGTCCTCTCCCCAAGAAAGCACCCTAGAGGTCTCGTAGCAGTCCTTACTGCTTTGTGGATGAAGCGGCAGTGCCTTAAGGCTGTCTAGAACACCAAAGTCGTCCTTGGTTACAGACATGAAGTCAGCTAAACTCTAAAACGAGCGTTAGCATTCCTAAAAGTGAAGTCACAGTAAAACCTTATCGATTCAGTATTTCATCACTGGATTAGCTTCGCATCTTGAAGTCTCTAGGAATTCAGAAAGCTTTGGTTACTTCACTTACAAGATGAAGACGCAATATTCTCCAGCTACAGAAGTGCACGTTCACGTGACTGAAAGAGATCCTGCGAGGCTCGATGCGCGGAGTATCTGCCTCTTAAGTTACAGCCCTAAAAATAGTTTACATTATTTAACCTGCGACTCTCTCAGCGTTACGGAGACGGGGAACCCCCAAAGAGAAAAGAAACCTCAAGTTCACACACGTTGTGCCCCACCCCAAGCAGAGGCCACCTTCTTTGTAACAGCCTGCCATCGTCTCACAGTTAGAGGCAGCCTTCAGGACGAAGTGTGCTGTCTGGCTTCGGGGCTTTTCTCAGCCCGAGCACCCCGGGGAGCACCGCGATCCCCGCAGAGCGGGGCAGGCTGATCCGCTCCAGTCCTCGGCCGCCTGCTGAGGCTGCACCAGCGCAGCCAGAAAAGCGAGATCCGTGCCTCCAGGAGAGAGGCATTAGCAAACATGACCCTGTTAGGCAGTAATGAGAATCCTGATGGGAGCAGGATAAGGAAGGAATGAGAAAAGAACCGGATTGAAAGATTCATCATTCTTACGACGCGATATTTCATTACTAATGCAGAATGAATAACCATTCCGAGCATCCATCAGTCACTTAGGGGTATTTGTCCTGTTGGAGGATGAAAAATGGCCCCATTTCAGTTTCGCCTGAAGTCTGGCGGTTAGGAAACACACACTGAAAAGAGCCTAAAACCCAGGCCCTTCATTTACCGATGTTTGAGCGTTCTGGGTTCAGACGGAGCCAGAAGCCAAGCGATCCATTTCCTGGGAAATTAGTCAGTATGCGTTATGCCAAAAGTGACCTCTTACGCAATAACATCCTGCAGAGTGAGAAATGTATCCCTTATCACCCAAACTTACTATCGCGAGGGCAACTCTGTTTTCTTCTGATAGAAGAGGCAGCATGGGAACGCCATGCCAAGGTCCCCAGGGCGGAGCAGCATTTTCACTTCCTTGTTTTCTGAGACCCGATAATGGTAGCCCCGCACCGCAGATGTGCTGCTGAAGTCCTTTGTTTGGAGAATTATAAAATATTGCTTCCTCCACAATTGTTTCTTTTCCAAGAAAAGCTATTTGTGATTAATGGCTAGCTATCAGCTAACCTGTAAGCTTTGTAAAAACATCATCTCCTAAGTAACTATTATTTCTCATTCAGAAAACAAAGAAATGATAGATTTGCCTCTCTATGACAAGAGCCACCAAATACAAGCAGCTCCTTTTAGTTAAGTGTATAAAAGTCTACACTTTGCAGTTGCTCAAGCAATGGAAGCCTGCAGGAAAACCTTGCTGGAAAGGACACACCCCAATTCTGCTGTTTTTAAAAGAAAAGCACGTATGTTCTTAACATTCAAACATTCTTGGAGGGTGGCTGATTTATACACAAGTCAACAAAGAACCTCAAATATCACCTGCAACTTACGATTTGTGGTATTAAAAATACCATAGATGTCAACAGAGGAGGTACTGCCTGAACACAAAGAAGGCAAGACTGATTCTGACGCTGGTGAGTTCAGAGCTTTTATTTATTTCAGAGTTTCAGTTGATTGACTTGGTTTCTTCCATTTAGACAGCTACAAGTATCTACTAACGTGCACCGGTACTCAGAAAAGGCTAACATCTACTTCACAACTGTGAAGAACAGCAAGTCTAACAGCATGGTCCCAATTCCAGGTAGCTGGCTTGGCATCTCCCCAGCTCCCAGGAACCAGATTCATTTCCATGCCGCCTGCAGATGCATTATGACCTGGTGAGCAAGCTGATTAAAACCTTGCTTCATTGACAGAACTGCGTCTACAAAATCCAGTCAACACATTTGGGCTGCACTGAGGACCCAAGCACGCAATTTTGTTAGGTTTTAACGTCTACTTTAATGGCTAATTGAGGCCAGAATGCCCCAAGTTATCATTTGGGAAACTGCTCAACTCAATGATGTTGCAAGCAACGAAATGAGGAAATACGATTATAAAGAGGGCTTTTCAAAGTGTCCGTGGAAGATTTTTAAATGAATGAGAACTCCTCCAGAAAGCTGGAAAACTTCTTTCATCAGCTCTCCTACACCCATAATTGCCAAACAAAATGTCAGCGTTTCTCAACTTGCTTGGGAGAGGGAGATGGAACTTAATCTCATCAGGTTCCTTCCATCCCTCTTTTTGATAACTCTAATAGATATCAACCAACAAGCTTAAGTTTTGCAACCCAATCTAATTTTGGATTCTAATCTTTTAAGTTCAGCTGCAGGAAATAAAATTACACCTATTTGACATCCTGCAATTTTTCTAGTAAATTAGGCTTTTGAGGCTGCATATATCTTCTGCAAAAAAATGACTATGGTTGGATTTAGCTTGTGATCTATCATCTTATTCAATAATTCATTGCAATACAATCCACTGCAAGTATCTACAAAGTATACTAAGTATAAAATAGACTTTCAAATCAATTGTGAAGAGAACCTTTGGCCTAAAGACAGATTATTTTATAAGCAAATACAACAGGTTTGTCCTCAGGTGGTTTTAAGAAGTGAATACTGTCAGGTTTATCCTCGGGTGGTTTTTAAAGGTGGCTATCTGCCATAAAACTAGAGGAATCAGATCACACAGTATTAACTGATTACTTGCTCTTCTTGAAACAAGCTTCAAAGAGGAGGCTGGATGTGTTTCAGACATTTGATGCGTGTCCATGGATTTATTTTTTAGCCAAATGTATCAGGAAGATAGAGTTGAACCTTTTGCAAATTCAGTTTTATAATCACCACTTAAATTAGTTTATTTTACTAGTGTGGTTTCAAGTTATCTCTATCACCACGGTCAACAGTAAACAGCAGAATTAACAAGTGATTAATCAAGTCCTCAGGAGTCTGAGCTCATTCAACTCAATACCTCAGGTATGGTACGCGTTTGGAGAGTGAAATAAGTGAGCTTGGTGTTTACTCTGAAAAAGGCCAGTAAGCATGGAAATGTGAGCCAAGGAGCTCTAAAACATGAAGATGATGTTAAGTGCTCTACATAAGACACAGAGCTGTGTCTGTCAAAAGAAGTCTGATTTGCAGCACCACTCCGTTTGATCCAATTAAGTACAGAGCACTTGACAGGCAAGTAACTCAAGTTTAAGTGATTACATAAAAGATTTGCTACCTATAATAGGTTCAAATAGCCACAGGACTTGCTCCGCTCCCCATTGAGGAATGCTCAAATCCAGATACAAAAGTGGGGGACTAATGTGTCCTGAAGTATTGCTACGTCTAGAGTCCTTTTTGCCATAAAGGAGAGAGGAAGAAAATGTGATTTTAAGACAGTGCTCACCATCATCTAAGATGAACACGACACATACAGCTGCATGATTTTTTGATTCATCATTAACTCCATGCTCAGTTTCAGCAATGGCAATCTGACTTTTTAAAATCCAAACCACTACTCTGAAATTTATCAAGAATATATCATATCTTTTTGAAACTTACTTTGAAGCAGCAAGGCTGACAACGTTTAGGAGGCTAAAACAATTTATTTTTTTCCTTTGCAGGACCCACTAGAAATCTTACAGGGTTCTTTTTCTTATACTGGCTGATTTGTGGACTCTGCAAAGGAAAAAAAAACAAACCCACAGAAATAGTAAGGAAACGTATCCTAAGTAAGCTTATGGAAAACTAAAATATATTTGAGCAGGATGATGCTTCGAAGAGAGATGTGAAAGCAGTTTGAAGGAAATTGCAATTAAGGCTCCTAGATTTGCTATTTATGAACTTAACAGATTTTCTGATCATTTGATTAGATACAAAAAAAATCCGAGAAATCTCCATGGATTGCCTGGTACTGGTGTTGGAACAGAGACCACTTAGAGGAAGAAGCCTTAGAGGAGAAGTCTTGTGCGTATCAGAAGACCCTTTACGAAATGCATGCACACACAACTCGCGTGCTTCCAGGATTCTCCAGAGTATTGCCACTCCTTCTCGGATGAAGTTCTCCACTCTGATGATCAGCAATCTATAAAACCTTTAAGGCTTTGAAAGCCTTTAAGACGCTGGTCTTGCAGAGCAGTTGCTTGAACAAGTCTTAGACAGCCTTGTGACGCTATTTGTGTGCAACTAAACATCGTGCTGAATATACGGAACCAGCAGTGCCACAGATCTGTTGCTCTAATTGACAGCTTTACCTACACCCAGATCCCAGGCAAACTGTTATCTTTCCAGGAACTACCACAGGGTTTCCTGCTTAAAGAAGAGGCGCTGCCAAACGTCTTCCCTGCCAACACTAACAACCGTGTCTTTTCGCTCCCAGGTCACGAGAAGACTCCTGACTGCCAAAGGAACTACAATGCTCGTTTATTTTCATCTCTACATAAGGAGGAAGGCCAAAGAGAATCTTCAGGGAACTCTGGTTAGGCTGTCTTTTCAAAAGGGAGATACAACAGATACAAGCGAAGTGAGGCTTTTAGAGATGTGTATCTAGAAATACAGAAGCAAGAACCCCTTAAGGGATTTGGGCCAAGAATTGAAGAAACAGGGAGGAATGACACTGGAAATGGTAACTGAATAAGCTTTACATGCAAGTAGGCAATAGTCAGCGCTTCAGCATTCAAGTATCCACCATTGATTTAATGTCTATGTATAGGAAGGTTTACACGCCAGAATATAAGAGAAGGAGGAGGCAGTGATGCACGTAGGGATCATTTATATGAGGAAAATATAGTTTTTATCTGGAAGAGAACTCAAGGACGCATTTATCTGACAACTGTATCTCAAGTGCTCCAAGGTGCCGGTTTTATTCTTTTCTATTTCTTTTTTATTTCTTTTCTTTTTTATTCTTTTTACGAAGAATAAAGTTTTCCAGCAACTTCACTCCTCACCCCAGCTTTATTTTATCTCAACTGATCACATCAAAAAAAAAGAACCCTTGCTTTTTGAAAACCAAGCAAAGACCATATCTCCTAGTATTTACATTCCAGCTAGTAAGTAAAACATCTGAATGAACTTCTTGATGCTTTCAAACAAGACGTGCATCTCAGTGTATTTACATACCTTCAGTTACCAATACCCAAAGAAATATTGATAAATGTGTGATGGAAATCTGTGTGTAAAGAAACCAGATCACTGGAAATCGCTTATGGAATTGCTTATGGAGTCTGGCAATTTGCTTAAGATTCTCCGGTAATTGACAGCATAATATCTACACTAAATTGCTCTGTTCCAGATTTTTTAGCGGAAGTTTTATTCAGAACTCATTGAAGCTTTACGTTAAGGCAACTGTGAGCAGCTATTCTCTCCCTTCTCCAAGTTTCCCACCCGCGTCAGTCACCGTGACAAACAACAAAATAGCTCAAGGCAGCACTTTAGCTTGGGGAAAGGCAAAAGAGTAAGACATTTCAAGACTTGCTTTAATATTAGACGTATAAGATAAACTATTCTACATTCAATGCAAGTAGAGTTAACATTTCTTCCAAATGAAGTATATCAATACAGAAAAAGAATAGCATTTTAAGTGTCCTCTTCTGAAGATGTACTGTTGCAAGCAAAGCAAAAGGATGTTGATCAAAACCAAATGCTGATGCAGTGATCAGCAGACAGTGATTTCTTGAAGATCTTGCTATGGTTTCATCTGTTAGAACTTATCTTAAAGAAGCAAAGATTTTACTTGGGTGGGTTTGAAAACCAACTATCCTGCAAGTCTTTACTGGATAGTCAATCTCAAAAGACAAGGGATGCATTCCAGATGATTTCAGTTCACTATGTATTTGAAGCGAAGATTCTGGAAGAAAGAAAACTGGGAGGAAAGGAAATAGGCAAGCACGAGAGGATTTGAAATCCATCAAGATATGAATCGCCAAACATCCACTTCTCTTGCCACAAAGGTGCCGTAACTTTCATACCCTTTAGTGATTATTACCGGTTCAGCAGACATGACTAAAAGGCAATTCCTAACACACAAAGTGTAGTAGTTTAAAAGGAAAACCCAAAGAACGTGAAGAGAATCAATAGACACATGCAATTATGCATCTTTAAGATCTGAATGTGATACACTTACATGGCCCCTGTTGAACTTCACGGGACCAACAGTGAGGTTAGCTGAGGCCTTCAAATCTTGCTAAAAGACATCTCAACAAGATGATCCCATACGGCTCGATATTTCTTCCTTCTCTTTCTCACCTGAATTTAGAGGATGCAGAGTCTAAATTCCTTATGTTATTTCTAACGAGAACAGCATTCAAGATGTTTGAAAGTTCAATATTAGAGACAGCCTGAGTTTCAAAGGAAATGTTGTTAAAAGTTAGTGACATACCAATGTACAAAAACGCGAACATGCCTCTGCATTTTCTTCTCATCCCTGTACTCCTAAGCCAGGATAAGATGCTTCAATTTGATGGTAGCAATGCTATGACTCCAAAAATACACAGACTTAAAAAAAAAAATGCCTAAATCCAATATACACTATGTTATGTAGTTGATTATTCCTTCGATTAGATTTCCTTTTCTTCTCTGCTCTTCTCCCCATAAAAAACAAAACTGAAAAAGCGTTGTGTGAAGAGTTGATCTGTCGTTGATATAAAGAAAAGCAGCTAAAGGAGAACTTGTGTAAGATGAGTTTAAGTTACTGTGTTTTGCATTTGTAGTGGTATTATACTGAAAAAGAGGGATTTAAAATAATTTTGAATTGATTTTGCACAAATCTCTTCTACATAAAAGGGATAATAGTACTTGATGACAACTGTATATTTTACAGAAACTTCTATTAAGAAGCTGCACATGAAAAAAGTTCTGTATTTGAGGTCCAACTGCAACAATATAACATGTATCTGAAATTCAAGAGGAATTCTGTTGCCAAATCTGACTGAAGTTTTGGATTAAGAAAAAATCTCCGTATCAACTGACCTATTTCTGGATTTTAATTGTATTTTTTACAGCATATTTCCATAAGTAACCATCAATACAGGATAGCTCATCCGTAATTGAAGCACAGCCGAAAATATCTTGATTTTCAGCTTGCTTCAAATTTTGCACAGTAACAATGGAAATAGATGAATTCTTACCTGCCGTGGCTGTTCTGTCACTCGCTGCGGATCGGATCTCACTTTGTTACTCGGATGGTTGGTGACTTTGGTGACGGGTTGTTTGAAAATTGATGCAGTTTGTCTGATGGGCAAAGTTGTATTCAAGTCTGGTTTTCCCTGTTTAAAAAAAAAGAGGTGAATTAACAAAAGATATACATAAAATTCCTACAAACTAACGTTGGATAAACCATCCTCTACTGATGAGCAAAAGAAAGCTTTTTCTGGAGTAAAGATTTCCCTTAAATGCTGTACTTAACTAACCTTTGCAGCCACCCACTTTAAAGAAAAAAATGTACCAACTTGACCAGTTCCCTACATTCTCACCTTCTCTGGAAGAAGCATACTGCTTCAAAGTCCACCTTTTAGTAAATGATAAATGCCATTTGTGCAAGTGACTTACATTCTGAAAATAGACAGCTTCATGAAAATACGCTTGTAGCGAATACTTTATAGAGTCCCAAGTCTTAAAAGACAGCAACTTCCTCCTCAACTCATCACAGATTTCCTAAGCAATTCCTCCATAATACAATTTTTAAATCACTGCAGTAATTTATTCTGGAAAGAAACTAAAACTATATAAACTGTAGCAAAGTCTTTTGGCCAAGCTAGTTTTAATCAGGTTTGTTAACTGATGGTTCCCAGGCAGACAGAACACTTCACCAGTAACGTCTTGGCACATACAGAACCCTCAGACCCTTGGAGATGCTACAGAAAGGCATTCAGACATTGGTACTAAGAATGAATCATTTGGAGTGGGGAATGGAAGTCTCCCCTAAACCCCAAGACTGATGAAGACAACAGCACATCAACCTACACATCATTCAGCTTTTCTGAATCTATCCAAGACCTGCCTGCAAATTTGAAGTGCTGTGCCAGCAAACAGTACCCTAAAGCTCTTTTTGTAATCTCATTTCCCAAAAGTCCTGAAGACATTCAGATTTCTCTGCTTCTGCATTTTGCCTTGTTTTCCCTGAAATAATTCCCATCTTCCAGGGGTGTCACTGGCAAGACACGTGCTTAAATCCACATAAGAGAGACACTGAAAATAAATATCCTATAAAACATACTTTCCCAATTAACATATACCAAAAAGCATGTTCATGTTGTGTGACTGTCCTCAGCACTTCAAAATATCTCAGTCATATCTAATTTTTGACAAAGAAAAATGTTTTTTAAAAATTACTGCTATTTGCTCAAAAGGAAGAAAAGTTACTGTGCGATATTTCAGATCTTACAAGAAAGTTTTATAATTGGCTTTGAGATCATTGAATAAAAATTGCACAGTGAACATTGAAAGTGGACTACATCCAAGGATCACGTTAAAATGATTTCTACCAAGAAGAATCTCATAGCTCCGTGTCATCCTGGAGAGGCATTAAGTGCCTTGCCCGTAGGACGGTTTTCATGTTGAAAATTACTTTCTGCACACTTTCTGTGCAAAGATATTCGTCTGATTGCTGGTTTATAGGTGTTACACTGCACACATACAGAAAGAATGACTTCACACACACCCTCTCATCAGCCATCCACCTTGCAAGGACACAAGCGTGCTAAAATACTGGGCATTTTGATGATGGAAGAACCACCCCGTCAGACTGACCTAGCAAAGCACTAAAAGAGGGACACTTTTAAAATAAGAAGTAAAAAATAAGAGGGATATTTTGAAAATATAAGAATTTAATGTGAGACAGGTGTAGTGAAAAGACTTGTTGGTTAATAAACCTGAGCATCTAGCCATATTTTAAAGTCATTTTTATACAGGTCATTACAGAATACCCATAGTGAGTAGATAGCTTCCATCATCTGGATGTGTCTTTTAAGCTAAAGCTAATGATTTTTTAAGAACCAGAGAGCACATGCTTGTTTAACAGTGTCTTTTATGAAGTCATCTAGTCCAAGTTGTATAATCTAAATACTGAGGATTTGAAGATTGAGATTTAATTCCCATTTCTAAATCCAAGAAATTGCTTTTTTCTCACAAAAATCTTTCCAGTAGAAAAATAAGAATAGAAAAATAAGGAATTCCTCCACATAATTTTAAGGAATGTAATCGATAGGAAAAAGCAACATGCTTCATATTCATATAATATGAATATTCATATTCATATAATGCTTCATATTTGTCTGGGCATCTCAGTATTACCTAAATGAAGGGATGGTTGCAGTACTTCAGGCCTGAATTTTTTTATCCAGATGGCAAAGAAGGTGATTTATCAAGAGTACCACGTGCATTCCCAGCTATTCAACATTATGACTCAATTCACACACTCAGTTTTAAGTTCGCCCTGTAGCATTTGGGGAATCTTTGCTTAATATCGATTCACTCAGCCTCTCAGGAAAGCCAAAACAATTTTCCAGAGCAGCAAAAGTATGCTAGAACACAGAAATGAATTCTGAAAGAGTTCTAGAAACATATTATTTTCAATGGAAGTCTTTCTGTCTCTATTCCTACCACCCCTTTAAAAACACCTTGCGATTTTATAGGTCCCCTTCCTTCATTTCCAGGTAGCGCAGTTAACTCATTTAAATATAACAATGCTAAAATCACAAATTCCCATGGAAGTTTTCCTCAGAAATGCAGGAATCTATCGCTTCTCATTTATAAACTCACAGCTAGAAGCCAGTCCCCATGTCTTGTAATATTACTGCTAAAAACAGTAATAATATGTCCCTCCTATCAAATACGGGGCCTACGGTGAACCTTCTGACAGGATCTCTAACTGATGTCTAATGAAGTCTAATGTTAGACTTTTTCCGTGTATTTTTTTTTTTTTTTTTTATATTCAAAGCAGCTCTGATGAGCACAGAATCACCAACCAGAGCTAGACCAGAACCGTGACAGACTTTACTTATCCTACCAGCTTCGCTTTCCCTGATCTTGTGACATCAAGTTCAAAGCCGTACGTGAACCTTTGAAGTCCATGCCTCCGGGACGTTCTCTGCAGTAGCATCAGTATTAGTGGTAAAACAGCTATGAAAATTTACGGAAACAATAATATGACAGAGCCATCCACAACATGGGGGACAAATCTGGTTTAGCTAACACTTCTGGAGCAAAGGCCTTCGTTTCAAGCTCCTGAAAAAAAAAGATACAGGTTCCTTTTGTCCTGTAATATGACTTATAGAGAAATTTTAAAATATACCCATTAAACTAAGCTTAAGAAAAAAAAAAGGAAATTCCTTCAGGCAGTGTGAGAACTTAAACTCAGCTACATTAATGATCTAGCCCCTAGAATTAAAGCAAAACCCTGATGAGTAATGAACTACACAGGAAATGCCATTTTAAGGACTAGACGTCCAATACGCTTTTTAATCGAAGCAACACACTAGAAAATGGTCATTAGGATAAACTGTTTAAACAAAGAACAGATCAAGTCCCAAGCACTGTAATTACACTCGTTACTGTCTTACTTTGTTTCCTTTCTCATCACAGTCACATCTGGGCTCGCTGATCTCCTACCAAAACAGCCACTGTGAGTGTTGAACAACAAATAAACTCTTTAGGACAGAAACTTGCTAAGCTCATCTATCTCCAGCACCTGCAGATCCTCTGAGTTACAGGGAAAAACCATCGTAAGTTAACAGGAAATGACGGATGTTCAGAGAAACTCTTTTTCACAACAAACCATAAACTCGCCATACACAAAATTCGTCCCTGACATGGAGAGAGCTTCCAATCCGTCTTGAGGAAGGAAGTAGCAGCAAACATCCCTTGATGTACAGTCAGCACCTCTCCTGAAGCACAGGGAACTCTGAGCCTTCCGGCCAAAAGACTTTACCTACACGTTTCAAGTGGTCAGACACAGGTTCACCACCTGAAGTTCACCACACTGAGCTTTGAGCACACCTACAAAACTTCAGCATCCAGAAACACAAATATGTGGGAATTACACCGCTTGATTACTAACACAAAAATCTTCTCCTGCTCTAGGAACAACAGCAATATATCAAACAGCAGAAATATCGGTGTCCCCTGCTCATTTTTATTCATTAGGAGCACCTTATTTATTCTCCAGTAACAGTTTCCAAAAGAATTCCAGGCTGGTATCTTTTTGAAGACCTATTTCCAGAAGCATCAATATGCCCCCATCATGAAAACATTTTAAAAACTCAGTAATGTACTTCCTAGCCTTTCGCATCCTATAATCTAAGAAGTCATCTATAATTAGATAGCATGTTAAATAGTAGCCTCTATTATAGTTCCCCTTCAAAATTAAAAAATAAGCACATTTTTTTTTTTTTTTTTATAAACACAGCAGGAGTTGGACTCGATGATCCTTACGGGTCCCTTCCAACTCGGGATATTCTGTGATTCTATTCTGTATCTATTGTATTCCTTATTTCATTGTCTCTTCAAAGGCACTCCAAATAAATAACTTAATCTGCAACTGAAAGGTAAAAATGGTTACACTGAAAACAGTGGGAAGGTTATTTTAGGCTGAAGCAAAACTCCTGTAGTCCTACAGTAGCTCAACCTATCAAATATATGCCTTTATTTTCAATACAGAAAGACCAATATGAATGCATACTACTAAGATTAGACAGTACAATTTTGCTAGCAGAGTGTGTGTCATTTACACTGTTGCACATGAATGTCAAAACTGAAAAGCATTTATTAGCATGTATTACCCTCGGTTCCAGTTTGAACCAGGAGAGGTTCACGTGTCAGTTCTGACATTGAGCTCTAGGCTGCTAACGATGAGACTCTCCAAAGCTAGAGGTATGGCAAGACAGCCTTTCCATCCACCAGATGCATAAATCTAACCGTCTAGAGACGTCGCAGAAAGAAGGCTAAAGTATATTTTGATATTCGGTCTTGTAACAGAAGGGGAGCCAAAGAGTTTAGAAACGTTCGTGGTGAGTTGTTTGCACAAAAACAAACAACCCATAAAATATGAGCAAGTTTATACACAAACATGCCCACGCAAGGCTCTCGTTTATGGTCCCTCTAGCAGCACAGCTGCAAGGCGGACTACAAGACAACCACAACCAATGTTTTTCACAATGTCTGGTGGACGGAAGAAAGCATAAACTTCACGATTAAGCTGAGGTCCCATTTTTAACTATCGCAGAGACTGCAGAAATTCTTGAAAGCTCACGAGCCACATATTCATTCACTTTCAAATAATGTCTTATTTACCTAAAAAAAAGAGAGCATTAATTATAGATTCTAATCTGACAGTTAGGAGTTACTGCAAACGACACACAAGCAATCTAAATCATAGCAATACAAAATTAGCACAGTCTCGTCTAGATTTTGTACACCAAATTTTGTAATTTCTGCTCATGCAAACTGCCCACCCAAAACGCTTCCTTGGAGTAGCCCCAATAGTTGTATTATTTGAAAGCCTCACGTCTGCGGGAAGAAAATGAAAGAATCTGAAGGCATGATTTAAATAAAAAGCAATCAGCATGAAATGTTTGGTTCACAAATTACAAGCGGCAGATGACCAAAACCAACAGTGCACAAGACACAGCTACAACTTGTTCGGTACTTTCATGCACTACTGTAAATTACGAAATCTCAAAGAATAAAGCTCTTCCAAAAGAAAAACGTTGCAGGTTGTTACAGAAATCCTTCTGAACTTTTGAGAAGTGTTGTACAAGGTATCGATATTTTGTTCAGGAATATAGTATCTGAGAGAGTGATAAATTTACTCGTCCTGTCCTTATATGCTATATCCATTATTTTAATCCTCTATGCTTCAGAGTTTCATTTTTAATCTACCTTACATATTCTCTTCAGCATTCAAAAGGGTACGTTTGTTCAAAGAGAACTAAGACAATGAGAGAACAATCCGATCAATTGACAAAGGCCCAATCAAGCAGAAAAATATCTGGCCTTGCTTGGCTCCAAACGGACATTCGGATTTGTACAGATAAATAAGCTGCCTCAGAAAACAAGCTTCCTGGCATGTACTCAAAATGTGAACTATTTCATCTCAGAACAGGAAGATGAACATAGGAATTAGGAATTTTGAAGTCTTGCACAGAAGAAACTGACGTCAACAGTCCTAACTTTTACCATTTAGAATATTACTCAGGCAGATGACTAGAACTATAGCTCTTCATAGCCTTTAGCCAACTTCTGAGTTACTCAGACCTTTACTCCATACTTAACATCACCTTGGTATTTCCTTGGCAGTAGCAGAGCATTCCCTCTATTTAAAAATTTTGCATCTCTACCACTACTAAAAATTAAACATACACGTACAACTTAGAAGCAGGCTGCTTTAAGCAGAAAAGAAATTGCTAAATGAACTACAGGAAAGGAAATTCTTAGGATATCCTTAAACACAGTATTTACTAACAAACCTTATTTTGATTGAGAGAATCATTCCTTAGTCTCTGTTTGTTCTTCTGCAATTTACTGGGCATCATCTTTCCCGTTCTGAAGTCAAAACTGCTGAGATCAACAGTGTTTCCCAGGTATCTTGCCAACTGAGGCTTGCTTCTGAACTTCTTACCACTTGGACTAAAAAGAAGAAAACACTTTAGTATGTTTTGTTGTACAAGAGGATACAACCTTGACTTCTTACAACAGGTTTTACGCCTTGTTAAAGATCCAAAAAGTTTCCATTATCTTTATTCCATGTGGCACGTTCACTGATGTGTGGATTAGCGATGGCACACCTGCCCGATCCCTGCATACATCCAATCCCATCCTTGGCACACGTTTTAATTTACGTGTCAGGCTAAACCAGACTCAGCGTAAGCAGTATAAACAGCATGTCAGGCTGCGTCCAAGGGCAGGAACTTCTCTGCACAAAAGGTAAAGATCATGTGCAAGGTCTAAATTGATTGCTAAGGTCAGCCTAGACTCGACAGCAACCCTTCTGAGCTACCAAACAGCAGGGGATTAAAGACACAGGCAGAACTAAGACTCGAGGTGACATCTCTTGGCTATTCAGTCACTTACACTGGTGAGCAAAGCCAGCGAAGCACCTGAGCAACAAGCAAGCAAGCAGCAAGCGAGATGGTGTGGAATATGAAGCAGGTCCAAAGTCGCAATTGTACGTACGGCAAATCCCATCATCGTAAATTAAATCGCTCGTACAGAAGTTATTTAAATCGTACTCATTTGGAATTACGGCATTGCTATTACCCCAAATTCCCAGATAAAGTTCTGAATAAGTGAGATGTTTTCAAGTTTTCCTACGGAAGTGCTATTTCTACCCCTCTTTACACATTACAGAATTTTCTCTCTCCGCAGCTCAAGCACCCAGGACGGTGATGCACGCGCCGCACACGCCCTGCCTGCACTGAATTACACATCTCATCTCGGATACGTTTCACCTCTGCAGATTTTCACCGACCTCAGTGAGGCTTCCCGTGGACGGGCTCATCAGCGGGTCATCGCTGATACACACTTTGACAAAAAGCCGCAGGGTTTGCATCACCTTAAGGGACAACGGTGCTGCCCCCAGACCCAAAAGCTGGCAGAAAAGCTGCTGGCAGGAACTGCTACATGAAACTCAAACTGCACCCCTGGTTGGAGGTAGCTTCTTAGTACATGGTTGTGAAAACAGCTACATACCTATCGCATAAAGTCAACAGCCATTTGATGGTCTAATGCAAATCTCCCTGCAGTGAAATGACCTGCGTGTCAAAAAGCTTCCATACCAGTGACATGCAAGAGGTTAACTGAGCTCAGAGTGTTTTCCACAACACTTTGTGCAGAAAACTACTGAAGATTTTTGTCTTCACTTTTCCTCCGAAGTGTTGTGTTTTTTTTCCAGCTCAAAAACCCCTCGAGGCAAGAACTTCCACACAAAAGAATACGTACTGAATTCTGGGAAAAACAGCTAATTAAGCCAAACGTTTAAAAAAAAATATATTTAAATGAATCCAGAAATATGGAAAGATATAATTAACAAGAGGTAAAGGGTGGGAGAAAAAGACTTGAAACAGATCGCAATCTGAAAGCTAACCTCCTCAAGGATGGGTGTGGGAGGGAAAAAAACCAACACACACACACGCTCCCCACAAAACTCTTTTCTGCTTCTTGCAAGCCAAGAACTGAAGCTGTCCTAGAAGCCAAACTAAACCCAATGCGCTTGAGTTGTATTTTAGATGGTGAAGATGAACGCCCTAGCTTGCTGAGAGCAGGAGAAATTCTACACTGCAGGTCAGACAAGGAGCAAGTCCCTCGTGGGGCAACTAAGTTCCCTGTTAAAAGAATCTGATCCATTGTCTTTCAGTCTTCTTCAGAAACCTGCGAGAGAAGTCCAAGATAGAACCTTGTCTAGAAGTGCCAGCTGCCTAGCCAAATGTCCCTGCTCGCTCCGACTTCACTGAATAAAGCCTCCTGGTAAGAAGAGCCGTCCCATCCTTCATAAAATCCTGAATGAAAAAGGGGAAACAATGACTATAAGCAAATCATGAAGTTTAGGATTAAGTTCTCTGTTCCAAAACGTGCTTTTTTTTTTTAATTAAAACCCTTACACACTGTCATTTTAGCCCACACCTAAGTCACTACTGAAAAGATGGAGAAATTGCAATTCCTAACACCTTCTTCCATTATATCCTAATTTTTGTACCACGGAAGAATCGTTTTATCTTTTGTTATTCCCACATCACCACCTTCTTTTGCTCGGTAATAAGCTAACAGACTGTCACGAAGATAGCACTGTTTCTACTAGCTTTCTTCTTCAGTTTCCTTGGAGAGAAGTGCTTCACATACACCTCGAAGGAACCCAAAATGCCAGCAGCGAGCAGCCATCAGCCTAACTCCACTAAAAATTCTTCCCGGAGAACTCTGAAAACAGATTTCCCAAGTGAAAGCAGAATTTATAAACGCATCCAACATTCTTAAATTCTTTTTGTCAGACATTTAACATTGTGGGGGGCTTTTCTGTTTGTTTTGTTCAGTAATGCAAGAGCAAACCAGAGCATACGCTCCAATATTCTCTATCAGCATGGATCATTGGCAGGACTGCTATTAAAAGCTATTTCGATCCACAGCACAAATTCCACCACTTTACACTGAAACTATTAGCAGGGAGAAACTGCGGTGCGCTAACAAAATACCTCATTTCACCTTTAATTAAGTGTTAAGGGAGAAACGCACACTTGGGCTGAGATTAAAAGCTAAAAGTAAAAAAAAAAAAAAAACAAATTAAAAAATAATCTGAAACAAAAAGACTTTGGAAGAAGTCTTCTTGCAAAATGGCAAGAAATATTAAAAAAATATATATTTTTTTTAAACTGAAAGTGTCAAACCACTGAAGTAATGCCTTCATTCCTGAATCACTCCCGGATTACCTCTACCCTGCTCCTGCTGCCAAGTTGCCTCACTTCTCTTACCTGCGAAGAAAGCTCCATTAGGCAGACGTCAAACAGAAGGCCTATTTGCAGCAGCTTTATCTGAACATCTATTAAGTAATTGCTATGCACTAACGATAACGAGTGGGGTTACAGAATCTATTTGGGCTAAAACATCTGCATACAAGCCTGCTACTCACGCATCTTGGTTGGAACTATGAAACGGTATTTTCTTTTTAAAATAAAAGTTCTAACTTTGTTTTCAGTAGAAAAGAAAGGTGGAAGGATGGATGTTAAGCTTTCTTCTCCCAGAGAGGGCCCTCTGGATGATGATGATGCTCTGGAGACACCTCAGAAGTTAGGCTGAAAGGGATGCTGAAGGAAGTTGAAGGAAGCGCAGACTTCAAAGTCACGCTTGCTCAGAAGATTTTTTTTAAGTGCGCTGGTCTGAGTTCACATAGCCTAGAATTTAAACCACTAGAAGAGTCAAAAAATGGATCACTACATTATTTCAAGGAAAAATTACCCAGATGTGGAGGAAATTGGTACAATTTGCCCTCATCCAAGCGTCCTGAACATGAATTTTACACTTCTTTCATGCAAAGAGAAAGAAGCGAAAGAGTTCTTTCAGGGTGCTGTGACATAGGGGAGCCTCTGGTCTGACCAAACTGCTGCATAACCCAACGCTCAGACGGTTTAGAGTCACAAGATAAATGTGGAATTACACATGTATCTCCAAATACACCTTCAACAACGGATGGTTTTAGGACTGTTATCCTTGTAAGCATTAACAAAAAAAGTTACAAATACGTAATCTTACCTATTAACTTCCCAGAGCTTTTTTAATAACTTGTCAACCTCGATTCGAAGTTTCTCAGCTTTTTTCCAAATAGAAAAATTACTTTCTATATTATTTCCAAAGCGGAAAGTTATTCCAAATTATATTTAGTGTACCTGAGAGACTTGGGTCTATCATATCTGAAAAGCGTACCAGCATCTGCTCTTCATCATTTCAAAGTAAACATTTTGGGATGTTTTTCAGCATCATCAGTTAACGACTAAAAGCACATCTCTAAAGAGGTGATGTGGAACATCTACAAACTACTCCTTCGGTGACGTTATCAGGACTCAGATCACTCTGTACAAGATTAAATGAAGCACGCTACACCTCACCTACAGCTACGCGCTTGTGCAAATTTACATGCTAGACAAATTGAAGTTCTTAGCGGGCTGAAGGCGATTAACTTCAACAATGAGCTTGCAAGGAACTTTATTAAAAAAAGGCACTTTACAGATGTTTCCTGTGAAGCAGCAGAACAAGTTAATTCGCATACAAGGAAGTTACCTTGGATTTTATTGTACAGCAAAGCCTACTTGACGCTACTCTCCCCGGCCACCCCCACAGTTCAAAACGCACAGCAAGTCTACAGGCAAGATAGTAGTGTTGCATATTAAAACAATAACCTTAAACTTGGCAGACATTTCTGTTTTCAGTTGCTTTCAAAAAAAAAAGTGCTGGCAGACTTCCTCATTTTTTGAGCTTTTACATGCCGGCCCTCCCCATCCAACAGATTTTAGAGGAAAATTTCAACCGGAGCGAGCTCGATGCTCCAACACCAGATGGTAACGGGGAAAACACATCGTCTTCTTGGGGTTTAAAATGTCTCGTTTTTTTGGAGCTACCCCAAGTAGCCATAAACTAAAGGGCTCCTGCTTTTCAGGATCCACTCTGACATCCTGCAGTCTGACCTGGAGGAGCACGGAGCGGCCGGACACCAAAGAAGAGGAACAAAAACGCCAAAACTCTTTTGCAAGGCGATTCAGATTAATGATGTTTTAATTTGGCTACCTAACAGAGGTAAAGCAAAGCGCAGCATTTCTCCCAGTCACTCCTTGTGGGTTGGGAATGAAGCCCAGGAAAGGAAGGAGACTGGGAATATATCCGAGCGTTTCACGGTGTAATAGTAAATAAGACCACAGAAATCCCTCAGTAAAATCAGTCGTTTGATCTTACGTTCAAGGGAACCTAATATTGGACAGCTGCTCATTAAAGCCTCCCAGGTAGCTGACCTCTAAAGGGAACGTGAAAGATTTGTTCCACCAGCGTATAAAAACTGCTCTGAGATCCTTGGAAGATACCTCGCCTCGAGGATTTGAGTGCAAATGCTCAAACACACACTCCTAGACATTCAAAGATTGGGTAAAGAAGTCACTATATGAATGGTGAAGTAAAACATTCTCATGCCTTCAGGGAGTTCAGAACTTGGGATCTAATCTTCCTTGCAAGAAAACACTTTTTTTTTTTTTTTAAACACACTCGTACTTACAGTTTATATTGCCACACGAAATCACCAACAGCAATCGATGGCGACGAGCTTTAAAAGATTATTTTCTAGATGGCTGTTCGGTTTTCTATTTCTGACACCATTTTGGCTTCGTTTTTCAGACTCCCGTCCTACGTTTCCTGAACAACTTGACCAGCTGCTTTGCCGAGGCCTGACTCATCGTGCCCTCGTAAAATGAAGTCAGTTACCACGATGGCTTGGTAATAACCGTCGGTATTGTTCCGTCCGGGGATGGATTCACCCCATTGAGAAAATAAACTTGTTTTACATACTAAGACCCTCTTAGGCAGCGTGGTTTGAGCAGCTACACCAAATTTAAGTAGGGGAGATTGTTACTAAATGTGCTAAAACCTGCAGATGATCAGAGAAAACAAGACGACCGAAGGCTGAGCTAACGTGTTTGCTACTACCATTGGCCTCGTTTTGATTATGAGCAGCGATGGAGAAAAGATGCAGAGTTTCCAAAGAGGTTAGAAGAACAAGAAGGCAACAGAGTCCTCCTCGATGAAGCCCACCCCATGAAGGGGATGCTCTGCAGAGAGAAGATGAAACAGGAAAAGCACTGAGAAATCAATAAACTGCTAACGCCAACAACTTTTTTCTTGCACAGAAGGCAAAGCACGGTCTCAAGATTTAGACCTCGCTATTAGGGCTCGTTCTATGTCCTAACTACCTCTGGAAGCAGCAAAATAAACAGTAAACCTACACATAACGTAAGCATAATTCAGCATCCAAGAGCATCACTCAGGAAGTTACGTCTTGCTCGCTTTTAAAGATAAAGGTCTGCCCTCAAAAAACCAGCAGCGAATTAAACTAATCCTGCTGTCACTGGAAACTCTCCGGCGTTTATCTTCCTGTCAAACCACAAAACAAACTTCAAAGGGATGTCTGTTTGCCCCACGGGTACACCTAGGCTGGAAAAGCTTTTGTAGTTAAACGTAAGAGCCTGTTAGAACCCACCGAAAGCCGTGTCAAACTACTCGGCTTTTTTAATCTCAACTAGGAAAAAAAAAAAGAAGGGTAGCTCTTGTTTGCCTTTTTCCCACGAAGAACAAATGCACCAAACCAGAATACTAACGCGCTGGTGCTGTGAAAGAAGTCATTTCGTGCCAAGTTTAAGAACCCTTTTTCGACAGGTAAATGCCCGAGGGGGTTACGCACACTAAGGAGACTTCACCGGCAGAAAGAAGGGGTCATTAAAGCAGAAGCTGAGATACCCTGTTCAAAATTCCCGCTTTTGCAGGACTCTGGAAGCAACTCTGAGTATTCGACAGGACAGCAGCACCCCCTACCTCGCGGTACACTGAATAAATAATTTAAAAAAAATCGTGGTGCCAATTTCAGTTCAGCATTAGGACCTGGAGAACTAAGGAGAGGCAGGTACAAAAACGTTATTTGTGGATAGAGTTTCTCGGCTAATTTTGATTGCAATAAGATAACAGTTACGACAAATTGGAAGCGCGGTTCATACAAGCACGGAGGCTTGATTTAAAAGAAAAAATCTGATGTGGAGCCTTCAAGGCAATATCCTGTCTGCAGGCAAAGCGAGAACACGCAGATTATCACGCCGCAGACACGGGCAGGATGTCATAAATGACACGGAGAGGCGAGCTGCTCAGAGAGAGGACTCACTCTTCCTGAGGATGAAGAAGAAAAGCTACCTCCCAGCTCGCCTCTGCTGCTGCTGGGTCACTTTATCACAGAAAAGATGGTCAGTAAGGAACTCCTACCTTCTTCCAGCTAGATGGAAGCCTAAAGGGAGCGTTTATTCCGAGAACACCGCGCTGCTTGCATTTGCCCTACATTCAGCACCGCGATTTTTAATGCGGCGTCGCCTAGATCAAATAAGTTTGTAGCGCTAAATATAGAAGCCCCCCCTCACGCTCAGCTCCAGCAGAATTAGGTTTTCCTGCCTCGCCCTTAGCAAGGATTCCCCAAGCCATCCTAAGCCTCCGGTGTCACCCCTGCAAGTCTCCTGGGAAGAAACACACCGAAATTTACCCGGCGCACACAGAAATTTGCCCAGCACACACAGAAATCCACCTGGCTGACTGTCTGCGTACAGTTAAGCAACTGGACCCTCGATCAAATCATCCTGGCGACGCCACACTCCAAACGCAACGTGTATTTTCATCACTTCCTACGACTGCCAAAAAAGTGTAATATTAAACTTCGAGCGGCCGTGCCAAATCCTGGCTGCGCAGGCTTTTAGGGAATATTAGTCCCTCTGAGGCACGCCAGGCAAAGCCCCCTGTATGCCCACCTACGTATTTCAGCATCACAGTGTTTATTAACATCCACTTCTTATTTTTTTTTAAGAGGAGCTGGAGTGACATAGCTCTTTCGAATGTATTTGGCCTGCTCTACTTTTACTCGATCAAAACAGGTTTTCGTTTGTTTTAAACACAGCGATGCTGAAATCTGCCTCATAGCTATAACAGAATGGAAAGAAAAAAAAAAAGAAGATAAATTTCCTATGCCAGTCCTGCCTGCAGCCATAAAAACATTTTTTTTTTTTTTATTTGTTTCGCTTTGGTTGTGCAGAAGTAGGCCCGTCGCTGAACAGAAGTTATTTCTCCAGACATAAATGACTACTTCTTTTTCCAAACCTGTAATCTGTAGTGAAATCAACAAACTCTGAGCTCTGAGCTGCCTGGTAAGTTTTTAGTTTCAATTTTGCGGTTGTTTGGCAGAAGATCTGCATCACTGCTAACCATGCTGGAAGGCGTCCTAAAATGTGAAGCATTTATTCCTCCCGCTTTCCCACATTAAAAAGACAGAATTCCGGAGTCAGTGATGAGCAGATTACAGCCCTGCATCTTAAACCGAAGAGTGTTAAAGAGCTCCTTAGCAGGATTTTCGGCAGCAGCAGAATCTGAAGGCTCAGATCATCACAGAAGGGGCTAACCCTAAAAGCCGTGGTTTGATCTCGCACAGTACTTGTAAGCTGCTTCCACCACACCCCTCCTTTAATAGCTTTTTTATGATAATCAGCAAGGTCAGTACGACTCAAGGCTGTACGTGAACGAGGGGCAAAAACCACCCTAGCAGAACCCACTAGAAGCGTTTCAGTCTATCCGAGCAACTGATTCACCTCTTCCTAACGCGTGTCAGCTTAAAGCACCAGAGAGCAGTCCCGAAACAAGCGAGTTTCGAAATGCAAATCAGGTAGATTGCAACATGCATTAGCCTCGCAAGAGCTCTTCTTAATTACTGCCATTATTTAGACCATCACCGTAAATGAAGCTTCGTCCAATCCCTTTTTATTGTGCTTTTTTTTTTCTCTAGCCTTAAGAAGTCATAAAACCATAAACCTCAGGTTTTTAGTCAGCTAACTAGTTCTAAGCAGCTAATATTAGTGCCTTAATGAACTTAATGAGGTTCCATTATCATTCTTTGCGAAGCAAGTACTAAAACCTGGAACTGCTAGGACGTATTTCCATATATTTTGGTCAAGAATCTGGGGCGCATAAAACTGACACCCCTGCGTTGTAGCGGGACGGACACGTGACTGAAGTCAAGTGTTTCTCCAACAGTCCATTTTGAGCAAATAACTGAAGTTATTTGGGCTTTCTACATTAAATGTACTCTAGCAGAGTCAGCAGCGAGTGCCTAGCCCGAGAAAAGCCTGGCGTTTAACTCTGGGAAGAGCAGCCCTACGCAGCAAGTTCAGGTCAACGGTCTGCAGGAAGCCAGGAGCCATCCAGAAAACGGGATTCACGCGGCAGGACTCGGGTTCAACCTCTCAGCCAGGCTTCACGAGGCAGCGCCGAAGGAAGGCCAAGCAGATGCAGAGAGGCAGACAGCGAGGCCAGAAGACAAAGGCAGCAAGACGGCAGAATTTGCTTTAAAAAGTTCTCGACTGGATTCGTTCAAAGGGCTCGAGGAAAAGCACTATTCCTCCTCCGCACGCGGGGACGCCTCTGTCAGACATTTCACGTTGTTTCGCAGCAACACGTGATGGGTCAAGTGATGCCACCCTCGGCACCGGCAGGAGCCGACTTCTCCATCAGCCGGGATGCGCGAGGGAGCAAGGCTGCCTTCTCCCTCCTCCAGCTGGCCGGAGGAAGACTCGAGTCCATTCACTGCAACAAAAGGAGACTGCTGAGGCTGCTCAGAGGCAGCAGTGTTAGCGAGAGGTTTCAGGTGTGGTTCGTCAGATGCTCACCGAGCTATAAATAGAGGAGCTGTGGCCAGCAGGCCAGCGTGCGCACAGGGCGGTTTCCTCTGCTCTGCAGCAGGCTGGACCTACTCGAGCACGGCCTCAGAGCACGCTTTCAGACTTGATTCTTTTATCACCACCTCGAGAAAACAACTATTCGTATAACATTTCTCTAAAAGCAGGCAGGAGGGGGAAACAAACCGAGGGTGCTGGCGCTTCTCCTGCTTTCCCTACGACACGCGCTTGCAGCGGGAAGGCTGGCAGCTCTCACACGCGTTCAACTTTAATAAAATTACAGCTCCTGCTCCCCACAGGCGGCTTCGTGAGGCACTAAGGGAGGCTCCCCCCTGCTTCTACCCCACAGTTTGGGCACCACAGAAGCTCCGGGTCGGGGTGAGGTGAGGGGCTCCTGGGGCTGCTCCTGTCACGCTGACAGCCTGAGGGGCTCAGGCAGGGGCCGGTGCTGGTCCTGAGGGGACACCGGGCCCGGCGGGTGCCCACAAACCCAGGGAGGTGCCCCAAACCCCGGGGCCGGCTGCTCTGAAGGGGACCCGGCCTCCAGCCGCCGCTCCGGGCCCGGCCAGGGCCCGACCCCCCCGGTCGGCGGCCCCTGAGGGACTGCGGGCAGGGACCGAGCCCCCCGAGCCCGGTTCCCCGGCAGGTGGCGGGGCCGGGGGGGGGGGGGGGGGGGGGGGGTTCGGGGGGTGGGGTGCTACAGCCGCGGGGGTGCCCGGTGCCGGCGCCTACCTGAAGTAGTAGACATCGCTCTTGCCGGCGCTGAGGCCCGACTTGCGGATCACCTCCTCCTTCTTCCAGCCGGGGGGCAGCGCGGGGCAGTCCATCCTGCCCTGCCGCTCCATGCACCGCGCCGCGGCCCCGGCCGGGGGGACGGGGCTCGCCCGGAGCCCAGCGGCTGGAGCCGGGAGCGGGACCGGGACCGGGAGCGGGGCCGGTGCCGGGAGCGGGGCCGGGACCCCCTGGCGATGGCGGCGGCGGCTGCTGGGCGCCAGGAGCGCGGGCTGCGCGCGCAGCCGGCGGGGCGCTCGCCCGGCGCCCGCTTCCGCGGCCGGGCCCCGCGGGCGGTGGGAGCGGCCCCGCGGGCGGGGCGCGGCCTCGGAGCCCGGCCCGGGGTGAGGGGGGGCTGGGGGGGGGCCGGACAGCGCCGCCCTCACGCGGGCAGCGCCGGGAGCGGGCCGGGAGCCGAGCCCAGGCAGCCGCCGCCGCCGCCGCCGCCCTCCCTGCCCCCGCGCGGGCACCGCCGCCTGCTCCGGCTCCGCGGGACGGGGCCGCCGCCGCTGAGCGCCGCCCGGCCGCTTCTAGGGCCTGCGCGGAGCCGCCGGGCCATGGCGCAGCCCCGGGGCGGCGGCGGGGCCGGGCAGGGCGAGGAGGAGGAGGAGGAGGAGGAAGAGTGGCGGTGCCCGCAGCCGGGCCGCGAGGCCGCTCCGCCCGCCCCGAGTGAGAGGGGGCCCGGGGCGGGGGCTGAGGGGGGACGGTGTGAGGTGGCGTGAGGGGCTGGCGTGGTCTGATTGACTAATTGCTTGACTGATTGACTGATGGATTGATTAATTGACTGGTCGGTTGGCTCCTTGACTGTTCGATTGATTAATTGGCTGATTGGTTGACTAATTGACTGATCGATTGATTAGTTGGCTGATCGATTGATTAATTGGCTGATGGACCGACTGAGGGACTGATTAACCCGGCAGCTTTGGGCTTGCTGCCTGTCAGGTGGAGATTTGCCACTCTCATTGCCTTCCCCTGGAAAGGCTTCAACGTCCGAGTCCCCCAGGCTTCTCAGGAACAGCTAGGTTAGCCTTATCCTTAACCCGAAATTTTGTGGAACTGACAAGGGGTACTCTCCACAAGAGGTTGAGTCATTGCTACTGTGCTTAGAACTGAGCTAAGGGCAGATGACTTGACAGAAATATACCAAAATAACTTCAATATTCCACTGGGAACAGCTACTGCATCACTTAAACTATGTACTAATGTAGTCCAGTGAAAAAGAAATCCAAATGGCCACCTGAAAACGGGAAGACGCCCAGCAGTAAGCTGAGCTGCTGTGGATGACTTACCCTCCTAACTGACCCTAGAATTAACACGGTGCTAGAATTAATATAAATCTCATCGATTTTATATTCTTGTAATATGTTTAGTAGCATAAACTGATCTAAAACCTTTCATCGCGTTGAAGGCGGCTAGTAATATTTAATCTGTTTGTTTACTCTCCTTGCAGCAGGCCACAGCAAGTCGGTATCAGCAAGAAACGCGGCGTGCAGAGTAATTGTGCACGTGGACTTGGACTGCTTCTATGCCCAAGTAGAAATGGTCCGTAATCCCGAGCTAAGAGACAAGCCTCTAGGTAGGAGTTACTTTGCTGCTGATTAATCTGGGGAATGTCTGTGTTCAGGCAGGAGAAACCGAGGAGGTAGGGCTGCATGGTGACACGCAGGCAGTCACCCGGCAGCTGTAACCACATCCGCAGTGAGCAAGGTGCAGGCTCGGCTCCATGCAGCCCGGTGACTACGAGATTAATAAATCCTCGGGAGCACAAGCATGGGCACTCGCCAACACGTCTGAACAGTTCTGGGGATTGAGGCTGGTTCATAACGCATGTGGGCACGGAGAGGGCTGAGCTCCACGGGTGAGCCGTTTGACACAGTCATGCTCAAAGCACGCTTTATTCTATCCAGAAGCTGAGCTTGAATGCAAGGCAGTCAGTAATGGCTACGATCGGTGGAGGATGTACATCTTAAATTAACTAATACATAAAGGTCACTTTCATGGGTAAAATTGCCTGAAAAGGGCCAAGGGTAAGAGGAAAACGTGAGATTTTAAAATGTTCTTACCAGCTGCTAATCTAAATCAACAGATCTGTCCTTGCAGTCTTGTGAAGTAAGACTTTTGGGATTGTTTGCTTATTCTATAATGTTGTGTTCTGATCAAAATCTATGCTTTGTAGTCTTCGCAGTGGCATGAAAGTACTCCGGCCTTCTGTGAAGTATCAAGAAACCGAGACTTTTAAAAACATTTAACCCTTATTTTTAGGTGTGCAGCAGAAATCCATAGTAGTAACCTCTAACTATGAAGCCAGAAAACTTGGAGTTAAGAAACTGATGTCTGTGAAAGATGCTAAAGAAAAGTGTCCTCAGCTGATACTGGTTAACGGAGAAGATCTAACTCCATACAGGGAAATGTCATACAAGGTTACAGGTACAAAATTAACAATTTTTCAGTACAGGACAAACACATCCGGTTAAATTCTGTGTGCACATGCGTATGCATGCAATATTACTGCTATATGCTGCGCTAAAGGTTATTAGAATGAGTCTCCTACTATGGTGATAATTATGGTCATCAATGTCAATATTTCATAAAATAAGATACTAAACTTGGTTGCAGTCTGGGTCAGGTATTATATCATACTGATGTTTTATGGGATCTGTATGCTGTATTAGGTTTATAGCCGTGTAGTTCTTGAGGAACATTTTTTCTTACTTAAATACTGATTTCATTAACATATTTCCAAATGTAAAATGATGGAGAACGGAATCCTGAAACCTTCAAGTTGGTAAACTTCTTCAGAATCTCTTAATTATATGGTATGTCTGCATTGTCACTTATTACTGCTTTTTATTACTAGCAGCTTTAACAGGTGAAATAGTGATAAATGTGAAAGCCAGTCTGAATGAGAAGCAGATTTTCTTTGAAGAAGGTACTGCAGAGGTTAAGAGCTATCATTTTGTAAAGAAATGAGGAAAGAAATTTGAGGAGAAGAAAAGCAGCTGACAGAGACAATTGTGGGATGGAGAAATATTTTTCTTCTTCACCTGCTCTTCATTTATTCAGTAAATACATAGATAAATAAAATAAATGTATATTCAGTGCCTTTTCGTCCAGAAGAGAATGGGGTCTCTCTTCTTGCGAGCATTCTGTATGTTAAATTTGGGTATCTCTTCCTCCTAGGATTGCTGGAAGAATTTTGTCCTCTAGTGGAAAGGCTCGGGTTTGACGAAAATTTTGTAGATATCACAGAGATTGTCGAGAAAAGACTGAACCAGCTACAAAAAAGTGGATGTTCCAGAGTGTGTGTGTCTGGCCACGTGTACAACAACCAAGGTGAGTATAACGTTCTTCATGCTGAAAAATACAACGTTTGTGACATTCAGGAAAAGTATCTTTCTGCCTCTAAGTATTGTCCAAAGCTGAGAAGCTGGAAAATTGTCTTGCTCTGTGCTTTGTATTTGAGAGTTCACATATCACAAGTGTGAATCGTTGTTCCAATTAGACTGTACATAAAATAAATCTCCGTGGCAGATAAGCACGTACAATCATTATAGAGAACTGATTTTCCTTATATTGTGTTTTTTTCTTGTTCTTGAAGATATTCTTAGCGAAGTCAGGGCAGCCCTCTAAATCAAAGATTCTGAAATCTCTCGTTTTATTACATTGATACAAGAATCTGCAACATTAAATACTTTTGCACCTATTAATATATTGTATTTAATGTTTAAAATGCTCCCGTAACATTCTTTATCCTTGACCGTATGCTCTTGGTTTAGACAGTGGCAGTGTCTTTTACCAGGACTTTGGGGAGGAGTGTGGTTAAACTTGGATGCTGAAATCATAGTGATACCACTTGTACAGCTGTGACAGAATGTAAAAAATGCCCAAATCTTATTAGAGAACCAACTAAGGGACCGCTTAGATACTGAACGCAGCTTGCTTGCCTTTTGCAGCTATCGATTTACGTGATACAACGCACGTAAGACTGGTTATCGGATCTCAGATCGCAGAAGAGTTCAGGGAAGCCATGCGCGCTCGACTCGGCCTCACAGGCTGTGCAGGAGTGGCCTGTAACAAGTTACTGTCTAAGCTGGTATCTGGGACCTTTAAACCAAACCAACAAACAGTTCTGCTGCCTGAAAGCTGTCAAGATCTGATGCGCAACCTTGATCACCTCCAAAAAGTGCCTGGTAAGTGTGGTGCTATAAGCATAGGTGGCGAGCATATTGACAGCACTTAAAATAATACGAAAAAGTACTGCAAAGATGATAAATGGAATAACTTTAAATCTAGTTCCTCTAAGTGGGCAGGGGAATGTAGAGGTGTATGTTTAGGGTGCTTTTTTTTTTTTTTTAATAAGCTGTTTTATTTAGCAGAAGGAACAAAACGACTTTGGTCTTCTTATTTTTTGATTGTGACATGAATGTGTTGCTGCGCTTTACAAGATACCTTCAAAATACTTAAATCCTAGTTTACTGAAGCTTGAACATTGTGACTGACGCTAGGTTTTACATGCAAAAGTTTTTTCGGTTGTGTTTTTTTTGTTTGTTTGCCTTTAATTTTCTGTCTGGGAACCTATTGAGAATTATTTAAACAGTCTCTTGGAGCCTGGTCGAATATTCTGGGGAAGTCCTCTGCCTAATTATTCTACGCTGCCGCTATGTTGTTGGCCAGGAAGCATTGTTGCAGGCTACAGGCACAGCAGGACCTTTGCTGTGTCCCAGTATGGCTTTTCTAATGACAGATTCTAAAACTGGAATGGAAACTCATGGAATCATAGAATGGTTGGGCTTGGAAGGGACCTTAAAGATCCCCCAGTTCCAACCCCCTGCCATGGGCAGGGGCACCTCCCGCTAGACCAGGTTGCTCCAAGCCCCATCCAACCTGGCCTTGAACACTTCCAGGGATGGGCGTCCAGAGCTTCTCACCCAAAATGTTGCTGAGAAGCCTTCATTGCATTAGTGAAGGTAACTGTCAGCACTGATTTCTACGTGGGCGGGCAATATTTTTATTGCGTACATACAAACGTTCACAGAAAAGTGAAAGCGTGTGGACACGTGTATATTTTTTGATTTTCGTTTTTTCTATGTATTTTTAATACACATTTTACTTAGGCATTGGCTACAAAACCGCCAAGCGTCTCGAAACGCTGGGTGTTAGAAGTGTGTGTGATCTCCAAGCGTTTCCATCTGCTGTGTTAGAGAAGGAACTAGGGGCTTCCGTTGCTCAGCGCATCCAAAAACTCAGCTATGGAGAAGATGACTCCCCTGTGACTCCATCAGGCCCTCCTCAGGTACAAGTACTGTTCTGAGATACTTAGTAGAGAGCAAAAAAATTGCTTTGAGTTCTATGCAGCTTAGCTGGACTAGCTAACTGAAATTATTCCAATTATTTTGCTAACTTTATAGAACAATTCCTGCATTTTCGTATGTGTTCCCTAGCATAACTCATAATAAAATATAGTTCTGAAATTCAGTTGAGCTCTGTCACAGTTATCTTGGAGGCAATTCTACAGAATTATGGTGTGGTTTTTTTTTTACCTCTTCAGAATTTTGAAATGAATATAAAATTGAAGGGATTACTGTGTTTTTTCAGTCCTTTAGTGATGAAGATTCCTTTAAAAAATGTTCCTCAGAAGTGGAAGTTAAAGAGAAAATTGAAGAACTGCTTCGTAGCCTCTTAGACAGGTGACTGCCCTCAATAGCTCTTTCTGATGACTGAATTTGTGAGCTGAAGGGACTCGGAGCATATGTTAGGTTTGTCTCATACTTGACATTTCTTCTCCGAGCAAAATGCATTTTAGGAACAGCACCTGCCTTTCCAATTTCTCTCTTTTTTTTCTTAATCCATGAATCGTCTTTCTGTATTTTCCTCTTTCCCCCTGGTCTTTTGGCTCACCCCTACCTCCACCCGAGCTGGCTGCCAGCCCTTCCGTTGCCATCCAGCTTTTCTGACAAAGGTCTCCGCATCGTTCCGCTTGCTGATTGTTCTCTGTTGCTGTGGTCGTGCATTGCAGTTCTTACTGCATCGTCACTAATGTCTCTCATTTCCCGTGAAGATCCCCGGTTTTTCTTTCGTTTTCTGTAGGTGAGTGTCTGTCGCTACTTTCAGACCCTTGGTTATCACTATTTATATTTGTCTCCTACTCCACAACTTACTCTTCTGTCGGACTGAAAGAATAGTTTCACTTCTTCCCCTTCCTTTGCCTCACAAATCCAGGCACTATCCAGACCCAAGATATTTGAAAAGGCAAACAGCATAGCAGGTGAATTCCATTACTCATTTCTTAACTACTATGACTTTCCTATCCTCCCTTTCTATCCTGTGACTGCTTAAAACCAGTTAATTAAATAAAATAGCCTCACAACACTGGATTGTTTCTCTTCTGCTATGCTTCGATTTCTTCTGACTTTTAAAACCCCTTGTGTCCCGCACTTGTTCTTGATATTTTTTCGTGAGAAATATTTTTCCTATTCTCCGCATGCCTCTCTAAGCCTTAAAATAATCTACAAGTCACGAAGGCTTTTTTTCCCCCTACATCTATGCGAGTCTCACAACAGACACAGCAAATTTAGTTACGTTAGCGTTCTGGACAGGGAATCTTTTCTCTGCATCTTAGATGTTTCTCAGAACAGTCTCTGTCTTTAGATTTTTTAATTATGTCCTATCTTGTTATCTTTTTATTTATTTATTTATTTTATTTGTAGGGAAAATACCTCCATGGCTTTTGGAGGGGGAAGAGAAATTAGTACATCATACTTTGTTTCTTCCCTTTCTTCCAAAAGCTAGCTATTTTTTTTTGCCCCTGAATTGGGGAAGTCTTCTTGAAAAGCTAAAAACTAGAAGCTGAGGATTACGTAGTGTGGAACTGCAAAGACTACGCTAAATGTATTTAAATGTATTAACTGCTGAAATGTGGCAGTATTGCAGACTAACCCACTTAATTTTCACATCTTTTTTTTTCCAGTCTTTTTTTAAGACTCGTAGAGACAGTACTCACACGGTTTTGTAATTCTAACTTGTGGGTAATTAAGAGAAGCAGGTAGGACCTAAAGTTCCCCACGTAATCAGCGGAGGAAAATAGGGAGTTGGGAGAGCTTATCACTTTGCACGCGTTCACGTTCCACAGGGTATCCAAAGATGGAAGACAGCCACACACCGTGCGACTGACTATCCGCCACTTCTCTGCGACCGATAGATGGTTTAATCGGGAAAGCCGTCAGTGTGCCATTCCACCTCATCTCGTTCAGAAATTCGGGAAAGGTACGCTTAGAATTTTTGAAAATGGCAACGCTTAGAATTTTTGAAAATGGTAGCAGCACGAAATTGGTCCTTAACTTCTCTGAGCACTGTATGTTGTCAAAAGATATTAAATGTTGGCTGACCGACGCTACAGTCAGAAGATGCGTATTAGAACAAACCCAGGAGTTAAAAAATATTTTGAAAAGAGCTAGTCTGGTGCTTTTTGACTGTCAAAGTGGCTTGTGCTAACTGGATTAAGAAGAAACAACTGAGATACCTGGTCTGTTTTTTCTGCTAAACTCAATTACTTTATTTCATGATGATATTCCCTACGTTTAATACTTAAAAGCTTTTCTATTACTTGTCGCGGATGTATCGTGGTGAGATATGTTAAAGACATGTAGAACTTCACTTTAGGGATAATATCTAGGGTACTGCCAAGTTCTAACCCGGCCTGGCTGTAGTCGTGGCAGTAAATGTCCTGGGCTGGGGGAGGTCTGCTTCCTGGATTAATAATCTGCTTGATTTATGGATTTGAATTGTGCTCTTAGATGAATGGCTTTTTTATTTATTTATTTAATTTTGTAATAAAATGTCTTTTTGCTCTATCTCAGAAAATTAATAACATTCATTCCGACGCTTCATTCCGAATTGGGGAGAGGAAATAAATCTGAATCGCTGCTGTGTTAGCATGCAGAATTGCTATTCCCTGAATTTATTTATTATTTATTTCCCTGAACTTTTTAATTCAGTTCAAGGCATACCTGGCAGGGCAGAACAAACATCTTAATGACTATATTGATGAATAATTTTGGAAGCCTATAGCAGTGTTTAGAGCCTAACACTTCAGGAATTCATCTTTTGAGATGAATAAAGGTTTCCTTAGTGGATTTATGGAGTTATATACTAAGAATAACAGCGTGTATTAAGCTTTTTAGATTGTCAATGATGTCTGTGTTCCTGTACATGCAAAATGTTGGAAGTTCCCAATATAAAGTTGGAAGTGCCTCATACATTGCCTTGTACTTTGCTGTTTAAACCAATCTTCAGTCACCTACTTTTGATTATATACATAGCTTTTTTTTCAATTACTGTTTGTTTGTTTCAGAAAGCAGCAACATTATATCTCCATTGATTGCTATACTAATGAAACTCTTCCGAAAGATGGTAAATGTAGATCTACCGTTTCATCTCACCCTTCTGAGCGTTTGCTT
The DNA here is from genome assembly GCF_009769625.2 of Cygnus olor. Taxonomy (NCBI): domain Eukaryota; kingdom Metazoa; phylum Chordata; class Aves; order Anseriformes; family Anatidae; genus Cygnus; species Cygnus olor. The sequence goes on along the minus strand of NC_049198.1, from coordinate 1,356,373 downwards.
CTCTAATCTCAAAGATGTTCCTAGCAGCAAGAAAGGATCAATAGGTTTTTATCTAAAGCAGATGCCACCAACATCAAGCTCTGGTAAAAGTGTCCAGGTAAGCTGAAAGATGCTGAAAAATTATCTTTGCAGATAAGAAAGTTCTGAGATATTTCAGTCTTTATTATTATAGATTTAAACTTTAACTGCTTGGAAGTTTTTGGATCATAAATTGTATTCATCAAATAAAAACGAAGATTTATTTGGAATCTTCAGAGCAGGTGCTCCTTGTTTGCTTTCTTTCATTAGATAGCATGAAATTTGTTTTAAGCAATCTGTTTTGAGTGGAACAGCCAGGTAGCTTATCAGCCCTCTAGACTTGAAGAGAACAGAATTCTCTAAGGGAGAAATCCAGATGTACATCTTCTGAAAATAATTCCTGATTTTTGCTTTGTTTCAGTAAGATGTGCCGTTATTTAGCACTTGTGAAACAATAAGCCACTTAGGTATCGTTACACCGAAGCATGTTTTCATGTTTTACATCTGAAAACTGTAGAGTTCATACTCCTGTACGACAGATTCTGGTGGAAATAATCTCAGCTTCATTTAAGATAAAGCCAGGGATAGAACTTGTAACTTATCTTAGATTAAAATCTCCTTGAAGTTGCTCATCATTTATCTTGTTGCTTTTATTAAGATACTTTCACAGTGATTATTTAACTTACTATGCATTCTTAAATCTCCCCGTTCAGACTAGAAATTAAACAAAGATGTGGTTCTGTGTTGGCCTCTGGCACTGGCTTCTGCTCTGGTGAGCTTTTAATGTCCACTTGAAATTGAACACATCTAGCCCCCAGTCACACATGCTAGACTGTGCAGACTATGGAAACGCTGCTAAGTAATTCCACAAGATGTTTTCCATACCTAATAGAAACAGTGACTTCAAAATGACATTGTGCACTGAATTTACTGTTTCCGTCCTGACGTAGCAATTTTGCATATTGATACTCGTCTGTTTCTTGACTGCTCAGGAGTAAAGCAATAAAATACAGCTTCAAGGTTGCTCCTTTAAATTAAGAAAAGGATTCCTACCTGAATCTACCTGTTGAGATCTGTGCTTGAAAATAAGATTAGAAAAAAGCATTACTGATCATTATTATTACTGTCTATTAAGGAATAATTTAAAGGAGTTGCTGTTAGTAACATAGCGCTCAGTGATAAGCAGGCTTGTGGTTTTATGTACATCTTATGCCACAGGAGATGGAAGATGGCTCACAAGGTGAAGGAAGTACTTCTTGGAACCAGAACTGGAACAGAACTGGCACTATAAAAACGAAGAGACTTTCAGAGGAAAAGAAAAGCAATACAAAAAAAGCAAGAATTCCTGACTTTCCCTGTCATTTGTCTCCTGGTGGTATTGACCAGGCAGTCTTCAGGGAACTTCCAGAGGATATTAAAAAAGAAATTATGTCTGAAAAAGCAGGAGAAGTGATCTCTGCTGAGAATGTTTTGGGTCAGCCACCCGTATGTTTTGCAGAGGAGGTACAGAGCGCTTCCCCGAATTCTAAGGGGCTGAACAGCGATGAGCACTCTGCAGGGTACAGTGCACACCTCTCATCAGCTCGTGAATCAGAATCAGCTTGGACACACAGCTCCAGCACCAGTTGCTCTGCTGAGTATCCTAGAAGCGTGCTAACAGGCAGCAGTATGGAAGAAAACCCTGCTGACTCTCACAGCTTCAGGGACTTGTCAGTTGTAGAAGCTGGTGCCAGCCAAACTGTTCCGCGCGTCCCTGCCTTGGATAAAGATGAGCAGGCCTTTGACATAACTTCCGAGGGTAAAAACGACAGCAAGAAAGTAGGAATTGTACTTCCTCCTAGTGTTGATCCAAAGACTTTTTATGAACTGCCTACGGATGTGCAAGAAGAACTACTAGCTGAATGGAAGAATCGGGAACCTGTGTCCAAAACTTGTATAGAGAAACCTCCAGAAAGGCCTAAAACAAATAGAGGAAGAAAGAATACAGCGTCAAGTTCCTCACAGTCCAACAGTTTGCTAAGGTATTTTAAGCCACAGTGAAACATTTTTCATAATAGTAACGCTGTAGGATTCAGCACTGGAAGGCACTTTAGTTACTGTGAAGATGTGAATATTAAAAATGTATTTTGACATAAAACCTGCTGCTGACTGCTTAAGTAGTAATTAGTCTTATTTTTCTTCTCTGTTCATTTATATGATGAATCTCAAATTGTCCTAAGATATTATTTTATGCTAACTTATTTTAATATTCACTATCAATACCTTAACACGCTGACCAGAGGGAGAAATTTTGAATTTACTTTTCAGTGATTTATATTACGCACGCTATTAATTTTTTCTAACAACTCAGGAGGAGACCACGCAGTGAAGATGAAAGCTATGTTCACACTCTTCTTTTCATTTGCACCACTGCTTCTGTGATTTGTAAAAGAAATTGCTCTTGTCCTAGCTGCCACCCTTTCCTGCCATTTAAGCTTATGTAGAAGTACTGGAAAATCTACAGGAGTAATGGGAAATGCTACTTCCGCATAAACCAGCTCATTCCTGGACTTCAGGCAGCATATAGAATCTCACGGTGGGTTTTGGAGCTCGGGATTCAGAGGATGACAGACAACTCTGAGTGAGTATAAAGAGCAGCTTTTAATGAGATGCTGTATAATCATATTCATCAGTCTTTCCTTCAAATATTTAATTCCAAAACAGTGATATAGTTGTTAATTACACTTGCGCACTTAATAAACATGTTTAAAGTCTCTAGTACACAAGATCTTCGGTTGTTTCAGTCAGGAGTGCGTAATTGAGGTAAGAATTTATCAAAGTGTTTAAAGCTACAGCAAAATATTTGACTACTGCATTTTAACGTTGCTGTAATTTACATCACCACGTTCTCATGTGACTGCATACAGAAGTGCAAAAATATTACAAGACATCGCCTGATAACAGTGAAAGCTACATCCTGTACTTCGATGGCACTTCAGGGTAGATTTCTTGCACCATTCCCCAAAAGCAGAGAAAACTAGCATTCACTATTTTAACAGAGAAGTTGAGCTTTACACGTTTCCACATAAACCATTAAAATAAACTTCATCTTCCATTTTAAATATGAATCGAAGTAAAAAATGCACATGACTTAAGCACGTATTATTTTCCAGTTACGTTTAATTACGGTCTTTAAAGCTTTTCAGTCCAGCCCTTGTTTCAGTGATTAAGTTTACGAGAGTCGTAGGTAACGCTGACTCCACCACAGAGCAAGGAAGCATTCCTCCTAGTTCTGGCTGAATAAATACAACTAGCTTAGAGTGCTCTGGATTCCTGTGATGAAAGGAGCAAAATCCTTCAGTTAACAGTTGTTACTGCTGCTTTGAAACTTACTGAGCTGTGCAAATGTTTACAAGTTACAGTCAGTCTCTGTTGAAATTACTCCTATAAGAAACGGAGGATATACAAATGGTCCTAGAAGATTAAATTCAGCTACTGAGTCTAACGAGGTTCCCTCAGTTTCAGAAGGTAGCCTGAGTCATGAAACTGATCTGCACAAAGATCTAAAAGTTTGCCCAAAATAAAACTGTCTAAATAATAATAGTAAAAGAAAAAAGAGCAGTTTGGGTTCAGTAGATTTAAGCTTTGTATTTAGAGGACAACTGAGTAACTGAAGATGCCACTTAAATACTTACTCAGGCAAGGGAGAACACACGTACCCACAGGGATTGTTACGGCCTCGGACACAAGAGGGAGTTGGAGGGCAGTTGGAATATTCCACACTGATAGCTACAAGTTGCCACACCAAAAAAAAAAAAAAAAAAAGGCAAATTAACCTATTTTTATACGTGTGAATCATAAGACTCAAAAATAACTTCTGAAAACATCAAACAACTCCAACCGCTATGGGATAGCGCAAGATCTCACAATATGCTCACTGATGTGTTTAATCGTTTTATTCTGTAAGCGAGATACCTAAAGGACATCAAATATTTGTGCAAGTAATTCAATATGCATCGAAATCTCCGTGGATGTTTGGGCAAGCATAACCAGCAGGATTATCCTTGAGACGTGATTACACATACTTAAGTGTCGAATTGTGGTTTAGTTCAGGACAAAGTAGTCAGTTTGTTAGCAGATGTCTCTAATTAGTTAATGCAGTTGCAAAGACGACGAGGAAACTGGCTGCGTACATGTACAGTAGTAGTTGGGAGGGGTTGTTTTGTTTAGTTATATAGTAGTAGTTAGGAGGGGGGGTTGTTTTGTTTAACTCTCCATTAGTTTTGCGTAATAAAGTATTGTGACATGGCTTGAAAAATGGTCGTAGGTCAGTAAAGATCCAAGATGAATAAGGGTGTTTTCTGCCATGTTCTAAGACCCCCACAAAAGGAAAAGCTCAGCACAGAAGTAAGTGAGATAATTTCCTCGTTTATCGTGTAATATCAATCGTTTTACATTTTGTATATGTATACAAAGCTAAACTCAGGATCAACTACAGAACAAATTAGCAAAGTTCAGTCTGAGAATTCCGTATTAGGCAAGTAGTATTTGGTCAGGAAGACCCCCAAGTACAGAAAAGAGTTTATTTAACAAAGACTGAACTTCTATATCAAAATAAATTCTAACTTTCTCGTTACTGCTACTATTTTTTTTTTTAGGGCAGGAGGGCAACAGAGACAGTGAAAGGACTAGAGGGCATGTGAGGAGGAGTTGCGAGGAGCAGCTGAGGCCACCAGGTTTGTTCGTCCTGGAGGAGAGGTGACCTCCTCACCAGCCACAGCTTCCTTGTGAGCGGGGAGCAGAGAGGGCGGTGCTGAGCTCTCTGGTGACCGCAAGAAAACAGCTTAAAGCTGCATCGGGGCAAGTCCAGATTGGACTTCCAGATCAGGAAGCAGTTCCTCACTGAGAGGGCTGTCAAGTACGCAGCACCTTTAGCTATATAATAAATGGTTTAACTCTTAGGTTGCCCTGGGCAGAGTCAGGAGTTGGACTTGATGATCCTCCTGGGTCTATTCCAGCTCAGGAGATTCTGTGAATAGTTTCAGTATTAAGGAAACGCTGTTTTGGAACAAACGAGAGGGAACTGTTACCATCGGTAAGACCATACGCAAGCGGTATGTATACTGTGATTAGACTTAGCAATTCACAGGAGGTTTTCCAAAATGCAGCCAAAATACGTAAACGCGCAGCAGTTCCACGTAACTCACAGTTAGTTGTAAGGATACCACCAGGGTAGGCTTTGACATGCAGCAGGTCAACAAAATCTCTCGATGAAATCAGGCCCATGCCGTAACTGTGCGTTACACTGTGGTATATACCAGTGTCCTAAAAGTAAGTACACGTAATTTGTTGTGTGTGTTAATATGTAAAAAGCGAAGCTTTATTTGATTGACAAGCATTACATGAATAATGAGAGGATGGCAAAAGTGTATTTCTACTTGTTAGTGTAAGCAGGCAGTTCTATCTAGTTAATGGTGAACTAACACCACAGCCACAAAAGGGATCTTCGGTAAGAAGAGGTGGGGATTCGCTACCCGTCCTTGAGGCCTGGATCTGAGCAGGAAAATCGCTGCGTGAAAAACTCAAAACATGCACGTTTAGTATCTGTGGAGCTAGAATACCTATTTGCATTAAAATACACGTGCTAGATGGTACGATACGTTTTAAGGTGTAATTTATTTGATAAAATAAGCCAGTAAGCCAGTTCCAAAGAAAAAAGCAAAGGAGAACGGATGGCTGTATCACTGCATCCCAATCCTGATCAGCTCTGGCAGATCCAGGCAGAGGGAAGTGGGGTTAGATAAAAGCTAAAATGTTTTTGTTCAGCTTAGTGAGTACTTTCATATACTCGAGTCATTCATTCATCGGCTGCGAGACCTCTCTGTGATGCACAGGGCCGTCTCTCGCAAATTGTTACAGAGGTCCCCTAATACAGAACTGAGATTTTTCACAGGAACTTCAAGCTCCTGGTTTCCAGAGTGCTTGGGACAAAGCACAACAACTGGAATTCTGAACAGAGAGTAGTTCACAGCACTAGTACAGCATCACTTACATTCTGCCCTTGACTCGCGTACCCAAATAAGCACAGCACCCAGTCAAATCCGAGAAACGCCTTGTGATAATTTCTATGGTACCGCTAGCATAAATTAAGGATTTGATTTGCAGATTCCCTGGTGTGATTTCATTCATACTTCCTATAGCCGCATGTAAGTAACTGTAACCTACCTTTTAAAACCCCCTACGTTACACCCCTTCCCAAATTTCTGTGTGCTACCTGAGAAGCATACTAGCTTGTACAGTGGCCAGAAGAGGTTTTTGAGTTTTAGTTGCTTTTTTCTTGTTTTGTTTGTTTCTTTTAAATCTGTGTAAACTATGCTTAGAGAGAAGCTTTCCCTAAATTTTGTTACGATTCTGTCTCACCCTGCTCTCGGTGGAGACTTCTGATGTTTTCCATCCGCTTAATTCTTGGCCTCTTACTTCATAATAAATATTTAAATCTTAAGGGGAGTGATGTTCACATCCATTTCACATAAGCAGCAGGTTTAGAAAAAGTTCTGACCAACTCAGAATGAATTTCATATTAAGAGCTTTCTTCGTCCCAACAGAGATCTTTTTAGTCACCACAATTCAGGCAAAAATAGTTAAAATAAAAGCTGTGTATTTTAAACAATTGCATTACCTGGTCAACGCTTTCTAACAGACTGTAAGATTTTAATGCTTTGTCCCATTTGCTTCGATATTCAGGAAGATACATAAAAGGAATAATTTTACTAGGGACTTCCTCAATTATCCCTTCTCCACGGTATCTACATTTCGTAAAACAAACAAAAACAAAACAAAAAAACAGGTTTTTAAATTCGCATTTATTAGAAAAATAGGTTACACGATAATAAACATCTAGAAGGTGGGAACACCAGCCTATAATGAGGGTAAAGACAACAAACGTGATTGCACTTGATGGCTTGATTAAAATGCAAGTAGTAATAAAAATTATTTTGTAGCTGATTTTTGAGACCATCACATTCTTAATATCACACGTCTCAAATGAATCATTTATTGTCAGCTGTTAGATAAGAACACGCTAATTTAAATGTGATTTATCTATTAATTTATATTTTTCTACATAAATACTTTCAAACCGTTTTGATACTGCAAATCTTCTCACTACTTATGAACCCGTACACTGGTGTTTCTCCAGCTTTTGTTCCTAATACTCTGCGAAGTTCAAGGGAAAGTTCAGAGCGGGGAAGAGCGGCCTCTTACAAGGAAATAGGAAACTCCTCTAATGCTGGGAAACGCTCACTAGCACGGGTAATTTCACGCACCTAGTTTCTGGGAAACCGTGAATCACCCTGATAATCACTTACAGACAGCAATCGAACACAAAGGTTAAGGATGCTGCACAAAGACAAACGAGCTCAAAGGATACTGCTCGCAAAGAGTTTAAGAAACGCGGTTATCAGATTTGCAGCCCCTGACAATACAGGACTGGAAGCGAGAAAGAGCAAACGGACATTTCAGCACCACTTACTGCCTTGGTGAAGTGAGTGCGCAGCGTGGGTGTGAGGGACCGCTGCAGAAACTTGCCTCTCCGCTAACTACAACAGGTCTGACGGTGATGGAAAACATTTTAATGTCTACTTAAAAAACAGGGAACGTAAACCACGGCAGGGCCAGTTAAAATCGTATTAATATTTGAGTACACCCTTTATTTCCACAGCTGCTAGGAATTTATGTTTACTGGTATCCTAAGCAACTCTCGCCTGCATCCTGTAATGTCTTCTCTCCTAAGCTCTGTAGTCGTTAATCAAACAACTACAAAGTTTGATTAGGAGACAAAGGAGACAAAACATCACGAGAGACCCCATTCACCCTTGCACAGTCGCCTTAATGCTACCCTGAACTCTGCTGAAAATATTCCACCCATGTGAAAAGCAAGAATCTGCATTTTCGCTACCAGATTCCACGCTGCCTTCTCTTTGCAAGTAAAGCAAACTGTTCCTACTCCTGCCACTTAGAAAAGAAACTGGCATTTGTGATACGTGGTTAATAAATATTGAATGTCAAACTGGAAATGGGAACAGCTATATTTTTGCTTCTAGAAACAGCTGGTATTCCTTCCTAAAAGACATGCCAGGGATCAATACAGCTTGTTAACGTGACAAAGGTATTTACGAAAATAAACGGAAGAGATCCTGGCTCCCTGCCCAAGTGGCAGAAAGCATACCACGATGCTTCTCCTGCCTGCCTACATGCCTGATTGGGACTGCAGGATGCCTTCCTCATCCAAAAGATACAAGTCAGGCGCATCCTTCTGAGTTCCAAGCTACCATATTCTCAGTCCTTCACATCCACCTGCACTGGAATAAGATCTGAAACACAAGAATAATGCCACATCCAAACTATTCAAATTCTTATTAAGATAATAGCACTCTTAACACATTCTAATGTCATATTACTTTCCATTATAATACTATAATGTAATTCTTTTGTAATACCATTAATACAGCATTGCATTCTCTAGTGAATACCTTCTATGCTTCAGAAGGAATTAAAAAACCAAGCACAATTTCTGGATTTAGAATGCCATTAATCAGAAACATCTCATCATACTGAGAACTTAAAATAAAAATAATCAGATGCATATTGTCCCTACTGCTTCTTTGTCTAAACTGGCATTTAATATAATTTAATACCCATTAGGCATTAAAAAAAAAAAAAGCTAAGGACACACCATAAGTGTCCTTTTACTCCCCTTTTGCATGCTTCTCTTCAGTGAGATTTCTTTTCTCCCTGTTTCAATGATCTGTCTCAGCCATCAGTTGAGTCCACAGCCAGCATAAATGAGAAGGACTGCAGAGCTTGGAGAGGGGTAAGGAAGCAGAAAGGATGAATGTAAAAAAGAAAAGTCAACTCCATCAGCGTCAGCAAGTCAGCAAGATCAGGTTACTCCACCTCCCCTAATTCCACCCTCTGGGCCAAATCCAGCTCAACAACAGCACAGAAGTCATAGCTCAAAAGAAGGATGGACAGATGCTGCTGCTGCTTCAGAGACTAAAAGATCCTCTTCTTCCCAGTACAGCAAATTCCTTTTCAAGTGCCAGAAAGAAAAAGGCACAGGTAAAGTAGCGTGAGAGCTTTAGTGTGTTTACACGTGTATTGGTGATTTCACAAGTGTGAAGATGTGAAAAGGGAACTCCTGCTGATAGGTATAATGGCATGAACAGGATATTCCACCAGGAACAGCTTCCAGCTTCAGGCTAAAAGGTAGTAATAGGTATCTACTTATTCTATATTAATAACTGCTATAGAATATTTAATTTCCATAGCACATTTAAAATTGTTTGGGAAATACATCTCTTCTATTCCAGCACTACTGCTGACTCAGGGCAACTATAGTGCAAAATCTCTACAGTTAACAAGACTAAACACATCCCTGAGGGACAGAACACGATCAGTTTTTCCATTTAGATCTTGGGTGTCACTGTTTAGATCTGGGCGTCACTGTTCGAGACAGATGTTGGCGTTCGTTACAACGACAAACAAAATGCAAATACTTACATATTTCCCGCATACTCTTTTGAAGGCTTTGAAGAAACTGTAACATTTTTCTCAAATGAGAAAAAGAAAATAAAAAGTTAGTAGACTACCTTTCATCAGTTGCTAGTTTTTAAAGCAAAACAAGTTTTAAGCACTTTCTGCAACAAAATGTATTTAAGAAGGATAACTTCATAACAGTATTAACTAGCATTCACTTACCGAAACTTTTATCACCCTCCATCCTGAAGAATCCTGGCTGTACGATAAGATTTTTTCTGAAATTTCATCCGTGATTTTCTTGTAGTCCATTTATCTGCAAAAACGTAAAAGCAACTTGTTGGCATGCAATAAAAGCATTCCCTGAAGGGCAGTAAGGGCTCGCTTCTCTATTCTTTCCGGAGGCTTTAATAAACCTTGAGCGTTCCTATCAGATGAACTTCTTGGCCATCGTATTCCAATTCAGAAACAAAGCCAGTCATTTATTAAAACGACGTTATACAACCGTTTCCCAGCCCGGACTCCTGATGACCGGGGCTTGGGGTGGGACTTTCGCATCAATTCCAGCGCCCAGCCCGCACCTCACTGCCACCAAACCCGTTGTCACTACAGGTCGGGTGTCCCCCTCCTCACGGAGCTCACCACACGGGGATCCGGAGCCGCCAGGACGCCTCACAGCCCGCTCCGCCTCGCCTCCTTCCCTCGCCTCCTTCCCTCCTCACACCCGTCGCCCCCGGGCTCTCCTCACGCCGCACCTCACGGCCGCGCCTGGCCCCGCCCCGGGGCATGCCGGGAGCTGTAGTCCCAGCCCGCCCCGCCCCGCCGCCCCGCCACCCGCCTCGGACTACAACTCCCATGGGGCCGCGCCGGCCCGCCGCCATTTTGTGCGTGCCCGCTCGGCGCTTAAGGGGCTGCGCGGCAGCGCGGGGTGTGAGGGGCTCGGCTCGGCTCGGCTCAGCCTGTCTTGGCTGCTTGTCCCGGGCTAGGCAGGGACACCGGCGGTATTTTTGGGGGGAAGAAGCCCCGGGAGGCCTCCACCGGTCCTGCTGCAGGGCCCCGCTCCTCCTTTCCGTGTAAATTTTGGTGATCGGCGTGTGCATGTGGCGCTCTGCGTAATAAAGTTACTAATTCCTGTGCCTTGTCGCAGCGTCTGTTTCCTTCTTCTAACACACTAACGTGCTTTTCAAACGGGCTTTTGCTTGCAGGAATGATACTTACAAGGAAGTTTTGGTGTTGGTTGCGGGGTTTGGAACCAGCCTGCGATTCAGTCCATGGTTTGGGGGGTTACAAAGTCAGCTTGGGTAGCAGTGACTAAATTGTGTAGATTGGGGAAATCTTAAGCACTCCGATGCTCTGTCAGTTCCTGTTGTGCCCTGTAAAATTCTATCGATATGTGTATACATCTGGTTGTATAAAACAATCTATAGGAGTAATACATTTCTACTTCAGTTACATTCCGCTTTTTTTCTTCTTTATACTAGGCTACTTCTATTGTTTTCCATGAATACCACCGTTGTGTTGGTTCTGAAATAAAAGGTTATGATATTCCTGCATTTCTTTGCTGAATGTCAGCAACATGAAGCACAGTTCTTGCAAAAGCTGGATGCTGAGGGTCCTTGGGAACTAGCAAGGAGCTAGATTTCCTTGCCATCCTCTTAGCTCTGTGCTCCACTAAAACTTCAGTGTACAAAAACTTTTCCCTATTGTTATCTTCTTTTTTTTTATTTTTCTTTTCCCCGAGGCTTTATTTTCTGCCTTTTTCTTTTCTAGGCGTGACGCATATGTACAACTAACTTATTTGAAAAGCAGGAAGTTGAATAGCTAAATATTATTTTCCTAAAAATTACTGACATTTTACATAACTAAAAAAAGAAAATCATAGATACATTACAGTTTGAGAACATGTTTCAGTGCAGATGGTCACTTGGGCTTTCTTTTTCCTTTTAGACTGATTAAAAAATGAGTGAAGATTCTAATAGAAATCTGGATAAAAACCATGACCAGCTTAATAAAAAACACAGTGTCTCCTCTCCTGATTCAACAGTATCTTTTCTTCTAACAAGCATTGGCAGCAGCAATTCGTGCTCAAACAGTTTGATTCAATACAAGGACAAGCTTTACAGCTCTGCATCTGAGGCTCTAGAAGCTTATATTGAAGATTTTGATCTAAGTCTCACGTCTTCAGAAATAACCACTGGAAAAATCTGCCTGTGCCAAAGTACTCCCAAACAAGCTGAGTTTTCAAAGCATCGTGTCAAAGAAAAATACGGTATGTTTTCTGCAAGTACGTCTTTTAACAAGTCTTGGAGTTTGCTGTTTTGTTTGGTTTTTTTCCTCCATTGTCAATGGTTTTGCAACTCCTTGTCTCATACCAGCTATGTTTTGGTGAAGGAGTATTCCCTGTACAACTGCCTGCAAGTCTTTGTGGTATAATAAATGATGCTTGTTCATGGCTAGTGATATTTGTCGTTCTCTGTGGAGCAAATAATTGAATTCAGAAAATATTCCAAACTGTAAATGTGTAGTATGAAAGGTGGGGTAACTTTTGACTGCTAGTTTTTTTTATCAATATTTTGATTAGAAATTGAACCATTCTTGCAAGAACTAGAATTCAGTACCCTTTGGTTAATAATGTATTCAGTTTTAATTTATTAGATCTTACAAATGTGTCATTCTGGTATGCTTGAAGTTCTGCGATTCATGTAAACTGTCTTTGTTTTTCAGCGTTGGGTGACTGTAATGAGCACATAGGATTAAGTTCTCTTGCTTCACCCTGTAGAAGGGAGACGGAATGTGACCCAGACTTGATTAGTCTTGCGACAGATGATCTGTTAGCATTTCCAGCAGATGGATCACTGCCCTGCGTCCCGAGTAGTCCTTTTAAATCAAGACATCAAAATAGTGAGTGGAACAGATGGTCAGTTAAAAAACCTGTCTGCCCTTACCACACCGTGTCACTTGATACTGAAAGGGGTTTCTGTCTTCAGGAGAATGGGAAAGCTGATGCTAATGAAAATGTACACAAACACTTCGGTAAAAAGAAATACAATGCGTTTACACGTAACAGGTACAACTCTGTCTCCTCTAAAGGAAGTTCCAGACCCTTATCTGTTGAGAACTGTGCCACTCTTCCTGCTAAGAACTATCCAAGGTGGCTTACCAGTCAGAAGTCTGACTTAAGTGTATCAGGGATAAGCAGTATTCCCAGTTTTCACTACCCAGTCTGGCTTAAGAGTCGTAACCTTTTTTCTGCTGTGACTAAAGAAAGTGATGGACACAATTCTAATATACAAGGCAAAGCTTCCTCTTCACAGATTTTTGAGATCCTGAAAGAACAATGCTCCGTAGATAAAGACAGTTCTGATTTTCTTAAAAAAAATGGTTGCCTGGATCTGACAGGTGATAACGAAGTAGCAGAAAGTTGCAAGTATGACAGCCCAGATGCACTCTTCCAATCTGGTAACTCCTTTTCAAGGCACACGAAACAGTCATTCGGAGGTAACTGTAGTTCACAATTGTTTTTGAATTTTGAGGAAGAGCTAATAAAGACATGTTCATTTTAAAACAAAAGCTCTAGTTTTGTTAGTCTGCACTGTGCAGCAGATTTATTTACTTCCATCTTTGACAAGTGATTCAAAGCATTTATTAGTAGATGACCAAGCTGAGCAGCTTTTATACTGTAACTTTTCATATATTAATGCATATTTAAGCATTCCTTTTACAGCAAAGAATATTACAGTGGCATATTTGGTACCTTACTGCAAGATAATGACAATAGTTACATAAATAGTTGAATAGAATTTCAAGCATTAAATTAAATTATATGATGTGTATGCTTTTTATTCGTTATGCAAAGCACAAATATTGATCTCTTCCTTTTTCCAGGAGGTTAAATGGAAAAGCTAAGTTAAAATGTTATTGTTGTGAATTCAAAGTCACGAAATGCCAGATAATACAAATGTCTGCAAACACCTTTCCAATATATATGCATGATGGACTTCGAATACATGCATATATCCTTTTTTTTCCCACACATAATTTTTCTACCAATCATGAAAAAGTTGGGCATAAAAATATATGAGAATGTCTCTGTCATGATTAGTGCTTGTCTCAACTTACTTTAAAATGTGAGTTCTGTATGTGATTGTATATGTGATATGCACGTATATGTTTGTGTTTCTTCTCCCAGGTGTCTGTAAAAACAGCTGTTAGAAGAACCTGTACAAACAAATAAGAAAAGTAACTTAAGTTTTTGCAGGATTAATAAATAATATTTGTTTGGTGAATTAATTATATTTCTACAGAAATTTTAATTGTATTTTCTACAGCATGAAAGCATATAAACATTAAATAATCTTGAATGCAGCATGTGATACTTGTTTTATGTAGGAAGAGAAACACTTGATTACTTTAAACATTCTCCCACCTAGAAACAATTTTTTGGTACTGCTGATTCATGTTTTATATTGCCATACCAACATAAGCAAAGGTGTTGTGCTGTGGCTACCCAATCTGTAAGATTTTTCCAGTGATAATTTATCTATAGTAATTTTGAGTATTACATAAAATTAAAAGTAGTATGGAAATAATGTGTCTAATCCTCTTCAAGGGCTTTCTCTCCTTGCTTTTTATAAGACCAACTTGAGCTGCTTACCTGGAAGGCTGACAGAGATCTGGAGAGTTTAAATGAAGGTTCGTCAAATGCTCTGGAAAATGATGGCAGTCCTTCTACAACAGATATACTCGGAGCAGAAAGATCATGGGAAAATGTTCCGGGTGCTTTGTAAGTAAATACAGATTACGAAATACTTTGTTCGGGAAAATGCGTTAGGTATTTAATTCCTTTTGTGTATAGTTTATAAATAATGGTAATATGGCATGTGCATAAAGGATTTATTGTTAGATTTCCTGTGTAGTGCTAAATATTTGATATTCTGAGGTCAGGAGATTAGTGCACTACTTTCCCTTTTTCACTGTCTTGCAAAGAGTGCTGTCAATATTACTTATTGTTGTCTTTTAATAATATATTTTATATATCATTGATACACAAAGATATTTACTTTAAGAGAACAATTATTCAGTGGAATTTAAATTGGTAAATTTAACAGTAAATGAAAAATGAAATAATTTTAGCTATATTTAACAGGTGAGCAAAAGTCTCAATCTGCAGCATTCCTATTACTAAAAATATTATTAAAATAACTATTTTTCTTCAGGTGTTGAATATTAATGCTGGAATTGCAGATGTAAGAAAAACACCCCCGTATACTATATTATAGCTAAAAATTAGTTGTCTTTTTTTTTTTTTAATTTATTATCATAATTATTTGGTTAGTCACTTTTTATGGCTACTCAGGATTTGATTAAACTGGCAAAACTGGAAAAAGTAGTAGTGTGGTTCTCTCATAGTCACCACAGCAGTGACAGGACTATTCAGTGCCCTTCAGTGTTGCATTTATGTGCGGTATGTCTGTTTTCATCAAATGGACTATATAATTCTCTCAGATTATAAACCTGTTGTTATTCTCCATTGCATGTTTAATGTTGGTGCAGCAAATCACCAGTGCCTGCATGCTGGGAGGACAAAACCAGTCCTCTGCCATTCCCCAAGGCAGACATCATTCATAAATTCTTGGAAGACTGTTTAGATGACAAAAACAAGGTCAGTAAAATTGAGTGTTTACTGCTTAGAGTGCCCAGAATGTGTAAGGCTGGTAAATATTAGAAGGGGAGATACCTATAAATCGGTTTCCTTCTTCTAAAATGTACGAAGTAGAAAGTCAAACTGACGTAATTTAGTCACTTTTCAGCATGATGAATTCTTAAGGTTATTAAATCCTATAATCTAACACTTAGTTTTACTTTTACGTTCCATATTTTGTTTAAATAGTAATTTTCCTGCCTCAAGTAAAAGAAAAAAGGGTTTTGTTATTGATTTATTAAATGCTTCCAATTTAAGAACCTTGCTGATGTCGTGCTGTGAACCTGATGAGTCAGGTTCAAGGGGTAAATTAATATATTATTATTCATGCTGTTGCACTGGAATTGGGTTTTGGATTGAATTTACTCTCTTTAGATTATTCATTATTTTAATCCCATTCTTACATGTTAATCACCTTCTTGGCAGTCTTAATATTGTTCAGTCTTTCATTTTAATTATATGAACCCTCTCCATTTCTGTTATCCTTTACTCAGCTAGGGAGATGAGCCCCGAGCCCGGTGTTCTAGTTCAAAGGCATAACGTTAATTTATGTCGTGGTATGTTTCTTTTACTTTCTGCCCTCTGTCCTTGAATCTTAACTGCTCTAATATTCTGTTTTCCCATCCTGCAGTAAACAAAGCATCATCCTTTAAGTTAGTCCACAGTGGCACATACTTCTATTTCCCTATGGGGTTGTTTGACACAGAACCTAACAATCTGCATGAGTAATTCAAATGATTCTGTCTAATGAATTTGGCTTCATTTCTGGGCACGAGTATTTCTAGATTACCCCCAAAGTTTGTCACCTTGAATTATTTTGCTTGCTTGTTTTGTTTTTTATTATTGAATGAGCAGATATCACGTAGGTGCTAATTATATGAATAAATCTATGCTTATCATTAATGATGCTTACTTGCTGTCAGTTACGTTAAAAGATGTTTTAGCATTGCTGCCATAGCATTAAAAGGACTTGACACTAACAGTCATCATATTCTTGAATGATTTTACACAAGCCAGGGCTGAGACCTTTCTGTGTTGCTTCAGGTCTTCCTAACAATGTACATATTTACAGTGACTTCACTAACTCTACAGAGGCATAAATTAAGATGATCCAGCGTAGCATCACATATGTGCAATTTATCAATAGACTTGTAAAGAACAAGTAGAGAGAAACACTCACAAGTTTGCCTTTAAGCTGTTTGAGGGAAACTTCAAAACTTTTTTGAATTTTGATGTGTACTGATCAACAAATGTTACTGTTAAGTGCACAATCAACAAATTCTTTGGTTTTTGGTTTAGGAAAACATCTTTTCTGGAAATCATAATCACAGACCCCTGGAAGCCTTGAAGCTAATGTTGTTTAAGCTTCAAGCAATTCAGGGAAGTTTAAACCCGAACGAAACGGCTGAGCAAAAGGAAGAGTTTGAAAAAGTAAGTAGTCAGTTTCCTTGTACTGTCTCATCAGTATTGATGTGCTGTTTACATTCTTTTATGGCCTCGGTTTCCAGTCAGTGTCAAAAGAACACTGCCAGCAGATTCCATCCAGGTTGCATCAAGATCCAAAGTGCTGTGCCCTAAAGCCCCGTGGTTTTTTTGCTGTTGCTGCTGCCGTTGTGAATCAGAGTCTCGGTGTCCTGTTCCACTGGGGCACCGTGTCGCTGATCAGCAACTTGACTTAAGCAAGTTGGCTTCAACAGTGCTGCAGAAAGCTCTGGTTATCCAGAAGATGGCGACATTCCAGAGCATCCTGCCCGAAGAGAGCACATCACGCTCACCTGCTGCTCGAGCAACAGCTAGAGCAGCCACTTGCTGTGTTCTGGTCACGCTGTCTTCTGATTATGTCCCAGTTAATATCAGGCTTTCGGGGGCATGGGCCACATTTTTAAAAAGTCATTCTCAAATGCTTTATCCTCGCCTGCTTTGGCATCAGGGATTCAGTATTTTGTGTCCCTTTTGTTTCAAAATGATTTCCCGGATTTATTTCCTTATAACAGCTTCATAATGCTTCTTATATACAGTTCTTAAAGTTTATGTCCTATACTCGGTAGTGAATGAATTCTCCATGCATATGGCTAAGGCAGGCTGAAAGAATGGGCCAGGGGGAGCAACCTTCTGGAACATCATAGCTGCATAGGAACTTTGATTAAACCCCTCCTGAATTGCTCTGTTTCTGTAAAGTTCTTGGTAATCCTTTCCAATGAAATGCGCTATAAAAATGTTTTGTTACATTCAGGTATGTTCCTCAGTTTACAATTTCTTTTTTTTTGTTTTAAGCTTTTTGAAAAAGCAGACGCTGAATTAAAAGTCTGTGACAGCGAGATAATCCCTCTTACTAATTCTATTCAGAAGTAAGTGACTTGATTTTCTTACTTTTCACTGTTTTCAGAAAGTAGAGAAAAAGAATGATAAATTAGCTGAGAGTTGTGGTGTGATCTGAAAACTGTTAAGAATAAGCAAATTGTGAATAATAAACGACAATCTTACTGGAAAGTTGTAAGTAACTAAAGAAATAATTTTGGGAGAAGGCAGAATGGAAAACAGGTTTTGATTATGCAGAGCATTTGTTTCAACAAACGTCAGTGTTGCAGTATAGTTTTCTACTGTAAAGTAAAATTAAAAGGTTTATGTAAAAATACAGTAACTTTTAGTGTGGGTATGCTCTTTGATAACATGATGTTAGCGTTTATCACCGTGTTAAATACCTATTCCATAATAATTTAATAGAAACCGGGTGTGCATGAGTGGCCATATTTGAGAAGACGTGTTTAAAATTTCAGTTCCAAAAAGTATTTTATCTTTTTCTTAAAGAAAATCTTAATATGTTTTATAATTTCTAAAACAGAATGAATGGACAGTTAGACAAGATGATGTGAACTGTTTCTAAACAATTCAAACTGATAAACTGTTAGTAAGCAACCTGTTAGTAAGCAACCTGTTAGTAAAACATAATTTTGTGTTGAATGTAAATACTTATACACTGTTATTAAAGTCTTCATAATTCATAATTTAGGGCTTTACACCATGTGTCACGTCTTAAGAGTCTCCTTGAAGATACCAATATGAAACAAGGGCAAAGTGATGATCATCAAGAAAATAAAGAAGAAAAAAGCTGATATCTACAAATAGCTTAATACTGTATAATTTAAATAATTTGTCGGCCTGTACATTGTTCTTTTTTTTTTTTGAAAGGTGGACCAGTGCCTGTTCTGAAACAATATTTTATTCATTATTTCTGTACATGTTCGTTACTTTCATGAGTTATTTCAAACCTTGAGTTATTAGTGCCTCCAGTAGGGTCTAACAACATGTGACAAGACACCACTTTTAAAAGAATATGGAATTAAAACAATGTTAACATTTCATGGAAGAAGCCCTGCGTGTTTATATTTAAAAAAATAATAATAAAATAAATAAACTAAACTGTTTGTCCAGTTCTGGTTACCATTGTTACACAGCCTATTCGAATTTTTCTTATTTTCTTATCAGAATTTTATGGCCAATAAAGAGTATTTTAAAGAGGGATTTGATTGCTTATATATCAGCAGAAAAAGTAACTTTTAGGATATATACACTAGGCACTTGCAATTATAGCTGGAATTTTGTTTTCTTCTAAGCTAAAATGAAGTTACCACTCAGGAACAATAAATGAATATGTAAATCAAGTACCAAACAACAGTAACTGCCATTTCCAAGTTGTCAGAGGTGTTTGTTTCCTGGAGGCTAGATCAAGGAAAAGGCATTTTATTGAACTATAATCTTTGTTTCGATAGTGACAGGGTGGGGAAGGCAGGCAGAAAGCCCGAGTCCAGCGTTTGGAGGAAATAATAAATTAGCAGGACTTGTTAGAAGGAATGTCACCATTTCTCAGCAAAAAGTGTTTGCTGAAGATGTACAAAAGTGTCCACGATCGTGTGTATTTGCATACACAGGAAATCTTTTCTGCAGAAGGCACTTCCTGAATTACAGAGTATATATATATGAATAAAACCGAGCTAGGACAGCAAAGGCTTTGATGAGGACAAGTGTTGTGCTCTGAGACCTTGCGAAGATCCCAGCGGTGGTAAGACAGCGGGTTGGCACGGTGGGAGGAAGACGGATGGGAATTTTGTCTCTGGGATTTTTGTCCTTCCAAGGGAAAGCCCTTTGTGATGCTGGTCTTTAAATGGCATAGCTGTATGCTGCAGTTGTGTTTTCCTCTGGAACAGCCCATTTGCATTAGGGCATCTCTCTGCATCAGTTCACACTGACTCGGAAAAATGCTGGTATAGGAAAACTTATTTTCAGGGTCCAGATATCATGAAGACTGCCAGCTGAGGGGTAGTCTGGTTAGTTTATACCCCTTTTAGTCTGAAAAGAAGGATCTGAAAAACTGCAAAGCCTGTAGTCACTCATTATCAATAGCGTAATAATAGTTGTCGCTATTAATTCTTTTCCTGTGTAACCAGGTGAACTCCTACACTATCAAGCATTTGTATTTGTTTGTCAAAATATGTTTATGAAATCTCACATATATATACATATCTGGAGCTGTGAAACCCTTGAAAATCATAGTATATATTTTCTTTCATGTTGATCACGGATTCCTTGATCTACCACGTTTTTTCATTTTTCTTTCCTTACTCAAAATATTCGGTCAAGTTTACAGTTGGAAAAATCTGTGCAGAGGGAATTGCTGTTCACAGAGAAAGGAGAAAAACTTTTCATTAATTCTAATTCACTCTATCCTGCTGCTAACAACTCGAACGGCTGAGCTTTTCACAGAGCGGAATAGAAAGGACTGCTGAGGAGAGACAGGCATACAGAAAAAGAAATGCCTCTTTAAATTCAGAATTACGAACTTAGGAAGGATGGCTTTAAACTAGAGCTAATGAGGAATGACAGCAAATGAATGTGTTATCAGTGCAAAGAAAAGGGGAGGGAAAATACATTTCTCTATGAATGTTCACCTTTGTGTCAAAGTTTAGAAAATAAAAGGAGCTAATCTGTTGAAAGTCTCTTGATGACAATAAAGGGAGAAAAAATCTATTACATTGAGATCCTACCATTAAGACCACCAAACCAAGAAGACAAGATGGAAAGAACATTGTTGTAAACAACTAATTGAATAATTTGCCTTGAGGAGATGTTATTTAACCAAATATTTGTTGGGAAAAAAATAAATTGATCACAGAGTATCCAGGATATTTTTAGGCTATGATGATGTCAGGTTTTGATCAGAATGTGAAGATAAGTACAAGATTTAAAGATTTAAAGGATTTAAAGGTTTTTAGAATGGAAGAGAGGAAGAATAGGAAAAAGCAACTTCAATAAATTCAGAGGTCTGTTTGCAAAATCCTGTGAAAACAGTCTAGGAAAAAGGTGCTCAGGAATTTGGATGTTCATAAAGGTACAGGTATTTGAAATATAATTGTAGGATATCGTTACATGGAACAATGAAAATAAATATAATTTGGCTTGTAGTCTTCAATGGTCTCCAAGAAGGAAGCACCAAGGAAACAGGTGGAATTGTACCTAACCATGAGTCATCTTTGACTTTTGTGCTTTTTGGAATCTCCAGAGCATAAAGAGGAGAGACAAGGAGGAAGAACTGTCAAAGATAATAAAATGGCACCGAAGTTCCTTATTGTTTGCCTTATTTGTCCCTTACTGACAGAAAGGAGGACCTGGGAAAATCCTGGTCCATGAGTTTCCTGCAGAGATTAATAAATTATGTCTGTGAAGACACAGTGTTTACTTAAATCATTAACAGCAATCAAACAGCTAGCAATACCACTGAGGGGCGGTGAATAAAGTCCAGATTAGAAAAGAGAAACCATGGCTGAGAGGTCTTACGCAAGTTGCCTGTGGTCAGTGGACTGTCCCTTTTGGCATTAATGCCAAGCCCTTGGAGAAAGAAAAAGAAAAAAAGAAAAAGAAAAAGAAAAAGAAAAAGAAAAAGAAAAAGAAAAAGAAAAAGAAAAAGAAAAAGAAAAAGAAAAAGAAAAAGAAAAAGAAAAAGAAAGAAGAAGAAAAGGAAAAGGAAAAGGAAAAGGAAAAGGAAAAGGAAAAGGAAAAGGAAAAGGAAAAGGAAAAGGAAAAAGAAAAAGAAAGAAAAAGAAGGGAAAGGAAAGGAAAGGAGAGGAAAGGAAAGGAGAGGAAAGGAGAGGAAAGGAAAGGAGAGGAAAGGAAAGGAAAGGAAAGGAAAGGAAAGGAAAGGAAAGGAAAGGAAAGGAAAGGAAAGGAAAGGAAAGGAAAGGAAAGGAAAGGAAAAAAGGAGAGGAAAGGGAAAAAAGAGAAAAAAGAGTTTATAAACACTATGTATCACACAAACCTAGTTTCCTTTTATGACAGGGTAACAGCATTTAGCACTTATGTGTCTCAAAACAAAGAATCATGGTCTATATTAAATTATTTTTAAGGAATCATTGAGATGGTTGGAGAACAGTACTTGGGGTTAACAAGGTTTGTCTATTGCTATTCATGATTTGCATTAATGGGGTGCAGTTGGAGAAGGGCTGAAGGAGAAATGCTGAAATGATGAAGGAGAGGGAAGAACTGCCTAAAAGGGAGAGACTAAAAAGGCTGGGACTCCAGCTTGGAGAGGTGAATGCGTGTGACATGGTGATGTTGCTCCAAACCCACAATACAGAAATGTAGAAGGACTTAATAGAGCTATTAAGTGATCTGTTTAGAACAGAGAAGTGTGATTTTTTTTTATTATTATTATTATTATTTTTCCCTTACCCAGCAAGCAACCTATCTATTAAGTCAGGGAATGTAAACGGGTTTAGGAAAGACTTAAACAAAGTCATGGATTTTCACAGAATGAAATCCAAAGGAAAGAGGCTATTCCCTCTAGCATCTCTCACCCAACAGTTACGTGTGCTAGTAAAGCAGGAAAGGCGTAACCCAGAAGTAGTAGCCCAGCTACACGCTCCCTTATCTCCTAAAGTCCTGTCGGAGGGAGATTTCGGGGCTGGATGCACTGCTGCGCTTCCTGCGCGGTCAGGCCCATGGTGGGAGGGTAACCGTAACGGGCTGCAATTGCAGCAAGAGTGACTTAGCCTTGTGAAAAACTTCTCAATTATAAGAATATGTAAGCAGCAAAGTGGATTGCCAAAGGAGTTTGGGGACCTTGACCGTTTTTGTTGTTGCAAAAGTAGGTTACCTAACCACCCAGCGCTATAACTTCGCCGCGTTAGGTCCGTCAGTGAGGGGACCAGATGACCTCTGATGATTCCTTTCTGCTTTTTTTTTCCCCACATATTTGGTGGTTCAGCCTCATCTCGTTGCCGTGTTGTGTCAGAGCTTTCAGGCGTAGCTCGGAGAGGCGTTCCTGTGTTGCCGCACGTCGCTGCACAAGGGCGCTGCGCTCAGTGCCGCTGCGGCTGCCGTGCAAAGGCGATGAGTCACTTCCCCGGCCTTAATGCAACATAAACGAGCACACGTCGGAATTAACAGCCTTTTGTGTCAATGTGTCTCTTGTCCTTTGTAGATTAATCTATCTCAGTTTCACTAAATGGATAACCAGGCATTCGAAATGCATGGAGAGAGAATACAAAGCTCTTCAAAAGGAAAAGAATGGCCCAAGAAAGAGGTACCAGTCCGTTTCTTTTGCAGTCTTATCAAAATGTTATTAACAGAGACGGTTTGAAGATTTAGCCCTTACTTTGTATTAGTTCACCATATGACCCCATCCCATACCGTTAAGAAGGTCCTGAGGAAAACAAAAGCTCCCAAGGGCTTCTGCTGCCAAGGTTTTACGATGTCCTATCTCATGTGCACGTGCCAGGAGCTGGACGGTGAGACAAAATTCCCTGGCCTCACTAAAGTTAATAGCTAAATTCTTTATCCTGTGACACAGTAATTATCTTTGGAGGATTCCCCCTTGATTTTAACCAAAACAGCCACTTAAAAGCACATCTTGTGGTGGTCTTTAGTATCTCTTCTGAGTTACACATTTGAGTAATATTTCATTTTCTCATTTTTTTTTCTTGCCCTTGAGAAAATTCGCTCTCCGCAATTTTCTCATTAAAGTTTTTGCTTCTTGGGATTTGAATGAACTTCGTGGAGAAGGAGCTGGCATATTGCTCCTAAGGCGTTGCATTTGTTTGCAGCCCGCCCAGCGCTGCCTCTCGGCTATAAATACAGCAAAACCAGTGATTTCCTCACAACATAACTCATTCCACACACTTGTGCTGAGGCTGAATGTTCTGTGCTTGCCATTCTTTCTACATTAAAAATAATTATTGAATTGGTGCCACTGCTGTGAAAATGCCGTAAATTAAAGGTCATTCCAGCCTGGAAAATGAGGATTTTGAATGCATTTAGGTCTAAAGCCTTGTTCTCTGATGAAACTCTGTGGTCTGTATGCTACTGTTGTAATATTTAATTGAATACAAGCTTGAAAAAAGGGGTAATTTAAACTGAAGAAAGGATTATTACTGAGTAAAATACATTGGTATTTTGAGCACTTTTCCACTGGCAAGGGAAATTTATTAGTACAGAGCTTTTGTCAAATAGATTCATGAAAGAGGTCATTTTGTTAAAATCAGAGGGCAACCTTCAGATTTTTCACTTCTGATTGTCCAGCTAAAAGAATCAGCTTTCATAGCTCATTTTCAGGCACTCACCATCTGAAAATCAATCTTTTAAAGGTAGATCAAGCTGTGCACCCAGAATCACTGGAGGTTAAAAATCTGGGTCAGAGAATATGGTTTTTATTCATCTGAATCTGCAGCTTGTAAGAAAAAATGGTAAGGGGCAGGAAACTGAAAATCCTCATCGAGGAGATGTTTTGTGGTGCCAGAACTCCTATAGTAGGACAGCGCACAGTTGTGGCTTCTTTTTTAAGAGCATTTTTAGTGTTTTTTTGGCCTTCCATAAACTCCCGTGCTTGCGTGTGCCCAGCTGCTTCTTTCTCCTTGTCATTCTCCTCCCAAGGCCTGTATGTCCAGAGGTAATTTACAGCAAATAAACAACGCCAAGAGCATTTCTTCTCCCATATCCCATGGACAAAGGGTTGCTGTGAGGTGATCCTATGGGTGTCAGTGTTTTGAGGGACAGAATAGAAACAGCAATGGAAGAAAACTTCAGGTGCTTGTAAAACCCTAGGCTGATGAAGACATGTTTTCACTTGGTGAAACAATGAAGGGACAGAACGAAGCAGCCCTATAACATGTGCTGTGAGGTTTCCCTACACTGGGCCCAGAGATTTGGCTATAAGCGTGTTTCTGCAAGGCATGCTGTTATGATTACGAAGAAATTATCACAATTTTTTTCCCGTGTGTTCGATCTAATAAAGCTTCTTGTTTTGTTTTGCTTTTGTTTTGTTTTGGTGGGCCTTTTGCTAATGCCAGGAAAGAAAAGGCAACTGGTCGCTGATGAAAATCTTTCTAGTTTGTCTGCTGGCCTGTGTTATCACCACCGCAATAGGAGTGCTGGTCTTGTCCTTGGTCTATACAAGCACCACTGGCATCATGAAAGAGGTCAGCACTAAAGACGATGGGGCAACCTCCACAAAACCAGATGAAAAGAGTGTGGATGTCAAATTCCAGTTCCTGAATCATCTGAGGAAATCAAAGGTAAACTGTTCAATAATATTCTAGCATCATATGTAGAAGTTTAGTGAATTCATGTCATCTATTTACTTATTTACTTTAAAAAATTTACTATAAAGTGACCAGTCTAGAATCAGTGAGGAGAGACCCAGACTTCCTAACAGCGGTTCACTGCTTTATACAACAGCTTTCGGAGGTGCTTTGCATCTCTGGACCATCTCTTGGAGAGCTAAATAGTTGCTCCAATAAATAAGGCTTGCAAGAGAAGGCAACTGTTTTAAGTGCGATTCCCAAACGACAGAGTATGAAATTTGGTGAACCATAAACAGAAAGATCAAATCTTAATGTAATCTGAGAATCACAGTAACTCTTTAGTTCTTATGACTGGACTCAAACAAATTCTTATGTTGCAAGAAAAATGAATTCCTTAGTCTTGTTTCAGTGAGCTAACACATTAATTTTACAATGTCACAAAGCTATAGGAATTATACAGTTCTTTTTGCAAGTGTATTTTGATATGTATAGAAATGGCTCCTTTGAGCAAACACTAAAGACAAGATCCATCTTGTATTGTTATATAAAAATAATTTCTGATTAAAAATTTAATTAATTTAAATTTAAAAATTTAATTTAATTTTGCTCAGCAAAGAGCGAAAAGGATAAATTAGGTAGCTGGACACTTTAAACTGATGACAGCCATTCTGGTACTCCTACACATTAATTTAACTATGTAATATATTTGCAAACAAAAATATGTTTAAGAATGCAAACAAAAGGACAAACAATGTGTTTAAGAGGGGAGCAACCCTTTTAATATGCCTTTCCCCAGTGCAAGATGATTCTTTCAAATACAAAACACATCCTAGAGGCAGTACAAATGTTGGGAAGGGAATATTTTCTTATGTAAATAGTTTGCAAATGTAGAAATGCAGGAAAAATATCTTACTCAGGAAATTTTCTAAGCCTTTTGAATCTAAAAGTTTAAGCATATATGCAACTGGTTTCCTAAATCTGACTCCAGAATGACATAAGAAGTTGAGCAGATAGTTTTGTCCTTGATATTTCTATGTATCTCTCATTTGTACAAACAGTACTATCCCATCATGACATGAGAAAGCATATAAGTGATTGCGAGAAGTGACTAAAATACATACTGCAAGGACCCTCACTGAGAAAAGGAACAAGTCTCATCAGTATTGTTCAGATCGAGTATTTCCTAAAATACATTTGGACTGTTTGGTCATCACAGTCCACAACTGATAAAACTATCCACTTTGACTCACTTTACAGGTGTATAATTTCCCCGGTGGTGAAATTCAGTGGGCAAGATTCAGGAATGATGTAAATGAATATGAAAACGATGAAGAAATGGAATTTGGAAAAAGTATCAATAACCATCGCTCTTCAATGACTTTTGGAACCTTGCGGATCAAAAGCAAAGGGCTCCGGGTTCCCCACTGGCACTTCAATGCCAATGAACACGGCTACTTGCAGCAGGTATTCCTGATTATTTCTGCATCTTTGAAATCTTTGTTTGCTCTATTTCACCTTAGTGTCAAATTTCATATCTGTAAAAATAAATTAAAAAAAAATTAAAAAAGATAAATAGAAACTCACAGTGAGGAAAAATTCAAGATACAAACTTTATTTGAATACAAAATCATTTTTCCTTGGAAGTATATGTATTTATATATATCTCAATTATTAGTTGTATTTCTAAGAACAATTATTCTTAGTTAATGCTAATAGTTAGCACATAACTGGGCTTTAAGGTCTCTTCCAGCCCAACCCATTCTGTCATCCTATGATTTAATTTCACTAAAGCTTGCAGGAGAGTGCATCAGGATCGGTTTTCTCCTAAGAGCCTATTTGAATTTTGGATCATATAGATAAAATGAGCAAGTTTTCATTACTATTGTTAAATTCCAACTGTGTTACAGGGCACTGCCTGGATTGGAGTAATTGGTGCAGACGACAGCAGGGTTACCACATACAATGTCACAGCTGGCCAGGTGATCTTCTTCCCCAGAAACACCGTGCACTGGATAAAGAACGTAGGCACAGAAGACTGCGTGTTCTTACTGTTTTTCACGACACACGAAGAACTTCAGACCTTGGATGTAGATGATGCATTCTTCTCTACCCCAGAGGATATAGCAGCAAGAGCATTAAAGGTCTGTACGCTGGGATAACCAGCCTCTGTCTAGTCTTCTTGAGCTCAGCATGGCAGTCCTTTTTTTGGGGGAGAATTCCCCTTATCTCAGTTCATCTCCTCAGTTCCCCCAGTGTGGAAGGACGTACACTTGTCCTTTGCCCAACATTGTGCCATCCTGTGTGCTCCTTTATACACAAGGAGAAATAAACTTTTCACGTCTTCACAGTTCACGGGGGAGCCTCCACATTTACAAAGATGGAAGGGAAAATGATGTACTGAAGCCCAAAGCTCATTTCCCAACAGCCCCTTGATGAATCTTGTGGTAAAATAATGTCTCATAAGAAAGTATAGCTAAGTCCACCTCCTTGTTAAAATGGAGCTATTCTGAACTAACTAGTTGGCAATCTTCCTTCGTCAAGAATACAGCCTCAGAACTTCTTCTGAGTCTGAGGAATCTCTGTTCAAACCACAAAACTGTGATAAATCTCCCCACCCTGAAAGAATTCGATGGGAGATGGACTGAGTTACTCTTCTGCTCCAAATCTCTGTGGCACCTGAGAAGGAAGGGCAGAGCACAGGGGCAAAACAAAGCATTGGCAGGACTAGGCAGTTAAGGAGATGAAGAAATATCTGAAGAAATACAATTCTAATTCCTCAGTTTGCTTTTGTGCATGTCAACTTTATGTGCATTTCGTGTCCCGCAGCCACAAGGTGGAGTTAACTTCATCAGAACATTCAAGAAACAAGTGGAAGATCAAGCAGTTAACCTCCCTCCAAACCTGGATGAGCTCGTAAAAAGTGCCAACTATGTGCAGTCTCCGGACCACCTGGTGTGGCAGTACTTCTATAACCTCAAAGGTACGCATCCAAGAACCTGGTATGGAAGAGCTCTCTGTCTTTATAGACAGGGGAGAGAAGGGGATCTGTAAACATTTCACTGAAATGTGACTTAAAAGTATATAGAGAAATGATAATTTGAGGAGATTAAAAGAATAGGGAATTATAATAATTTGTTAAACATCCCTCTGTGCAACCTGGGTGTAGTGATTACCAGGGAGCACCTAACGAACACGGATGGCAAAATTTAGTTCCAAGTAGCACAGTCTGTTCAAGAAGGCCTAAAAATCAAATATAGGTCCATAAGTCTACACACAACTGGGTGGATCATGAGAAATAGATGTGTGACAAAGATCTTCACGCGTGGGCCAAAACGTTCCCCTGTGTTAGCAGCACCTTACAAAATACAGTGATACACAGTCATAAAGTTAACATGTGAATATACTGGAAGTTAATGTATTGTTATTGGTAGCAATTTGGGGTGGAAAAGTTCTAGTCTGTGGTTTCCGTTGTGGTGATCTAACTACTCAAACATACAGTGAAGGAGATTGCATAGTGCCTGCCTAGTGCTTAACAGGTAGATAAGCCAAATGGGCTTTCTTTTTTGTTCTAGAGGCTCACAAGATTCGAGGCCTCGAGTTTAGCATGTAGTAATTCCCTGAAGTTCACTAACAATGTTAACAAAACCTTGCTGTAAGTGCTCATTTAGCTGTCTTTGTTTTAAGGGTCCAGAGAATATCATTTTCCGGGAGGAATCTTCCAGTGGGCTCGCTACTTCAGAAATAGCACCGGGCTGAATGAAACAGAAAAAATTTTCAGTGAGTCACTGAACAAGGTATGTGCTTTCAGTTGAATAGCTACCTAAAAATAAGGCATTGAATAAGGTATTTATAAATAGGGCACTTAGCTACCTAAAAATAAGGCATAGAATGCATTTTGTGTAGGTTTGTCGCTGCTATGTGATGTGTAACAGGGATGTAACTAACTCTGAATATTTGTGTTCTGCTTTTCAGCATGAAAATACCCTTACCTTAGCAACTCTCAGGATATTCAGCAATCAGCTGGGACAGCCTCATTTCCACTTCAATGCTAACGAGATGGGTTATGTCATTAGCGGCTGCGGACAGGTAATTCCTTACCTCAGTAAGGGGCAAGTCAGTGGAGTTCTGGCTGTATAACAATTACAGATCTTATAATGGATTCCCATCCCCGATTATTAATAATACTCCAATCAGTATTATTACAAAACTTTCAGTGTCCACACATTCCTTTTCAATATAAATTTTGCTCTCAGTTACATTTGTGGAAGCCTGTCTAGTCAAAGTGGAGTTGAACAAAGAGCAGAATTTGTCCTTGCTAATTCTTCAGAGAAATCATACATGCTATTGAAAAGAATTCAAACTGAATAGTGGGAGAAGAAAGTAATAGTAAAACAAAACAAAACAATACTTTTGAATTAGCTCCTCTGAGGAACAGAGAAGAGAGAAAGCTTACTAGAGTATAGGATTTTATTATTTGTTTTTCATTCAATTTAAATCTGAAGTGCAAATGCAACTGAGACAGAACGATGAGACCCCATAATGCAAGGAGTTTGTACCTGGGAATTTGCCTTGGACTATTCTACCTTTCTAGAGTCTCAGTGAAAACACCGATACTACGCTAGCTGATTTCAGCACAGTGCTAGGACGTCACTGTGTGCTTATTCACTAACAGTGCACTGAATATAGCTGTTGAACATTGCTGCTTTCCTTGCAATAGGCTGGAGTTATCACCTCCTCCGGAGCCATCAGCAGTTTCAACATTGGCATTGGAGATGTTATATTTTTCCCCGTTGGAACCCAACATTACCTTAAAAGCATATGTGATGAAGACTTGCTTCTGATTCTAGCCTACAGCACAGGCGACGAGGTGAGAAAACTTCATAAGGGCAGGAGGAGTCAGAAAAGCCCAACTACACATAATCTTAGGCTTTAAGCAGCTCTGCATCTGAGGAGCCAGAGCAAGGCTGTATTTTTCTAACCTAGGCATCCAGTGATATTAACAGCTCAGTGTAAGGCTTATTGTTAGCTGTATACTTTTATAGTCATTGATTTTCATCTTCCATTTGAGATGCACTTTAATATTTCATATCATTAATGTTGTAAAAATAGCCAGGTAGCTATGATTATTCTCTCTAAAACACTGTGGTTTTTTTTCTTATAGCTGGAAACTCTTCGTATGAATGACTACTTCCATGCAACAGCAGACCATATCCTTGCTCAGATTTTTTTCAAGGAACAGGATGAGTTTCAGAAGTTCCCAAAGTCTAAAAAATAGACTGCCAACAAGTGGTCTCAGTAGTTAATGGCTCCAAGGATATTTTGTACAATTGCTGTGTTTCTGGCAGTACCTTCTGATGTGTATAGTACCTTTCTCACTGTATATCCAGAAGAGATGTTCAGAAAACAGAATTTATGGTTACTAATTTTTTTTTCATATTTGTATTTTTTTATCATGTATTATTTATAGTGCAATGTATTTTGAGTGTGTATTAAATTAACTTCTACCTCTGCAATTGCCTCTTGTTCTGTATATAACCCATTATCCCGCTTTATCTCTTTCCTCACATTACCGAAGTTTACATTGATTTTCTGTCACGTTGACAGCAGTTTACCTACCAGCATCTGCACAAATACAGCACATTTACCGAACTCTGTCTGCCCTGACACCAGGCATTGCTGTAAGCCCTGCGTCTAGAAGTGGCTGCAGGAACGAGCTCATCATGCATTCACCTCGTATTCACTCTCCCTCCGCTCACTGCAGCCCCCTCAGTTGAGCTCTGTGTTAGCATTTAAGACAACTAGTTTATTTTCCCCACTTTGCCACCATTCTGCTTTCTGAGGATTGATTCTTGGGATATTTGAGGACAGGTTCTTAGCAGAAACACAGACCCAGCAGCAGCCAAGCTCCGTGCTAGACACCCGTGCATCCTGCACAAAGGCTGGGGGTAGTTGAGCCCCACAAAAAGCAGGCAGGCCAAAAAGAAGCAAGGGTGATTTTTCAGATTGGCAGCTATGCCATTGTGTTGTAACCCTCAGGATCGCTCTCCATCTGTAAGTATTTAGGTAATTATAGCCAAGGAGATGGCTGCAGCAGGGAGACAGAGCTATCTTTCTCCATTTCTTGGGGTTTAGGGTGTGGGCTTTTTTCAGAGAAATGGTCCCTGTCTCAGGAAATACTTGCCTAGTTCTTGGGGCTTAAATCAAATCGGGATTAAGGTGGTTTACTAAGTTATTATTGCAGACATTGCTACACCTTCCCCAAGATGAGGCCCCAAACACTCTGAGTTATGTTGCACCCAAGGAGACAAGGACCTGGCTTATTATTAGAGAATTTACTGCTTTCAGGTGCTAGGAGAGCAACAGGCTCTGCTCATTACGAAAAATGTCATTCAGGTGCCACCAATCAATCCACCTAGGGCTCTGGTTTAAAGCAATTCAGCTGAAAAGAAAAAGATTTAGATGCTGGATGCTTGCTTCTTAGTTGAGCTGCTCTTTGGGAGGTTCTGACGTCCTCACCAGGTAGGGGAGATGCTCTGCTTGGCAGATGGGGAAATGTAACCAGCTAAGGAACAGGGATGTGGCTCTTGTCCTGCTGTTGTTGTGTTCTTTTGCTGTTCTGAGAGTAACAGGCTGAAAGCTGAGGTCTCTTATTACAATGGCTGTGGTGTCTGCTGTCCTCTGCCCACGCAAGCCCTGCAGTCCCAGCGTGTGGTGTTCGGATGCTGCTTACGGGCACCCCCTAATTATTTCAGTGCCTGGTTTCTGTCTGTTTTCTCAGCCCTGGGCTCCTTGGGCTGGGTTTGACCTGCTGTTGGAGTGGTTTGGCTTGCCTGTTGGTGTTACTTCATGTGTTTGACTACAAGCTGCTCCTTAAAATACTATTCTGATAGATTCAGGCCCTTTGCTTGTTGTTATTCCCAATGTAGAGCAAGACTGTGACCCCTCAATAGAAGAGGGTCATAATGCTAGTTACAGAAAAAATATTTAAGTGTTGAAAGATGTGATTTTTTTTTTTTTTATTTGTATCTTGTAAGCTGGTCTTTGTGAGTCCTCAAATCCTAGAAGGCCTCTGAAGACTGAGTTCAGGGTGTGTGCCATGTATCCAAACTGAAGGAAGTGCTTATTTCATGTGCTTCATCAACTTATTTAGCTCTAACTACTTCATTAAGAAATGCGAATAGTGTGTTCAGGTATCAGTGCTTCTGTAGGCATGTGTCTGGAGCCCTGTGGGAAATTTGGTTCTCTCCCAGTGTTTTCTTATTTGGATGTGAACCTCTTACTCAATCTCCCTTGCTTCGTGCCAGTCTGCTTGAAACACCACGCTCCGTAGTGCAGTGAATGCTCTCTGGAGAATCTCTTGGAAGGACCGTGAAGGGAAATGCATGGCTGTCATTTATCATGCCGTAATGAAACGATCATTGCTTTGCATGTCCAAATCCATCAGGTTAGCGGCCTGTGAAATGCATTTTCCAGCAGTGATTACTGCCCAGTCAGCTGCTGTAGCAGTGCCCTTGTGCTTCATAGGCAGGCTAGCATTGAGGAATGCTACAGTTTTGTTTGTTTTACTAAATAATTAGCGTGTTTTCAGTCTTATTTTCAACTTTGATTAAGTTTTGGTCAACTAATTGCAGACCAGTCCTCCAGCAGAATGAAGTGTTTTTTGCTGTAAGTGTGTATGCAGGTGGACTAACTTCACTAGTTGTCCTCCTGATGGACTGTTTTTAATTATTTATTAATTTTTACAAATACTCATAACCCAATTGCTGTCTCCATAGCTTCTTTAGGTATCAGTCAGTCAACCTTCAGGTTGACATCCAACCATTTTTCAGCTGACTATGGCGGAGTCAATACAGTGTTAAATCACACTTCTTGTCTTTCCTCTTGGAATTTAAATCCAAAGAAATGGTCAGAGCAGAAGTGTCAGATCCCCATTTTGCGTTAAGTTGCCGAAACCAGGGAGTGTTCATTAACATTGAGCCGAGAGCCTTCTCTACAGGTCTCGTAAAGATCCAGGTGCCTGCTAGTTTCATCCTGCCCTTAGGGTCTGAAACTGCTGCTCGTACAATATTTGAGATACGAGCACAAGATGGAGTGTTAGGTGCTAAGAGAAAGGAGCACAATGAGATGCTACTGAGATGTATGTTTGAGGTTATAAGGTAGCTCTGTCTGACAGAATATAAAATTGTTACTGCGCATTGTGGACTGCTGGCCAGCTGTCAGCTCTATAATTCTTGTTATCGTTCCGGGCTGTTAATATCACAGCTCTGCAGATAATGCTTGGATAGAGTGATGTATTCGGTGGGTGACAGAATACACTCTCCTCTTCTGCTTTCTCTTTGACTAGCAAATTATCTAGATTCCCTCCCCAAATACTACAGGCCTGAGATGATTTAACCAAAATGCAGTGAGGTCTGGTTCCTAAATACAAGACTTGCCTCCTTCATTTCTCCTTCATTTCTTCCAAATCTTTTTCCTATTTACCCAGAGGACAATCACCTAGATGCTGTCCAAAAGAAATTTCCAGTCATGGCAGTGAGAGGTTCTTGAATTGACATGGTAGAGTTGGGCTTGAAATGCATCTAACCATCTGTGATGAGCTTTGTCAAAAGAGATTAAGACCAAGCTTCTTAGCTCAGCTCTGAAGACTAAAACGGATGAAAGCAATAGGAATTGCAGAAGTTCACAAGACTGTCTGTGATACAGGGAGCTTCTTGCTGGTGGTTCTGGTTTCTGTTAGCTCTAACTCCTGTATGCCTGAGGGCTTTGCTTTAATCAACAAAAAGATATACAAGCAGACACAGCATTCTGCTCAGTCCTCTAGTTTCAGTGCCTGCTTTTTGTTTGTGGTATGGCTTTGCCACTTACCCACTGGGACATGTCCTGCACATAAGGAGTGATGGATGGGAACAGTGAGGGCACCCTGTGCTGAGGACACGGGTGCTGTAGGTGTGCTCACTGCAGAGAGGAAAACAGCGGGCTCGCTGAGCACGTGGGCTGCTCTGGGATCTCCAGTACAGCTGTGCAATGCACCTTGTCCTGCAAGACCAAAACCCAGGGAGATATCTTGGTTTAGTTGCTGGGAGAATGGGAACTTGGCAGCTCTGGCTTCCTCAGAATGTTCCTGCAGTGATTCACTTGAAACTAGAGGTGCTGTTCAGGTGCCATAAGTCCATCCTTATGTGTCCTCTGAAAATAATGGGTAAAGCATTGATTGGAACAGCAATACCTAAAGAATAAAGGCTGTGTTATCCTGCCCCTATGAGAAATATGAATTATGGCAAGTATTTCTTATATAGAAACTGTGTAGGTATATGAAATAGAATAGGTCTTGTGTTTGGGTGATTATAATCAGAAGCACTACTACAATGGGTGTGACACTGGACTGGTTGGCAGTGTATGAGTGAAATTCATTCAGAGTAAGTCATCCTGTGGCTCATTTAAGACAAATCATCATGTGGTAACCAGTGGTAAGCTCTAAGCAATCCTAAGGGCAGGGTTCAGAGAAGAGGTGGTGTGGTTGGACTTGACAGGGAGAGCCTCGCACTGGGGACAACTGTTGTGATATATGGAGGCATGGGCAACCTGAGGATGCTCTCAAGAGCTGGAGTCCAGGGCAGGGTGGGGGCAGCAGGACTGTGCTGCACAGCCACTTCTGCCCTTGAGACGAAAGCTTAAAATCTGCCGGGAGGCGATGATGCCAATTCCCTGACTCAGGGTCTTGTGGCACTGGGGTCACAGGAGAAGCCTGATTCACATCCTTATTTCAGGGCTGTCTGCTCTGCCCTGTGCAGAAAACACAGCCCGGGGCAGCTGGGCTCCCTTCCAGTTTCCCCAAATGTAACCCCCTTCCTCAAACTGCTTTCTTTTTGAGGTTTTCTGACTGGTTTTAGACCTCCCCGGTGGAGGGTGCGGTGTTCCCGGAGGTGACAGCAGTCCCTGGCATGGCTGGGACGGGGCTCGTGGCTATCTGGGGGATGTGAGGTCTGGAGGGTTTGGCATCTGGGCTTCCCCTTTGGGGAAATCCCCTCTCCCTCTGTCTTCCTCTTGAGCTGTCCCGCCAGGGCTGGCTGGGTTTTACAGCCAAGGGTGCAATAGCACTGCTGCAGCCGGTGGTCATAAACCTCCAGCGGTCATAAACCAGCCGCTGCTTTGTGCAGCATGTGAAATATATCATGTTTTTTTAATAATCCTCTGAGCAAGTTTCAGAGTTAGTGTGTATTCACATAGCGGTGCAGTAGCCCTGCTCCTGTGCTTGTTTTCCGATGTTTAGCACCTAAATAGTCTCCTCTTACCAATATTGCCTTTATAACGAGTGACCTGTGCTGTTTCTGTGAGCCCACATGAACACACTTTCAAACACCTGCAATGTTTCTGTTGAGATCCCACCAGCTAAAATGCCTCGGCAGCCTGGTAGGATCTCGAGAGGCCTTGATATGTGATGGTTTAATAACTTAACCTGCTCTGTAAATCTCAGTCCCGCATGCTCCTCCTCGTGGTGTGTTTTTAAGGATGTGTGTATGTAAAACGTCTGGATTGTGTATAAAAAGTCCAGTTGTTTTTACTGGTTCAGAAACATGCTGGTTTTTATATTTTCTGAGTGAAAAGAGGGTGTTCAAGTGCTACTGCCAAATAAACCTTGCGATAAAGCTTGGTCCTTATGGATCTGCCTTAATGAGACTCTTCAGTCATTAAAGCCTGTAATCAGTGGCTGCTTCAGAGCTGTTTGCCTGAAAAATGCTGAGAGAAAATTATGAAGAAGTTTTACATGTTGTCAAAAAAAAAAATCAGTAGATATTTCAAGGACTCGGTAACTGAAGGAGGCATTTCACGAGTTTCAGGACAGTCAGTGTTCTCTAATTCCTGGCCTTGGTTTGGTGGGATGCTTCACTAGCAGGGCTTTATGTGCAGAAGGGATGCAGCACCGCTGCCTGCATCTCTGTTTCCTTCTTGGGTGAAATCCTGACCGAGTCCCATCATAAAAACTGCACTGACCTTGTTCTAGGTGAGGTCTTCCTTGGTGTCACCTGTTTTCCTAGAGAAGCAGGCGGTGGATGTGGCCCTGGGGTGCTGGCAGGGTGTGCGCTGCTGGGGCTGCCCTGAGCCATTTCCCCTTCCCCTGCTGGCACTTCCACCCTTCCAGGAAGGGTGAATCAAGGGCAGGTGGCAACAGCACCCAAATACGAGGAAAAACCTGTCTGCAGGTGACCATGTGAGCATACATCACAGAAATGCTGCTATGAAGAATGGATGTTAAAATCAGCCCATCTCTGTGGTAGGCAAGTTAAAAGTTTGGGGTTTTATTCACTCTAGATCAAAGAAAATATTGAAATAGTAAACTTCTCTGCAGAAATACATTGTTTTGGAGACTGGCCTGTCCATTTTACTCTTGTTATTCAGGAGCCAAGCAGCTGGGGAGGCTGTGAAGCAGAGCTGGAGCCTGGCTCTGCAGGTGCCAGCTAACGGGGCCACCTCAGCTAAAACACTTCTGCTCCAGCCTGTTGTACAAACCACCTGGACAGCCTGCAGGTGTGCCTGTATTTTGGGAGAGGGAGCTTGCTGCAGGTACAACCCAGTTTTCTGCCTGCTAAGAGAGACCTTACAATACTTTGCTTTTTACTAACACATCAGTTTCTAGGGCAAAATCTTTCTTTGCAGCTTTTTTCTTGTGTTGATTATAAAGGCACTGAAATATTTTGAAATTAAACTTGCAACTTAATGAAGTTTAAAACAAACAAAAAGCTTCTGATAGTCCTCAGCTGGCTGCCATGGGCAGGGTGAGCACGTCCCACCTGAGGGAGGCACAGCTGGAAGGGTTTCATGTAGATTTTCAGGTAAACAGTTTAATTGCAAAGCTATAGAAAAGATGACTTAAAAATAATGAGATCTGGTGCTTGCTCCCTTTTGCAGAGAGAAGCATTTGCAGCTGCTTTTAAATGAATTTCAGGTATTTAAAAAATAAAAATAAAACCAAACTGTTTTTCATAGCATGGGCTGTGTCAAGTCCCAGTGGCTTGTGGTGATGGTGTGAGGGTCCTGCAGCCAGGAGATGGAGCTGCCTCTGGGGCAGGTTTCAGCCCTGCTGGGAGGATTGCCTTTTCTCAAGGGCACCGGTTAGCTATGATCACCTTCCTGCGCTTATTCTTTGAAATTCAAGCATATTGAAGAAAAGAGAAAGAGAAGACTCCAGGATGAACATTTGTGCTGCCTTTTCTAAAAATACAGCAATAGCTTTGAGAGAAATATAATGATACCAGGGGAAATATATATATATATATATCAAGCACAATGAAACAAAGCCATGTTCCTCATTCTGTGGGGACGAGGCAGGAGCAAAGCCTTCCCTGTGCAGTCCCTGCTGAACCACGGAGATGTGCTCATCTGCTGCTGCACCTTGCTGGCATTTTTTTATAGATGGTTGCAATTTTCCTTTGCCTGCTTGGTGCAGGCAGAGCATGGGGCTGTGTGGTATGCCAGCAGCTGAGATGCTTCTTGGCCCTCTTTTTGGCTGTGGTTTTGGGTTTCTGCAGGGGAAAGCGTGCTGTTGGGGGCACAGCTCAGCTCCAGGCCAGGTCTGGTGGATGTGCGGCTGCCCAGAAACAGTACAGTGGCTTGAAGTCTGCAGTTGTGAGCATGGAGGAAATCTAATTTTATTAAGTGATTGGTTTGAAATGCTGGCAGGTCGATTTTTAAAGACTAAAGCTCGTGATAAAGCAGGAAACTGGTGGTAATCTTGTTCACTAATCAGCAACATGTGTTATTTCATTTGGGCAATGTATAAGTAATGGCACCTTCTGCATATAGAAAAATCAATTGGCTCATTCTCCTGGACACAGTCAGTACTTCCACCTATTTTTGTTTGTATGTGTTACAACACAAGTATATAATTCCTAATTTTGAGCAGAATATCGGTAGGATTGGGATACACAGACTGGAGAATTTATGGCTTTTCTGATATACTTTAACCCCTGATTAAACACAGTGAATAAGTTTCCATGTGACTTAATTTAATGCATAGGTAAAATTCAGATTAGAGTGTGCTACTTGGTAATAAAAATTCATGAGACACTACTTTGTGCAGAGAGGGTACAGTGAAATCAGAATGATTTCCCTGGTGCTGTGGGGATGTAATAATGCAAAATCCTCTTCAGCCTCTTAGTCCCACGAGTTTGGCCTTTCCTTGCTGATGAATTGAATTCAGAGATTGGTCTTTATTAAATATTTTGAGTATTTTTTTATTTAATACTTCTAGCTTTCATATTTACTTACTGAAGTTATTGTTTTTGTACTCCTAGCTCAGTGCAAACCTCTGGGAGAGATGGCACCGGAGGGGATTTCAAAAAGGGGATTCTTGTTTTGAGGCTAATGGCTTAGTTTTATGAATGATGAGAGAATTGCAGGGCAGGGGAGGGCACTGGGGACTGGGCTTTCTCTGTGAGAGGTGCATATTTTTTGCCCAAACCAGCTTTGTCATGCCCCTGTGCAGAGCCCTGCATGCAGCAGGCATTCTGGTTGCTCTCACTGGCACTGAGGAGCGAGGGGCTGGCAGGGCACGTAAATCTTCTGTTTCATAAATACCTGATGAAGCTCACTTCCATCATTTTGTAGATGTTTTCCAAACAGTGCTGCTCAGGAATAGCCTTCTAAAAGCAAATCTTGTGTTCTGTGAGAGCTCCAGAATTATTCTGGGCTGTGAGCTCTGGTGCAGCCACAGGGAGAGTTTGGATGGATGCTGCTTTGGTCACATCCAGCACGCAGACTGGGCAGCTCGTTTCCTGTTCAGTGTGGTGAATGAGGTCCCCTGTGAGGATGAAACTGCTTTACAAAAACCATTTTTATATTAATTTGTCTGTCAGTCACAAGTGCTGCGAGTTATTCTCAACTGCTCTCCATTCTCCTTCTCAGCTGAGAGCACACAACAGTGTACAAAAGAAAGTAATTCAGCTGACGATCGCTGTTGAAGTGGCTGAATTTCCCTTTCTCCCTCCTCTCCCCACCTTTATGCTCTCAGCTGGCATAAAGCTGGCCTGGCACAGCTCCCTGGAGAGGCAGATTGAGAAAACGAGCAGCAGATGCCATGTGCTGCCACGTATCCCCTAGGTATACAGGGAAGAGGTATTAGAAACCAGATTTTTTTTGTCCGGCTTTTTACAGCATCCATTGTCTGTGTTGTGTGGGGGAACTTGTGACAAGTAACAGGCACCGGCTGTGGTTTCACCTGCAAGAAGCTCACTGCTCCCTTGATGTGGCTGGAGAAGAGCAGCATTTGAAGCTGCGCGACCCAAAATAGCGCACACAGCGTTTATCCGTCCAAAACCTCTCTTTGATCACGTCCATGCAGGGTTTGAAACTGGATGTAGCAATGTTTTCTTGCTCCTCTTTCATGCTGGTAATTAGCTGGATGTTAATGGCAGCTGCCACCCACGATGAGCCTCTGGGTCCTCAAAGGCTGGTGCTGCGGCCTTGCTGCAGTGCCCGAGCGACAGCAGCCAAACCCACCAGGATAAAGGCTTCTCTCGAGTAATTAGTGGAAAAACTGTGCGCCTATTGTTTTTTTCCTCATCGCTTTCCAGGCCCAGATTTTGATTTTTGTGGAAGATTTGTATCTTCAGGTGTTTGGGAGACTCGGGTCTGGCTGTGCCAGGTCTGGAGCCGATCGAGCCCTGCGCCAGGTTCAGCTGGTGTTGGGGAGGTGGCGATGGCTGTGGAGGAAGCTGCTGAGCCCTTGTGGCCCTTCCAGCACCGACAGGGCACACCCTCCGGGATCGAAATATTGCCTGGAGCCCCCTTTCTGCCACAAATCCTTTACACACAGCGGCAGAAAGGAGAGGGAAAGCGGGACCCCAGGGCTCCTCTCTCATCAAGCAGGCAAACGCTGCTTTCGAGCTTTGGATCAGGTCCTGCATTTTTTTTTTCCCTGAAAAAAAGCCAATCGCAGCGAGATAAGAGCAACTTTGAGGAGCAGTCTGTGTTTGCCCTAGCACGGGGAAGGCGCTTTGTGTCTTGGCAGAGAAGAACATGAGCACAGTTGTATTCAGGCTGGGTTCCTCACAGGGAAAAGGGCTGAAAATGGGGCCGGGCTTCCCACCTGGGACCCCACAGCCAGTATGCAGCCCCCATATCCTGAGGGACCATTCAGCATCCTTCTGTCCTGGTTTTGAAATAAACAATATAAGCAGGTTTCCTCACACCAGAGGGGGGAAAAAAAAGGCAAAAAATGTTAATGTTTCTCAGAGTAACATCTCTCTTCTTGCGGTTACAAACACCATAACATCATGCCCAATCTTTTTTTCCCCCACATATTGATGGCTAGAAAGCCACAAAGGTGGGTGAGTGATTTATGTGGGGTACATTACTTTGGAATATCCTTAGGGCTCTTTCACGTTTGTCCACGATGTCGTTAGGTTGGGACCCTGAGGTCCCCCAGCCCTTCTGGGCATCCTGTTTGGGAGTTTCCCAGCATTGGATTTGTTTTCCAAAAAATTAATCTGTTTTCCCCTTCCTGAAGTGGAGCTGACATCCCGGTGTGATCGTTACTCCTGGATTTCCTACTCCTGGATTTCCCCCAGATCTTTCCTTTCTTTTGCTTAAACAAGGTGAAACAATGCAATGCTCTTGAATGCTTTTATTATTCAGTCCGTGGGGTGAGTGATACCTGCACACAGCCCTTGGGCAGCTCTTTCCTCATAAAAAGCTCCTGAAGTTTTCAGTGTTTCAAATACAGATCGATGGGGAGGCAGCGAGCTGTAGCTCTGCTCCTCTGCCCAAAACCCGATGGTTTTGTGGATTGCTCT
The DNA here is from genome assembly GCF_009769625.2 of Cygnus olor. NCBI lineage: Eukaryota > Metazoa > Chordata > Aves > Anseriformes > Anatidae > Cygnus > Cygnus olor. Next base: position 1,315,775 of record NC_049198.1, on the reverse strand, counting down.
GCTCCTGGCCACCAAAACCTGCCCGAGCCCAGCCAGAGGCGATGGTTGCTGCTGCAATATGGGATGCATCCTGCAACCCAGGCTGGAAATTGGGGCCTGTTACTTTAAGTATGGGTCCTGGGGCCCCTCCTGTGGCCCGGCATAGCCCTGGGTATGTGCCCTCGCTTGCCTGTGATCATCCTTTGGGACCTGATGCGCAGGAGCGGTTTGAAATGCCCTTGCTGGCATTTCGGTGCATTTTAATTGACTCGGGCGATGTAGGGCACGGAGTAAATGGCAGGCTTTAAATAATTAAGGTGCTGCTAATCCTCAAGAAATGTCAGAAAGTCCCTAAGAGATGTCACATGCCATCCTCTTCGTTGTGCATCGGCTAATTAAAGGGATCCTTTGGCTGGGTGATGCTGTCAGCCCCGGCACGCTTAGTGCAGAGACAGGAGGGCTGTTTGGGAGGGCACGCTGCAATGTAGCCTTCTGATTTACTGGGTAAAGGTGTTTAGCTATAAATCAGGACTCTTTTGTTGTGATGTGGAGGACTAGCGGGGCATCTTGGTGCTGAAGAGGAAGGCGGTGCCTCGGGATGGATGCCAGGAGGGCTCGGAAGCTGCTGGCGAGCCGCAGGTGAGTGGCTAGCTGTGACAGCGGGCTGGTGGCCGAGCGCAGGGGGCCAGCTGGGAGCCACACATCCCACCCATATCTGGTCCCTGCTGAACTCTGGCAGCAGCCCCATACAGCAGGGCCGGGCCCTACTTGTTCCCAGTCATGCTGGGGAGATGCCTGCAGGGTGTCTGTGCTCACACCACATGCACAGGTGAAATCCCTGGGCTCCTTGGCATTGCCCGGGGACTGAGCTAAATGTAGGTCTTATTTATCCATGCCTTCTCTGTCACCGTGCCTGCTTGCTCGCGCGCTTTCCAGAAGCTGCCTCTGTTTATTGGCAATGCCAAAAAGACGTCGCTGGGTTTGGGATGGGAATTTCTGGCACCCGTAACGTGAGTTGGGAAAGCGGGGAGGAGCCACCAAGTGGGAAATTACAGCACCCAGAATTGTCTTTAAGGCGTTTTAGTAAATAATAATAATAAAAAAAGTCGAAGAGAAATTCCCCTTGGGATTAATTTTTCATGGGCAGAAAGTAACAAAAGGCGTCGCCTTTTGGGTGCACCTCCCCTGGTGCACCCAAAGCCACCCTGTGCCAGGGGAGCAGCCCTGGGGGGACTCGCAATGGGGTGGGAATTAGGGGATGGCAGACTTGAGACCTTAGGAACGGGGCAATGCTACATGTGCTGGCTTTAATGTTTTATATAGTCATCATAAATGATTGCTTAGAGCTTGGAAAAACAGCAGAAGGCAGCAGAAAATCTGAATTTTAGCTACATCTCTGCTAAGTTTATTTTGCTTCCTGAAGGAATGCTTTAATATTATTTTATTAGCTCAGATTAATATGAAGTTTCTCATCTGAGAAAGATATGAGGGGAAAAGAAATTGATTCACTGCCGCGTGGTGTTTAACCCGTGCCTCTATTCTGCTGTGTGGAAGGTAATTTTAAATGGGATTTTCTTATGTAGAAATGTTTATGAGGCACAGAGGAGTGGGTGCTTGGGTAAATAGGGTGACAGGCTGCAGGTAGGCAGTGAGAGGGACCATGAACTTGGCTTTCAGAGGAGGGGTGCCCTTTGGGTCTGTTTGCACACCTCTCCACGAGCAGGCTCCTCTTCTCGAGCTTTAGGTTCAGGGATTTGGACCGCACGGGCTTCAATCCCTTCCAACCCAAATTCTGGGCTTTGTGAGGAAACAGGAGAGAAACAGGAAAATAAATCGTGTTATCAGGCTGCTGCAGAAGCACCAGGCTAAAAATGAGCTTATCTGATGGAGGCTTTCACCTGAACCGGTAAATGTGATCCCGAATCCTGATTTTGGCACGGATCTCAGAAGTTACTTGAAGCCCCAGATCCTGAAGTCACCCGAGCGTGAGGAACTGGGATTTTTTTTCATTAAAATGCTTCTAGATACTGAACCAGCCTCAGCTGTACGAGCACAGAGGTACCCAGCAGGGGGCAACAGAAGGAGCCCTGGCTTGCTGTGGCCTCTCAGGGCTGGGGATGGCACCTGCAGGGTGACGGGGCAGGGGCTGGACGGGGTTTGGGAACCTGCTCTAGTGGGATGGGGTTGGAGCTGGGTGGGTTTTAAGGTCCCTTCTGACCCAAACCGTTCTGTGACGCTGCTGCAGTACCAATAATTCGATAAGAAATCATTTAATAAGCAGGTAAATCCCCACCATCAGCAAGCACCATGAGACTGTCGGGTGTTTTTTGTGGGGTTTAATGCGTCCCATTTCATGCCCATCTGTGAGTTATTTTCATGAATGTAAACGTTACTTAGGAAACCACTCATTTGGGGACAAAACTCCACTATAAAGGATAAAAATGGGTAAGGCTCGTTAATTTGGAGGAATTAGTCAGTTGAGGAGGACGACTCGGTTTATTTGGAACTCGAGCCACCAAATTCAGTGTAGAGGAATCTGCTGACCTCAAAGCTGGCTGTGGCAGATCAGCACCGCAGCTGCATCTCCAGTAGGCTGCTTTTCAAGCAGCAAAAACATAAAAAGGAAGAGATTTTGTGCTGTGAATCCCGTGTTCCCAGTGTGGCTCTGTTACAGACCGCGGGTGAGTCAGTGCTGGTGGATTGGGGGCTGGATGCTGCCCCAGTGTGAGTGCCCACAGAAAGCACCAGGTGGGCTCAGCGTGGTGCTGAGCAGCAGGAAGCGTGGCTCCATCTCTGCTGGAATAACCCGCGGGGCTCCTTCCCTTCCTTCTGCCTCCGCGGGTGATGCCACCCTCTGGATGCCAGCTGAGGGGGCTCCGAGGATGCTCAGCATCTTTCCTGGGGCTTTGTTAATGTTTTGGGTTTCTTAATGTCAATGGAAAGAAATAAAGCTACGCAGAATTAATTTTGAAAGTTAATAAGAGGGTTTTTTTGTTTGAATTTAATTAAAATTAAGAAATGGGGGAGACCATTCTGAAACCTTTATTTCTCAGACTGTTGTCACTAAATTTATCATTACAGAGCCTTTTATTATATCACAACTATTGGGATTCAGCACTTCATACACCTCAGTTATCACCCGAGTGGATGGCACGGCGAGGGGGCGCAGCAATGCCCGCGGGGCTGGCGAGGGCACCGCTGAGCCCCGCTACTGCAGGGGTGCTTTAGCCAGGGCCCCTGGTTATCCACGGCCGAGTTAATATTAAAGTAGTTGTGATTTAGAGGGTGACTCATGTTGTTTTCCATGCCAGCACGAAACGGCACTGCCGAGAGCTCGGTCTCCCCTGAAATCGGTGCTGTGATGTGGACAGCCCACGCAGGCTGAGTGTGAAACGAAGTCCTGCTCCTGCAGCGTGTGTGCCTGCAAGGGCTGCAGCCCAGGTTTCATCGGCAGTCCTCGCTGGAGGTGTTCGAGGTTGCATTTTGCTCGTGAAGCTGGTTCCCAGAGTGTATTTCACGCTGTAGCTTAGCAAAACCATGGTGCGATCACAGATCAGATGAGCGAGGGTCTGATCTTTAAGCGTTCAAAGAAGCTCCATCACAGTAAGGTATGTAAAAGGAGATTTAAACGAGTTTCAAAATGTGCCCGGGAAATGCAGCCCTGGTTCCCAAATATTCCTGGGGCTCTGCGCCCCTTCCCCAGGCCAGTCTGGGTCCGGTCACCATCGCCAGAGCCTCTCAGGAGCCCTCCTGCAGGGGGCTGTGGTCGTGCCAAGCTGTGCGTGGTGGTCAAAATACGTGGGTATGCATTTCAGGGGACATTAGGCTCGGTGTTTGTGGCCCAGCGAAGGTAACCTGCGTGTAAACACAGCAGCGGCCTCCTCCTGGGCGCGAGCAGGCTGGTAACTTGTTGCTAAGGCAACATTTCCCCCAAAGCCTGGGGTTTTACGCGCAGCTTTTTAGCGCGGCTCCATTAATAGCGGTTATTCTGCAAATTCCATCTGACCCGTGAGCAGACCACCGCCGAAGAGCCCGTCGGTCACCTCCCCGTTACACCTCGTGCTGAAGCGGAGGCTTTTCAGAAGTGCTCAGTGCTGGTTGTAGAGCTCTCCCGGGCTCCGTTCCCATACAGAGAATGCTCCGTTCCCACAGGATCACGGGTTCCTAAATGGTTAGGGTTGGAACAGGCCTTAAAGATCATCAGATCTGTCCCCTGATGTAGGCAGGGATGCTTCCCACCAGACCAGGCTGCCCAAACCCCATCCGGCCCAGCCTGCCCTGACATACAGGGGATTGCCGATATATAGGGGATTGCCCTGACCCAGGTAAGGGAAGGACCATCCCTGTGGCCTTATTGATGAATGGGAACCCTCAGGCACGGCTCCACCATCCCTTACCTGTACCCACATGGGGTTTTTCCACCCATCTCCCACCAAAGGAGTGTGGGGGGAGCCCTGCCACAGGGACCCTGGCCCCAGTTTGGGTTCCTGTGGGAGAAGTGAGCGGCTGCTCTCGTCCCCGTTAGCGAGGGCTGCCGGGGTGACAGACAGCAAATAAACTTTTCTCATTCCGGCAAATTTATAGGAGGGGGTCAGACTGGTAAAATGATTGTCTGGAGTAACGTAGGCAGACATATATTGCGTGTCAGAAAGCTAAATGGTAGATAAATGCTCATTTATCTTATGGGATTGCTCCGATTGGGCTTCGTTTCTAAGCGCCTTCTGCCTAATAACTTCCTCCCCATCGCTTCCCAGACAGAAAGTGGGGGAAAGCAATAAAGGGATCTGTTCAGGGCCATCCATCCTGCCCTGTGGGCACCCAGGGTTGTCACTTGAGTGGGAGGGAGGAATTACTTACACTGCAAACAGATGCTTATATTTCTGGATAACGAATGCTCATTTGGTTTGGAGATAAATCACCAAGTTTTCTGCTTCTCAGACTACTGCATACAGCTTTTTGTTGCCTCCTGAACTGCTCTTAATTTCTTCCTTGCCAATGAAATGTTCCTCTGATTAAAACTGGGCTGCAAATCGATGCCTTATAAAAATTACCTGCTTTGGGGTCAGCACCAGCGTGCCATCAGGCTGCTCTTCTTGCTAAGGCTGTGGTGTTATTTGGGTGTTTGTGCATAAAAACAGGCAGTGAGAGCTCCGTACACCTTGAAAAACATCTCCTATCCTGCAGGGGTGTACTGCCTGTAATCCCAAACTGTACCCAGGGCTTCTGCCACCTGCCCTCTCCCTCTTGCTAACAGGGGGACACGGCGGGTCTTTATGTCCAAGGTATGTCAAAAAATTGAGGAAATCTTCCTCCAATTGCAATTCCTTGTGTGCAGCACTGTTGGTCCTGCCATTGCCACCTCGACTTGAAGACGCTCGCTGCAGCTCCCTCCTAAAGGTGCTAAGCACTCTTCCCCCTGCAGGATTTCGTTGCTTCTTTATAGGTCTGAAATGAGACGATTGTGCTGGAAAGGGCCAATAATTGTACACAAACTGCCAAGTTTAGGTTACAGGGAGGAACCACTGATGCAATACCTGGAGCACATCCCTGGCTTTTCATGGGAACGAGGAGGAGGAGGTCCATGGGAAAATGTCAGTAAGGCAGAGACAGCATGAAACCTGTTTCATTGCAGTTCGGTCGCTCATTCTCACAAGTATAAAATGTAAAAATAATCCAGACAGTTCAGCAGACTAGGCAACCTGCTTAACACCGAAACAAACACAGCTTTCATCTCCAGCATCTGGAAGCAGATGAATAGCAACAGGTACAGGTGGTGGAACTGGAAAACTTGGTTTGAGATGATCACTTTCTCCTTCAGACAGTACTATTATATACGTTCCCTATTATACAGCCTTTAATTTAATTAGCTCCCATATTCTCTTGGATACAAATGCCCATCCCTGTTTGCATCCTTGGTCTATTCTTCTCGGTGTACTCCAGATAGCATTGCACAATGTGGCTAAGAGAAGTCGGTGCCATCAGAGCAATCATTGACTTCTTAATTTAATGCATGCCCTACGGTGTGTAAAAGATAAATACCCCCTGCTTAGACAAGATGATTTTAATATTAGGAGTGTGTAACTGTATGATGGTAACGTGTAGGCTATTATTCAGGCTGATTTGTGGTTAAGAAGCCCAAGTCACATCCCGGCACCGCGCGTTAGCTCCCTGAAACATTCACTGAATTTGCAAACTGTTCTCTTTCCAGAACTCCTCCATCATTTTAATGTCATCAGTGAAATATCTTCCTCTTTTCAGTTATGAAATCATTTTTTTCCTATTTTATCATATTTACTGTAAGAATTATATCGTACAATAAGGTAATATTGAACGTCTTTGTTAGCTATATGGGTAACTCTTAAGAATAATTGGTCATTTTTAATGACCCGCTTTCAGCTTGCTGTGTTTTTCAGTCTGCTTTGAGGCTCAGGTGACAAGGACGGGAGGAGATACGTGGCTCCCCTTACTGGGTGAATCCAGTCTGTTCAGCCCAGGGTTTCCTTGGGGAACAGATCGCTTCATTACCGCCCGCTTCCTTCCACTAGACTGGGTTTTGAGTTACCCTTTGTGGTCCCCTAGAAATAGTCCTTGGCCTCCCCCCAGGAGGTCAGCGGTTACAGACAGAAAACCAGCGCAGAGCTGCACTGAGGATGCAGAAAAGTCTGATACCTGGAGGCTGAGGGTTTCCCTCTGCTCACAAGTCATAAACTTTTCCCAAATCCCAAAGAATACCCAGGAGTTCCTCACTGGTGGTCTTTAAAAGAAGCGAGCAAGCCCAACCATCCAGCAGACCAGCGTGACTGAGCTGCTGGGAGCAGTAGGTTCGGGGCTGTTAATCACAATAAAAAAAGAGTCAAACGAGATGCGAAGCTCTGAGATTAACTCAGAAAGTGTCTTTAAATTAAACAGAAGCCATCTCGAAGAAAAGAGTGGTGAGATAAGAATGCAAAGAGTCAAAATGGCCCTAACATGCAGTTCCTTGGTGCTCTGCTGACTGTGGTGAGAATGTGGAAAAAATACATAGAAATAATAAATGGTGATTTATGTACTAAATGCACGTGGAGCTGAGGTCCTCCACAGTGGACTGATACAGCAAGCAGATGGCATCTATTAAATATATCCTTGATCTCAGGGATTTGAAGCATGCGTACAGCGTAACGTTGAGAATTAGATTCCCCTAAGCAGAGGAGCAACAAAAAGAAATGTCTACTGGTTAAAAAAAAAAAAAACAAAACAGCATGGGCCAAGCTGTGAGGACATCAGGGATGAGAAGAAAATTGTGTGTCTGCAGCTATGAGTTTTTGCAGAGAGGAGGCTTGAGCTGTGCCATGAGCCTTATTTTGCAGTAGGAAAATTTGGGGTAGCAGTGGGAGCCAGGTATCAGTGTGCACGTTCATTCCCGGTTTCTCTTCCCTCCATCTCCTGCTGGGCAGGCGTGAGGAGGAAGATGTCAAGGCATAATTGCACCCACAGATCAAGGAACAAGGTAGTCGAGTGTGTTTGTTTGTTTTCCCCATATTTGGTTTCTGCATGGAAGAAATGTGCTTCTGTGCTGGAGCCCATGCAGAGGGCACGGACAGGCGTTATTCCTCCACCCAGCCTGGGGACACGGGGCTGCCCCCCGGGCTGCGGAGTGAGCCTGCGATGGCATCTGGATAGGAACAACTGGCAGCATTGTTTCCATGGGAAATAAGAGATGTTAGCTGTCTGAAGAGAGCAGGATCACCCCGTGTAGAGCCTTGAACGCTGTTTGTGCTCCAGGCGCTGGCAGCGAGAACGCTGGGACGTGAAACCTGCGGATAGAAAACAAAAAGGAGAGAACAGAGGAATGGGAAATAACTAATAAAAGGTTGGGACAGCTGCTGAAATATTATAAAGTGGATTTCACGAGGCAGCAGCAGAGTAGTTAGAGGTGCCTGCTGCTCTCGCTGTGCTGCTCATGGGGGTATGAGCTCCATGCGGCGATGCAGCAGGAGCACCAGCAATATTTGCAGGCTGGGGGGATCGGTTTTTTATACTCAAAATCGAGGTCAACAGTGGGGGAAAGTGGAATAACCAGGATTTGTTACGTCCTCCCTGTAACAATGCCTGTGGCCAGAGGGGAAATAATGAGCAGCGCTGCTTCTGCATGGCTCACGCTTCATTTTCATGTCTCCCTTCACCACGTATCCCTGACCTGGGCATGCTCTTCCTTCCTGGGGGATGCTGAGCTGCCAGCACGACATTTCTGCAAGAAGCAGCACTTTTATCTTCAGACAGGATTTGTGGCACAGAAGGGCCCAGGCCGGGCAGGAGAAGGGGCTCTGGGTGCACCTCCTGGGCTCTGCAGCCGTGCGTGTGCTCGGCAGGGCACAGCCAGGAGCTTTTCTCAAGGGGTGATGATTTTATGGAAGATAAAATGTTGATTTTTTTCAGCAGGGATAAAGCACTCACTCCTCTTTCTCAGCGCTCCGCGCTATTTTGCAGCGCCCGGCAAATTAGATTTGCTCAGCGCATTAAGCACCGCTCGGCTGCTAGGTTTTTACAGATTAATTTCATTCGGAGCTCTTCAGCCCTCTCTGTGCTGCATGTAACGAGAGGAGGAGAGCCTTTGGTGCGAAGAAAGTTTGTATGTGATCCAGAGGGGGCCGTGCACAACATAGCGTGCTCTCCACCAACCTATTTTCTGAGCTTACAAAGGGATGCCACCAAATTTTAAAGCCAGTTTGCAGCTAGTGCCGTTGAAAGAAAGGATCTGCTTGCTCAAAAGAGATGCACTTCATGCCTGCACGAAATGTTTTGCTGTCACGTTTTGTTCTGTTTTTGCAAGTTTCTGTAGATAACGTGAAAACGCCTAGAGGAAAGCCAGGGAAAAGAAACCCACACAGACAGTGTATGATTATAGAGCTGTAATAAATCAGCGCAAATGAAGTTAGGATACCGAGGCAGTTGTGTCCAACTCGGAGCGTTTTTCCCTATCTCAACCACCCCAGGTACTGGCAACGGACACGAGACGTCTCAGACTGGTCAGCACTTAGCAATTGCTGCTTCTGCAGCAAGTGGAAGGTGAAATCCGCGTCCAAGGCCTGATGAAGTCCAGCACGAGCCTTATTACGTGGCTTTTCTCACCACCAATACCTCAGTGCAGATGCACACGATTACTTAGGTGCTGATACTCAGCGTTTGCAACATCAAAGCGATCTTGGCTTGCTTCTAAATGTTCAGGCATATGAAATATTTAAAACGTAACACGGGGAATTAATAACACGGCGTGCGTTTTAAAGGTAAATGAGAGATCTGATTTTTTAAAAAGTGATGCAGATTACTTCCATTGTCGATTGGCAGAAATCAAAGTATTCATCTGCTGGCCTTAACGATGTTACGGGAAAATAAAATGTTCTGGGTCTGAAAAAATATGGGGCAACTTTCTAGATGAAAAATGAATCTTAATCTAAAACCTTGGTAGCAATAACAATAATAAAATAACACTTAGGGCCTTTCTTTCTAACACCATTTCAAGCAGAAGAGGACATTGGTTTCTGACCAGCCTCGCTCTTTCCTCTTACTCTTAACTAATTAATCCCTGGCCACCCATTCAGGGGGCAGAAAATATGAGCATATCCTGCTGACTTACTACAAACAGCAAATGGATATAGCGGATTAAATGTGCGGTTAGGGTAAAATACTCGAGTTCAGATGGGCTCGGAGGAGTCAGGCGGGCAGCAGCAGAAGGCTGGTGTGCCTGCAGGCATGGCAGGGACGGGGCACAACTGGGAGGGGACGTGGGTGGCAGGGCAATGGGGGAGGAAGCAGGATATACAGGGCTTAGTCATTAAATAAATCTGCAATGTATGCCTTATCTAATTAACTTGTTGCCATTGTGTTGTTAAGTCAACTCTTTGCTCCAGATTCGCCTTGGTCGTGTATCTCATTTCTCTGTTGTAATTAAATAGGCGTTTTAAAAATGGTTTAGAGTAGTACTTGTCAGTTTAGACTGGCATTTTTTTTTATTTTCTTAATGTAGGTGAGCAAGAGGAAGCTTGATACTATTTAAAACACACAGCAAGTTTCTTCTCGGAGAACCTGGACAACTCAGGCAGTACTTTGGTCAAGGACAGGATGAGAAAATATGAAATATGCTTGCAGCAGTTACTCGGTTTGGACATACCCCTGCCTGATTGCATTCGCTAATTACCACTACTTGCACTGACAGCTCTTTTGGGAACCACTGGACAGCCTTGTGTACATTAAGGCTCCCCACAGCAGGTCACACACAAGGTGACAGGACACGTCTGGTGTCCCAGGGCTGTCCTCTGGCCCCGTTAGGGAGCGGCGTGCCTCTGTCCTTCCAGCCCCACGCGAGGGGGCTGAGCGAGAATAAAGCAGACTGAGGGCATTTGCATCAGAAGCTTGTAGCAGTTTAATTAGGTTGAGTATACATAAATGTAGCTTGCATTAGTAAAATGAAAAATGCTGCTTATATTTTGTGAAAAACCACAACCAAGCCGCAAGAACTGGTTTCAGACAGCTTACTTAAAGGCATGCACCAGTTTTGTTAGTTAAAATGATTTTATTACATTATTATTTTTTTTCCCAAAGCAGAGCAGGCCTTGAAGAAAAATTTGAATAAGTAATAACTTTGTGGGATAATTAAAGAAAAAGCAGGGGGGAGAGAGTTGGCTGCAGCCTCTTCCTTATTCCTGGAGCTCACCAAGGCTATGCAGGGCTGGGTGGCTGCTGCCAGCTGCTGCTCGTTCCCTCTGTGGGCACAGGGAGAACAGGTGAGATAACATATTTGCTCTCTTTGTGGTGCAATATAGCAGCTAAGGCAAATATGCTTGTCACGGCGAGCCTACATACCACATCCTGCTGCTATTTCCAAAGGAGACCCAGCCCTCTTTTAAACAAGGTTTATTCAGGAAATACCACCGCTTCATTATTAATTTTGTATGGTTTATTCTAATAACTCAAAGTACTTGTTTAGCCACTGCTGTTTCACATGAAATTTCTCTATCTAGGAAGAACAGAATCTAGGCACGTTTCCTGTTCTTGTGAATCGTGCTGAGCTTTAATTGTTAGAAGAACAAGCAGGAAGCTGAGGTTACTGAGCAAGACACTCGCCTTTAATTTCAGGAACCCAAAAGAAACGCAACCAAAATCCTTTGGTTTGCCATTTAGCAGCCTAGTGGGGATGAAGAGAGAGCCTATCTAGAAACTGCAACTGCTTCGGCGAAATGCTTCTGTCCGAAACCTTCCGTCACAGCAAAATGTTTCCAGTGACATAAAGAGAGCTGCCAGCACGCAGCTCCTAATCGCTTGTGTGCTCAAACCGCACCGCCGCTGATCGCAGGCCAGGCTGTAGGACGCCCCGTCGGTGCGAAGTTCTGCGACGCGAGGCCTCGAGGAAGTGCTTGCCAGCGCCTCCATCTCCTCTCTCTGCGAGCACTGGGTATTTACCACCGGGGAAAGTGGCAAACCGAGCAGCCACGACCTGTCTGTGAGCATCGCAGCAGCCAATGCTGGCACCGGTGTGGCTGATCCTAAACTGAGCGACCGGCGTTCCCAGCTGAGCTGCAGGAAGGTCCTCTCTAAACGCATGTGCATGCCATCGGTAAGATGGGTTATTTGTTAGCTGTGCATCCCAAAGAACAAAGCCGTTCAGAGAAACTCTTTTTCTCTTGGTAGCAACAGCACTATCTTGAAATGTTGCCAGTAACAAATCCCAGCAAATGGTAGCAACCATTTAAACAGATTTATGAGTGGCTGCAAGTGCTGGAAACTGGTCCGGGGTGGAGGGAACTGCAGCTGGAACATCCTCCCAGGATCATGAAAGGTTAGAGGCAGCCACCCAAGTTCTGCAGCTATCTCTGAAAAGACAAAATTCAAAACAGAAAGATAATGGTGGAGCATTCCGATGTATTTGAGCAGGACAAGAACCTCAGATTCCAGTTTCCAAGAACTGTTTCCAAGAACTTTTTGGTTTGTATTACAGCATATGCCCTTCTGAAGACCAGCACTACCTCTTCTGAAGGATGTTGAGCCCTGCAGAAATTCCCTACCTCCCCTGAACAAGACCTATCTCAGCCCTGTCAGGGTTTAAATGCGGGATTTTCCTCCTGTAGGAGCTCCTACATGTCTCTGCCCATCGGGGCAGCACCCGGGCTGTGCAGTGCTGTGAATTAGCGGGACGGGCACCAGGAGCATCGCTGGCAGCAGCAGTGTAAAGCTGACAAGCCCAGGTGCCATGCCGGCTGGCTGGGCCGCCTGTTTGCCTCTCCCACCTGTTGTGTTTCTATTTTTAAGGCAGATAGTTGAGAGCTAAAATATGCTAGTACTAGGTACCAGTGTCTTGGAGGCAGGTGGGTGTCTGACCCCAAGGAAGCCCCTTCGGGCCTTGCCACGCGCCAGTAGCGACAAGCCTGCAGCAGGGCTGATGATAACCGTGCTGTTTGGCTGTTAGCTCCCTGAAGTTACTCTACTCCTATCACTGGTGTGTGAAAATGCTTCAGAAGGAGCTGCACTTGAGTTACCAAGTGCCATTTCTTCTCAGGAGCGTGGGGCGATGGGATTAGCAGTGGCTGGGTTAGCACTCGATGAGCTCTCACAGCTCGGGGCTGGAAGCAGAGCCTGACCAGCAGGTGCCTCAGCCTGGTTTTGGGGAACAGGGGCACGGATTGAAGCGCGAGCTGGTGAGGTGAAGCCCTTTAGATTTCTCCCCCAGGGCTCGGAGGGGCGATGAGCAACAAGGCAACGGGCCGGGCTGAGGCGGTGCCCGGAGCTCTGTGCTGGAGAGGGGCCGAGCGGGACCAGCCCCACACACAACCGCCGGCACCGGGGCAGGAAGACGACCCCCGTCGCCCCCGGGCACCAGGCGAGCGGGGCTGAGCCCTCGCCCCGGGGGAGGCCCCGGCAGCGCCGCCTCCGCCCCGGCTCCAGCCCCACGGCCCCGGCGCAGCCCCGCCGCCGGCCGCCCGCAGAGGGAGGCGCTCGGCGCCCGGCCCCTCCGCCGCCGCCAGCAGGAAGCAGCGCAGGCGGCGCGGCGCTCCCCGGAGCAGGTCGGTGCCGGTGGGAGCGGGCTGGGGGGCGGCCGGGCGGCACCGGGACCCCCCTTCCCCCCTCCGGTCTCGGTCCCCGGCCCCGCGGCGGGGCGCTGAGATGGAGCCCGGGCGGCCGCGGGCACGGCCTAGCGCTGCTCGCCGGGCTGCGGGGCTGCACCTCCGGCCCCTGCCGACGGAGGGAGGGATGGGGAAGGGGCAGGGGAGGTGGGCCCGGGCCGATCCCGGTCCCTGCCGGGGGGCTGAGGGCTCCGGCAGCCCCCCAGGCCCCGTGAGGCGCAGAGGTGCTCCCACCCGCCTGCAGACGGGGCTTGCTCCCCTCGCTTTATGCTTCTCGGGGCGCCCGAAGTGGCTTCGTCAGGCCCTTGTGCCCAAAACATAGTTACCCCGAAATGGCTCCTGCGGGGCTGCCGGCACCCGCACCTCCGCGGCGGTGCTGCAGGGGTGAGCTGGGAACAGGAGATGAAGCGTAGAAGAAGATGGGCGCAGACACGCGTGGAATACGCTTGTCGTTTGGAAACCGGCCCGGCTCACGGGCACCGGGGGTTCTGGGGTCCCATCGCACCCCGCAGGGGTAACCCACGGGTTTGGGACCCCAGCTCCTGCGGGAGCACCAGGCCCGCGGAGCAGCAGGGAAATAGCTCGCCTCCTCCGAACTCGGGCTAAACGTTCCGTAAAGTAAGCCTAAGCTGCGGGCTGCGGGTGGAGGAACGCGCTGAAGGCGAAAGGGATTGCGTGCTTGCAGGCGTATGGGGGGTTTTCCCCCATAGGCCAGGCGCTGGAGTCGTGCTAATTCACTCCGGTGAGAGGGCGAGCGTGCCGCCGCGTCCCGTCCCTTAGTCAGGCTCGACTCGAAGGAGGAGCAGTTTCCTTGTGCTGAGAAACTCTTCCCAACAAAGCCGGTGGGTTTGTCGGCGGCGCGTGAAGTTCCCAAGGTGGGGGGTGACGAGGGGACGCGCGGGCAGGCACTGTTGGCAGGTCGGCACGCGGCGTTGTTGGAAAGCTCCGCTGAAACGTGGTGTCAGGGAAGTTTGAACAGCTGCAGAGGAAAGCGGCGGCTCTCACGGCGCGGGGCTTGTTGTTGCCTCGGGAGGAACAGCGCTGCGTGGCAGCCTGCGGGAAGGCTCCCTTAACACGCTCCCTTAGCGTGTGCCTAGGAGTTGCTGCGGCTGACACAGCGCAGCCCGGTCAGTACTGAAGTGCCTGCTGCTGCACTCCAGAAACTGGCATAACAGCATCTTGAAAAATACACTTCCCTTAGGAAGGTGTCACAAAACGCGGTTGTGTGCTGCTTACCCAGATATCTGCGAGTCCAGCCTGCCGAAAGTCCAAATTTGCACTCGAGAAAGCTGCGTAGCTTCTTTTTCTGCAGGATGCTGTTTTTTTCCCTCCCTGTTCACGCATCGCTGCCTCAGACCTCCAAGCTGATTTTCCTGCGAGTGAAGGTATTCCTGTCGTCTCGGAACAGCTGCAGAGGAGGCTCTACGTATATGTTGTGCTGCTTCCCGTGAAGGCTTCAGGTTTGCTCTCTTTCACCGAGGAACCAAGCAGCAAGGATTACTGCAGCAGAAAGTCCGCGTTTTGCATTTTGTGTGTTGAGACACGGCACGGTGAAGCAATGTCTGTTGCGTAGTAGAGTGGGGCAGGATTTGATTTGATTCGGGTGGTGCTGGGGCAAGGCCAGGCCGAGCAATCTGTCCCTCCCCGCCATCCCCGGGTCGGGCTGGTGGCCTCGGTGGCATTAAGTTGATGTGACAGCGGAGATCCGAGCGTGACCCGGTGTGTGCATCCCGGCCTGCCGTGCTGTGATATTCCACCTCTGTTCTCGGCAGTGCAGCCGTACAAAATGACCAGGCAGCGTGGAAATAGTTTCAGTGGTCTAAAACACAGTGGGCTTATCAGGCAGTGAGTAACTCTCTGGAGTGGCTTGATTGAGCGCGGACGATGTAATCTTCAAGTATCAGAGCAGAAAAAATGCTTGAGGATCTATGCTTCCTTTTAACTCTTTAAAACCTGCAGTAGATGAGGGTGATAAAACTCACTGCTAGCCTTGCTTGTGGCAGCTTATTGCCCTCTGCGGCTTCGAGGGGTTCAAAACTTCTGGGATGAGCGTTTGTGCCTGAGCAGCGCCGTAGCCTTGGATTCCCAAACCTTTCGTGCAATAATCAGATTGCTTCAGTGCTCCCAAAAGATCGTCTGCCGCAGAAAGAGGAAATGATTTGCTCTTTCCGAAGCGGTGCTTTAAATGTATAATAGCCATTAGCGCGTTAGAACTGATGACTTTCTGTCTCAAGAAACCTTCCTTACAGTTCTCTCGGTCCTTAAAGAGCCGTGATAAATGGGATGGGATTATTTGACAAGCCAAGCCGTTTTGATCACCGTCGTACGTTTTTATTTAACCAGAATGGTGCAGGGCATGGAAATCCGCCTTAACGTGCCAAGGGAGATGTCGGCTGCTCTTGTGGCTTACCATTATTGCCCGGCTTGTTTAAATGAGCTCTGAGAGCGTTAGGAGCTTTCTGAGCCTGTCCTCAGCAATATGGGATGAAACCCATTAATTTTCAGTTATGCCAAAAGTCCCCTCTACCCATCTGACAGCAGAAGGAAAACTGCTTTGAGGATCGCAAAAGAATGGTATAATTTCAAATTTCCACAAGTCGTTTCTGACCAGCTTTGTTTTACAAGGGGCCGGGTGTAAGATGGCAAAATGGGTTTGGGACTTTAGGAGAGCAGTCAGTCCCTGCTCCTGTGCTGGGCAGGGTCGGCTGAATATCTCAGTCATGTTTTTGTAACCTCCTGCGGACCTCCAGGGATGGGGATCCATCTCTAGAGGATGAAAAATTAGAAGCTTTTTATTTAAAAAAAAAATATTAAAAGTAGAAGAAGGAGGATTAAAAGTAGCTTTTAATTTTCCTCCGTTTCAGAAGCTTCTGTAAAGAGGATGGCCTCCCAGCTGTGACCCGTTCCCACATTTATATGCCTGTTTTTTCATCATCATCTTTTTTATTTTCCTTTGCTGTGCATACAGCTCATTATCTGCAGGCAGCACAAAGCAGAAATTCTCCTAGGCTTAGTCTCGATTCGGACTTTTTGTTAAATTCTCCGCTAAGAAGATGCTCCAAAAGACAGGTCTGGGTTTGATTTGGGGATCAGTTATGGGGTTAAAGATGTGATCAACCAGTTGAGAGTCTTCACCAGCTTATCGGGGTTCCTGAATTTAAACAGAGATCTGGCAAAAACCAGCCTGAGAGTCATGCGTGTGGTTGCAAGGGCTGGCTTTTGTCAAAGGAGCTTTGCAAAAGAATTGTGATGAGTTTTGGATCCGCAACAAGAAGTTGATAAGGTCAGGGACAGATGAAGCATGGATAATGATATCGTGTTCCTGCAGTTAAAAGGGAAGTCTAACCCACTTGGTGCCTTTCCGATAACCGTATTAGCTCATAAATTTTCATAGAATTTATTTTTTTTTTTCCTGGCAGGTAAGTAACGTAATGAATGGTAGGTCGCGCTTGCCTTCAGAAGAGCAGGAGGGGCTGAGAGGGTTTGAACGGCAAGCCAGCAAAGAGCTACTCGGACTCGCCCTTTGGATTTATGGCAAGTTGGGTGGCGTTGGTAGGGCGTGAGGTGACCC
The DNA here is from genome assembly GCF_009769625.2 of Cygnus olor. Taxonomy (NCBI): domain Eukaryota; kingdom Metazoa; phylum Chordata; class Aves; order Anseriformes; family Anatidae; genus Cygnus; species Cygnus olor. The sequence continues at coordinate 1,299,131 of NC_049198.1, read as the reverse complement.
GGTGCTTGTGACAGCACCCCCCTTACCCTCCTCCTCCTGCATTTAATAGGAGCTGTTCCCACTGCACGTCCACTCCTTATACATTCAGGCGTGAAACACTGGGCTGAGGCCGGCCTAGAGCCTCTACGTCCCGAATCCTGAACCCGTCTGCGCTCAAATGCTGTGGTGCTCCCTCCGGTCCTTTGGGGTTTTCTGCTTTAAGGAAGGAAAGGATGAGAGGTGGCTTCTCTCACGCCAGTGCTCCATTTCTTCTGTATTGTCGCTCACAGCTCCCGTGTGGGAATGAGCGCGTGAGCCCGGGTTTGAGGAGAGGAGCCAGCTTTCATTTCAGCTCAGCGTAGCTCCAGCGAGTTGTTCGATTTTTTTTTTTTTTTTGAGGGGGGGGGGGGGGGAAAGCGTTTGGCTCATTGTGTGCCATTTCCTTGGCAGCTGTGAGGCTCTGCTTTTTTGGCAGATGACTGCTGACAAAGCATGGCATGATGCTGGGGTAACTGGCTGGAGCTTTATCTCGCCATCGCCGTCTCCCATCTGTTTCTCCTGCTCGGGAAGGCTTTGTGAGGCTACTTTCTGATAACGCGCTCTTAAATTTCATTTAAATCTTCTGTCTGCATCCCACCTCGTCCTGCAGACTTCCCTTGAGGTGTTTTCTGCTAGGGAAGAGGTGTCTGATGTGCCTGCTGATGAGTCGGGTGTTAAGGATGTGATCAGTGAGGGGTTGCCTCTTGGGGTATGCTGTCCCACCCCAAGAGTAACAGGCTGTGGGTGTTTGGGGTGGGACTAGGATTTAGCTCTTCATAAAGCATGCAGAGGCCTCAGGGATTGAAAACAAGACAAAAAGAAGCCAGAAAACCAGGGGGCGGCTTCTCTCTTCAATGTATGGTTAAAACTGCTCTCACCTGGGGTAGAACTAGTCTGGCACCTGGAAGGTCTCGTCCTGGTTGAGCATTCGTGTGGCCTGTCTGCTAAGGCTGGGGGCTCAGGGCAGATTTTGTAGTTGGTTTGTTTTGCCTTGTTTTCTTTCAGTAGCTCAGTTTTCCCGTGGATATTCTGATCCAACGGCTGTGGCCCCAAATGTCTGAATTTTGAGGACAAAAGGGAAGGAAGTTTTCCTTAAGAAGCCCGGAGGAGGCCTTCTGTCAGCACGGCAGAGCTTCGCCTTTCTCTTCAAAGGACATCACGAAGGAACGTCAAAGACCAGCCGGGTCCGGCACGATCTTAGGAAGCCTTTGTGTTACAGCCCGTACGGTTTCGTTAGGAGGTCACACAGAGCTAGAGGTAACGCGGTTCCATTCCTCTGTACGTACCGGCTCTGATTTCCAGCAGGAACCTACTGCCGTGAGCGTTTTTTATCGTCGAGAAGCGAATGGAAGAGGGAGCCTAGCAGGCAGCCCGTCCTCCCCCAGATCAGCTTTGCCCATCGGCACCTACCACACGTCGGTAGCAGGGACATCTCTGCTCATGCCTGCGTGGGTGACGAGTGTCCTGGTCACCTGCGTCCAGTCGCCGGCCATCACCGATTCTCTTTGTCCTTAAGCTTTGGGTTTTTCGATGTAAAAACAGATGAATAGTGGTGGTGCCGACGTGTTTTGCCGCAGAGGGAAGGAGTCTCTGCTGACCAGCTGCTGGTACAATATGTGCGCTGCCATTTTACATCCCGCACTCTCTAGAGCTAACGCTATTTATTCAACATTTGTGTTTGTTGGCCTTTTAACTAATAATGTGTCGGGGAAAAAAATCTTGTTTTCTGGAACTGACTTCTCTCTCGTTGCGGGCACAGCTTTTACTTAATGATATTCCCAGTAGCTGCTTACGTAAGTATAAAGATGTCCTCTTTTAAACAACCCTCTCCATTAATTAGAAAAAGCATTATCAGAAAATTCAGCGTGTAGTCTATTTGTTTAGGGCATCCTTTCAACGTTTAAAAACCTGTCCAGTTTGGAATTTAGAAGTTTTAAGATTTTTTCATAAAATAACCTCTTCCAATTCCGAGAGGGCGAAAATATGACTTAACGGGCTACATTTTTAGGTTAGGTTCATCAGAATTTTAGCCTGCTTGATTTGTTTTTACTACACGTCTAAACATCTTGAGATTTAAAAGAGTTTCTGAGTTGAAACCATTTCTCTGCAGTTTGTGCCCAGCCAAAATTAATGTTTGTTTTTTTTCAAAACCAGGTTAGATTTCAGTTCGGAACCATACTTGTAGTTTTTCAGGAGCAGTGCAAATGGAAGAAGAGAGGATGCGGCGTGCAGCCAGCCCCGAGCAGCCGTGCCATCTCTGGCCTGTTAGGAAAGTTCAAGAAGAGAACTGGGAAATCCACAGAGGAAAGGGTGAGGCTGTCAGGAAGCAAAACAGGATACGCTTCGCAGCTTCGGCTGATACCAGGCTGAAATGTGCCGATACTGGCAGATGTGCTTGGAACTCCTTTTGTCCCCGCTGTAGGAGATGCCGGAGGGTCATGCTGCTGTGCTCGAGATGCTCCTCCAAGCGTGCAGTGAGGGCCAAAGTGTGCTTCTTTCGAATTCCCCATCGGGTGCAGAGCAGCAGTGTGGTGTCCGAGGAGTAGATTTGCCTCTCCCGTAGGCTATAACTAAAACATCTTAAGGTTAGGCTGATTTATTTGAAGCCTTGTCTCTCTATTGAGAAAACGCTCTCGAGCATCTGCTGACAAGTGCCAGATTTTAAATGATCTCTTACCCTGTAGTTAGAGAACATTAAATAGGGATGGGAGAAAATAATCAGTCAAGAAACAGGATGCTGCTTCTGGTCTAGATGGGAATCTTGTCTGCCAAGAAAGCTGGGAAGTGTTGTTAAAATCAGGCGCTGTCTCGACGCACAGCCCGGGAGAACAGCAGCAAAATGACACATTTATCATCCTCTGGCTATCGGCCACGTTGCCAGGAAGGCTGGGGAGGAACGGCTGGGAGCTCTGCTGGGGTTCTGAACGATAACACGTCACCAGAGCGAGAGCAGGGCTTGGAATTGGAAGGTGAGGTGGGTGAGTCGAGTGGCAAGCTGCCTTTCGTCTGCCGTAGCTTCTAGTACAATTTCAGACCCGTGTGATGCTCTCAGGATGGTGAGGACTTGAAGGGTAAGATGCCAGGATCAGTTGGTGGTGGTGGTTTGGGCTGTTTTGTGTTTGTTTGTTGGGATACCATTATGGAAAACCATGAATTAAGTTGTGTTGTCTTAACTACATGAGACTTGTACATTACAGCCCGTGGGTATTTCTTTTCAGGAGCTCCATTTATTGAGCCATTTACAATTACAGTTGAATTAGAATGAAGAAAAGTATGTTACACTTTTCTTAAAAAGGCCTTGCTAATTTCTTAGTGGAAAATTTTGATGTGTTTTTCAGATTTTCGCAAAAACCCTTGAAGTAAAGGCTTTTTTTTTTTTTTTGTTATGAACCTCGGATATCATAGTTTGATTCTTATACTTCAGTTGTAGGTATTATCTAAGGTAACGTTTGCCATGGAGCAAATCGAAACATTCAGAATTTTTAAACCCAGTTAAATCACAGACACAGTTAAGAGCAAGCTTAGATGTTTTACTTAATAGTAATTACTAGTAACCAGTAATAGTTTTCACATTTTCATTCTAAACGAAGTGAAAGTCTTCATGGTAAAATTTCCCGTGGAACGAGAACGCAGTTTGCTGTACTGCAGCATTTTGCGAGCATTAAGTCGGTGATGGAAATGGGATGGAAGAGGATGGGTCTGGTCCGTGAGCTCCCCCCCGGCAGCTTTTCGTGCAGCGTGCTCAGCCGGTCTCCATCAAAGAGCTCGCCAAGCTAGGAAGGGTTTCTTAGTGGCTTCAGGTTCCAGTCCGAGGGAATAAATAGGCTTCGTCCTACATGTTATGAACTTACTTTCCTAAGGAGTGAGGAGAATGAAGAGGGCGAAGCGAGGAAGAGGGTGAGGCCGCCAGGATGCCCTGGGTCTGGACGCGGAGAGGACTGTTCGTATTAACAGGCAAGCATCGGGGGGGGAAATCATCTTCCTTTTTTCTGTTTTTTTGAATGAATTACCCAAAGAAGAGTTACCGCGTTGACCAGAAATAGTTTGATTTTGATCATCCTTAAACATCTGGGCAGAAAGTAGTCTCACCCTGCTGGTAAACCTGAGATATTGTGGGAAAGATTAAAGGTACTGAATTAATTTTGGTGACGGTGCTGCGTTGGTGCTCTGACCTCTGAAGAGCACAGGACAGAGGCAGAGTAAGGCAGAGCAAAGCATGCAGGTGAGAGCCTTTTCCTCCGATTTCTTTAAACCCTTGTCATCTGCAGATGGATTTCTCACAAGCTTGTCCTGCCTCTCTGGGTGGCTCTGTGTCTGTCAGAGGTAGAAGGCTCATACAATGAAACGGCTTGGTACGCAGCCAGCTTTTTCTTATCCTTAAAGCTGTTGAAATACAGGGTAGTCAAAACGGGCTGAGATCTCTATTTCAGGCGAAGCAGGTCGGTGCTTGCTAATTTAAGTGCTCAGGAATGTAGGTTTTATCCTGATGGAAATTAAGGGCTTGCACCGAAAGAAGGAGGAGGTTTTATGAATGGAGCGTGACCCCGGGTCTCCCGCTCCGGGTAGCACGGCAATTAGTCTCAGCATAAAGATCCGAACGGAACGGATGTGTTCATCTGGGCTCAGGATTAACAAAACGTTGGAAAAAGCGAGGGGCTTAAATCACATTGAGAACAAGCGAAGAGGACGTAAACCAGCTGGTGTTTCGCGTAATTCCAGTTTTCTCCTCATCAAGGCATTTCAAGCAGGTGAATAAATATTTTATAGGCCTATTTCTTGCGTACGTCGTCCCCTTTCCTTCCTCTGCAGGGCAAAACTTGGCAAAGCCAATACAATAATGGGATTTTCCCTCCCATATATACCACGTCGCTTGACTCAGCAGGTTGGGAAAACTCAGGACGTGCTGTGTGGGGCCGTGAAACTCTCACGGGAATCGTTTCGGTGGCATACATTTAGCTCCGGGAGCTCTGCCTGGGCTGGGAGGCAGCCTGGCAAAGAGGAGGGAGATTTCCCCCTTCCTGGGAATTTGTCTTACCCTGTGATTTCCTGATGTATTTGTTTTACAAGTACCTAATAGGGCAGGCTTTGCTGATCTTGTTTGCAGAAAATAGCCTAAACCAGGGGCTGTTTGTGGTTTCCTCAGGACATCGCCTAACCCGAAATGCTTCCTCCTGGCCTGCAGGAAATAAATCAAGCTGCAGTCAAAAAAGCAACTTCACTGTGGCAGAGCTGAGCCCACGCTGCGGGTTTGCCATCTGGTTTTCGTTCTTCTTCACTCCAATTAGCATCGGCAGCATTTGATTAGGGTTTTGTTGCGTGCGTCGCGGAGCGAGGCAGATGTGCGTGCCTCTGATTGCGCTAGTGAATAAACTGAGCGGGAGAGCCCTGCCCTTATTAACAGTGACCCCGGGATGATTGCTTACTCTGCTGCTTAATTAGTTCTTTGAGGGAAAAACACGTTTCTGTCGAGATAAAAATACGTAGCCCTGATAACTTCATGCAATGCTGTTAGTAGCCTGAGCCCTGCAAGTCTCGTCCTCCAAGGCAAGTCTTTGCAAGTCTTATTTCGTCAGGCTGTGTGACACTGACCCACATCCACAGAGGAGCAGCAGCAGAACCTTTTCTAATGGATGAAAAGCTGCTCCTAAAGCTGTTGGATGGTTCCTGGTACGAAGCCCACCGGGAGGAGTCAGCCGAAGGAACAGCCTCAGAAAGCCGTGCAGCTCCAGAGGACATAATTTTCAACCATGCACACAGGCCAGCGGCGTTTCAGTGACCAGAACTCTAAGTGAGGCAAAAACAAAGAGAAAGGGGTAGGGGTCGTTCTCTTTTTAAAACATTTTGTTTCTTCTTTTTACGTAGGTTCCTAAAAATTAGCACTATGACTGATGGAGACTATGATTATCTGATCAAACTCCTGGCCCTTGGAGACTCTGGGGTTGGAAAAACAACGTTCCTCTACAGATACACCGATAACAAATTTAATCCCAAATTCATCACGACAGTAGGGATAGATTTTCGGGAAAAACGAGTGGTAAGTTGTCTCGTACGAATGATAGCAGCTTCCTTTTGTCTTTATTCGTTACTGCTGAGAACAAATTTGACGTAGATGTGTGCTGCTTCTCTTGCTGTGGGATATGACATGTTGATATGACATGTTGATATGACCATGTTCCTGGTCTAGCTCTTGGCTTAAGCAAATCATAATTAGGAACTGGATAAAGGAGAAAAATGCCATTATCTTTATCCCGATGCGGGACTGGTAAGTGGTTTATTGCATATTTCCAAGAACAGGTTTCCATAGTGCTAGTGAATGAGGTGTGCTTGCTTATGACTAGAAATAACTCTGGCCCCAAAACATAAAAATTTAAATAGAAAAGATGGAAACTTTCAGAAACGCAGCAGTTTCAACTCGCTTCCAGATCAGACAGTAAACTAGCGAAAGGGCTTGCTGCTTCCCTGCTTCCCCGTCAGCAGCAAGGCTGGCAAATGAGTGCAACCAGTCTGTTATCAACAGTCCTTGTAGGATTGATGTAGTTCCTAATGCAAGGCGTGCAAGCCTCCTCCGCAGTGCATTTATTTCTTTATCCTAAATAGAAGATGAGAGTCTTCTGTAGCGTCAGTCAGACTCTTCAGGAATATGAGAGCATGCTTGCTCTGTTTTAATTTCACATGACTAATATATCTGCTCGTACATCCTGATACCAGATACAAGCTAAATATAGGGGACAAATTCAACTTCCTAATAGGAATCGTTCCAGCTTGCTTGAACAGTAAAACCATGATAAATACAAGACATTACACCCTGGAGGATGATTTTACTTATTTATTTGATAAAAAAGATGTAAATACTTGCCCAGTTCACATATGGAGACCTCTTTAAATTTGCATTTTTTAAAATTTAAATACTTGAAGGATTTTGCATGCAAAGTCCTTGGAAGTCTTGACAATGCAGAGATGCTAAAGGGGCAGGAGAACCACTGCTTGTGGAGAGTTTTTCAGCCTGGAGAGGGGCAGACCCTTTTTCCTGAGTTCTGACAAAACTTCCCACTACTTACTTTCAACAAAGCCGTGTTTCTCAGCCCCATCAGGTCAATGTAAGAGTTAAAAAGCATTTAAAATATTTTTCTTAAAAGCTTTCCCAGTTTTGAAGTAGTTGAATGAGAATGAATGCGTTGGCAATATAAAGTTGTTCACGTATTGCCATTTCACGTGTTTTCCAGTCCCTATTACTGTGCAAAAAGGTGAGCTTCATTCCCCCAGACACCCAAAACTTCCCTAACAATTTTTTTTTTTTTTTTTTTTATGGCTGAGAGCATTTGTGGCTGTGGTGTTGAGTTCGGTGGTGCCGTTGTGGAGGGTACATGCCAGCCCCACTGAAGAGAGGGCCCTGTATGGGTTTTAGGGGTAAATCATACATTTCTTGGTCCCCTGTCCTGTATGGGTTTTAGGGGTAAAACACACATTTCTTGGTCCCCTGCTTGAGCCATAGCAGCACACGGGTTTATAGTGTGGTCAGGACACACTAGGTGTATTTAGGTCCGTGGGGAACCAGGCAATTAGGAGGTAACTCTTGTAAATCAGCAGTACTAGAGAATTAATCATTAGGCCTGAGGTAGAATAAAAGAATCAGGGCTCTGGATTATGTCTTAAATTACTCCTAATCAGCACTCCAGCAGCTCAGACCGGTTAAGCACGATGCACAGGTCGGAGGGGAACCCGGTGCCTCCACCGCACCGCTGGATTCCCCTGATAGAACGAGAGGAAAATGTTAAAAGCAGTTTTATTGCAAGGAAATGTCTGAACACGCAAATTGCTGGCGTGCTCTTTCCCTGCCTGGTCAGACGCTCGTTAGCGTGTTTTGAACACGGGTGCTGGCTTCCTTCCAGGGGGCTGAACTTTTCTGCGAAAGGTTGCAGACAGATTTCTTCTGTAATTTTCCACTGCCATACATTTTGGGGTGAGATGGTTTTATAAGGATGGAAGAAACTACGCCTTACGTGCAGTTACGAGCTTTAAAACATCTGGAAGGTCCGTCTGAATAAAACGTCCTTTTAAGAAGGAGATCCAAAAGGTTCAATACGTGTGTTCTTCTGGTGCGTAAAAGTCATATTAAAAAATGACCCCGTGAAATTCCCTGTTTATAATGCTGGGTATTGCAGGAACATGCTTCAGTGAGCCTATTTAATTCGCAAAGCGTGGTGTGTGGTTGATCCTGCTGGTTCTTCTCAGATTCTCAGATCTGGCACCTGCCACAAAGGAAAGAAAAGCATGCTCTGGTTAGAAGCTACATGTTGAAATTACAGCAGTTTAAATAAATCCGTGGAATCACAGAATAATCTAGGTTGTAGTGGGCCTCCCGAGGTCATTTAGGCCAACCCCCAATTAATATTAACTGGGTTGCGCAGGAAAGCTGAACGCTGTATTTTACAGCCCAGAGAGAGCAGGTGAAGAAGTATTCCTCTTCCTCGAATAAGGTCAGTGGAGCATCTGGATAAAGATATGCCCAAAAAGTCCATATCTTCTTGCTGTAAATGCAGGGGCAACATTTTCCTGCTTTTAAAATTGCTAAGAGTCTGCTGAGCAAGTTCAGAGAACAGAAATGGCTCGTATTTGTTTTTTTTCCTTCTGTCTTTTACTGTAACGGTTAGTGTACACATTGTTTTTGTTCAATAAGGAATTGAGCCCCAGGAAAAGGTCACGGTGCTTTCTTTAAGCGCCACAAGGTTACGGGTGCAGTTGGTAAGGAAGTCTTTGATGTCTAACAGGACTTAACGAATCAAAAATAGTTTTAGTAATAGTGGCTAACGCTGTCAGCCAGCTGCAAATTTTGCAAGAACAGCAACGAAACAGAGCGCAGAAAGCTTGCTCAGCACAGAGCTATACCAAGTTTTACAGAATTGGGATCTAATTTGAAGTACTAAATGTGACCAAATAACCTTCCAAATGAAGGTTTCGTGTGATTCATGTGTTTACTGATTGCACTCTCTCGTTAGGTGTACAATAGCAGAGGACCAAATGGATCTCCAGGAAAAGCCTTCAAGGTGCATCTCCAGCTTTGGGACACCGCTGGACAGGAAAGGTAAGAGTTCAGCTCGTTAGAAATCAAGTCTGAGTTTTTCCACATTTGTGGGTAAACCATTAGCCCATACATGTGAAGAATCTCAAAAATCCTCTTAATTTGGGACAAGAAAAGTATTTTCCAGAAGTAAAGCTTTTTCTGACACTTTATCTAGCACTTCTGAGGCCACATCTGGAGTACTGTTCCCATTTTTGGGCCCCTCAGGATGAGGTACTTTATACTGATAACTAAAGTCCAGTGGAGTGCCCTTAAAACAGGTCAGGAGGCAGAGGCACATGAGGCAGACCAGATTCTTTTCAGCTTCACGGCTGGAGGACCAGAGGCGACAGCTCAAGCTGCAGCAAGGCAAATGCCTACTAGGTAGAAGGAAAAAAAAGCGCTGACAGCACGAGCGGTTAAGCACCGGAGCAGGTTGCTCACAGAGGCTGTGCAGTCTGCATTCGTGCAGGTGTTCACAGCTCCGATGGACGAGGTCCAGAACAGCGTGATGCCTTCCTTAAGTCCTCTCCAGTTTAAGTGCCCCTGACTTGCTCAAGCTTTCTGTTAGGAGCAAGTTCTCTTCTGTATTGCCCTGGACTGATGTCCCTTTCATCACCAGGATGCAACGGGGTGGAGAGTTCTGGTTCAAGTCTTACCAACGCTGACTACTTGCATGGTTTTGGTCGTGTTTGCCCTCTTTGCAGCAGCACACTGTGGTTGATGGATGCTAAATTCGTGAGTGGCCCAAATCCTCCTTTGCAGAAGAGTTCCTTAACCGGTTATTCCCCGTCTTCTGTTTGCAGTGATGTTTGCTATTCCCACAGATCTTTTCCACTTGGCACTATTGAACTTGATCCTGTTGGGGTTTTTTGAGAGGGAGAAGTGTGTGTACTGCTTTCTTAAGCTTCCCCTGGCTGGTTACACTGGGTTTTGTGTGTGAGGTTGCCCTCAGCATGATTGCTGATACCATCTGTTGACAAGGGAAGAAATTGCACGTCACACTTCTAACAGCAGCTGAGGAGTAGTGGACGAAAGCGTTCGCCTACTGCAGAGGAAGCAGAGTAGTGATGAGGCAGATTTCAGGTTTCTAAATAAGCAGTGCCAATACTGTGTGGGAGGGGTTATTGCCATGTGAAAAGCAGAAGAAAGCTGAAATTTTGTTTGCATCTCTCCTGCTTACCCCCAAACACCATCTACGTATTAAAAGTTAAACATTTTGAGGCTATTTCTTTTTGCTGAGAAGAAATACAAAGAACGTGTCGGGGTATCTGACAGATTTCTGTGGAGAGCTTTCGTTTTAATTTGCATGTATGTGTGTCATGAAATACCCGTTTCCGTTTCTGACACCGTTAGTTTCTGCAGGATTATGTAGCGCTGTTTTGGGATGGGATCGATCCCCGCCATACACAAAACACCAGAGTGCCGTTGCGTGGTTTGCCAGCACTCTGAAACATGTAATATCGTTTGGATTGTCTTCACGTTTCTGATTTGAACAGAGTTGTGACCTTCTGGTGACAAACGGCTGCAGTTTCATGGTTTGTACTTTCGTCCAGCTCCATGGCTTTGTGGGAAGCCTGTAGAGGAGTGTAAATGCACAGACCACACGTGTGGCCAGAGGTCTGCAAAACCAGGTTACCTTTCCTTATTGCTGAGCTTACCAGTAGAAAATGGCATCGAACAATCAAAAGCATGTAAACAGCCAACTACTCCTATTTTCTTTAATATTTACTATACTAGGCAGTGCAAATCCATCAACTAAGTGCATGTAATCTCACCAGAAGCATCCGTGTCCCTGTGATCTGTGATGCACTAAATGCTTCTGTCTCAGCTTATTTACGTTAGCCAGCTCTTCTCTCTCTCTGTCTCCGTCCCAGGTTAAATCAGACAATTTGAGCTGATACATTAGTCACCGACAATGTTTATTTCTCACGTATAAGCTTCCTCTGGCCAGTTACTAACACACTGATTAATATGTGTTGACTGATGTGATGTATCATAGCTAAAATGAAAATCACATTTTATTTTTTTTTACTTCCAAGGGAATGCACATCCTTTAAATCATGCAGACTTTTCTGACTGGGATTTTTTTAATAGTTTTTCGCAAGTGATTTGGAAAACCTTTCATTTACTTCATCTCTTTCTCCTTACTCAGTTCCGTTTTGCCAGAAACGTGCTTACCTCGAATCTTAGAGCTCACTTTGTAATAGAGCTATGCTCTCTTTTTTTTCTTCCTCCTTCAGATTTCGAAGCCTCACCACAGCATTTTTCAGAGATGCTATGGGCTTTTTACTGATGTTCGATCTCACCAGTCAACAGAGCTTCTTAAATGTCAGAAATTGGATGAGTAAGTAGAACTATATAGTTTGCATTTATTGGTTGACTTGAAGCTTTCCTGCATGTATTTTATGCTTCTAGGCTTTATGTGTATCAGTGTTTGTGAACTGGAAAATTTTCAAAGGTATTTATGTCTAAAGCAGCCATATGTGAGGTACTCACAGCCTGTGTGCTCTAGAGCACCGCTGCTCCGGATCAAGGTTTGAGGTGCACATGAGATGAGTTGTCATCCTTGCATGCACCATTACAACTGAAGGTCTGCCAGAGGTAGGAGGACGTGGATTGTGATCCCGTGGAGCGTGGCACCCTGTTGTGACTTACTTTGGGCTACACTGACTTGCCTCGAGCAGGATATGCCCTTTGATTTGGGGTGAAAGTTTCATCAGATTTGAAAGATGCACGCTTTTCTTCTATTTTTTTTTTTTGCATGGTAGACTTCTGAACACATACTTGATAATCTTGTTTGGATTTGGTACAATCCAAACAAATCTGTCGCCTCTTGAAAATTTCTGGTGTTTGACACTTCTTTGGCCAATCTCCTTATTTGAGGTGATACAAAGGAGCTTGGAAAATGCTGTTTAGTTTAATGGCGTGATTTGTATTAGCAAAACAGAATGAGATTCCTTCCTGTCTTTGAGGTTTTGATTAAAATTGGTCTTTGAAGTTCTTGTTTGAAAGCAGATAGTATTTGCCTTAATAACTGAACAGCTGAATGTATTCTGACCCTTAACAAGGCAAATGGAATTACAGCTGGCACCTGTAGGTAGTTTTTATTGGGACAACCACCTGACTAAAAGTGAAAGAAAGGTTAAATTCTTAAAGTTTGTTTTTAATTGAGGGTATTTAGAGTTCTGGAAGGACGGAGGCCACTGCTTTTCCAACTGGTAGCTTTCCAGCCAGTGAGCTGAAGTGGGGATAATGCAAGAATCCAGACAGATTTGTGAAAACAGCTCCATCAGATTTTATGTACTAGCTGAATTTCTTCAGAGATTCCTCCCACTAAAAGGTTGGTGTCATCACAATCTTCCACTGCTTACCAAGTTGAGTCCCTACTTTCTTCTGTGTTGCAGGCCTTTTGAATTGTTTTGTCAGCCGTCTGAGTCTCTAAGGCACTACCAGCATTCTCTTAACTCTCCTGTTTATTTTTCCTTCTAGGTCAGCTGCAAGCCAATGCGTATTGTGAGAATCCAGATATCGTGTTAATTGGTAATAAAGCTGATTTATCCGACCAACGGGAGGTAAATGAAAGGCAAGCAAAAGATCTGGCAGACAAATACGGGTAAGCACATCATGGCAGAAGCAAAATTTAGCGTTAAAATTGTTGGAAGTATAGCTAATGACTGGCTGGAGACTCTTGCAAGAAAGAGATACTCTAAGGTATGTAGTCAGTGCAGTATCACACGCCTTCTGAAGTGATCCTAGCTTGTCACACTTTCAGATCAACTTGTTTGAATAGGAAATAGCACGAAACACAAAAAACCATAAAACATCTAGATCATGATGATGTGATACAGGCGTCGCCTTTACAGGAAAAATAAGCGTCACTTTAAAATAGTGGACATAAATGCGTCTGTTGCCTACGTGGGCTTTTCAAATCGTGTTTTGGCAGAGGTTCTGTGTAGGAAGCAGCGTTCTGAGAGAGAAGGGAGGTGCTGGAGCTGGGTAGGTGCTCACGTATGAAAAAGGAGCACAGGTTTGGTGTGTTTTCAGAACAGGCAAATGCCTGCATTTGCAGTAGATCGATTACAACCCAAGGTGTGAGTCAGAGATTTGCAGGAACTGTGGCATGCAGGCTGGTGTAGGAGGTACGTCTTCGCTCAGACACGTGGCTGGGTGCTGGGTGAGCTGGCGCTGGTGCCTGGCTGCATTTTAGCTCTGCGCTGGAGCCAGCGCTCAGTGGGTTTAATGCTTGCTGAAGTTGGAAGGCGTAAAGACCGGGACAAAAGTGGCAGACAAAAGAGGGGCATCTCTGCGGTACTGTGCCAGTTCTGGGTTGGAAGGAAATTGGTAGGAATGGAAAGTTTATGTGAAAGGATTCGGCATCCAGAGAGCGTATGAGAAAGGTGTAGAAACTGTGCTTACCTCGGCATTAAAATACGAAGGCCTCCGTTTTAAATCTGTTAAAGAAACTTGCCTATAGAAATTGTTCTCAAAGGGAGCGAAAATTAAGGACGTTTTTGATGTTTTCTTCAATACCTGGGGGAAAAAAAAATCTCCACCTTAAATATGGGAAAGATCTCTCCCTGTTCTAAATTGGGAAACAGTTTTTGCCTTATCCATCCGCTGTGGGTCAGGAATTTCTGAACAACTGAAAGACATACTGTAATTTTTTCTAAATATTTTGATAAATATGCCTGTTAGAGAAACCACACAGCCTGCACTGATACGCTATGTCGTACGGTCCCTGAAACTTTCTGTGATGCAGACCAAGGTTTCTCTTTAAAGCAGACGTCCTGGTTACCTGCAGGACTTTCAGCCGAGGTTTGTGTTGACGTTCTTACTATTTGAAGTCAAAATGTCAGGACAGATTTTTTTTTTTTAATTAATGATTCTGCTTTGTGTGCATATCATCATACCACCGTGTGCTAGGAACAGGAGTTCGGGTTCTGGCGAGCAGGGAAATAGAGTCCATCAACCCCAAAAACCTCTCACGCTGTTTTCGTTAACGCTAAACCCACCGCCGGTAGCTGGGCCAGGAGTTTTATGAAGAGTTCAGTCTCCATTGCCTTAAAATGGAGTAAGTACTCTCCAGTAAACCTTTTCCTTTTTGCCCTAGCATCCCCTACTTTGAAACAAGTGCTGCTACCGGCCAGAACGTGGAGAAGGCCGTGGACACGCTGCTGGACTTGATAATGAAACGTATGGAGCAGTGCGTGGACAAGACGCAAGTCTCTGACACAGCCAACGGAGGAAGCTCGGGGAAGCTGGATTCAGCAAAGCCGGAGGAGAAGAAGTGTGCCTGCTAAACCTCGCCTCTAAACTGTGAGGACCAGCGAAAATATCGCATCAGAACATGGCTGACCTACCACCCAATTCAAACCTGCTCCGTCGAGCCGTGCACAGAAGCAAAGTTCCATCGTGTTAGTGGGATCGTGCATTTTTTTTCTCCAAAGAACTGGTTTCAAAACCTAAAACCTGTATTGCGGTGAGGCTCTTGTGCTGAAATAATTATTCCTGATACGGTGTCATCGTCCTGAATAATTCTCCCACCTGCTCTTCCCCGCTCTCCCATTCCCTCAGCCCTCATCTTTATTTGTTTTGTGATCGGGATACTGAACAGAGGAAAGTAGCTCTATTCAAAATATATATTTAAAAAAAAAAAGGGGGGGTGGGGGGGAGAATATATTGTCTACATCAGCTGGATATTGAAATTTAAATGGAGGTGGGTGGTTTTCTAGGTCTGTGCCATTTTTCCACGGAATCTTTTTTCTTTACGGTTCTTAATCTGCATCAGGGCCCGCGTGTTTTCGAAGGCAGGGATACGAAAGATTGTGTGTGGCCTCTTCAGAAAAACTTTCTCGCTTGCACGGAGTGCAGTGCTGTGAAGCTGTCCCAACCGAATCACTGAGAAGCTGCTTGGGGGTGGGGTGTGTGTCTGTGTGCGTGTGTTTTGGGCTTGGGGGCAGGAAGAAGGGCATTTAATTAAAAAAAAAAAATAAATAAAAAAAATTATCAGGGAATTGTGCAGCATTGCTGATGTTGCCAATAATCCAAGCAGGGATTGGAGCGTTACAGGAAAAAAATGTTGTATTGAGAGGGATTCTGGCACTGCAGGGACAGTTTATACAGATGGGAATGTAATGCATGGGAACAGATATCAACTATATTTTATGAAGCATCTTCTGAATCTTGCCATTAGCAAAAAATAATTGTCTCCCCCGTTTGAGGAAACTGTCCCGTTTCTTCCTTTTTGGGGGGGGGGGGGCGGGGGGGGGTGTATTAACTACATATCCCAGGTAGGATATGGGAACTTGTGAATGTGTTGCACTGCCTAAAAGGGAACTGCAAATCGTGCCACGCTGAGAGATCCTCGAGGTTATCGCTCAGGTTTGGTCAGGTCCTCTGTACACGTAGGTTTTCAGCAGGGGACGACAGGACAATTGTCTCATACTCTTAAATTCTGTACAGAATATGTGACTGGCTCCGGATAAAGATGTGTTGCATAGCTTGCCAGATATTTTGGGACAGAAGTTATTCTGCTGGTGTGCTGCAGCAGCGGGGTGGATTGCAAAGGATTTCTTCTAGGGGTGAAAACCACTTCTAGTGAAATAGCAAGCTGCTTGTCACGAGCAAAGATAAATACAGGAAAAAGTAAAGAAAAAAACCTATATTTATAAGCGAAGAGATCATTTTCTAAACCAGGTTACAGCATAGAGTTTATCCTGTCCTTTTTTATAGAATAACAGTTTGGGTTTTATACAGCTGGTAGTTAAAGGTCTATTTGTGGTTATTGCGCTTTAAGCTACTTAAAAATCATTCAGGGGAGGAAGGGGCAGATCTCTTTACAAGTCAGGCTTGGTTGGTTGGGTTGGCAGAACCGCAGCCGTTCATTTATGTAAATGTTTTCAGCTTTGATCGAGTCACAATTGCAAACTTTGTGAATAGCAAGCTCATAAAGTGTTTCAGCGCTTCCCAGAAACGGAGGATTTACCAGATTCACTGCTGAAAAAATGACAGGTTCTTCCACCCAGCCCATCAAATGATGTTTAGTGGAGGATTTGGCGTGTCAGCGGGGGCAGATGGTACGTCCACAGGAGCAGATCCTTTGGGTGAGTAACCAAATCGCTGCAATTACCAGACCACGAATCCCACTTGGAGACTGTAAAGATTATTTAAGTGACAGGCTGTGCCTAAAGTACGGTGAATGTATACATGCATATATGGTGAATAATATACAGCCAGGTGTATGAAGCACTCCTGTGCTCGACTGAGTTAACTTACGGCCAGCTGTTGCACTGTTTATTACTCAAGGGATCCATATAGGAATGAAAGGGAAATGACTCTAGCAAAAGTTTTGTTCCTTGCTAATACAGGAAGCTAATTATTATTATTATTATGTGTTTTTTAAAAAAACGAAGCAAATGAAACTATTATTCCAAAAGGATTTTGCCATCCAAACTTTGTTTGCAGGAAAAGGGAGAGAAATGGAAGTTTCTTATCTGCTGCAGGTAGGTTTTGTGTGGTAGCTCTCAGGTATTAAAGTGAGGAAAGAGGAGCATAATAAGTGATTCTAAATGCCTGCCAACAGCTTTGTTGTTTATTAGGTTAACCCTCCTTGCAAAAAAACAGGTAACAGACTTATTAAAAACCCTGTCCTGTCCCCTCTCCATCTACATTTGGCTCTTGCTCCCTTTTTTTTTCCCCTGCTAAGCAGCTGCAGCCCTGCACGGATGCCTCAGAGCCACTCCTTGGCTCGGGAGCAGCTCAGACTGAGAGCGAGAGCAGCGTTAAAAGTTCCCAGGTTGTATGTATGTAATGTCCTGGAAACAATGGTAACCGCAGCGAAGAAAGGCCACACCTGAGTCATCCGTGTGATGGATGGTGCTGTCCCGCAGGAAGCCTATTGTGGAGGGCTGAAAGCCCAGCACGTTGGCACAGCACTTTATTTGCCGGTTCTGACTCTTCTGATTGCACTCTGAACTCCTGAATGTATCCCTCCCGGGTGCCAAACCCTGCCGTTTTCCCCCTTTTTGCGCTCCCGTTGGGTGAAGTGTTTCACTCTACCATGTTCCGCCCTAGAAGTGGCTCTGGGACAGTGGCCTTGGAAATGAATTTGCTTTCATTTAATCTCGCTGGTTGGATATGGCCTTACCCCACCCCAGCAGATCTTGAATTCGAATCCTGCCGTTGCAGAACCTCCTTATAGGTATTTGAACTGGAAGTATTTGCTTCTGAGGACAAGTACAGCTTGTTTGCAAGCCTGCTAGGCATCCCACGCGAGGGTTGGAGAGGGAGAGAGGAGGTCCAGCGATGCTTTGTCCGGTTCGATGCTAGGAATTAAGTGCACGTATTCCGACCCTGTTGGCCTGTGTCTGGATTTCAGTCTAGACATAGTGCTTTTTCAAAGCGTCTTTTTGTGTCCCTTTAGAAGCATCTTCTTGCAGCTTTTCAGCAGCCATCCAGTAAGTGCTCTTGCTGCAGGCTTTATTGTGCTCTGTGTAGTAATTTCCTGACTCAATAGCGCTGTGTGTCGACAGAGGTGACGGCAAGGCCAGTCCTTTAGCGGTCCAACCTGCAGGATCTCACAGAAAGTAGAATTTTGTTTCCTTGTCTCTCTGTACAGTTGTTTTCCGTGTCTCTGGCAGCTGTCTCAGGCTCTGGTGTTCACAGGACGGCTCAAGTTAGCAGACTTTATTGCATCTGTTCTGTTGGAAGGGGTCGGGTAGCTGGGGCTGGCTGGGAAGTGCAGGGCAGCACAGGTATGAATGTTGTGGTGGCTTTTTTTTTGTATTGTTGTTGTTTAATAGCGTCTAGCGATTTAAAAAAAGAAAATTAATCAACTGAAGAACGCTAGGAGGGTACTACTAACTGTGCTTCAGTGCAGTTTTAAAGACACTTGAGCATACGCTCTCCAGAAGTCCTTACAAGTTGGATCTGTTGCTCGTGGTAGGGTTAGCTGCTGCGGGGGGTCCAGGCACTGCTTAAAGGCAGGCTACAGGGTATGGCAAATCATATGGCTTAGGCTTTGCAATCATTTAAGCTTCCGTTTCCATTTTACGGAGTATTTTTATCTGGGATTAGCTTTTAGCGTGTTTTTCTCGTTCTGACGTGCCACGTCCCCATGAAGCAGGCTGGCACGGTCAGCAGGATTCCCTGCGGGTACCAGTGCCCCCAGCTGATGCGGTTTCCCCACTCCACATTTCCCTGTCCAGCTGGGGCCACTGCCCCCTCTCACCCCCAGCAGGCTCTGTGCCTGCTAAAGGTGGTGGGAAACCAGCAACAGGGGCTTAAGTAACTCATCTTCGCTATTGCCTTCGCTTTCAGTGGCTTTCTTGGGACGTTTGCAAGAGGAAAAGCAGTTAAAATAAAAAATGTTGGGTGCCTGAAAGACGCTTTTTTTTAAAAGCGGAAGGGATGGACGGGGAAGTTGCTGGCTGCTCCTGCAGCTGCTTGTGGCCTCAGGAGGGTGTGATGTAGCAAAGGATGGAGCTGAGAGCAGTGGCTGCGTTTGCTGGCTTGGTAACTTTATAAAAACCCATTGCCTTAAACTGTTTTCTGAAGGCTAAGCATTCCTTTTTCTGTGTAAAGGGTTGTCACACCTCCATTTACATTTTAGAGGCTGGGAGCCTGTAAGAAACTTTATTAAAAGTTGTACAAGATGCGATTTTGATACCTGCTCCATAGCAACTCCTTGGGACTATTTCAAGGTAAGAGGTTTTTATGTCCTAGATCTATTTCAGCTCCTGGATGTAACTAGTTTTTTTCAGCCTAAACGTAAAACAAGATGAAAAAAAAAATTGAGCTGTTATTTTAAAATTTGTATTCCCGTCACTATAACCCTAGAAACGTAGGAGGTGTAAAAAAATAACCTCCAGTGACTGCTATTTTTACGTGTGCAAATGCTGTAGGCGTTTCAGACCATGCTCTGATATTGCACAAAGAGGAGAAAAGGGGAAAAAAAAAAATCAATGTCTTGTAACTGACGTGAAAATGTTAAAATGAGTATTTTTTTTTTTACCTGACTGCTGTGAGACCTGGCTTGAGACATCTTTAAAGAGAGAGCCAAATTTTCACAGCTTCTTTTCTGTCTTTTATAATTCTTTTACTTTAAAGAAATCGATCCCTGCCCCTCTTCCCCCGAAAGAAAACCAGAAGCGCGCCCCCTCCATATAGGATGAGTTTTGGTTTTGTTCTTTTTTCCCCAAGAGGATGCTATCTGGCTTAGAATTATGCTCTTAGATGCTGGGCAGATCTGTTTCTAACTTATTATTATTTCTATCTAACCTCGTTAAAGGCAACAGAGAAAATGATTCTTTGCTTTGTGCTTTTACAGTTACCTAGTGAAAACATAGCCTTAGAAAATAAACCCTAAAGTCGTCGCTCCTCATTGTGCGATAGG
The DNA here is from genome assembly GCF_009769625.2 of Cygnus olor. NCBI lineage: Eukaryota > Metazoa > Chordata > Aves > Anseriformes > Anatidae > Cygnus > Cygnus olor. The sequence goes on along the minus strand of NC_049198.1, from coordinate 1,279,659 downwards.
GCTTTGATGGACAAACTGCGTATCACAAAAAAAGCCTGGTGTTACCTTACCAGCTTCCTCGTGGACGTCGAATTGCTCTTCGGTTTCGCTGAGGTATCTTTCATCTTCCAGACAAAAACACTAAGGAGCCTCTGTCAGGTCCTTTCCAAGTGGTTTCTTCTGTTGTGCTAGGGCAAGCATGTTTTCCGGCCGGCTGCGGCAGATCTGTGCGACGCCTAGTGCCGTGAGCGTGGTTGACACTAGATCTCGAACACAAATAGTATTTTTATTATAGCTGCCCCCTCGGTGGGACCATGGCGCTTGCTTTTAACAATGTTACTGTCACTTTTTTGTGCCAAAGCACCTGTGGCTTCAAACCATGCTGGCAGCTGATCCCCCGGTGTGTGGGTCTGTGTAACACAGCTGAGGAATGTATTCCTGTGATCCGGTTTCTGCACTGTTATTTTCAGAATAAAAGTACATTTTTAAGCAGCTGGCTCAGTTGTTTGTGGGGAAAGCGGTTTTTTTTTTTCCTTCCTGACCTGCAGTTGAGCTGAGTTTCTCCTGAAGGACCTGAACACCAGCTCACCACCTTCCCACGTACCACAGGCACTGCGCGAAGCTCTGCAAAGCCAGCACTGGCGTCAGGATAACCCCAGCGGGCACTGCTGCTCACCTGTGCCTGGAGGCCCTGCAGCACCAGGCCTTTATTTGCACCTTAGCAGAGGTAATCCCCAAGCAACGCTACCTTTGAGCAGCGCTTCTGAAGCGAGACAAGAAAAGAAACAGACAAACTGGGTATATTCAAGTCTTATTTAAGAATCAACACTTTTTTTTCTCCGAAATACTGCTATTTGTGACACAGGTGAGAAGACAAACTCCAGACTACGCAACGCTTTGGCTTTCCTTCCCCTAACGCGCGCAGGAGCCCGGTGCAGAGGTAAAGGTGCACGTGCAAATAGTGTCACTCACGTGGGGGACACGAGTCGCACCACGAGGTGACATCTCAAACAAGGGACAGCTGGTCCCCAGCGCGCTTTGGTGTGAGAGCAGAGGGACCAGCCTGTCCTTGGCACAGGGTAGGATGGACGAGGTGTTACCTGCACCTGGGCACCAGTGCAGAGAGCAGGGGCTGCTCATCACCCGTCGATGATGTTGGATTGAAACGAGGTTATAAATGCCAGAACCCATCCAGGAAACGAGGCCAATCCCCCGCAAACGGGATTTCGGGTGAAGGGAAGGAGAGGCTAAACGCGGAGCTTCATCCTCGCACCGACTGGGGCACAAAAGCCACCACTCACCGTGGAAAGCGTCCAGGAAAACAGAAGCTGGCTTAACACCGAGGGATCGGCTCCATCCTCGCCTGAGGACAGCACAGCACCGCGCCCAGGGGGCTGAACGCCACGGGGGCAGCCTTGGGCACCGCTGCTGGGCTCGGCAGCTGCAGCACGGCACCGGGCAGCGACGCGCTTACTGTGAACAGCCGCTGCTCCCGCTGGGTACGGGACTGATGCTCCGCTGCAGCCCGTGGAGGTGGGGGAGCCCCCGTGTGCAGCAGCCCCCGGGCTGTCTCGTCACCTCGTGCCTTGTTTCCAGGTTTATCCTTCCAAGAGCAGCTCCGCGGCACCCCTTCTGCACCACGTCTCGGAGAAAAAGCAGCACGTGTCCAAGGTGCGGTGCGACACAAGAAGTCCTTCTGCCAAAGGCAGGAGATGCGCGCCCGGTAGTTCGTTTAGCTGTCCTGCTGCTTCATCCTGGTCAGCAGCAGGTAAGGGGATGCTCTGTAGTCCCGCAGGGGGCTGCGGAGTGAGGCAGAGAAAAGCAGGGATCGCTCAGAAACCTTCCCGCACCTCTTGTTTTTCTTGAGAGCCCATCGCAAACCCACCCCTCTCTACACACCCACGCTCACACCACCAGTGACGTAGAACTGCTGCCCTGCGCGTGGGGCAGCTGACCCCAAACCTTGGTTTCCCGAGGGCGGCTCTGCCCCCAGGCAGCCAGGACTCCCGTGAGCCCCAGCAGAGCCCCGTGCTGAGCCTGACCCCTGCCCAGGGCACAGCGACCTGCCTCCGTCCCTCAGGTTCGTGCGTCCCCTTTCCTGCAAAAGGGAAGGATCCTCTGCAGGCTGCGGATCTGATTCCTTCCACCGAGGCCTGGATCAGTTTGCCCAAACCCCTCCGCGGGCAGAGGCACTCACTCTGTCAGGACGGCTTTTGAAACTTTCATCTTGGGCTGGCCGGACCATAACGCCACTCTGTCTTTTAGTTCTTCATTCTGCAGGGGGAACAAAAAAAAAAAAAAAAAGGATGTAACGCAAATAAATAACAGCCAGGCGCTGCCCCCAGCTCAGCAGCCTGCAGGGCCATCCCTGCTTTTTGCTGCCCTCTCTCCTGACGTTTCCCCACCTGAGAAACAAGAGGATTTCACGGGACCACTTCTGATCTCTCCTCTTAATGCCTCTTCCTCCTTCCTGACCTTACCTGAGTCTCAAGCGCCGTCACCTTTTCTGTCAGGTCTTCTATTTTTTTGTCCTGGATTTTGAGTTCTTCGTTCAGTTCCTCCACCTAGGAGTTAGGAAGTTTGTAAGAGATTCGAAACACGAAAAACAAGCAAAACCACAGCGTTAAACGGCCTGCCACGCCAGGGGAATTGCAGCCACTTCTTTCACCAGAGGAAAAACTGGAGCTAAGTGATTGCCCAACGTATAAGACAGTTTCCCAACACACGGTGTCGCATTTTCCTTAGTCTGCCTCGCGTTGGTGTATGTGCAGAAAGGTGCTTGTGACAGCTAACTGGTGTGGGGACTTGCCTTAACTGGCTGGGAAAAGACAGGCCAGCATTCTGTGAGGAGCGTGCAGCGGGAACCAATATATTTTAAAAGTCAGCAAGTAAAAGCAGTTCGCGTTGTATAGTTTCTTGGGGAAGGGGGCTGATTGCTTTTAGTTTTGCTGGAGGCTTTCTAGGATCTAGGCCTGTTTTGGGGAGAGGGACTTTATCAGGGAGTGACAGGGCAAGGGGTAATGGCTTTGAACTAAGAGAGCCGACAGATTACACATTGGGAAGAAATTCGCGACGAGGGCTGTTCATGACAGCAGGTTTACAGCCTGAGCTTGCCCCATCCACCCCAATAATCCCAATTTTGGGGGCGATGCCTGCTCTGCATTAATGGCAGGGCCAGGCCCCTGCTCCGCCGTCGCACGGCCTTACCTCCTGGATGACGCGGCGCAGGCTCTGGTGCTGTGCCCCGATCAGGCGCTGCAGGTGGCCGATCTGCTCCCGCAGCGTGGCGATGTCCTGCTGCACGGCCAGGCACCTGGGGACAGGAGCACGGGGGGAGCGCGAGTAGATACACGTATAGAGGCTTCTCTGCTGAGCAGAGCAAATGAACCCATGAAATAAACCCCACAAAATAAAGCAGGCTGTGGGGCAGGACCACCCACCAACCCGAATCCCTGTTGGTCATTAAAATCATCAGTAACTCCACGGGCTGAAGTCACCAACGAGTTCGCAAGCAATAAAGCATTATCTGATATTAAAAAAAGTTGTAAGGGGGGGCTGCAGAGGCTCTGGGAGCCCCATGGGGCGGGTAGGTAGCGATACCCTACACCAAGTCACCCCCAGAAACAAGGGGAGCGCTGCACCATGTGCGTTTAATCACCGTTTGCTGTCTTCATTCCTTGACATCATCTGCAGAAGCATCTTTTCATAGGACGTTTTCTTTTCTATCAGAGTTTTCTTCTCCTAAGGAAACAGAGTTTTATGAGAATGGTATTACACGCCCTGTCGTTTCATTACGAAGAGATATTTGGCTTTAGGTCCGACCGCTCTAGCCGTCTCCAAAAATTCAGCAACAGTCACCTACACCAACCTCATCAGCTCCAGCTGTAGATACAGAACAGTCCGAGCTCTCTAAACCAACCCAGAAAGGGATGGCAGCGTACTGATTTGCCGTGAGAAAATTCACTCAGTGAATTCACAACAGTTTTTGCCTTTATTTAATTAGCAAAAATTTCACATCTTGAGAGTGGCCATGCTCAGCCGCCAGTGGGTACCACATAAGCGCTACAGCCAACTCTCCTTACAGGACGCCGTGTTACCAGAAGACCACAGATCCTTCAGAAACACTTTTTCCAACCGCTTGCCAAACCTTGCGGCGCCCACCTCCTCCATCCTCCGCACGCGCTGCTCCATGCCCGCGATGCGGGCGCACCTCTCCTCCACGTCGCTGGCGAGCCGCCTGGCGTCCTCCTCCTTCTGCTGGAGCTTCTCTTCCTGTTCCCGGCTGCGGGCCTGCGAGCGAGGAGGGCAGCTCAGGGTGTGCGGGTGCGCGGGCACCACTGCGATTTTGGGGGCTCCAAATACCTGCGGGCTTGACCCACAGTAGGAAACATCCCCCTCTGTGGGCAAAGAGCTGCTAAATTCACTCATTCCAAAAATCCATTTGTATCTGGGCCCCAGCTTTCCCACCCCACACCTCAGAGCAGCCGCAAGTTAACTGGACATAAGAAAGACCTTCCTGTAACAGCTTGGTATCTGAGCAGGACCGTCGTTCCCCCACACAGGGAGATCTGTACCTGTACTTGCTTCTTCTCATTCTCGTGAGCTTTTCGAAGTTCTTCTGACCGAGTCTGGTAGTTCTCGTAGAGTTTTTGGGAGGCAGCTCGGAGAGCCTGCACGCCCGCTTCTCTTGTGGCTTCCAGCTAGAAAGGGAATTTCACAATAAGCATATATGGTGCTTTAAAAACGATGTTATAATCACATGTCAAAACACAAGCACTCTATAAGATCAATTTCCAGTATTTTCCCTTGTCAAAAAATAGCAATCCTACCCACCTGCCGGTAACGTGCAACAGGCAGTTCAGTTTCTAGACAAAGGCAGCTTTATTCAGCACTGAAGCACCCCTCCTTGAGGAAGGCCGATGGTTTAAGAGGAGCGAGGTGCTTCGAACTGCTCTTAAACACCTCTGCTGTCAGCTACCAGCAGCACTACATTGTCTCACCGCCCAAAAATTGCACGTGTGAAGCAGCTTTAATACAAATTTCATTGTCTGGTAGGACAGAGCAGCTCGCACCAGCTGGTGAAGCAAAGGCAGCTCCGCCTCTTCCCCAAAACCAGTTGTCCTCTGGGCCACGAGGCACAGGTGAAACCTCGGGAAGCCCCAGCACGCACCTTGATCCGTAGCACCTCGTTCTCCCTGCTGACCAGCAGCAGCTGCCTCTCTGTTTCCCTCATCTTCGCCGCCACGGGGCTGCAGCTCGAGCCCCAGCCGCTGGGCTCTGGGCTCCTGCCCAGCACCGGAGGGTGCTGCTAAAGGAAACACACGTGGAAAGCACGGTCAAAGGATCAGAAAAACAGCTTGAGCAGTTGATGCTGATGACTGAGCCCCTAAAACAGGCTGGTTTCTTGCAAGCACCCCTTTCCTTTCCCCGGGAGCCAGCTTTGCAGAGCAGCCAGCTCTTCCCGAGGGCCAGCAGAGCTCCCGGCTGTGCAGCTCTCCAGGGCTTCACGTTTTAAAGCCTTAGCGTGTCAGTCCTTACAAATAGCTGCCTTCTGCTCCCTGCATTGTTACTCCGCAAGAATAATTAGCTTTTAGATGATCGCAGCACGCCTATGGCAGGTGAGGCTGCGTAAACACACGTTGGCAACTGCTGTCCAGCACTTCCCATCCAAAGAACTCCTTTGTTACTCCGTCTTTAAGCTGTTCAGACACAGCACCTCTAAACCTGTTTGCTTCCTAAGGGCCACCACCTCTTCGCTCAGAACCACTTGCTTGCAGTGCTTTCAACTTGCTGAAACTGCTCCCCTCCGCGAGGTGTTCACAAACGCGTGCTCACCGCTTCCAGCTCTCCGCTTTGAGACCCGGTTTGTGCAGGAAACGTGACCCGCAAGCGGTCAGATTTCTGCCAGAACGCGCTGGCATTTTTACACGGCCTTTCTTACTTTCCGCCGAGTTCGTTTGTTAAAAATAAACCCCTAAAAACAAAGGGCTGCCTGTACATTTCCAGGAGTTCAAACCATAAATCACTTTCTTTTCACTTCTTTTCTTCCACCTCCTTCCTCACCTGAGCAGAAAAAGGAATACGCATTTTAAAGAACTTGTTGTGATCAATTATTTCTTAATGAGCACTGTTTCAGCCCAGTGATCCTTCCCCTTACTCATTCCTGTGCTCCTTCAGGCTCAGCTAGGATGCAGAAAAACAGCTTTCACATTTTATCACCACTGTGCTCTGTTGTTTGGAGCAAAGAACTAAGACATCAGATCTACTGGGCTGAGTCCCACTGCTCACAAGATCTCTTAGGGAAAAAAAAAGAAGAAAAAAAAAGCATGTTCTAGCTATGTGTTGTGGTGTTGGCAGCAAGCAGAGCACCCCTTCACAGACCCTGCGTGAGTTGATGTCACCACCACAGAATATATCCTTTTTTGCAGTAAGGCTATATCCTTATATCCTTTTATGCTTTTATTTTCTAATGCATCAGCTCCCACCTTACTCTGCTGCTGTCACCTGTAAAGCACAAGGCGCCCACCCTAAACACCTTCTTATCGCAAAGCGTCCCCAGCTGTGCCTCGCAAGAGCTGCGAGTTGGGTGGGGACAGCACAGAAGCGTCTCTTGCAACAACCCTAAACGAGGGGTGGAAAAACCTCCCGAGTTTCAGAGTGGTTTAACCAAGACAGCGCACGCTATAATTAAAGCAGTGCTGCAGAGAAAATAGTATTTCTAGTAAACAACCGCGTACGGTCAGGATTTTCTCTTTCAGCAGCTATCACGATTGCTCACCGTGTTACCAAGCAAAGAAAGGAACGAAACAACAGCAGCTTCACAAATACCTTTCTCACATATTCAGCTTCTTCGGTGATCTCGGCACAGGAGGACCCGTACAGGACGTAGCTCCCCTCCGAGCCCCGGTCTTCCCGCATTACTTCTTCAGTGAGCAGCAGGGTGGTGGTCACGATGCGCGCGTTCCTCTGCTCTGCACAAGGACAAGAAGAGGGGCTTGTCTCATTACACCAGGGCAGCGAGGCCATTTCTCCACCCCATTTAATTCCGTTTCAGCTTCAGGCATTGCAAGCGTAAAGAAGTAAAGACTGAGAACCACTTATAAAAACTTGTAAGAGCCACATAAAAATAAATGTAGGCACTCCCTCTTTTTTTTTTTTTTTTTTTATAGATGGGAAAATAAATGCATTCACACGTTATTTTCATTGAAGATTTCACCGACTTCTCGCTAGCAACCTAAACCACCATCCTACGTCATTTCAGAAAACACTTGGCCAGAGACTCCGGGCAGAAAACACGCAAATACCTCACACAAACCTGCAATTTAACAAAGGGCAAAACAAAACTTTTGCCACTCGTCTGAGAGGTTTATCCACCAAAACCAATTAGAGCCTGCAGAGCGGTCCCACTGCCAATTACAGCAAGTCCAGAGGACTGATAACCTGTCCTGCTCAGACGCAAGGAGCAGCACAAAGCCTGAATCATAGCACAACTCTCAGGAGAGGGGTTGGAGCAAAACTACCTAGGGGGAACGGATGGGAGACAGCAGATAAGGCTTGTTCTTCCCGTGTCACGCACCGAGAGAAAGGTCCCAGCCGCCTCGGTTCCATTTCTCTTGTACAATGGTGACATCCAGTGTCAGCTGCTTTACTCTGAAATGAGCCTGAATTTCTCCAGCTACCTGTTTCCAGCCTGTCCCAGGCGGGGTCAGCAAGCTTACAGGTGCCCATCAGGCAAGCTGGTTTTTAACGAGCACGTTTGAAGCATCTGCAACTAATTAAAGCTAACACAGAAGATTAATAACACCACTTAGCATGGTGGTGGACAGGCTCAAAACAAAAAATGGTTGAGTTTTACAAACCTCGCAGATAATTTACAATAAAAGTTCACTTAAAAATGCATTTATTTAAAAACACTGGAGTTCAAGGTCTTAGTTCCTGCGGGTTAAGCTGGTGACAGCCATCCCTGCATGGGTTGCTGCAGGCAAACCCTCGTGTTCATTGAGTCACCCCAGCACAGAGTGTTGCAGCACTACCAGGAAGATCACTCAGGCTAGCGCATTTCTTAATTCACCCGTTTTCTAGTAAAATATAATTAGGCGACTCGAAATATTTATTGCTGCGGTGGAGGAGGAATCTCCTTCCCACAAAGAGCTGCGTGGAGCTGGTTGCATAACTGCCCCGCTGGAGCAGCGGCCCACGCCGCAGACCTTCCCCATGTTCTGTTAACCTGTGTCCCAGGCAGACAATACAGAAGACTAAATCGCAAATCAGCCATAAACAAGCATTAAAAAAAAAAAAAAATACACGAGCCCCACGGCTGTTACTCAGAACTCCAGTTCCTAGGTGATCTACAAATTCAAGAGCAATAAAACAAAGAAATAGCCTCCCTGCTTCCCATTTCACACTTCTTACCCACTTCTAAAAGTCAGGGAGCATCAGCAGATGTCACAGCCCCAGCCAGCACGGAGCTGCTCCACTTTGGATGTGGGAGATGGGAGGGAAAATCATGACGGGAAGGCTGTAAAACGAAGAGCTCCCTTTCTGCCCATAATTTTCATGTGACTGGCAAGGAGGAGCTGGAGATCCAGACACAACCCTCAGGGCTTTGACCTCAAGCAAGCACACAGAAGAGGTTTCCGTAGCTCCAGAGGACGGTTCCCTGCCGACACGAAGTCGGGTCTCGCTCTGGGGCTGCTGTTTTCCTCCTGCCTGCCAGCTCGCCCAGCACAGAGGCGCCCCGCACCAGTCTCCCTCCAGCCTGGGGAGATTCAGGCTGAAGCCTCCAGGCCCCGTCCCCTGGGGGCGGGTGGGATGGAAATGCCTTTTAGCCCTGAAGAAGCGGAGCCAAGAGAAATAAAGAGTGGGCACAGCTCTGCAAGGTGACCTGAAGGTCCCCAGCTGGGGTGGGAGGTGCTCAGGGCAGTCCTCGTCTGTCGGGGACTCGGGACAGGTTTTTGCCATAAGCCCCAAACCTGGGTCTTTGCCATGAGCATCTTTCCAGGTGGGGCAATGGGACCAGCAACAGAATGAAGCGAGGGCTGGAGCCCTTCTAATCGGAATTAACGCATTTAATTGCGACTATTGGGGATACCCGGATAAGAAACCCTGGGCCAGCCTCCAGCAGAGCGCTGTACCCCCACACCAGGTCTCTCCCTGCCCATGTTCCCCATGCACCCCCCAGGAGCCAGCTGCCAGGTAAACAACCACGGCGCTCGTCCCACAGCCGAGCAGGGACTTGGACAACCTTCCTCCCCCTTTCCATGCCTGCCCGAGCTGCTTGCTGAGGCTGTTCTCACAGCTGTTTGACAAACCCTCGTTAGAAAACACACACAAACACGATGCTTTCTCCCCAGGCAAAGGTGCCCCCCCGCCGCTTGGGCAGGCTGCGGTGCCCCCCAGGACCCACCCAGCCGGGTCCCCCTCTCTTCCTCCTCCTCTTCCTCCGCCACCTGTCCCCCCCAGCCCTTCTCCCCCCCGGCCCCTCAGCCTCACCTGCGGACATGGCTCGGCCCCGGCAACCGGGGGCCTCCGCCCCGGGGAGCCCCGAACATGGCCCCGGGCCCCGCCCGGCCCCGCCCCGGCCCGGCCCAGCTTGGCCCGGCCCAGCCCGGCCCGGTGTGGGACGGAGCCTCCTGCCCCCCGTCCCTCACAGCCCTCCCCCTGTAAAGTTCCCCCCCTTGGCTGCGGGGACAGCGGGTGAAGTGGAAACGGGGGGAGAAAAACGTGCAATAAGCTGCTGCAAACACAAGAGCCCCGTCAGCAGGTCCCCCCCGCAGCAATCCCTCCACATCCGTAACTCCAAAATGCATCACTTTGCACCCAGTTCTCTCTTTTCCAGCACCATTTTGAACCTGAGGCTGTGTGGGTCCAGGACAGGCGCAGCTGCTGGGCACCCACCCGCCACCATCGTGTCCCCACACGGTGCTGTCCCCCCATGGTGTCCCCCTGCCTGGCCCTGTCCCCCCGCGCCGTTGGGGCCGCAGGACCCCAACATTGTGCTGGGTTGAGGACCAGGAGCTGCTGGCCCCTGCGAGCTGTCTATTCTGTGGACGGGCAAGGGGGTTGTCTTATTAATTATAATCAGAAATAACAATAAAAATAAAACATTACTCCTCTTTTCTTCTGCTGCTCCTTTCTCGCCTGCCCTCGGACGTGGAGTGACGCGGGGGCAAAGTCAGGCTGTTTCCAGCCCCGTTTGGAGAGCAAACAGTGGCACGGCAGCGCCCAGCTCCAAAGTCTGCTCTCACCAGCAAGGACGGGAGAGGCTGGGAGCACCCCAGAACCACCCTGAGCCCAGTTACCACCCAGCACATCCCCCAGGACTGCTTCTTCCTTAGCTCTGGAAACTCTCAAATCTCTAAAATGGGGTCACAAGAGGAGTCTTTTCTCTTTTCTTCTTGTGATACCCGCCGAAGTAGCTAGCCACCCACCGGCGGTTAATCTTTAGTCCCCAGTGAGCCTTGCAGCTGGCTCCAGCTGCGCTCAGCAGCCCAGGAAGGCAGAGTCCAGGCTGGTGATTTCATTTCCATTTACTGCTTAAGGAAGGTGAGGCAAAATGCAGCTTGGTGTGTCTTTGAAGCTGTGTGTAAAATGGTTTGCAAACACCGCTGTGCTTTCCCCCAGGAAATCTCTGAGGGTGTAAGATTTAGCGATTTAGTGGCTAGCATTGACGCAGGTGATGCCCGAAGACCTCTTTTAATGGGGAAGACATTTTGAGGTGACTTACAAGATACTGCAGGAGCTGACGCCCCAGCTATCAGCATACTGCAGTGCTCCATGCAACCTTGTGTAAACTTCAGCATCAGCCCCTCACTCCAACACAGCAATATTTCGGTAGGCAGTGTGGATTCCTGCCCAAATGCAAGAGGTAGGCTGGGTCTCTCAAACCAGTGATCGCTAGACAATTTGGACTAAGAGATTAACCAGTCCTCAACACATGTAGCACCCACGAGGCAGGGGAGGCTGATGAGCCATGGTAATTTAGGTTAGCGATTCGGACTTGCCCTGGGATTCATCATTCCTCCCTGCCGCATCCTGTTTTGATCCAGCTATTGCAACGCACACAGGTTTGTATGGGATGAGCAGGGAGCTGAGCCTATGAAGGGAAGGTCTTCCAGCCCCTGGAGCTTGTTCAGTTACTCATCTTCTTACTGTCATTATTCAAATATCTGAGTTTTACCTCCATAAAAACAATTATATCCACAAACTTATTAAAAAGAGAATGGAAAAAATAATTATGTCACTATGGGTTTTCCCACCAAACTTCCATTATGTGCTTTGATGAGTAAAGCATTAAGCTTATTCGCAAATTTTGAGGTCTGGAGCAAAGCCTGTTGAATAACATGGAAAGAAACTTCATATGTCTGTGAAAGAGGATTACTTATTTTTATTTCTCTATTGAAAACACAAGCAGTAATTCAGCTGCATCACTCGTTCTCTGAAAGTATGATGGCTCTTTCATTCAAAGAGTACCAAAAACGTCACATTTTTATGTCTAAGCTGTGGCAACATTGGACAGGGGGACAGATTTAGCAGAACACCAGCGCTGGGGTACAGGGAAAGCCCTCGCCTTTGCTGTACCTCTGCAGCCGTGTCCAGAAAATTGCAGTGTGATGCAAGGGTGCTTCAGTCACGGTAACCTCCATTCCTCCAGGGAAAAGGAAACAGAGTGTCTCTTTATTCAGCAAAATCTCATTTTACAGAACAGTGGGCTGTTAGGCATGTGATGTGAAACAGAAACGGCTGATGACTTTTGTGATGAGGATTTGTCTTCACGAAGGTGTGCGTAACACCAAATGTACGGAACGGGGCGAAACGTGTGATACTGAGCTCACTCCTGTGCTTCAGTTCTGCATTTTCAGGAGCTTTCAACTAGGAGAGAGCCAGAAAGGAGCAGAAGATATACAAATCACATGCACGGATCTAAAACTATGTTTTAGAAAATGTGGGACGAGTTATCCTAGCAGCTTGCAAGGACACAAGTGAACAGCGAGAGCTGTCACGGCGAGATGTGGGAGCCTGCGCTGCAGCAGGGCGCGTGCAGGGCCAGGTGTCCAGAGCAAGGTGAATGCTTCCTTTCGCTTCCAACCAAAAAAGTAAAAGTAAAAGGCAGTGCTGCGAGCACAAGTGCCTGCAGTGCTGGTCTGCAGAAGTGCCATTTCGCGGAGCTGGCTCCTGAGCTGCCCGCGGAAATGCCATCCTCTCCTCGTCCCAGCTCCGGCCTCTCCTGCCCATGTACCCCGTGGGTGTAACCGCAGGTTTGCCATCAGTCACAGTGAGCACTCAGTCAGCAATTTCCTCGGTGGGAGGATTGCTGATTAGCGAGGCAAAGTGCATTCCTCGTTGGAAACCCATCCGATCCCACTCAGGTTTTTCCACTCACAGTGCAAGGCCGGCGGTCCCATTGCTGCCCCCACTGATGCTCGGCCCCATAGCTCGCCTTGCCCTTGGCTGCTCGCAGCTCCTGCACTGCCTGCTCCCCAAATACCTTACCCGAAGCCAGCCTTCATGCCAAAGTTGAGGAAGATTAAAGATGAGGACTTAGAAATTTTAATAAAGATTCAAAGTTCCTTCAAGCTGAGCTCACCCTACAAAAACAGCCTTTTATTGATGGCTTTTGAACCACTTTCCACAGATAAACACGGTAAGAAGTTATTCAAACAAAGCTTTAATGCTGGGATTTCTAGATAAGAATGTCAGATTATGTTCTGGCTCTGACAGGCCCAGCAGCTCAACAAAAGCCGTGAGTCATCTGTCTGCTGCCTGCCGGGAATCACCCTGCGCTTGCAGGCAGCCAAGGTGTGTTCGAGCCATCTCGATGAGATGTCAAACACGATATGTGTCCCAGCACCATGCCCGTGTGTCCTGGCACACTGTCCGTGTGTCCCAGCGCAATGCCTGTGTGTCCCTTTATGCTGTCCGTGTGTCCTGGCAGAGGTATCGAGCACCCAGGCTGAGCCCCAGGGAGGGAGCCGTGAGCGAGGCTGGCCTGAGGTCACACCGAGATGACCCCAAAACTTCAGGGTGTGTTGCAGGACGTCACGGCCATCGGGTTACATACCTGTTAGTAACACCGCTTCAGCAGCCTACGTGTCTCCAGGTAGGAAGCGTTTTGTGCCTGCACCATGGAAAGTGCCCTAACTTAGATGTTGAAGCTAACGTTCAAACCAAACAGCAATAATCCTGCAACAAGGAGCAAAAGACGGCTCTTTTGCCTCAAGTGTTTAATAGTCACCAGGGAAGCCTGGTAATTAATTTATTGCTTTAATTATACAGTGTGTTAACTGTTCCTGTCAATGTCTTTTTAAGATAAGAGTTTTGTTGCATGAGTAGTTTGGGCAAGAAGAAAAAGAGTTCTTCTTATCTTGCCTGCGCTGAAAACATAACATTAGCAGGAAAATGAAGCCCTCACTCTTCCCCTAGTTTATAGAGACATTTTAAGAGCGTTTAATCAAGACTAGGCAATGCCTGCTTACTCCTGACTAAATAGGTCCCCTCGCAATATTTGTTATTTGCAAAGGAAATAAATATTTGTGCCTGGTCTAGCCAACCACGAATTGGAATTAAGTAAATAGAAACTAAAGCTTGAAACGTGTTCCTTCCATTTCATATGTACGGAAGAGCTTGTGAACCAAAGAGCTTGTTTTTTTGTTTGTTTGTTTGTTTGTTTGTTTCCTAAATAGATCATTTGCTCTAAAAAAATCTCTCTCCCTATAAAACCCACTTCACTGGCGTTATAATTGGGGGTGGTTGCTGACAAGATTTATATGCTCTGCTGCTACTGAAGAGTCCCTCCAGACTCGGCCTACCCGCCTAGGCAGCCCTGGGTTATTATCCTACTGCACCTTGAAATCGTCTCTGTCGCTCCTCGGGGCAGGGGTGGGCCTGGGGCCTGCTGTTCGGCACGGTGGCAGCGATGGGGACAGTGATGGGGATGGTGACAATGATAGTGACAGTGTTGGTGATGGTGATAGTGATAGTGACGGTGACAGTGATGGTGACGGTGATGCTGACGCATGTGCTGCCCTAGGGCAGGGGCTGTAATTCAGACAATGGACTGTCTTCGCTCAAAGAAATTCACAGCAGGCAGGGAACGTCTGACACAGAGCACCATGGTGATGTTTAGGCAAGCTGCTGTAAAGCACTGGTGCTCATTTTCGGCGCCTGGTGATGAGGAAAGTAAGGCCTGGAAACCGTGACTCACTTACCTCCACCCTGATCTCTGTGCCACGCAGCCCATAGTTCCTGAACTAGGTCGCGTGGATATAGCCCTCAGAGACTCCTTTTCATACTGAACTGCTCTGCGAGAGGTTGGCATTAACAGTGGCTGGGCTTCCGCATGTACAGGACGGGACACCAGCCCTGTGGTGAGTGAAACGTCGGCACGGAGGGGGAGAAACCCCGACATGTTGAAGCCAACGGAGGATTATGGAGGGAATGGTTACTGCACGTACCTTAAGCCATCAGTATTGCTTCTGGTCAAAAGAAGTTAAAGGGCTGGCCCTTCCCATGTCAGTACGGACCCAAGGCTGATGCTCATGGACACCACTGTCCTGAAGGGGCTCTTTTTTGGCAGTTTTATGCTCAGCACTGATGGCAAATGGATCCTGTCCTAAGCACCCAGAGGTGAAGGCTCCCTTCGTTCCGTGGGAAGTTCCCTAGGGGATGTTTTTGCCTTCATACGTGATTGCTTTTAGAAAATAAAATTATTTCCACGGTCTGGTGCTGAGGAAGACTATCCAAGACAAGTTTTCTTGCCTATGTGAAGAAGATAAGTGACCCACTGATATTCCCTTACCTGCGTTTCTCAAAGCAGCAGATGAGACATCTCATTCTTTTCATAGCTGAGCCTTCAGGCATTTCCTGGCCTTGCATCACAGGGAAAATACCAGTTATCCGAGCATTATTCAGTGTCTGAAAAGTGTGCCTGCAAGTGCTTTCTGGGCTGCAGCTGCTGTGTACAGACGGGTTTAGGAGTGCTGCTGTGTGGATGCGGCAGTTTTGGTTTCAGGAGGATGAAACCATCGACGTAACACCATGGCCCTTCTCTCACAGACCTGCAGTCCGACAGCACCCACCTGGATCACGGTATTTCTTTGGGATCAGGGACAAGGGAGATCTCACCGAGTACTTACGGCACTTCATCTCACCAACAACCAACTTTTCCCACTGGCTTTCAAGCAATTATTTCACCAAGTGCTCAACCAAAAACACTGCAGAAGCAACATGGCCATGATAGATTTGGACCCCTACTAACCCTCCTTGTCCGTGACAGGTTCGCTGAAGTCCACAGTTTGAGAACTACGGTATTTAAACACCGTCACTGACGTTATTTCTCGCGTGGCGGTTCGCCTGTCACCATCTTTTTGCTGCTCGGAACTGATTTGCCTTTCATACCTTGGCATTATGTTCAGGGCTCTCATGCCAGGAAAAACCGTGCCAGCAAATGTCAGATGGAAAATGAGAAAGCTACTCAAAAACCTTGCAAAGCACAGCAAAAAGCTGTTTAAAAATATAATTTCAGCGTGTTTTTATAGTACTTCCATTTATTTTGATAGGGTTGCAGTAGAGAGTGGAAATGACATGTGTACGAACATGTCGGTTTGACACCTCTGAAGCCATCTAGACATGAGTGTGAGAATCAACTCCCAAAGGGGGGAAACCTCAGCGTTTCTCCATGCAGTGCCTTTGGCTCATGGCATGGGGTTAACGGCACTATCTGGGGTCCCATGGGGTCCGGGGTCCCACGGGGTGCGATGCTGCAGGTCTGGTGGCTGGGTGGGGGCTGTGCAGGGGACACTGGTGCTGGGTTGCTGGTACCTGCCACGATGCCACTGCCATGTCCCCAGTCTCAGCAGTCACTTTGTTGCTGGTGTTAATGGGGTGGGAGCTTTGCTGGCGATTTAGGGCCACGAGCACCGGCCCAGGGTCTGCAGCATCGCTCACACAAACCACCCCTGCCACGCAATGGGAGCACGTGCACGCATGGAAGCACCAAGTTTCAAAACAGAACAGCTCTTGGAGATTTAATTCTGCAAAGCCCATTATAATCGGAGTTTCTCTCCAAAAGTGTCTCTTCTCGCAACACACACATGAATAATGAAGCCTCCCAAACCAATCACTCAGCGCCGCCTTGCTCGAGCGGGTTCAGTGAATCGATCACTTGTGTTTGGAGGTAGTCATTTACGGGCCCTTCTGTTCCCCTGCTTCCCCCAGGACTGGTCTGCTCTCCCCGTCAATCTCCTTCTCCCCATCCTACAGCTGCTGCTCTGGGTCTTGATTTTGATAAACAATCTGTCGCCTGCAAACGGAGCCCCAAGTTACAGCAGCTAAATTAGAATTATCCTACTCCTCAGAAAACCCGGGCTTAGAAAGAAGCATATTGAAAAATGACAGCCGGTGATAAATTTGGGGTTTCTGTACTAACAGTTTTGAAGTTGTGCCACTTCCATTCAACTCGGCGCTCGTGCGGTGACAGCGCCGCTCACGGCTCTTTACACGGTCCCAGATTTTATCTCCTAGCCACGGCGTCGCGGAAGCAACACGATGAAATTGTCCTGGCAGGCTGGGAGAAGCCCCAGAGGTGTTTAATGCTCAGCCCGCACGGCACCACAGGGCCACATCCTGCCGGGGTGGACGTGCCAGCAGTATTTTCTTGTTTTCCTTAGTTTTCCTGCTGATCGGGAACGTAAGGATGGGCCCACCATAAAGGGCAGGAGATAAGGCTCAGGCCATACCCGTGCTCAGGACATCCTAAAAGCTTCACTTTGATGGGGATGTAAATTTTATGAGCAGTGACAGTCCTGCAGCACTGGGACAGCACCGAGGGTCCCACGGGGAAGGGGCACAGCCCTCGCTCAGGCATGGGTACGGGGTGGGTGATGGCACGATGCATGCCTTTTAACTTGGGAGGCTACATGGCTGCATTCGCTGCCACTGAATTAAATGCAGCTAATTCATTTTAAATTCATCATTCTGGACCTCTGTGGCTGATAGTGTTTCGCATCTCAGCTGAAGTTGATCCTGGTTTTTGCTTTGCTAGGAAGTTTTTGCCTGTTAGAAGGACTTTTAAGGCTCTTCGACTTCCTGCGGGGGAAGCTCTGAGACTCTGAGATTGCCCCATCCATCACCTCACTTCCCAGGAAACTGCAGAGATTTATTATTTATTTTTTTCTCGTTTGCAAAGGCAGAGGAAGAAGATTGAGAATTCAATCATGGAGGTTGTTAATTAAGCACTCGGAGCTCGATGAGCTGGTGCGGTTTCCAAGCCTGACAAGTTCAGAAGCTGCTGGAGCTGCTGCCCCGCTCCCCAGCCAGCTGGCTGGCACAAGGCTTGTGCTTGTGCAAGCAGGAGGCAAGTGCTGCGAGGCAAGAGAAGAGCAGCCGAGGGGACAGCTTTGCTCTATTTGCTGTCTTACTTCAGGAAGAGGACAATTTCAGGCAGCTTTTCAGCACACAGGGGCATGTGCATGCTTGCCTGAGGATGGGGGACCCCCCTCAACAAAATCTAATGTCTTTGTATAAATATGTGTATATATATATATATGTCAGTTATAGGGTTATATATACGTGATGGTATATTAGTACCATGCCATATATTAATCTATAGTATGTGGTGTTCCAGTGCAACATCCCAATGTGTTACACACGTGCAGTGTGGCAGAGAGAGCAAGCGCTGTGGGTGATGCAGGGGATGAGGGTGATGCAGGGGATGAAGGTGATGCAGGGGATGTGGGTGATGCAGGGGATGAGGGTGATGCAGGGGATGAGGGTGATGCAGGGGGTGTGGGTGACGCAGGGGGTGTGGGTGATGCAGGAGGCGCAGGAGATGCGGGAGATGCAGGAGGTGCGGGTGGAGCAGTGGGAAGGCAGTGCCACCTAGTGCTGCCACCCAGCTCTGCCACCCAGCTCTGTCACCCAGCTCTGCCACCCAGCGCTGCCCGGGGGCAGACGTGGCCCAGATTTGTAAAAACCAAAGCCACCCTGCGTGGTCCAGCAGGCCTGAAAATCTGATGGTCTGAAAATCAAAGAGTTTTGCTTTGTAGATTCTCACCAAAGGAAAAAAAAATAATAAAAAGTTCATTTCTCATTCCTTCACTGTGGTTATTTATTTATTTATTTTTAAGAGGAACTCAAGAACAGTTGCCCTTTCTCAAAGACAACTGTGACAGGCTAACGTGATAGGCAAAAGACTCTTTCCACGTATTGCTCAGTTGAAGCAAGAGACTCCAAAATGTGCCAAGAGAAGCCTAAAGCAGCACCAGCAAGGCTGCAGCATGAGGGTGTAAGGCCCGAAACACATTGCCGTGTGGGCATTCCTCTCTGCAACACACGCCTCTCATTCCAGCTGCCCTAATTGTGTTCAGTAACTTGTTCCACATATGCAGGAATGGACACTTAGATCAATGCAAGTCATTTATTTGATGGTAAAAGAAGCTTACGGGGCCGATAAAAGCGCACAGCATCACTCACAGCACAGAGGAGTTGCTGCAGGTGTCATAGGGCACGAGCATGTAGAGATCTGTTACACACCCTGCGTTTATTCTACGCTTGTGGAAGCTCAGTATAATGAATACAGGCAACCTGTTATCAGATTATTTTTTATTGGTGTATTTCTGGAGTAAATGTCTTGATTTCGATAAACTTCTCGGGTATTTGAGTCCCTGTAATTGGGAAACGGGGTCGAGTTTTGCAGTGTGGATCAGCCAGTACTGCTGTGCTGGGAAGGGGAAGGTGCCTGCTCTCATGCATTAGTCCCCAGTCTGAAAACATCCCACTTTGATTACTGCCTTTTTTTTTTTTTTTTCCCCTCTTTTCAACTTAACGGTACTGCAAGTTTCTTCATTAGTAAAATCTCCGAGGGTAGACGGTCTTTTCTTCTACATCGCGACACCTCAAAGGCGGCTCTCTCCTTTCTAATGTATCAAGAACTGTATTTGTAACAGATGAGAGATTAGTAAAGTAGCCTTGAAACAGACCTAAATAAAGCAGGGAAGAGTAATAATGCTGCTCCTTTCCACCCCGGATTTCAGCAAATGTTCCTTCCCTCCTCAGAACAAATCTTGTGTGTGTGCCTGCCAGAACTCCTAAGGAAGACAACGCTACCTTAATACGAGAACAGAAGCTGGAGCCTCAGCAGGGGTAAATGAGTTTCCTGCAGGTTTAGAAAGATTTCTCTGATCCAAAGTGGGGTGCTTGAACAGTTCAGATAATGAAATGAAATGAATTTTCAACTGCTATAGAAATGCTGTTCAGTGGACCCAAACCCAGATCACAATTGCCGCTTGCTGAGTAAAATGAGCCTGAGCACAGATGCTCATTTCTTAGGAGCGTCCCATCCCTTTGATTTTAAGGAGCGTGTGCTCCGTGAGCTCCCCGCGAGCGTGCTGGCATCCCTGAGGCCAGGACCCGACCCCGCTGAGCCGCAGGGGGAATTCAGCGGGCAGCGGGGCAAGGAGGGCAGCTCCCTGTTTTCCAGCTCAGCCGTTTTCCTGTAGCTAAACGCTAAGGACCCCCACGCGAGACCTCCTCTTTCCAAGCAGAGATGCTCCATCACCCCGTAGGCACCCAGGTGGCTCCTTTCTGAGGAGACACGCTGAACTTTGTTGGGAACCGAGCCCTCCAAATAGCAATGCCTTTCTCCCTCAAGAAATTCAGCATATTAGCAGTTATTATTATTACGATTCCTTCTTTTTCTAATCAAAAAGGAGCTAATAGGTTCTATGTGCAGGAGGCATACTTGATGGAAAAGAAAAACCCAGACGCGAACAATAAGCACTTCCCTTCAAGGACTGGCCCAGATTGTCCATTAATTGTTTTAATTTGTCTCATGTGGATTCACATCAAATCTGTATTGGAATCACTTAAAGGTAATTGAGGATAATGGACTTCATCGCTCAGTCGCGGCGGAGGCCGCTCGCCGAGGTGCGGCGGCGCTGCCCCCCACGGGGACACCCTGACCAGGGACACCCCAGGAACAGCCCTGCCTGCACCCAAGGAGCACATTTTGGGGCCAATTTGGCTTTCCCAAGCATTGCTGCTTAAAATACAATGATCCGAAGTGTTGTCTTGTTCAGAAGTTTGGTTCAATTAAGATTACGTGCAAATATATTTTTTTTCTTAGTGAAACAACTGTGCTCATATAGATAAAGTTCCTATATTATTTCATGAAATAATTATTGTAATTAGCCTCACAACTTGAATTTAGAAACCATTTCCTTCCCCCAACCCTCCTTTATTTTTTTTCTTTTTCTTTGTCTTTTTGAAAAACTAAATTAATTCCCTGGGAAACTGATGAGAAATTTTCAAACTAGAAATAAATGTCTGCAATAAATCAAGAGATAAGGGAACACACAGAGATTATTCTGCAATTAAAGTTTACAGAATTAATTCCGCTTTCAATCCGTGGAGTTTAATGCGATAAAGTCCACGTCTTCCGTCTTCTTTTTGGAAAGGATCATCTCTGGAAATCTGGGAGGAAGGAGAGCCCAGCGGAGGCTGACAGAGCAATCATGATTCCTCCAGCCACCAACAGCCAAAGAGGTTTCAGCACTTCTTGCACATTTTGACATTCGAAAATATAAATAAACATAAGGCACAGCAAACACGGGCAAACTGATTGGAAATTTGGACAGGTGATTGGAAGTCGAATGTGAATATTTGTTTTTTACCCAAATGAATGTAAATTTCATTAGTTGATAATTAAAAGGAAATTATACAGACATTACAATTACTGCCAATGGCATAAATTATGAAGCTATATGGCAAAACAATTTAGGAATTCACATTGCAGTTCTTATTGTCAATTTGGTTACCAAAGAAACCAAGAATAAATAATATACTCAGTGACTATGCAAATGAAGCCTTGATGTGTTGCTAGGCTGTTAAAGCTAATGTCATTGTATAAAACAATAATGTTAAACATTATTAGTTTTTTAATTATGTCAGTTAATTAGAATTGTTCCTGTTAATTGCCTATGATTCATCTCTAGAAGAAAAATGTACAGCTAACAGCTTTGGGGTGTTTTTCCTCAACGTATCACCTCGAAAAAAGAACCAGAGGTTCGCAATATCGCACCAAAAAATAACAGTATCCCGTATTCAGCCTCAGTAGGCAGTGTGGCAGTAAAGGGATGTCAATGGAAGGCGAAGGAAGAGGAGGGATGATGACAGTGTGGGGACACCCGGCAGCAAGCACTGACCCTCGGATACAACCATTTGCTCGGCTCAGGCGGAGGGACAGGAGGAGATGCCGGGGACACCTGCCCAGGAGGAACACCAGGGCCCTCAGCACCCAGAGCCCGAAGATGTTGCTCTGAGGGCGGTGTGGCTGCTGCAGCTTGGCTCCGAGCCTTTGGTTCGGTATTTTGGCATCGTGTCTGACCCTGGATCCCCGTGTGTCAGCTCCCCGGGCGCAGGAGGTGTCCCCAGCCCAGCCCCAGAGGGGTTTTCAGGCCCAGGAGGAGAAGCGCGGCCTTGCTCTCTGCCCTCACCCCATGCTGCCACTTCAGGCCCCACTTGCTGCAGGTGAAGCAGGTGAAGCCCTTCAGAGCAGTGGGAGAGGTGATACCTCTGTTGGTCCTGCCACAACACTTCAGGCAGTCAGGTTCCTGCTGGTAGCAGGCCTTGAAAGCAGGCAGCGAACGTATTTGCAAAATAGGATGAGCTCTGTGAGCTTTGTTTATCGCTGCCGCCATTCCCTGGGCAACTAAGGGAAATGATTTGAAGCACCTACTCAGAGGGAGCAGGGGCTATTCAAAAATAAATCCTTGTTGCTCTCATTCTCCATCTAGAAAGATGGAGCCATGGCCACCAGAAGATGAAAGGGGCTCTGAACTCGTGGGCTAGGGCCGTAAGGCTGCCGTGCTCCCCTCTGGGCAGGCAGGGAGAGCCGTGCCCGTCCTCTTCCCTCTCCTCATCCCTCCTTCCCCGTCTGGAGAGGATCCCAACAGCTCCAAGTGTATTCCCTCGTAAACAAAGCCGTCTCTCAGCGGAGTTAAAATCATCAAGAAAGAGGAAGCTTTAACAAACAAAACTGTCAGTAGTTGATATCACTTGCATTTTGTTTTCAATTTTAAGATTGCTATCGGAGTCTGCATCCCTCAGAGAGAAGTTCTCACGATCTCTGTCTGTGTACGTGCGAGTGAATGGATATTCACAGCAGAATTATCAGACTCTGGTCTCCTTCTTTCATTATTATTTTTTAGAGCAATTCTTTTTTTCTTTTACTCGTTGTTCTTTTATCTTCTGGAACTGTTCTGGTAAGCATGCCTCATTCTGCCCCCGTCAGCACCACCTTCAATTTCCCACTTTGCTTCCATCCATTGTCACAATCCTTGGAAAAAAAATGGGTGATTTACTTTGCTCTACATCTATGTTTCAGTTATAATGTGATGGAAAACGTTTACATCGCTTCTCCCCGGTTCTGGGCTCTAGAACCGGCTCACGGAGGGCAACCTCCAATTGTCACGCTGAAGTTGCAAATGCATCATCGTTGTTTAAACAAAGTTAATGCACATAAACGCATTGTATGGAAACAGAATGCAAATAGTATCTCACATTTACAGAAGACTACAACACAGCTTTCTTAACACCAGAAACGAAGGGCTTAATAAGTCTATCAAATTATAGCACCATCTTTCTGCTTTGTAATGCTGGATCTGGCTTGTTAATATTCCATTCCCCCTCTGACAGCCCCATTTCCAAATGTTGGATCTGCAATTTCTCTCTTTTTTTCTCCTCGTCTTTATACCTTTCAGTCTAAATACAAACAGAAACAAAGATCCTAATTATGATCCACAATCATTATTCTCTGAAGAAGTTCCCAGTAATTAAATTTTAAAGAAAAATATATTTAACGAGCTTTTTACAGTTTCATCCAAGCGATACGTATTCAAGTAGATAGTGATTAGAATGAAACAGCTCTAATTTGAATGACTTGATAAAAGCTCCTACTTCACTCCTATGTTTTTAATAATTGTGTAATTACATAGAGAAGTATTCCTGTAAATAGCACTTGTTTTGTACAGAATGGGTGACATAAAAATCTGAGGGGGTTATCTAAATCTTCAGTACTTTGAAATGGCATTTTCCAGTGTCAGCTAAAAAGTTAATGTGGGTATCTCAACATTAAAAATATAGAGCAGCGTAGAAGCCTACGTGTATATTTTTTGTTCAGAATTTCAAAAAAATAATTTCCAATTTCATTTTGATTTAAAAATTCCAGTCACGTCCATGTCCCAGCCACCAAGCACTCTCCGCAGTGGTGGAGGAGAGGGGTGGAGGTGGGATGCTTCCCATTTCTTGGAGCCACCGGCAGCTCCCCAGTGCCCCGTGCCATGGGCTCGCCATGGGCGGGTGCAAGCAGAGGTCTTGTTATTGGCATTATCTAGGGCTGAAATCCTCCAAAGCCCCCGTTAGACCCCAATGGAGGCTGCCCAGCAGGAGCACACCCCACACTCCCCCTGCCCACGCTGCGCTTCCCATGGCACGGGGTCCTCCCGCGCTGGGGTCAGCATCCCGAGCCTCCAGCCACAACCTGAAATGCTTCAGCAGAAGAGATTTAGTAGAAAAAGCCGCAGTCGTATTAATCTGGGATACTTTATTTTTGAAGATGACTGAGAAGTAGATATGAAGAAGGTGTGAGATACATAAAGCTGTGAAGCATCAGAGGAGTTTGCAATTAAGAGGAGGTTGAAGAGCCTACGGTACATCGAGTTATCGAGCTCGATGCTACAATTCACCTTGTGAATGAGACATTAACAGATGAAAATGAAAGCAGGAAGCCTTCAGGTGAAAGATTTGTCAAGGGCTCATGATAGATGGTGCAGCTGTAATTTTAATTGCATTTTGGAAATACAAAAAAAAAGAAATACAAAAAAAAAATGCAACAAATAAAAAGAAATACAAAAAGAGAAATACAAAAAATCTGGTTGGAGCGTAAAACAAGCGATTCAAAAATACAGAACAGAATGAATGTGTAGCTCAGCCCATAGCTGAACCGAAATTAAGACCTCAGTGAGCCCTCTCTTGCGCTAAGCTGATGGTGTGCCGAGGGCTGCTGCAGGGCTGGCAGCAAGCGGGTATATATATATATATATATATACACATGTATAAAATGACTTGTTAAACTTTGGAGAGCAAATTTTTTATTTTCCATAACATTCTTCTGCATTTTCACACTCTCAAACACATGGTCTGGTTTTTTGGGTGGTCCTTTGGGGACCCACGAGTTGGACTTGATGGGTCTCTTCCATATGATGGGATATTCTGTGATTCTAATCCCTGGGGGAAAATCAGAGGGACAAGAAAAGGGCCATTTCTATCACTCGGGTGGCAGTCCCACAGAAAAGAGCCCGTGAACCCCGTGCAAGTGCTCCATGGATTTCCATTTACCTCTGTCCCACCAGGGTGTCAGCAGCTGAGAGCCAGCTCCCATGGGCTGAAGCCTGGCCGGGACCAACCGCACGATATTTTGCAAGTTTTCCCAACTTGGAGGAGCAATGCTAAATGGAAAAGCGGTGTTAATTTGGATTCACTCATACTATATTTATCTACATCATAAAGATACTTCAGCTCATTTGAAAAAACCAAAGCACCACCTCTCCAGTTCTGTTCCTAGCACGTGCTAAGCCTCAAAGTGGTAGTTTTCGCTGATTGAGTTTCCTAAGTAGGTTTTAATAATGGTGGCACAACTAATTTGCTCAGATATGAAACTCAATCTAAGTGATATTATCTGTGAGATAATTAAATAGGAAAAAATTTAATGTAACTCGGAATTTTCAATCAAGGCTGCAGGTGACTCCCTAAACATCTCTTTTTCCCGCTGCGTGGTTATCGTGGTTAGCAACTCCCTCGCCACCCTTTCACAGCGTATTGCTCTTCTTTGAGATTATCTAGCAGCACCGACATCGTGTGATGCTTCGGGTTTATTTCAGCTGGAAATAAATCCCTGCCCCCGGGGCACGGGCTCACCTCGTGGTGGACCCACCTCTGCCCGTCGGGCAGACACAAACGGTGCCCAGGCGAGAGAGGCTGTGATAAACTGACAAAATATTTTTGTCTTTATTTGCAAACGTGCTGCTCTGCTAAGGAACACGCGGACAACACTGAAATCCAGAGCAGATGTGAGGCATTAGGGCAAATACAGTATGTTTAAGTGCTGACATACCAACCTGGTGTCCAAGAGGTTTTTGCACCTTTGCCGGGCACCCGTCCCTCGCCCCGGGTCCCCGAGGGCACTGACCAGACCTCGCTGGCCCCTTGGGGACACTGCTGCAGGTGGCTGAGCCTCCCCGGCCCCAGCACAGCACATCACCGAGGGCAGAGCCCGTAATCAAGCGCCACGAAGAGAGAACCGTGCCACGTGCTCGCGGGGCTTTCGTTTTTCATTAAATCACAATAAAACACCATTGGCCTACGGTCTCCTGCGAGACCGCTTTTAATGATTCATGCGTTCGTTTTCGCTTGACAGCCAGCCGTGAGAGCAGGCACCGCTGATCTAATAGATACAGATATAGGCCCGCTCACTGGAAAAGCAGTGAACTACAAAGAGAAAAGTCCGTGTGAGCAACAAAACCCAACGGAGAGCAGGACAAGCCCCCGTGCTGCCTGGTCTCCCCCCGCAGGGCAGGCACCCCAGCACGGCTGGCAGGTGCCTTGGCTTTTATTGCACTTGGGGGACAGCCCTGGGGATGTGCAGGGTCCCCAGCAGCCAGGGGGGACCTCAGTGTCCCCAGCTGCTCCCAGGGGACGCAGGATGGCTCCCGGCAGCCCACTGCAGGGCCGGGGACACGAAGCCTGGCGCGTTGCACAAGAGCTCCTCTCTGAACTTAAGTCGTTAACCAAACCCAAAGCAGATTTTTTTTTTAAGCTAATTCAAAACAAAACCAAACCAGATTTCTAAATGGACTAAAAATACATTTCCTCTCTTTTCTCAGTCACTTCTGATGTGTTTTTTTTTCTCCACTTTCCAGGGCCTTAGTGCTCGGATTTCTCTTTGCCCCAGGCGGAGAAGGCTGTTGTGCTGATACCCAGGGAACTGGTTCGAGCTTTTCCCCAGCCCCCTTCCCTTCTCGCCTGTTGTTTTTTTTTTTAATCTTCCTGGTCCCTTCTGACAAGGTGTCCCGGGATCTGCTGCTCGAGGACACTTTGCACCGTGCCGCAAAGGGGAGTAAGCGAACGGCGCTGGCACGGGCTGAGTTAATGGGGGGATAAGGGGGAGAATAAAACCTTTGCAACCTGCTGAGCGAACCCAAACTTGCTGAACTGCTGGAACATTAGTGAGCGAGAGATCTTAATTAAATTCTTTGTAATTAGCTCTCCCAGGAGTGAAAAGAAAAAAAAAAAGAAAAATGCCAAACTAGTGACTGCAAACTACCTGTGGCGCTCAGCCAGGGCACGCTCCTCCGGCAAACTCTGCTCCTGGATGCAGGGAGGGCTCGGGGTAGGCCTGAAGACTTTGGGTTGCTTTTAGGGTCACTTCTCTGCCCTGCTGCCACCTTGGTGGGCCGGAGGACTCGGGGATCTCCAGCCAGGATACTGGCTCGCTGGAGGAGCGCTTGGGCAGCGGGACGGCTGCCCAAGGGGGGAGCAGCGGCGGCACCCTCCCTCGCCCCGGCCGGGAGGAAGGAAGCTCTCCCCTTGCCTGAAGGGTGCCCTTTGATATTTTCATTTTTGTCATTTCCAACATATTTTTTTTGGGGGGGAGTTCTTGTTCTTCTTCCCCGTTTCCTTCCTGGTGGGTGTCACAAGCCTTTTCTTCGGTCGTTTTTGCGGTTTTGCTTTCGACAGCTCGTCGGCTCATCCCCGTTGGTTTCGCTGCCTGCTGGCTGCTCTGGGACGCTGGAGCCGTGCCCGGCACAGCCCCGCAACACTGCTGACCTGCAGGCAGGGCCACCGCCAGCCTGCAGCCACCCCAGGCCTTCAGACCACCCATTTTCCCCAGAAACCTCGTCCTCCCGCAGCCCAGATCCTTAATTAGCAGTAGGGCCCCTTCTTGTTGCCTTCCAGTATCCACCCGTATAAACCCCACGGTCCTTCTCGCTCGGAGTGCTGGAAGACAAATGCAGAGGGAGGTGAGGGGTGCTCAGTGCGAGGATTAGCACACGTCCTGAGAGCGCCGTGGCGGACATTTCGTTTCCGCGGGCATTGTTTTTTAACAAAATAATGTATTCCTACCGCCTCGTTAGCTGTCCCGGGCAGTTCCTTTCTAACAGAAATCCCATTTTTCATTCCAGATGTTCAAAGCTGGATGTCACAATACCTTTCAAGTTAATCAAAACCAGCTTTTGCAATTAGCTCTCCGCATCAGACAGGGACGGGACACCCTTTAGAAACAGGTTCTGATAATAAAACCATTAGGCGGGTTCTGTTTCCAGTAACGAAGATGGCCTGCAACTAATTCCCCTCCTAACAGAAACAAGGTGAGCAGATGGCTCGACCCCAAAATAGAAGCACTATTTTTGCACAATAGGAGACCGTAACAGGCACCCTGGGCCGGGCTATCAGGCACAGTTAGGGCGCAAACATGTTTTCCCATACCTAACCCATTGAAGGCTGAGGATGGGACCAGGGTGATGGAGGCACCGGGTACGGACACGCGAGCACCGCAAGCTGGCACGGCCGCGTCTGCTGGTGTGTCACCTTCGTGGGGAGACCCCCAACGTGGTGGCTGCCAGCCCTGCCCCTGCTGAGATTTCGAATCTCTTTCTGTCCTTGGTGGGTTTTGACTCAGTTTTGCCACGTTTTCCTGATGCGAAGATGTGCCAAAGTGCCAGGAGAAAGCTTGGGGAGAGGCTCTCCGGGGCTTTTTCAGGGGAGGGAGTTTAGAATGGAGCATTTTGTATGGGGATGGGGCCCATCCATGCAAACACCACGGTGTTATCTACCCATAAAACCAACTCCAGCCCCTCCTGCCCCTGTGTCCCCTTTGCAGTGGCAGCACGCCCCAGGTTGCCCGGTGCCCTGGCGTCCCGGGCTGCCAGCCTGCCTGCTGCAGCGGGGACAGGGCTTTCTGGTCTCCAGGGTGTGCAGCGTCACTGCTGCCCTCCAACTCCCTGCAGCCCCTCACCATGCTGCAGCATCCCTCTGGGCTTGCCCTGCGCCCAGGTCAGCCTGTGCCCCGCTCCTGGCCTCAGGCTTTGAGGTCTGTCCCGAATCTCTGCGGATATATGTGACACCGGGAACAAAACGCCCATTTTCCGGCTCCCAGTGCAGCGGCGGGTGCGAGGAAACATTCCCGGCTCTCCGTCCTGCGCTGTCCTTCGGTGCAGCAGGGGGAGCTGGGGAACCTGAAAGCAAATAAAAATGCAGTCCAGGAAGCGCTGGTGGGGCGCGTTGCGGTAGGATTGCACGTTCACATTCCTCACCTGCTCCCAAAACAGACATCCGTGTGCATCCCCCAAACCCCAAACTTAAAATACACAGCCACGAACACATCAGTGGGCTTCTCCCACCAGTGAAAGGAAAAACAATGGGTGCGGACTAAAACACGCACAGTTCCACTTTAATTCTTTTTTTTTTTTTCTATTTGTTTTTCCGAGACTGGACGAGCCCTGGCACAGGCTGCCCGGCGAGGCTGCGGAGCTTCCGTCCCCGGAGGTACTCACAGCCGCCTGGCCGCGGTGCTGGGCAGCCGGCTCTGGTTTTATCCCCTGGAGCAGCGAAGTTGGACGCAGCGACCCCAGAGGTGCCAGCCCCGGCGACTCTGGCGTTCTGCAGCTTCCATTTGGACATACGTGCATTAAAAAGGATTGCGTGCGTCTGGGGTAAAAAATTCGTGGTGTAAGCGTATGTGTGATTAAGAAACTGGTTTGCGGCTGCGGCCAGAGCCTGCTGTAGGTGGCCAGAGGGATTTTTTTTTTTTTTTTGCCGTTCTCTGAAGCTTCTGCACATGGCGTTATCTCGGTGCGCAGCAGCAGCAGCTGCAGCCCCCCCAGGGCCGGGGCCGGGCACCGAGCAGCTCTGCTGGGGCCGCACGCAGCCCTGCCAGCTCCCAAGCGATGGGCTACGGGGCAGCCCTTCTCCTCCTGCTGGCCTGATTCTGCCCCTGTAAGCATGTAAACAGCTCCAGGAAAGTCGGGAGGGATTCGGAGAGGTGCTGGGGAGCTGCTCGGGGAGGGTGAAGCCAGTGGACATGGCAGGCATGGGGACCGAGGGGTTTATTCACCACATTCCCTGCTCCAGAGCTTTCAAAGCTGCCTGCCTGGCACAGGTGAAGCCAGGGAAGCAAAGCACGGTGCAGGGCCCAGCACTGCTGCCCACGGGACGGACAGACAGCCCTGCCCTCTGCATGGACACCCCACCGAGCCTGTGCAGGACAGACACGCTGTTATTTGCAGTGTCCCCCCTTCCTCATAAATCCTTCCATTAATCCCTTTTAGAAGTGCCTTTGAGCTTGTTCTCGGGTCGAGAGTAATGAAGGTAATTAGGGACGGATTCTGAGTTCTGACATAAAACAAAAACCCACCAGCAAGTAATCTGTCGATTATGCATTTCTATTTCCATCCTTTTTTCCACGTATCCCCCTTGCTAACCCGGTTATCAGAAGCCGAGTTCACCGGATTCAAGCGCGGCCAAAGCAAACAGGCCAAGAATTTGGAAAAGTCATTCATCTTAATCCAACAATCGGGCGATAATCCAATTTATTGGCCTCGAATGCTTTGAATTTTGTCAGCTAAGCGGGCCCTGCGAGGCGGCGCGGCGCTGCCTCGGCGCCAGCTGGAGCCCAGCGGGCAGCAAGCGCCGCCCAGACCCCCCCGGCCCCGTGCTTTTTGGGGTGGTGGCAGCTTTCCTATTAATGGGGCTGACACCAGTGTGCACCCCCATAGCACCCTGTGTCCCAAATGTCCCCCAGGACGGATGCAGGTTAGCATCGCTCGTGTGTATGCATCCCCCACGTGGCTTCCTCTGGGCGAAGGGGCAGCGGCCGAGCCCGTAGGGGGGAATCGGGCTCAGGATTGACCTGGGTCTCTCGGGAGCTCTGCCCCGTTGGGCCTGCACCCCACCGCAGCCCGTCGGGAAGGAAAATGTCGGCGCCGTCACCGGCAGGCTGCGGCAGCTGACGGAGCGGTAGGTAAACAAATCCCCCCAGTACCCAAGTTGAGGCCCTAGTAATTAGCGGAGAAGTGCGGGGTAATAAGCACAGCAGGACGTCCCTCAAGGTACTTTGGGCTCCCACTGCGTTTATTTGCCAGTATCAGTATGGAAATGTCTGCCTGACTACGTTTATGGCGGCTCTGAGAACTGGAACGCCCCGGAGAGGTGGCAGCGACCCCGGAGAGGTGACAGAGACCCCAGAGAGGTGGCAGCGACCCCTAAGAGGTGGCGTAGACCTCAGAGAGGTGACGGAGACCCCAGAGAGGTGGCGGAGACTCCTGAGAGGTGGCAGAGACCCCAGAGAGGTGACGGAGACCCCAGAGAGGTGGCAGCGACCCCTAAGAGGTGACGTAGACCCCAGAGAGGTGACGGAGACCCCAGAGAGGTGGCGGAGACCCCGGAGAGGTGATGGAGACCCCAGAGAGGTGACGGAGACCCCTGAGAGGTGGCAGAGACCCCACAGAAGTGGCGGCCCCTCTCCTCCGGCCATGCCGCGCTAGGTGGCACTGTGGCCTGCTGGCTGTCCCCGCTCCGTGCCGAGCCGCGCTGCTGCTGGCGGCTGTCCCCAGCAGGATTCAGCCCCTCGTGCCCCCGCTTCGTGCTGCTGGATTTTTCCCTGCCCCCTGCCAAAGGGCCGGGGCACCGCAAGCACAGCTGCCACGTCCCAGAGCGCCCCGAGAGCCTTCGAGCATCCTCAGGGTGTTCGGCATCCCTAGAGCCAGGAAGATGCCGCGAGGAGAAGGCAGAAGGTGGCAGGAAGAAAGGAAAAGGCCGCTAGTATGGTCATCGTGAGGCTGGGCCACAAGTGTACGTAGGATTCCATCAAAAGCTCAGCACAAGAACTTTGTTTCACGGGGTGTGGGGTGCTGGGGGTCCCCAGCCCGCTGCCCGCGCTCAGCCCCTGACCCCGGCCGTGGCCCCGTCCCTGGGGCCGGGGGACCTGTGCCGCACCCCCCCCGGGCCCTCGCCTCCCACATGGCTCCTCCGAGCTCAGCCCCAGGCCCCGCACCAGGCTCCTACTCGGTCACAGGTCGTAAATCAAGGCCGTAATAATGCGCTCTCGGAGGAAAAGTAGCATCATGTTGTGACTGCAGGCAGGAGCGCAGGGCGGGCGGCGCGTTTCCAAGGGCAACAGCAACAACAAATAAAACCAAAAGATAGAAGAAAGCACGCTGGAGTAAACGACCCATCCGTAATTGGTTTCTTATTGTGTTTGATCGCGGTGGAGACGGTCGCGAGGATTGATCGCTCCATATACTTAATACCTTTTATTTGTTTTGGGGGGCAAGGTAGGAGACGGATCCGCGCAAAGAGGGAATACAGAAATTTTAGCTGCAATGAATAAGCAGGACAAATGTATTTCCCCTGGTTCTCTCTTAATTTTATTTGTGTCAGTCTATTTGCCGTGGGAAGTCTGCCCGAATCCCAAATTATTTTAGTTAGTTAATCTGCCAGTTTATTCTGCAAACAGTCTCTGTAAGTCCCAAATAATTGCAGTTAATCTGGCCAGCGCCAGCCTATTCTGCGGGCAGCCTATGCAAATCCAGAGAGCCATCAGTTAAATTAGGTCAGGGCATTTTAATAAGCCGAGGTCAGGCCCGGCTCTGGCTCCCGGCACAGCGGCAGCGCCTCTGCCCCCGCATGTCCCTGGGGCTGGGGTACTTTTCTGGGGCAGTCTCGCTGCATTTTGCTATTTTGCCATTCTTTCTTGCACGCCTGGACGTGGCGGCTGCAGCAGGAGGATGCTGTCTGGGGACAGGCTGCAATGTTTTCTGTGGATGCAGTCCCCGTGGTGTGACTTTGTGCCCACAAACCACAGGTACCCAGGTCTTGTGCACATGCTGGCTGGATTTTAACTGTCCCAAGAGGATATAAGGCCAGGATAATTCTGGCAAAACAAGTGCAGGACTTGTTATTTTTTCAGAAATTTCACCTGAGGATTTAGTGAGTATTTACGCTCAAGAAATCTGGAAGTTCCTGGAACCCCCCCCATTGGAGGTGGGATAGGAGAAATGATGCACTGTAACAAACAAGGTGAGAGCGTTCAAGCATCGATGCTTGCAGGATTTACAGAGCCATCCTCTAAGGCACATCACACTCTGGTGGAGATGCCCCTAAATGCTCAGGACCCGCTGGGCTGCATGATGTACTTTAGGCCAGCAGATTTAAAAACTCTCCCTTTTCTGACCTGCCCCTCTGGACGTGCTCACCGCCTGCAAAGTTCCAGCTCTGAGCCTCAATCAGGGCCAGGGCTGCTACCGCAAACCCGGGCAGAGCCTTCGCCTGGCTCAGAAATGAAGGAACATTTGAAGAACCGAACAAAGCAATATCATTTGCAAAATGACTTGGCAATTGGCATTAATCCCAACATCTCCGAAGGAACATGACCATGACAAGCCCTTTCGACTTGGCTGGATGGTCTGTTTACTTGTAATGAAACCAATTGGACTAAGGAGATATTGCAGAGCTGGAACATCTTCTTGTGCATAGGTAATTGGGCAAATCCAGCCCCACCAATTATTAAGGAAACGTTTGGTGCCATCTCTCCATATAATGCCACGGAAGTTTGCTTTGAGAAGTCGTAGGAAAATACATGTTTATCTGCCCAAACCCACCTTCTGGGGCTAACAAAGAC
This sequence comes from Cygnus olor, assembly GCF_009769625.2. Classification (NCBI taxonomy): domain Eukaryota; kingdom Metazoa; phylum Chordata; class Aves; order Anseriformes; family Anatidae; genus Cygnus; species Cygnus olor. The sequence goes on along the minus strand of NC_049198.1, from coordinate 1,246,949 downwards.
CCCAGAAGAGATGATGCGGGGACTCCGAAATGCAGGGAGCACAAGGGGCCGTTTGCTGAAGGGGGGCTCGGGGGCTGCGGGCGCAGGCACGAGGGAGCAGGAGGGCAGGGGCTGGCTCCAAGGCCAGGCAGATGAGGGAGGGCAGCGAGCCAAGGCCTGGAGCAGGAAGGAAGTGGGAGGAGGGAACCAGAATATTAGGAAGCATAACTGGAGCAGGAAGGGAAATGAAGGGTGAACGAGTTCAGCAGAGTCACATAAGGTTGAACCTGGCCCAACATAAATTAAGATGGAGCTTCGCTCCAGCTGCTACAAGCTCCAAATCTTGTATTTCCAGAGCTGTTAAATGAAAATACATAAAAACACTACTGGAGTCACTCTGTCCATAAATTATGGTTGTAATTCAAAAGCTATCTAAGGTGACTAGGATTTCCATTACAAAACCAAACCACAAGGCTCTTCTGGGAATGCTGTCACAACAAATTCAACCAGGCCTTCTTGGGAAACATTTTATAAGGTCCGAAATCTTTTGTTGTAACTGGAAGGAAAAGTGTTTGCCTTTTCCTGACACAGAACGAGCTTTTCAAACCCAAACTTCAGCAATTTCATCTGAGACTCGCTGCAAAACTCTTTTTTAATTTTAATGTTGTTAAAAATCCATCCAAAAGCTTGCAGAATGCACCATCCCTACGGTGTCCACGTGCTGCAGGGCATCCACTGCATGCTTCGCATGGCTCATTGGCAGCTCTGCTCTTTTCCTGTTGAGGATTTTTGGGGGGACTGTGGAAGTAAATATTGCTTATCAAGAGAGGCAGCTACAACGAGGAGGTGAAGCTGGTACCAGCCCTAGCAAGCCCTATGAGGTTGAGCCACAAAACTCACTAATAAAGGAAGAAGGTTGCAGCTCGTTCCAATGAGGAAAGCATTCTTCTTTTTAAAATTGTATTTGGATGGCAGGCAGGGTCCCTCTCTGGTCTAACTCAGAGAGACACTGGAATGAGAGCTGGGAAGAGCCCGGCCAGCGCTGCGCCTGCCTCCCCACGCTGCTCCCCCTTCTGCCTGGTTCCACCAGGCCCTATTTTGCCCCCATCCCCACTGGCCATGTCTCCTGACCCTCGGGACATGGCCTTCCTCTTGTTTTCCTCATTTCTTCTCCCATCCGCACTCCCCAGTGGCTGCCGGGGCGTCTCTGGTGGGTGCTGGCCGTGTCTCGCAGCACCAAGCCGTCGCTTTACCTATTTGCTTGTTTATTCCTCCCCGGCTTCGACAAGGCCTCCCCTCCATATCTATAAGGAATTATCAAATAAAACACACTTCACATTAAATCAAAGGAACATTTCAACGGCCAGATTTAATAACGTGAAATAAAGTCTTGTGGAAACCCACACACAGCTGTGGAAACCCCAAAATAAATCAATTTTCAAGTGGCTGTACAGGAGCCAGGGAGCAATTTTTTCAAATTGCTTTTTTTCTAATATAAAAAACTCCTGCCCAAGGTTGTGCTGCAAATGGGAAAAGAATGTGCTCATTTTCTTATCAATACGCTATTGTAAAAAATAATAATCAGCCACTCCGACATCACTATCACGGTTTTTACATCTATTCTTCTGCTTCCCCTAAGTAGAAGGCAAGTGGAAGAATTAATTAACACAAGATTGAATTAGGGCACATTGATTTACAATGTATTTCAGACAAGTATGTGTGATCAGAGAAGAAGAACATATTATAAATAAAAGTAGGGATGTGTCATTAAGGCATCTGATTTTCTTCTGAAGCTTTCCGTGTTAACCCTGAGTAGGCAGAGGCACTGCAGGCACAGCGAGCCGTGTCCGCATGGCCACAGGTCCAAGGGCCATGAAACTATTTCATATGAAAATATTTGATGTTGGATCCTTGGGTTAGGATCAGACCCCATGCACCAGACCTGCTTGTTGTGGCCTACCGACACCTTCAATCGTAGGGGACTGGCCAGGGGGACGGGCTGGGAACAGGCGTCCTAGGTTCCCTGAAGTGCCAGCACACATCTTGGTCGGTCTCTCCAAGAATTCAAGTCGTAAGAACTGGAGACGTACCAAAAGTCTAGGAAATGGAAAACAGGGTCCCTAGCCTTAAAATAGACAAAAAGGAAAAGAAAAAGAAAAAAAAAAAAAAGGAAGAAGAAGAAGAACAGAGATGCTATGGAACTGTCAGCTTAGCATCAAGTCCCAGAAAAGTACTGGAGCAATTAATCAAAGAATTTTTAAGTATATGGAACAAGGAGATGAGTAACAACTAATACGGCTTTGTCAAGAATAAATCATGTCAAACCAATCTAATTTCATACTGCAGCAGGGCAACAGGCCTTGTGTGTGTAGGAGAAGCTGTGGATGTCACATGTCTGAGCTCTGGCGAGGTTTCTGATTTAAGCATCGAAGGGAACTTAGTCTGGATGAGAATGCTACGAAGTAAACAAAGCCAGAACTGGAAGCCCGTACCCAAGGATGATTTCCAACATCGACCTGTCGGAATGGGAGCGTGTATTCAGCAGGGAGCCTGACTGTGGGGAGCCCAGAAGGTGGTGAAAATGCTGCTCACAGAGTGACCTGAGTGATGGGCTGAATGAACCTGACTAGGCAAGGGGAAGGCGTGCTGCTTGCTTTCGTGTTTGTAGAAAGTCTGCAGAGAAAAAACAAGATTTCATCTCCACATGGCAAGAAAGAAAAAAAAAGAAGAAGAAAAAAAGAAAAGAAAAGAAAAGAAAAGAAAAGAAAAGAAAAGAAAAGAAAAAAAGAAAAGAAAAGAAAAGAAAAGAAAAGAAAAGAAAAGAAAAGAAAAGAAAAGAAAAGAAAAGAAAAGAAAAGAAAAGAAAAGAAAAGAAAAGAAAAGAAAAGAAGACAGAGGCACAGGCTGCATTGGGGGAGACTGAGAACAGAGCTATTTACTCTGGGATCTGGTCTGTACAGCTCCCACCTATGTTTCGGTGCCTAAAGAAGCAGTCGTGCCTCCCAGTGAAGGGGGTGGATCACTGGGATATCCTCAAGGAGACCCTGTCTGCCACCAGTAACCCTCCGGGCCTGCACCGTCCCTCACGCTGAGCTCCGTGGGGTCGTGGTTTCCCTGCACCAGTCCCTTGCCACCCTCCTGTCCCGTCCCGCAAGGTGACAGCTCCCACTTTTTCCCTGCTGTCTCTTTAAAGGGCCGCAGTTTCTCTCCCACGCTGTTCTCCTCTAACCCAGCTTCCCAGGAAGTCTCCCTGCCACCCAGCTGAGATTAATGAAGTCTGCCTCCTGCAAATCCCCCGGCTTTATTCCGCCTTCCCTCCCTCTTTCAAGGCACTGGAGCGCCGCTTTCACCCGCTCGCTTTCCCATCGGAGGCCGTGACGAGCCCCGTGCTGCCGGGCCGGGCACAGTGCAGGGACATTTCCCCTTCTCCGGCTCTCACCAAGCCTTGTGGAGCAGTCACCATGCTCAAGGCACCCGGTCCGTGCCGTGCCGTTTCCCCCGACCCACAGAAACCCACACGGACAAGGCCTGTGCTCCGGCCGACACCGCCAGGAGCTCACCAAAGCCCCATCCGCCTGCTTTGGCCAGCTATAGCAGAATCACAGCATCATCTACGTTGTAAGCACATGAGGAAAACTCCTCCACACCGTGCTTTGGACCTCCCCTGGCAGGCCTCAAACTCACATTTTCCTCCCGAGCGTCCCTGCCCGGGCCTGGTCCCTGCTGTGTGGCCACGGCCGCCTAAACCCCCTTACTCTGCACAATTCCCCGGAGCTGGAGCGCCGCACAGACATTTTTCTGCCCAGCTGAAGACCGTGGATCACATCCTGTGAGACTGCGGCTGGCACTGGGGGATGCCTCGCAGATGACATAATGTACGCCCAGACTTGTTTGTTCTTCAGACCTTTTTTTTTTTTTTTTTCTACATTCTCGGTTTGTCTCCCCTCGCACAGAATTTATGTATTTATTTTACACTGTTTTCTCAACCGTATTTTATTCTCTTGTTTCTTTCAACACCCATTGTCTCACTTGAACATGCAATTTCGTGTTGGGCAATCAGGCCTTTTGCACCACAGGGCTTGGGCAGACTTGGAAGGGAACCGCAGCAACCCGGATAGCCTTACGCTGGGTCTGCAAGCACAGGCTGCAGCGGCTGCTGGAGGAGAGCCCTGTGGGATGGACTGGCGGCTGGACCTCTGTTTTAAGGTCTCCTGGCATTCAGAGCCCCCATCCCGGTGTTGTCACCAGGGTACGGTCCATACACCCATCAGCATCATGTTTGGGCTCTGAGGACATCCAGGACTAACCCTCCTGTTCTGAAGGCACCTTCCAACCTTCATCCACGTTCCTTTGCGTTGTGGTACTTCACCATTTGGTTTTTCTTGTTGTTTGTTTGGTTTTGTTCTGTTTTGTTGGTTTATTTTTGGCAGCTGTCTGCAGTTGTCTTGCTGCGCCTCCTTCCAGCAGAAATGTCCCCATCCCCATGCCTGCACCCAGGGCTGGGGTGGGACCCGCAGCGTCCCCTCCTCGCCCCGTGGGCTCTTCCTGGGGTCCCCTCGCCCTGTCCCGGCTTCCTGCAGCAGGAACCCCCTGGCTCGGGACGAGCCTTTACCTTTGCTTGGTTGGGTCTCTGAGGGCACGTCCCCAGGGGCTGTGCCGGAGCGGGGCCAGGGGCACGCAGTCACCTAATGCTTCTCATGTGTTCCTCCTCTCGGAAGGGAAAAAAAAGGAGAAGAAAAATACATCGTGAAGCGCTTCATTATCCCCCTCCTCACACTCCCACCCCTGGAATTTGTGGTTTCTTTAACTAGGTCTTTTTTCTCCGCATAGCCCACATGGTCGCCAGTGCTGTGATACATCTGTATGGGAATGTGTTAGTCATATTCAGCTTTTAATTACATGATATGGTATAATGCTATTCACATCCCGAGAGAGTTGTTCTTTCTACTATAAATATAGTCTCTTAAATGTTTCATTTATGAAGCAATTTCTGGAGTAAAATGGTTGGAAATAGCCTTACTCATGATAACTTTTTCTGCCTACAAAGCCTTTGTGTGATGGCAGGAGCATCACGATTCGATGTGAAATGCTTTCAGTGCACGACTAAAAAAAACAGTGGGCTTTTCCAGCAAAGCCCCATGAGGTGAGTGGCTGTGGGAGCCCGCTCCTTGCCCAGACTCACGGCCTTAAGTCCAGGAGCTGTGCTTGAGTCTTAGCCCGCTGTAATGACCCTAATCCATGAGTGCTGACGACTGCCCAGGAGATGTTTTCTTTCCCATGTATTAGGCATGTGGTAGGCAATCTCTTTCACACAGGGAAGCACGACAAAACAGTGCCACCTTAGTCATTCGGTCCCTAAAATTTGGTGTTTCCACAGCCACTGTTAGATAAGAGACTTCATCTCCACAGCACCACACCTCTGCTTCAATTCAGCTGGTGAGAAGTTGAATGGAAACAGCAAGGTCAGGTCAAGCTCACTCCTGGTTTCTGTATCTCTAAAGGAATCAAGGGATTTGGCCCAGAAGTGGTTGCTCTGCAGACTGAGGATTACACAGATTAAGTCCACCTGATAGGTCTGCAGGAATTGTGTATAGTGTGGCAGTAGCCACCATTCAAACCCTAATGAAAATTAACTTAAAAAAGAATTATATATGTATATATATACATAGAAATGGTGTGTTTTAATGTATTGTCTTTCAAATCTATCCCTGCACTTAAAATATACGCTGCCTTTGCATCCTGACCAGGTGAGTGCCTGGCTGCAGCAGGCGGTTTGAGGCCTCGGCCCATCCTGGGAACCTCCCCGGCCTCAGGCGGTGCTGGGAGGGGGAATTACAGCCCCAAACCTGGCTTCATCCCCTGCCTATGTTGTCAGTTTCTGACAAATATCGCCACTTTGCTGTTGTCTGCTAGCATGAGTGTACGGCCTGCACTCAGACAGCACGGGCTGCTGACGGTGTGCCCTCAAAGAAGGCCTGCAGGCAGACGTCAGTGCTTCACTTCAAGTGAGGTTCGATAATGGTTTGCATTCAAAACTCAACAAAATCAAGATTTGCAAGAAGATTTTTCCAGGCCTGGTTGAAAATCTATAATAAATTGCCACTTTTTCAGGGTATTTAGGCTTAGAAGACAAGAAAGGTACTCTTGACGTGCATTAAAAACTCCAGCAGTTCATCCAAAGCCACAGGGCCCTGGTACCTCAGCAGCTGGCATGGGGACGCTTGGTGTGGCAGGGATCAGGGTCCTCTTCCACTTCACCTTCGTGGCTGTGCCGAGAGATGTCCTTTTGCTTTACACAGGTGCCTGCGGGACAGTGACACACAGCTTTTCACCTTTTGGCCCTCTGAGGAACAGGGAAGGCATCAGGATGTGGCCCGAGCCAGACATGAAAGGGTTTCGCCGTGCACCAGACCAGGCACTTCTGCGAAAGCAAACGCACTGGGCGCGGGCTGGAGGGTGCCGGGGAAGCTTTGATTTCTCGCCGCGGACAGCCCACATGCTGGTGCTGCTCTTTGTGCATCCTTAGCGCTGTATTATGCATAGCGCTGCCGGAAGCCGACGCTAATTTGTACCAGACCCTAATGGCCATGGATGGCTGGGGCTGATGTGTCGGCAGCACGGCTCCTTGGGTCCTTCTCTTTACAGAGAGGGGACAACTGCGGGGACACGGCTGCCAGGACACTGTCACCAGCCACCAGACCAACCTGAGAGCCACCGGCCCCAGCTGAAGGCCGGTCGGTGCAGGTGCTCCACGTAGGTGAGATGGGAACCGAGCCCTAAGCTGGACAAATCCCAGAGCTCTAGGGACTAAGACCAGATTTAGATAAAATAAGAACAAGCTGGGGTGCAGAGCCAGGAGTTAAGACAAATGTGAGACAAACCCTTTGAATCCAATTCTGACTTCCTTGTAAAACTCCCACTGAAAGCCAGGGACGTTTGGGGCAGAGCATTTGTTTCCCATTAGGTGGAATTGTTGTCAGTGTCCCTGTGTGCCTCGACTTCAGCCAGGACGGGGCTCAGGAGCTGCTGGGGCTGCACGTGAAGCAGTCAGGATTGGGGCTGCCCACGTCAGAAACAAACCTGGTCAGGGCAACAGACGCCTACGGACATGCTGGGCCGATGGGCACGTCACACCTATCTCTCTCTGCTTTCAATCAACCGGCTTTTTTTTTGGCCGTTTTTAAAATCAATGCTGAGAAAATTAAGTATTTGGGATCAGGGATGAAAGGAGAAAGCTGCCAGATGGTTTAGGAGAGCCTCACCTCTAGGGCTGGGATATTTCCTCCTGGGATGGCAGCAGTGTTTGACAGGAGCAGGGTCTGTTAGCAGCTCTACTCCTTCTGAGCCCGAGTCCAGTCCCCGATTTTATCCTGGGGTGGCTCCTGGCTTCGAGAGCCCTCGCCTGAGCAAGCGGTGCTGGCAAGTGGCAGGGTCTGGCTCTGCTGTTAATGACTGCATTGGCCCTAAACCACAAGGACTTTTTAAAATTTCCTTTGAACCTCCCTCCAAATTAGCAGGATGTAACTAAAGGGCATTTTTTGTTCGTACTGATTGCCCAGAGACCCAGTCCCAGCACCACAGGGTGGCAGCGGCTGCTCCCCTTACCCCATGTGCCCACATCCCCCTGCCCGCCCTGCCCCGCACCACCCCTGAGCCCCAAGCAAACTTCTGCCTGAGTGGCGATCTCCTGGCCTGATGTCTTCCCCCCTTTTCATTTCCTGAGCTGTTTTAAGAACTTGCACCTGTGCAATAACTGAATACCAGGTTAAAATTGATACCAGCCTTCCAGGAGGCTGCTTGACCCACCCGGGCTTTAACTGCGATCTCTGAATGGATAAATTTTAGACCTTAACACATAATTTCTCCCGTTGGAAGTACACCATGTGTTACTGACACGTATGAAAATACAGGGGAAAAAATCACCAAGGAATAAATGTGTGCCACCATCAGGCTTCCTTAACAGAGTATTTGCCAATAAGTAGCTGAAAAAGGGGGTGAGGAGAGGGTAAAGGGCTGGAGGAGGAGAAAGAAGAGACTGAAATGATACCACACCAAACATCCACCACTAAATTTCACCGTGAAATCACACCAGAAGCGGTGCTGCAGGAACACAGGCTTGGGGGGGCCTTCACCTGGCCGGAGCAGCCCGCACGCAGGTGGTCCTGAGGCCTCCTTGGTGTGAGGCCTCACGGGGAGCAGAGCTCGGACCACGATGAAGCTGGTGATCCATCCTGGTATGAGGATGTCCTGAGGGTGCTGCTGGGCTGGCTGAGCACCAATTGACAGGGATGAAACTGCTGGAGAGCTCAGGACCTCTCAACCCATAATAATACAGAAACTACTGCCTGAAAGAGAAAGACCACGGGATGGGGACAGACCGCCCCACCGAAGGAGAGGGATTTGTGAACGGGGGCAGCTCTCAGATGTTCTGGTGGCTTTGAGGTCCCTGCTGTGTGTCACGGTGACCACCAGCAGGGACCTGGCACTGCAGCAGAAACCTGCACGGCCGGCAGGCGTGGGTCTGTGCCCAGCACCCAGCCGCGGGTGCAGGATGTGTGCCGGGAGCAGGGGGAGCTGCCCCCTCACCGCCACGAGCCCATTATAGGACCTTGATATCCCCACAGGGAGGCGGATGAAGAAACTTCCTTATTTTTCAACTTTATTGTTTTTGTTGTTTTTTTGTTCTTTTCCCCACGAGTTTTCCCAAAGAATGAGAACCGAAGGACGCGGGCGCTCTGCCGGGGCCGGCCAGCTCCAGCCGGTCAGAGCCACCGCCGAGACAATACCCGGGGCTGCGCGGGGCCAGCCCGGGGGGGGGGGGGGGTGGTCCGCAGCCGCCCCCGCACGGCTCCCAAAATAGCAGCCCCGTGGCGTGCAGCATCCCGGGCTGCCAGCTCTCAGCCCCAAGGCACCGCCGGCCAGAGGCACAGCCCCATTCTTCCACAAAGGGGTCTTGGAGTTGTCACCCCCCCCCCCTGCCCCGGCCACATATCTGGACCGAGCCCCCGCCACCCAGAGCATGAGAGCACGAGGGCCTGGCAGGCGGTCTGCAGCTTTTTGGCGTGCCTCCATCACGCAGCCCCAGCTTGATTGGATAAGGCTATTTAAAAAGAGCTAGAATGACTAAACACAAATTAGAACGAGGATGATATAATTTTGCCTGCTAACAGTGCATCAGAGGGATGCGGGAAGATGCTTGCTCAATACATAGGAAGGAATGTCTATGAGAAATTAGTCAGCAGCAGCAAAATGAATACACAGTTTTCTCAATAAAAGCTGACTGCTTATTTACCCATCTGGGATGAATTTATATGCTTTGTGCAGAGGAATGAGCAGCAAGGGTCTGATTGGAGCCTGCATTCCTGTGCAATATGTCTAATTTAGCTTTCCATATTAGTTTGCCCTCATGGTCTGAGAAGGAGCTTGGAGGTAGAGCTACTGCGGCAGCGCAGCAGCGGGCTTCGCCCACAAATCAGGGGAATGGAGCGAGACAGAAAGGTCTGGGTGGGCCGAGCCCACCGCGCCGTGTCTCCGAGGGGACAGCTCGGCAGCCACAAGCTCAGCGGGGGATGCGTGTGTCCTGGGGCAGACGTGGGGACGACCTGCTGCCGGCAGCGTCCCCAGGTGCAGCAGGGGCCGGGGAGGGAGCTGCCTGAAGCAGCCGGTCCTCGCGGTGTGGGTGCCCCAGGTCTCCGTGCTGTCCTGTCCTCAGGCCCCGTGTGCCTCGCTCCCAGGGCCAGCCAGGCTTTGGCAATCCCCTCCCTTCATCTGGTTAGAGGCAAGTTTTCAGACGAGGGGGAGAGGTGGCGAACATCTAAGGCTACATTTCCGAGCAGACACAAGCCCAGTTGTGATGCTGCACAGTAAAAACACTTGCTCCTTCCCTTGGTGGAGCAGCATCCTCTGGCATCACTGCAAAGCCTGCAGGAACACAATAATCAGCAGTGCGGGGGAGAGATGAAAAGTCTCCGTGTTAGCTTTTTAAAAATTCTCTTAAAAAAAACAGTGAGATCTTTATTTTAAAAGTTAAAGCTGGTCTGTGACCAGGTGACTGTCATTTTTCACCTTTACGAACATGTTGGTTTGCTAATTAACCTCTATAATAAACAACAAATAACCAATAACCTCTATAATAAATAGCAAATAGCTATTTATTCAGCACTCCTGGTAACCCCCATCTCCGGGCCCTGCTGCTGAGTAACCCCTGCAGGAGATGCTGCATTTCGGTTTGCTTTTCCACTAGTGCTGTAGCATGCGATAATTTTCCTTCCCCCGTTTGATTTTCATACTCTCAACCCACGGTAATTATTTGGGATCCAATATTGGCTCCCAAGGTAGGGGAGCAGTATTTCTCACAGCATTTCTAACGCAGGGATTTGCCTGACCAGGCGAGGCCGATGGTTAGTGTTTGGGTTGTAAGAATGAATAACTGACTGTAAAAATCCAACAGTTGTTGGCAGATCCTCAGCTGGTGTACGTTATCATACCTCTATCGACTTCAAAGATTATCGACTTCAATGAGGCTAAGACAATTTACAGCGATGGCAGATCTGCCTCTAATTACGCCGGCTCTGATGCTGTAATATCCTGAGCTCCCTCCGATCCGACCGACTTCCGACTGACAGCATCAAACGCTGCTGGGGGCCGGGGCCGGGGCCGGGGCTGGGGCTGGGCTGGGGCTGGTGCTGGGGCTGGGGCTGAGCAGGGACCACGGTCAGCACCGTCTCCTCCTGCGCCTTCCCGCATTGGGGCTGGGAAGGGCGTTGTGCAAAGCCCTGCCCCACCGCCTGATTCAGCTCGTTCCCAAGTGCGTGGCTGTTCCCCTGTGATGTTTCAAAAGCGGTATTAATTTTTTATTTATTTTTGTTTAAGCCTAACTCTTTTAATCCGAACCACATTTTTGCAAACAAGCCGCTACATATTTGCTGTGTTTTTTCCTGAAATAAATCCTGCGTGCCAGACCCTCTTCGGATGTAACTCATTGTAGCTCTCTCGCAGCTGAAAGGAGCTGGCCCAGCTCGCACCGGCCCAGCAGGCAGCTTTTGTGCCTCACCCCCCGCCAAAACCCGGCCCCTTCCCCCAGGGAGCAGCACGCTTTTTGCTGACGGGCAATGTTTCTCCAAATATTATCCTTCCTCTGACAGCAGAGAAGTGGCAGGGGCGGCTGGGACAAGGGACCCCCAGGGTCCCAAGGCTGCCCAGGGTGGGGGCGCAGACCTGTAGGAGGTCACGAAAGGGCTGGTGGCTCTGGACGAGGTCTCTCCGGAGACTGAAGAGATCTCATTTATCCTTATCATTCTGCTCCAAATCTGACAGTCTTATTTCTCAGCTAAAATAAGTTCAATTGACAGCAGATAACACTGGCTCAGCAGTCTTGCTTCGGTTAATCTCTGATTAATTTTAATGATCTTTCAGCCCCTTTTATTCCACATAATTCAGGAATTTCGCATAATCTTTGCATCTAAGTGTGTCTCTGCTGTCTTTAATCCACGCCGATATTTTTTTTCTCTTGGCTTTGCTCCACATTCCACCAAAGGCTTTGGTCTTCACCTGTTCATTCTGTGCCATGCTTTTTAGGTTTTTCGTTTGTTTGTATTTTACTATTATTAATTGGTGCTGCAAAGTTGTTATCAGACGGGCAATTTGTGATGGTATAATCCTGTGCAGTTGCAGCAAGGTCAGGTGTTATTTACTAATTGCAGGTATTTAGCTTGCAGCAGTGTGGTGGTTTCAGCCCACAGGGCACAGGATCTCTGTGGGGCTCAGCCCCCGACCCCTCCATCCCCAGCGCCCTTCCTGCATCTGCAAAGCATCTGATCTGCTTCCTGGAGGGGCTCGTGTCGTGTTCATTCCTTTCCTTTCCTTTCCTTTCCTTTCCTTTCCTTTCCTTTCCTTTCCTTTCCTTTCCTTCCTTTCCTTTCCACACCTTTACTTTCCTTTCCCTTTCCTTTCCTTTCCTTTTCCTTTCCTTTCCTTTTCCTTTCCTTTTTCCGCTCCTTTCCTTTCCTTTCCGCTCCTTTCCTTTCCTTTCCGCTCTCTTCCTTTCCGCTCCTTCCCTTTCCGCTCCTTTCCCTTCCGCTCCTTTCCGCTCCTTTCCTTTCCTTTCCGCTCCTTTTCGCTACTTTCCTTTCCTTTCCTTTCTTTTCCTTTCCTTTCCTTTCCTTTCCTTTCCTTTCCTTTCCTTTCCTTTTCCTTTCCTTTCCTTCCTTTCCTTTCCTTTCTTTCATTTCCGCTCCTTTCCTTTCCGCTCCTTCCTTTCCGCTCCTTCCTTTCCGCTCCTTTCCTTTCGCTCCTTTCCGCTCCTTTCCTTTCCTTTCCTTTCCTTTCCTTTCCTTTCCGCTCCTTTCCTTTCCTTTCCTGTTTTTTTTTTTCTTCTTTTTTTTTTTTTTTCCTATTTCAGCTTAATAATCTACACTGAAAGTGATTTTCTCTGCCGCTGCCCCATATCATTTGATTTACCCCCAAAACACCCATCAACTTCAGCCTCCCTTGAGCCCAGCCGCTGACCCAAGCACCGTCCGGCCCTGTGGGACCTGCCTCTTCTCCACTTCTCTCTCCTCCAGCTCCAGTTTCTAGGGCTAAATGCTAAGCAGAGGCCTTGCTGTTAAACACTGTATGAGTTGAGTGTGACAGCTCAGGTCACGGCTAAAGCCAAACCTTTAATCACCCCCCCTTGCTCATGCTGACAGCTCCCTGTGAGGCCCGGTGAGCCCCCTGTGCCATGGGGATGCCCTGGGGGTCCAGCCCAAAGGACTGCACTGCCTTTTTGTATTGCCTAGGCTGGCAATGATCCCAAAACTCTGAGTGTTAAATACCTCTTCCTAGACCTACATGTGCAAAATTAAGGATTTGCCTTGATTTAACCCCAGCATTTCTATCACTCTTTATCCTGTGGTCCTGCTGGGTGCTGCACTCTCCTTAATTCAACCGAGGAAACAGGAGAAAGACTCAGGTGGTTCTTTATTCTTTGTGGTTTTGGTTTTAGGACAATGACTCCTCAAAGGATGAGGACACACAGTGTGATGGGATGTTTCGGCCCCTCCGTGTGCTTCTGTTTCAGTGACTTTGTCACCAGGGTTACTTGGCCTTGCTGGGGCTGAGCCTCTGCCTCCGCTGGTGGCACCAGAGCCGGCACAGGGCAAAAGCCCACATGAAATTCCCCACTTCAGCTTCAGCAGCAGTGGGCAGCCTGGGATCAACAGCTTGCAGGCTGCAGCGCAGTAGATGTTTTTTGTTTTCACAGATTGATCTGTGTCTCTGGCTTAGAGCCCCCGGCCTGCCCACGCTGCGGGCAATGCTGCGGCTCCCGCCTGTGGCTCTGGGGCCTCTGGCGGCACCAGGAGCTCTCCGGCCTCCTTCTAGCCACTGCTGCCTGGACAAAGTTAAAAACTGACAACAACAAGGCAGTTCTGGCCTAGTTTGCGTGATTTAATCCTCTTTCGACTCCTTTGAATCCCAGGCTTACAGTTACTTAGCGCGTTTCAGTGAGGAGCACATCTGTGTGGAGCCTGCGCGGCCTGCCCAGTCCCACCTCAGGGACCTTTCCCCTGGGCATCCTTTCAGGGAAGAGCGAAATTTAATTCCGGCGCCACCTTCCAGATGCTCTTTCCTGAATATGTGAGAACAGAGAGTTGCTTCTATCAGCAGGAGGCTCTTACACGGTGGTGTCACGAAGGAACGCTGATCCCGCTGGGCGCTGGCTGGGTTCAGCCCGTGTGGCGGAGCCGGGGCGACGCTCGCGGTGCTGAGCTGCTTCAGCACCCCGGGGCTGCACCTCCCCACCGCGAACCCATGCCTGCAAGGCCTGGGCCTCGATTAACATTTTGTTCTTTTAATCATTCTCACAGTAACAGAGGAGCACGAGGCTGGGCAGAGCTTTGTGCTCCACCACAAGCCTTACAACGCCCGCGATGGGCAACGTCCAGCCCAGATGCGCTGGGAGGATGGGTTTGGAAGGAGGCCGCCGGATTTCTGTTATAAATAACAATATTGGCTTAGCGGAGTAAAGAAGATAAATGAGTTCTAGCTAAGGATATACCAAAGGTATTTAGCAGTTCTGGAGGGATGCCAGGACTGCAAGTAGAAAGCCATAAAGCAGAGCCTGAGAGATGCTTCCTCCCCAGCACACACCAGCCCCCGCTCGCTGCTCCCCTGTGCTGCTCCGTGCCCCGAGCAGCTCACCCCCGGCACACAGGATCTCGCACCCGGCCACTAAAACAGCCTCTTTGCTGACAGAACGGCACCATACAAACACTGCAAGGCTTTTAGGCTGCCCTGCAGGAAGGATTCCCAGCCTCACTCGCACACTGGGTTATACGAGGGACATCTGACTGCAAGCTGATTAACACTAGATTACAACAGAGTGGTTTTTTACGGGCTTAAACCCAGATCATGCTATAGAAAGCTATCTGATCGTATCAGCGGCAGCATTTGAGAGAATCAGCGCCTAGAAGCAAACTGAGAGTTTTCAGGTTTTTTTTGTCAAAATTGCTATTTACCCAAAGAGAAACTTCTGGGCATATGTGGGCTGGAAGAGGGCTGTGGCTGCAGGAAGTCCTGCGGGGCAGCAGCTGCCTCCAGGGGAGGGTGCTGGGGAGCTCTGGGTTATTTCAGGGTATTTTGGGCAAGGTTTTCATTTTTCACCAGAAAAGCTTCCAAGTTTTCCCCGCCGCTGTCTGGGGGCACAGCCTGAGACAGGGGGCTCAAAAACCACGCAATTCCCTCCAGGCTGGGCGAACTCGTCTTCAAAGATGGGTCACGCATCTGATTTGTGAGGGCTGGTGTTCAACCCGGGAGCAGCCGGGCTCCTTGCAGGTGGCATCCCAAAGGACAGACGTGTACGCAGGGCTTGGTGCTGGGGTCACCTTCTGTCTGCACCCACGTGAGCAGACCTTAAGGTACCAGCACAGCAGGTGAACAAGAGCTGGGGCACTGCACTTTGGCCTCAGCAGCGATGTTAAATAAACAACCAACCCCCCCAAACCAACCCACCCCCTCCCCAAAAACAAAACCCCCAGCCAGCCACAGCTACACGTCAGTCCTGTCCATCCCTCGGTGGCTGTCAGCCCTTGTGCACAGAAGATCGTTGTGGGAGGATTTCATAGCCGAGAGGTGCAGAAGGGGTCCCCCCTCACTCAGAGAGGGGCTGAAGCCCCTGCCTCCCCCCCCAGGGACCCCCCCGGTGCCATGCAGCACGCCCAGGCCCCTGGCCTGGGCTCGAGCCGTGGGGACAGGGCGCTTTCCCTCCCAGTGCTCCCACTTGTAAGATTTACAAGCTCCAGACACTTGAGATGTATTTACTGGCTACCAACATAATGAGAGCATAATTGCATGTGATATCAAGCCAACTTTCCTAGAGCTGTCAGCGACAGGACGGGGTGGGATGTCTCTTCATCCAAGCCCTATCTGTACAGAAGGCAGAAGAATAAAAACCATTCTTCCAGCCTTCAGCTCTTCTATTCATTTCGCCTTTCAGAAGAACTGCGGAGTCCCGTTGCTTTATGAGGAAACAAACAAACAAAAAAAAGCCCGAGCTCCTCGTAAATGAATTACAGCATGAATGTCCTGCTGAAAGCCCTCTCGCACCGAGCGGCTGCTTGCTGCTGGCGGCCGCGGTCCCAGCCCGGACCCCGCGCCCTCCCGCACGGCTCCCGCAGGCGGCGGTGCCGACGGCGCTGCAGGTGCTGGCGGACGCCCCCCGGGCATGGTGGGACCCAAGGGGGTGCACGGAGGCTGCGGCCATCAGGTGGTGGCCCTGTGGCCTCGCTGTCTCCACCAGGGATTGATGGAAGAGTATTCCCGCCCCCGCCGCTGGAAATGGCGAAGAGGCGCCGTGCTCGGTGCATGCAGCGACCGACTGTCCTGGTTGGGAAGAAAACTTGGTTAAACACATTGCTTCGGGTGTAACGTTCGAGGAGACCAAGCTGCGTGGTTCAGCAGCTACGGAGAATCATTGTACAACGGTGAATGTACTACAGCTCCATTCATTGCCAAAACGAACGGTGTTACCACCGAAAACCTTTGCGAGAGTCAGGTATGTGTTATGTACAATGCTTTAAATCGTGTCCTCACATTTTGCTACCGATGGCCGTGAGCGATGGGCTGTCCATGTCCCCCTGGTGAGCAGCCCAGCCCCACAACAGGAGCATAAACCATAACAGAAAGAACCCCAAACGCACCACACAGGTAAATAACTCCTGAATGCAAACCTGCAATGGCTTTCATACACATACACGGGTGTTGTATGAAGGTTGCGCGAGCCAGGCCCCTTCACTCCTCCAAACGCCACCCGAGGCCACCCGGACCTCGCTCGCGGTGCTGCACGTCCCCGTCACCGCTGGCAGGCCGTGGCGCACGGAGCTTGTGCGGTTTCCGTCTGGGTTGAGCAGGTCCAACAGTGCCGACCAGCAGTGCATTGTGCAAAAAGGAGTGTCAATACTGTGACACCATGACCGTGGGTTTGCAACAATCACACATCTCAGCTCTTCGCTCCGGCACCAACCACAAAATCACAGCAGAGAGAAGGCCACGAGCAGAGACCGATCTGGCCAAGGCGAGAACACGGCACGGCACGCACACAGTTTGTGTTTCTGCAGACACAGCCTCAGGTCTTACAGATTTAGTCTGCCTTTCCACAGTTTTCTGCCTACACGAGGCTGCTGGTTTGGTTTGTGCGCACACCGGTACAGCCCCATTTGTTCTACCAAGTGCTTCCTCCAATGGCTCAAGCAGTTTTAGGGTGCGATACAGATGGTCTCCTTACGGAACACAAAGCTCTACATGGAAATGAGAATGGAAATGATCTTGCCTTTTTACAGCGCCTTCCTCCAAGAGGACTCCAAAGCGCCTTACAGCTACACCAGCAGGTACAGAAGCGCCGCGGGGAGCAGCTCGGGGAGCAGCGGGGTCGGGAACGAGCACGGAGCCGACCCCACACGGCACAACCGGCGCTCTCCGGGGACACGCACGCGGGACGAGCGCGCCCGGCGTCCTCCAGGCAAGCCAGAGGCAGAGCCCGGCCCCAGCCCGGCGGCAATGGGGAATGAAATGAAACCAAGGTGTCGGAAACGGTTTATAAAAATGGCACATTTATTGCTACAGAACGGTCATGTACATGACGGCATCGAATAACTACAGATGAGAAACAGGTAATGGCCTACACCAAGCTGTGTTTGTTTTGCTTTTAATCTTCTTGAAGGAACTCCAGCACACAACCTGTTTGGACACTTCTACAAATCAGAAATACACCAAAAACATGAAAAAATCGAGGCACTCAGCCACACATTGAAAACAAGGTGTAACTGTTCATCTTTTTTTTTGTTGTTTTTTGATCTTTTTCCCTTTTTTTCATTTTTTCCCTTTTTTTTTTGTTTTTTACTGCTGCAGCTATGTGTATAGTCGCAAAATTCCCCCGTTGCGACCTACAACTAAAAAAAAAAAAAGCTACCATACAGTTTCATCTCAATAACACATGGTAAAATAACATCTTTTAAATAGTAAAATAAAGTAACAAACTTTTACTCAGAATGATTCCAAAAATCTACAAAGAAGAAATATTCAGAATCTGACAATTTTTTTTTTTTTCCGTAATATTCATGGTATAAAAGGATTGCTCCTGTGAAAAATAAGCCAAATATATTTTTTATTTTTAAATTTAGTTTTTTTTTTTTCCTACTAGGGTGTACTACAGTCTATTTTATAGCAAAAAGAGCACTAGACAAACGAAGCTTTATAACAAAAAGCCAGGCACTGATACATGGTAAATCTCTGCTTTTTTTTTTTTTTTCTTATCTTCACTTAATTGCATCACAAGTAACAAGAATGAAAAAGGCCACAGTTCATATATTTTCACCATTACATAAGTCTATAATACTTGAAATGAGTATGGTCAAACCAGCACTGCACAAATATGAATCAACTTCAAGTCCCATGAGAAAGAACATGTTCTTAAAAAACAAACAAACAAAACAGAAACAAAACAAAAAGGTAGGGCCCCCCAAGGGCCCTGGTGCCCCGTTGTGTTGGAATTCATCATATTCCACCTCTAGGTTTTTAGTTTTTTTTCCAGTCAACCAGTGGACTAATTTTTTTCTTTTTCTTTTTTTTTTCTTTTTTTCTTTTCTTTTTTTTTCATTTTTTCTTTTTTTTTTTCCTTTCTTTTTTTTCTTTTTTTTCCTTTTTTTTTTTTTTTTTGTGCTTGTTTCCGCTGAAATCTCTTCATTCCTGGCAATGTACTGTATTGTTCACTTTTGGACACGGATCATATTCTGCCTATTGGATACAAAGATGAAACCCTCCTCTCCCTGACCACCCATCTTTATCGCCTTCCCCCCCAACCCCGAAAGAAAACAACAACAACAACAAAAAAAAAAAACCAAAAAAAAAGAAAAGCAAAAACAAAAGCAAACAAAAAAAAACTCGGAAGACTGAATCAGTACAAGTTGCATCACTGGTAGGACTGACAGTTGTATAAACATTAGTGTTCCTTGCAGCTACACAGAAGACAAATGGTAAAAAAGTTCTAGATGAACAGATTCCCTATTCAGCATATTCATAAATTACTTGAATGTGGAGGTGGATCATTTCGTTAAAAGCTGCTATTTCGGTATTTATTTTGTAGCGAGTTTCTTAGCCCGGTTTGTTACCACAGGATAGAGCTTTCTAAAACCTTCATTGCTTTAAGTATCATCAGCTAAATCTCCCCTGACGAAGGCAACTTGAGATGCACATACCTTACCTGCTTTGGGAAAGAATGGAAAAAATTCAGGAGTACACACTTTGTGGTTTGCTTTTGGGGTGGTGTTATTTTTTGGGGTCTTGCCTCATCCGGAGTGGAAGCAGGACAGGATCTTCAGTTCTTCAATCCGGGAAGGACGAATGCTTATCCTGCATAAACTACGGACCGTTAGCCTGAAAGTGAAGTTCAGTGTGCAATCTACTTCTCACGCGGTGGCCGCGCACATCAGAGCCGTCGGACACAACCTGGAGCTGCTCCTCAAGTTAAGTGAAAGCGGACTGCGAGCGGAACAACAAAAGCGTTTTCTTTCTTACACGTTCCACAAACTACACTTGTCATTTATTTTCTGTCCACAGATTGTTTTAAACAAACATGAAGTTGGCCTCGTAATTATTTTTTTTTTTACATTGTTTATCAGAAGCACAGTTCTTAAAATCTCCGTGAATCGAGAGGCTCCTTTCAGGTTCCTTACAAGACCACATTACAGACAGACACTGAGTGGGCTCCACCGGGTCTGAGATCTCCTGGAAAAAAAATATGGCTTGTTCATCGTCATTTCACTCTCAACACCATCCAGCGTGACAGTACACACACGAAACGGAAGCCTCCACCCTGCTGAGGATACCAGCGCTCAGAAACAGCGGCTGCCGCTAACGTCGGGTGGGATTCGTCTTTATTACCCCCACTTGCATGGAAACCAGGCCTGTCGAAAGTCCGGCGTTCTCAACATAATACGCATTTGTAACTCTGAATCAAACCTCAGTGCATTCTCCTCTACTGCTTTTTGTTTTTATCTAGTGGTTTAATCCACCTCCACATTTGAGAAACTTATCGACAAATCAAAACATTTCTCAGTTTTATCGCTACTGAACATATTTACAGTTTTCAGCACGCACACAGCTAATCAAAATGTTTATGGGTATGTCGAAGGTGATCACATGGTAGCTATCATATTTGTTCTTTACGTCTTCAGAAACAAACATAAAATTCAGATTCTCGTATCTCACTATTTCATTTAAATGAGACTTTTTTTTCAACCACACAGATTTTTTTATAAACAAAAACTGATACAATGTATTAAAACACATAATAACAAGAGTCTACATGTAAAAATATAACTTTTACATACACAATTCCAAAATAATGATACGTTTGCCATTTGTTGCATAAAATTTACAAATGTATTTTTCATTACTATATAACTGGCAAAACAGGAGAACAGATGGAACATTTAGACCGTTTGATGGATTTATGGCATTTATTCAGTGTTGATAGGTGGAAAATCTACTCGAACAGGGAGATTTTATTTAAAATACATGCCAGGTTTGTGTGGCTGTAAAAATAGAAACTGGAATTAGAGACAAAAGGATGCTGACAAATACTTAACTAGGAGCACTATCTGTTAATTGTACTGTACACCAAAGTCAATCGTTATTAAAGATTCACTATGGAAGTTGGTTCAATTGTGCCCAGACTTCAAAGCTAGTTATCTGATGAGTTGCTGTGCCATAGTTTGATCTATGTTACTATTAAATATGTTAAGTAAAAACTTCATTCATACTGGCCAGAGAAATACTGTACTACCACCCCTCCTCGAGAAAGTGCAACTTAATGCTTTAGGACTCATAAGGCTTGTTATAATGCTGCATGATGACTGAAATTGGCATCTTACAAATAAAGGAGGAGGCAGCAAGTGGTCTACACTTAAATAATCCACTTAAAAACAAGAGAAGAACAACGCAAAGAAGTCAGTCGAATCTGTCACACTACTTGCAGTTTTCCCCCCGGATGGTTCCCCCCCTCCCGCCCCCCCCAAATCTGACCATGTATTCAGAAACGCCTCACTGCACACTATTTAGGCTACACACATAGGTAACACTTTTAATCGGTTCGTTAAATCACAGCCACTTTGATTATGTTATGCTTCTGATGATATAAACATTGGAAGGCACAGTGGTAACATTGTAGCATTCTAACCTTGTACCTCTGAAAATCCCAGAAAAAGGGTCAACCAGAGCAACGTCACCATGCGACCAGCTCGCCTCGCCGGGCTCGGTAACGCTGCCTGTAGTATCTACACACGACGTGACTTTTTAAGTCCTGTGTTCCCAAAAAGACCGAAGAAACAACTCTCTACTTATTTATGAATGAGAAGCAACGTCAGGGTCAGCGTTTCGTTCCTGCACTACCCCTCCAGAGACAGAGTTGGCACTACAGGTTACAATAACGAAAACAGGGGAGAGGGACAGAAATAAGACAAAAAAATCCTTATTTACAGTAAAATCTTCTTTTTAAAAAAGTTAATCAGTACTATTTTTTTACAGGAGCAAAAAAGTCTGAAACAAATGAACAAAAGCTTACCATATTCACTAAATTTTTAATATATATTTATATATATATTTATATATATATATTTGTCATAGGTCTATAAGATCCATCTGTTCCTCCTACCCTAAGGAATGGCTAATGTCATCACTTCAGTTTTCATTAGGACGTTTGCTGGTTTTGTAAATATCTGGGCAGCAAAGCTTCCCTTTTAATATCCAGTAAGTATAAACACTAGCTGTCTAGCACACCAACAAAAACGCTCATTTTTTTCTTCAGAAGTACACTTTTTCATTATTGCAAGTTTACAATTTTTAAATTAAATATTTTTTTCAGACTTACAAATTAATTATATTTTTTTTTTTCCAAAAGAAGTTTAGGCACAAATGCATTGTCCCACAGTGTGGAGAAGATTGCCATTCAGTCTCTAGGCTGTGCACTTACAGCTCGTAACATACTGCGTTAGACATTCTGAATGATATGTTAAAGAGAGTCGTCCCTCAAGTTGCACTTTTTGTTTGTTTTTTCTTGTTTTTAATAATCGGGAATGCTGAAACCTCTTGCGTCTGTGATTCTTAACTACTCAGACTTGTCTTATATTACAAAAAAGGGGTTAAGGAGAAGTGTTTATGTGGGTTTAAGATAATACAGCTGTTAAGGAAGTGGTCTCTTGTTTAAATGAAGAAATGTGGCAACTTGGACCTGCGAAAGAAGTAAAAAAACCACATCAGTCAAGGATAGCTGAATACGCATCACTATATCCTCTCTAAACAAATGATCTGAACGTGCCTTTGGCCATCGGGCCTGCTGGCAGCATGACCTGACGACCAGTTTATAAGGGGTGCCCCTCGCCCACCTGCCCGCCCCCAGCAGCCCAGGGGACGCGCAGCTCCGTGCCCGGGGCTGAACTCCCCGTGACCGGCTGTCCGGGGGAAGGTTCCCAGCACCTGGGCGCTGCTGCAAACGAAACTTGCCTTTTTTTACATCTGTCCCATGTGATTGGAGGCATCTCCCATCCCAGGGTGGGGTCCTGCCAGGGAAAGTGGAGGAGGATCTGAAGAGACTTTCTCTTCTTCCCTTCTTTTCAGACAGGCTGCTTTAGGATTCAGGTTTCTTTCTGTTGAATTGAAGCAGAACACAATTTCAAATATTCACATTTTTATATCAGGCTGGCTTTGACATTGCACGTGCATTTAAATCAATTCTCAGTGACTCGGTAAAGTCAGGCTGCAGGAATTCCGGGGGCTGAAGCAGATGATGCAGCCCGGTCAGGTCAAGTGCCGAGATGCAGGCAGAGCAACTCGGTACACAATCTCTGCAAATCCCTTCGTGTTTGTGCTTTGCTAAGGAGCGGCCAAGCTTAATATTGAATTTGGAGCTTGCTAAAGACTGTAAAATGTACCGAGACTGCCGAGGATCGCCGTCAACATCTGCAGTGCCAGAGCCACAGGCCAGTGCCCCACTGCGACTCTGGGTGCTCTGTGGTGCTCGGCAGTCACCGGGGACCAGGTCCTGTCCCCTGTGTGTCACCGGGCGCCCCTGGGCAGCCTTCCCCAAGCTCCGTGTGGTGCCTTTTGTCCCAGGAGGGATGTAAGGAGCTAGGGCGGCACTCACCTCTGACTTGCTGCTCTAAGCTGAGGATGACAGCCACAGCCTGGTGCAAAATCAGGAGCTTCGTCTGGGGCTTGTCGCTCTTCAGGTGGAGTTGCACCATCCGGCCCAACTCCTTGAACGCCTCGTTGATGTCGCGCACGCGCAGGCGCTCCCGAGCGTTGTTGGCCATTCGCCTCTCCTTTTCTCGCTCGGCTTTCTGCTCGGGTGTCAGGTCCTCATCGTCGTTATTGCTGGGAGACAAAAGGAATACATTATTTTCTAATGACGTGGAAAACAAGCAGGGGAAAGATTTTAAGCAGAGTTAGTCCAAAACCAGGGCTACGACTCAGTCAAACACCTTACAAGCTATTCGTATTTGCTGTTCCTCTCCCAGTGAACCTGGGAAAAATTCAGTCCCCTTAAATTTTACACTGAGTAAAGTTGGTGACCAACCTTTACATTCTGCAAGGAAGATACCTTAAAGAAGTGAAAACGTACTTTTTCAATAACATGTTTTATCATGGCTGATACCTCAACTTTTTAAGTCGTGACAAATGTTGAGGGCCCGTGTGGTTGCTGCTGCAGTGACATACTTGCTGACAACGAGGGAGCATGCTCGTTGTCATCTAAAACAAACAGCACTCCAGGCACTTTTTATATTTCTGTGACTTTCTTCTATGCCGAACGTAAGACTTGAGATCTATTCAGCTCAAGTTATATAGCACGTGGCCCTTGGGGTAGCAGAGGCCCCAGCAGACTGTCTGCAGGTGACACGGACGAGGACCGGAGAGAAGGTCAAAGCAGAAACACTAAAATATAAAGAAGCTACAGCATGCGCGTAAAGGCTCTTGTGCAGCTCGTACTTTTTGCAGACCGCCTTTAGAAAAAACTTTCTCCGCTATCAGCAGCGACGGTGGCGGGGGCGGGCAGCCCACCAGTCGCTGCGCAGAGCCCGGGCACCGAAATGCCTGTGGGCAAATGGCCACAGGAGGAATCGATGGCTGCGGAGAGCCCTACAGTGAACTTGTGCATCATTTCTGCAACAAAACTGCTTTCCAGCCAGATGAAATAACGATTTTAAATTGAAAACACATCAACTACTGAGTCACTGCCACTATGCAATTTGAATTGGTTATGCAAATAGAGTAATAAATTTTCAGCAGCCCTAACAACATGGATTTAGATATATAACTAAATATCGGGAGTAACCTTTTAGAGCCGCAAGCATGTTAAAAGCAAAAATGTTAGCCTACAAAACCATCAAAGCACGTATAAATATGCGTAAGCGGCAGTGTAATTGTTGAATTAACAAGAACTACAACCACCTTACAGCAGCACCAAGGTCCTTTCTCCTTACCATGTTGGAAACGGACATGAAAGCCTCACTTATGCTTATGGTTACTTCAACACATTTATTCAGAGAAAATCTCAAGTGTCATATGTTTTCTCCAGTCGTAAGAGATGTGAATGCGACTAACAGTTTAAAAATCAGTGTGTGCAGGCTTGAGAGGTCAGAATCTCGGCGCTCTTTCTGTGGCAAAATGTCTGCTCAGGTGTTTCTTACCTTGTCTCAGCCTTTACACAGACAAGCAGACATGGAAGGAGAAAAGGCAGTAAGACATGGCCACTCACAATCATTAAAAAAATCCCCTAAACAAAACAGAATTTCAGCCTTATTTGCAATTTGGCTGGGTAATTTGGGACTCAACTGATGATAAAGAGTATCTGCACTCCTGAGCTGTACCTCAGGTGTGGTGAGATGCAGGTGAGACAAGGGAAATTTAGGATAAATGGGACAGCTGTGGCCTGCCCCTTGTTAGGTGGTTCGTGTTTGCTGTGCCCATAGACATTGCTCAGGTTCACCATGGACATGAGCTCCCAGATGATACAATACAGCTAGGATTTAACTAATCCTTTCCAGAAATGTATAAATAATATGCAGCACAAGCCTTGTCCCACTAGCAGTCCAGATACACTCCTGCCTTTCCTAAGCATCTCAGCCTCAAAGGAGGAGAGAATCCTCCTGGCCCTTCCCAGGGCGAGGAGGCAGCAGAACGCCCATCTTCTTCCAGGAACTACGGGAGGGCCAGATCCTCATCTGCTGTAATAATGCCACTAAATCTTCCAGCTAAACCTACACAGCTCTAGAGATTTACAGAAATTGAGGACATGGTATGACGAATTTATTTTAAAGGTAAAAGAAAAGAATACGGTTTGTTAGTTCAGATGCAGGTGTGATCGACTTTTAGGCACATTTTTAAAAAGATGCCAATCCACACTGCATTCCCGTTTGCAAGCAGAGGCAGAGAGGAATAGCAGTATAATTAACACATTTTAGCAAAATACAATTTCTTTCGAGATTGTGGAGAACTTGGTCAGTGTCCAAATTTGTGAATTGTTCAAATTTGAGGAAGTCCTGGAGTACAAGTACCAGAAGCGTACTCGGTACTGCCAGAACAGCCGTTCTGTTCCACTTAGGCTGTGGTTTTACCTGCCAGGAAAAAACCTCATAGTTTCCTCCTGTTCTGTTCACTTCATCAAAATCCAGTAAAGGAATTAAATGAAGCGACACTATTATATACTGTTACCTAGATCTTGACCTAGTAATTGATTTGATATCCTTCTTGTCATCCTCTAGTTTCTTGTCCTCAGAAGATTTTGTGTCCTGGAGGTTTTCGTCTCCCTCGTCGTCAGATTTGATTTCGGAGCTACCTGAAGAGACGCTCTGCCCTTGCAGTCCAGCTGGCATGCCTGGGAGAAAACACACGGACGAGCTGTCAAACACTGGTTACGCGAATGTCAGAGCGATCTGGGTCCAAGTCCTGTGTCTCTGCTGCCCAGTGAAGGGTGACCTGCGCGTGCAGCCCCAGACAACTGGCACTGAGCGAAGCGCGAAGGCCCTAAAACCGGTTTCAGTGATGGCTCTGAGGCCTTGTTCTGCTCCTCAGCCTTTAGGAATAGTTCACTGACGCCTAGCTGCAGCTCCCTTTCTTCTTCTTCAATCGCTACCTAAGTTTTCCCTCATCTTAAAAAAAAATTAAATCTTTAATATGTCATCCCTCCCCAAATACACTAAATACCTCTGCTGCAATGAATGAGCAAAGACCTTGTAAGCCACCACAATAGAAATTTTGGACTCTTCCACACTTCGGCTGGAAGATCAGCAGCCTCTACGAATAATGACAAAGCCCAGATGTCCTAAGATGGGTTCGCTTTGCTCTGAGTCTGCTTTGCAGCAACCCTGCAGGTGTGCACGAGGCTGCGAGGCTGATGACAGCGCGGCACATCGTGCGAGCCAAGGGCAGGCACTCTGCTGATGCCCTTCCCACGGCCGGAATCGTAAACTTGGTGGAAATTCTGAGTTTCACCTTAAATCCACATCTTTTTGATGGGCACCCTGCAGCGCCTTGGATACTTGCCAGATTTGTTTGGTAAATTTGCAAAATTATTTGGGTAATTGGACTGCTTTTACGTATCCCTGCCCGTGGCAGGCGTTACCTTTAAGGGCCCTTCCAACCCCAATCACTCTGCGATGCGCGGGACCGAGGCAGGGGGGCCCGATCCTCGCGTTGCGGGGCTGCTGCCGGCGGTACTCACCCCTGTAGGGGTCCTGGGGCGGGTTCAGGTCCGGGGACGTGGCCGACTGGACGGGCAGCTGGGGCACCGGCACCTGGTTTGGCACGAGCGAGTGGCTGCCGCGGAGGCTCACCCCGTCCTCGCGGTGGGCGCCGACCTGGAGGCGGAGGAGAGAGGGGCGGTGAGAGGAGGCGGCGGCGGCCTGCAATGGGCCACGGGGACCTGTGGCCCTACAGCCCCGGGGTCCTGCCGCTGCCCCGGGGCCTTGGGGCCCCGGTTTTGCCCTAGGGCCCCGTTGGCAGGCCGGCCCGGGCTGGGTGCCTCGCCAGAGGGCGCCGTGAGCCCGCAGAGCCGAAGCCCGGCCGGGCGTGCAGGCGGCCGAGCGGCTCAGGCAGGTAAAACGTCAAATTGTCTCCCGGGGTGCCGCAGCCGAGCGCGCCGCTTCGCGCCCATCTGTCTTCTATCATGTCCGCCAACAGATCTGACAATTATCTTAATGCCCATATGCTTAATTGCGGGCTTCTCGATTCCCCCATCGCTAGCGGAAATCCTGCAGGAATTTCAATTTGGCATCCGACTTCTCGTTTCGGGGACCGGCTTCGCGGGCCTGCCATTTTTCCCCGTCCCGCCGGCGAAGGCTCTGACAGCGGGGGCCGCGGCAGCGCAAACGCAACGCCGTGTCCCCCGCCACCCGAGGCGGGCAGCCCGGTCCAAATTAGCCGTATTTCATTAACCACCGAGTCCCAAAGCCGAAGGGGCGCCAGGCCTGCCAACGCCGTGACTCCGGGTAATATCCCCATGAAGGTTTTATTAAACACTCCAGCAGTGCCATCATCGGAGCTGACAGCGCGATGGAAATCCATCCATTCCTCCCACCTGGCTCGCTCACAGACGGAGCGGGGCTGTTACCTCCCTAAATAAAGGAGGCTGCGGAGAAGAGCTGAGCAGCCGACGAGCAAAACTGCCGGAAGCTGGAGGAGAAAAGCTAGAAAAGAGCCAGGAAGGGGCAACGTTGGAGCTATGAGTGGCACCGTTTGGCTGCAGGTACACGCCCCGTGTCCGGAGCTACAGACCAGAAAATTTTCTACACGGAAAATTTCGCACACGCTCCGCGCTTCCTCAGGTGTGCGCCTCCCGTAACACTGGTGTGAAACGGGTTTCCGTGGCTGATAAACTCAGCAGCCAACCGTAAATCTCTCTTTATTCTCCCAAAGTAAAGTGCTCGGGCGGATAAAAAAGATCGAGGAATGTTTCTAATCAGACTTACAAGATAATATAGTATAATTGTTAACAGCAAGTCGAGACCGCAGTAGGAAAGATAAAAGGGAATCCTGCCAAGGGGAACTTGAGAAAATCTTTTACTACTAGACGAAATGCAAATAACCAAAAGCAAGTATAAAATAGCACAGACAAAAACTCTCTCCTCGTTGAGACGCTTTAATTTTAAAAACATGACGTGCTAAGAAAAGACTGGAACCGGCATTATTTGGTTTTAAGGAAGAAAGACTTGTGAGAGGGTGCGCTCGGAGGTCTGCACTTCTCCTTCCTTAAATCTCAAATGATTGAACACAGTACAGTCAGAATGACACCCTTTTGAGGAGAAAAAGCGTTTTTCCAATCTGCTGTGACACAAACGTACTAGTGACAGGGCTGTGCTCCCCCGTCCCCAGCGATCCATGCCCTGCCGGGCCTGACCTGGGGCCACCAGGTCTACCCAGGGGGTCGGACCTGACTTCAAAGCGGCCCCACGGGGTGCGGGGGTCTCACCCAGGTGACCCCCAGCAGCCCCCTCCCATCTACATTCTTCTGCGGTTCTACAAAAGACGAAAACCATTTCATTTTGAGGTCGACAAAGAAACACATGACAGCACTTCTAGTTGGAGAACAACCACCGGCCTTCAAACGGAGCTCCAGAGAGCGACTGGAAGCTGTAAAGGCACTCTGACAGACGCAATGTCTCGCTCCGGATCCCTCCCTTTTCCTGCAAGCCTCTCTGGGCTCCAGCCATGCTCTGTGCAGACAGACAGACAGACAGACCGACCGACCCGGAGCCTGCCAGCACCCCATCCTGCTCCTGCTCCTGCCCCGGAGCAGCCCGCCTCCTCCTGTGGACCACTGCCACCACGGGACTCCACGAGATGCCTCAAGCTGGGTGGTCCAGCTTGAAGTTAGACAGCCTGGATATCTTGATTATTCGGCCTGGCTGCTGGGAGACGACCTCTGATTTATCACATCAAGAAGCAGAAGCGGCAATAACGATCGAAGGCTAACAGTACGGACGATCTTTACACTGAACTGTTGAATTCAGACGCAAAATTAGACGCCGTAAAGTCATCATCGCTGTACCGCTCATGTATCGACAAAGTTTTATTCATGTTTTTAAAAATAGTTCTGATTAAACAAAAAAATCCTCAAATTTCTCCTCCTCTAGGTTCTCAGATCTAGAAGGTAATCACGAATGTCATGTCTCACAACTGACCGCTAAGAATTATCACTCCTTTTCTTCTTTTTTACCACCTACTATGTGGTCAGTCTCACTTGCTGAGGTTTGTTGCTTTTTTGTCTTGCGAACTGGCAAATTTCAGGCTTGCTTAGGGAGGAAGCCCACCCTATCACCTTGCAGTAAAGCCCACCCTTACACTAAGCCCACTCTTACAATAAGAATAAACATTTCTTTTCCGCTGTGACTTAGTTCGAGCAGATTTTCCCCTCTCCGAGTGGGAGACACGGTTTCTGCCAAGACATAGGATCAACCTCCAGGCTCTAGTACTCGTCTCACTGCAGTCCTTCCTGTGCTGCAGCAGAGGGGGGTGCTTTGCTCCAAAATATTCATGCCTCCTACCTCCACAGCCACAAAAACACCGCTGTGCAACTGCCTTTCCATGGAGTATTCTCCTGGATATTTTATTCTTCCCATTTCAGTTGCTCACAATCACATCGTTATCCATAAGCAATGTGGTTTTTGAGATATTAAGTCCACCAGCTACAACTCTACCAGGCTACGGATATGTTTGCGTATGTGCACGTGTGTAAGCGCACACGCATATATTTGTAGCAAAAGACCAAAATTAATTAATTTATAGCAAAAAAAACCCCACAAAATTAACCTTGCCTAGCAAGTACTTCCATGCGCAGAGGACAAGGGAGGCTGCTTCCCGTGCGCGCCGGGGGGTCACCATGCCACCTGCGGGATGCCCAGCCGCCCTGTCCTGCGTGGGTACCCAAATGACTGCTAGGACAAGAAAATTCAGGCCTCTGATTTCCCCCCCAGAAGGGGCTGGACGTTTACTTTTCTCCTTTAAGTGTCATCAGCCGTTTCCACAAAGCCACCAGCAGCTCGGTACCAGTAAGAGCACGACCATACCACCCAGTTTGGCTGAAAACCCCCAACTGGGAGGGAAGGGACAGCACTTACTGAAGCAAAACCGGCCCTATCTGAGACCTCAGGGGCTGAAAGCAGCCAGGTCCATGCGCTGGGGGCGGACACAAACGCTGCCTTTCCTGTTTCCCCTCCGCAGCCAGCAGTGCCCCGGTTTGTCTGTTATACAAGCAACAGTCTTGCCCCGAGGTGGAGCGAAGATACGCATCGTTCCCCCCAGCCCAGGAGTGCAGACCTATAAATAATACTTATCTTCAGAGAACCGACCTCACTTTGAAGTTCTATTAATATTTTATTTCTTTCCATCTCCTTAAACAGCCCCTACTGCAACACTCAGCAGACCGGAGTGGAAATAAAACCCAAACAAAACGAACAGCAAATCCAAAAACGCGCACGGGAGGTACAAACAGGCCGTGCTGTTGATGTGCAAATCTCTGCCCTAACTTCCCCTTTGAAATCCTAACCTCACACGCGTGCAGGCAGCAGGGCCCGAGCATACGTGTGCATGCTCAGAGATGAAGTGCAGTATGCTTGAGATAACCCAGCCTAAGGGAAAAAAACATGAGAAACCTCAGTCTTGTGGTTTTTTTGGGGGGGGCGCTATTTAAGGTCAAAAAGGGTTCTGGAAGACAAAGAAATGCAAGTAGAGAGAAGGCTGATCCCAGAGGTGGGGGTACGTAAGGATCAAAATCGTCCCGCGGGACTTTCCAAGGCCTCTTTGGAGGCGCTCACATACCAGGCTGACAGACACGGCAGGAAAACCTGGCCAGAACGATGTCTGCATTCACGCTTGATTTGTCTTTTACAGCATTTTTCAACTCTTCAAGAGCTGGAAGAAGGCTAGACCTTGTCTCCTTTTAACTCGCGCTTTCCTTTTTATATATGGTAAAAGACATTCAGCACAAATGCCAGGTTTTTCTGGTTATACTGGTCTGTGCGGATTTCAGATTACCTGCACTATCTCCATCTTCATCGAGGATGGGAAGCTCTTAAAAAATGCTTGGGAATCCATTTGGAGTACTCAGCATTTCATGCTAGAGATGGATATCAGTAGTTAGCACGGATAAACAGCACGATACTGGGATTTTCAGAAGCATATTCCATGAGGAGTCTGAAATGGAGAATATTGTCTCTCCGGATGACGCCCCCGGAGCCGGCACTGCTCCTCCGATACCTCGGCCGTGAACGCACCGTGCGGTTGTGCCTCCTGAGAGCGGAGGGGCTGGCAGCCGACAAACCAACCTTAGCCTCTTCCTAGAGAGCAATTGCTGATTTTTCCTGCTGAAGGGCAGCTTCCCAGCTCCCTGCTGCAGATGTATACCTCGCCTCCTCAGAAGCAAAGCCCTTCTCTCCAAGCACCCCTCCCTGAAAGCAGCGGGGCAGGCAGGGACAGGCGGAAAGAAACCAAGGACGGGGGCACGGAGGGGCTGGGGAGGGGACATCAGGCACCCCGGCTGTGTCACACACCTCGTGTGCCACCACGCCTGGGGGCTCACCTGTGAATGCAGGTTTTCACGTCCCCATTCTTCGGTGAACATATAAAGAGAAGATGCGATGTGCCTGCGTGGTCCTCAGGTGCCCACCGACACAGAGCTGCTCTCGGAGCTGTGACCTCCGCGAAATACCAGCTGCACCCGACAGCCCCGAAGTGCTGCACCTGATTGTGAATTATCTGGAGCTCTCTCTCTCCGTATCTCTGTCGTGTAGATGAAGACGGAAACTTTTATCCTCCAGAGCAAGAAAAGCCACCATTTGCCCCAGAAGCGAATCCTGAGGAGTGCTAAGAAATGGTCATACAAATGTTTCCTTTATTGCTCGCAGATGGGCATTGGAAGTTTGGGAATCGTAAGGAGCAGGCACAAGCTGTAAAAAATGGGGAAAGGTTTCCTATTATGAGCGCTGCACCCCGTTCCTTACGGTTAACCCTTGTCGTGCTGAGCGGCACCTTCCCACAAGTATTAACTTTCTGAACACGACGCCACAAAGGAAAAGCAATCACCTGCCGTCAGATGCTCTCCGGATCACAGCTCCAGGCTACGGCTAGCAAGGGATTACTCCTAACTAGCTCACGTAATGAACGAGCGCAACGAGCAGCGGGCTTTGTACTTTTAAAACTGATGACCTCGTGTTATCCAATTAGATAAATAAAAACATGCGGCAGGAAAGTTGTAAGGTGATGCGTGTTAACATGTGTTCAATATTGTCAAAATTTATAAGTCTGACAGAAAGCAGATTTGTGCAAAGCCCTTATAAACCTCCAGCGCTATATTAAAAAGGGAACAGCGCAGGGCACTCTGACACAAATGGTCTCTCACTGTATGTGTGTATTATTGGTCCAAATTATTCACTCTTATTTAACTGCATTGAAGTCTTTCATCTCCATGCTATACAATAATAGTTTCCATATGACCGGTGGCTCAGCTATAAATAAGATCAAAAGCAAAAGAAAGGATTTAATAAAAAAAAAAAAAAAAGACATTAGGAGTGGCATTAAATCAGGAAAACAGCAAAGTTCAAATTTTTTTTTTCTCCAGAAAAAAAAAAAAAAAAAAAAAAAAGCAGTGCCGGAGCGCCGCGCAGCTCGCCAAGCGTCTTACGAAAGGGCTTTTCGCGAGCCAGTTGTATGCAAAAGCCATTTCACCACAGCTCCGAGTGGCACAGCCCAAGTTCAACGTTAAAAAGGAGAAGGAGCAAACGAAGCGGACGAGCACCGCGTCCCGGGCCAGGCCGAGCGGTGGCACCAGCATCCCACCCGCGGTCCCCCGCCGCCCCCGGGAGCCCGGCGCGGCGCGGGGAAGTTTTGCTTGGCACGCCGCGCTCACTCGACGTGCGGGGCCAGCTTCCCGGACGGCTTTCCTTCCAGCGAGGCCTGCGGGCCGATCGCCCTCTTCCGGGGCTCCGCGCCGTGCCCGAGCACCCAACGCGAGCGTGTCGCAGCTCTCGGAGCCATCTGGGGGCTGCTCTCGCAGCCAGGCTCCCCGGGCTGTGCGCAGGCGCGCCGGTCTCCCACACGACGTGAGGTAATTGAAGTATTTTAAGGGAAACGGGCCGGTTGCAGCCTATTATGGAGAAAAGTGGGTTGCCACGGCCACTGAAGTGAAGTCGCGGAAATAATCCTTACCGGTTTCTTTCCAACAGAGGCGATTATTCACTTAAGCACCGGCTAAATCCGGAGATAGAAAAGGGCCTGAAGTACGGGATTACGAATATTGACTCTTCTCCACCGACCCGCCGGCGAGGGAGCGGAGGAGACCACGCTGCAAGCGAGTCGCCCAGCTCGGGCACTTCATCCCGGTTTGGCGGCACGTCCCACACCGGGGGGGCCAGCACCAGAAGCCCCCGCGGTGACCCACCGTCTGCCGCTCTCTGCCAGGCACCTGCTTTAGCGGTGACCTCAGCTCTTCGCCCCTGGAGGTGCAGCCATTTCCCCGGCAGCTTTCTAAACAAAAGCCAGCTGCCGCCGGCCGGCTGGGGGCCGCGGAGCGGGGCCAGGAGCAGCAGCGCTGCCCAGGGCCGGCCACGCTCCGGTGCCGCTCGCACGCAGCCGGCGCGGGGCAAGCGGGCAGCCGGCGGCGGCGGGCCGAGCCCCAAACACCACGGTTCGAACAATGAGCCTAATTAGCTGCTGGGGAATGAATGAAGCCCTTGTGCCCGGGCGGCGTTTTCCAGAAAAAGGTGTCGCTTCGGTATCGGCCAGCGGTTTCTCTCTCCCGGCCAGGACGAACTTTACGGCTCGAAAATCGCTTAAAAATATGACAAAGGCCGTAATTTGCGGGGCAGTCGGAATGTCAGCCAATTAGGCAGAAAATGGCGCTATATAAAAACCTTACACTGGAGCCTGTTATGTCAGATTGTATTCCGGTAAGGTCATTCCGCCCCCTTTTTTTTTCAACGTACGTGATACCTGTTAGCTAAAAAACACAGCAAGGCAAAATAAACAACAGATGCAACAGCTACAACGGCGCTAAGAATCGAGAAGATGAAAAGATAATAAGAAAAAATAGCAAAAGCCAGCTTTTGCCTTTTAAATAATGCCAAGTTGCTCGACTCTTTTTGTTTATGTATGAATGACATAACTGAATTACTTCATGAGCTGCTACTTTAATTCCTAGGGGTGGAAAATTCCGTAAGTTAATTTAATGTGGATGTAAAAAAAATATACACGAACATGCTCTCTTCCTGTGGGCCCTCATGTGAAGCATGCAGGCGAGCTGATGGACTTCTAAGTACTGTCTTAAAAATAACGTATACCAGTTTGTGTTTTATAATGATTTTAATCAATCCCTTCATGCGCTGCTACAAAAGAAACATGTGTCTGCTAAGATTCCCGTGTAAAAGTTAGCGTTTAAACGCTGGTTGCTCCAATTTAATTTGAAACGTTACAATAAAATCCCTACAATCTGCATAACCTCTGAAATAACAGGAACTACCGAAAGGCAGGAAATTCACAGTTAAAGCCGAAAATATATGCTGAGCTCATGCCCTTGAGAGCTGGAGATGGGCAGCTCCTGCGAAATCGACGCAAACTCCAAGTTTTTATCTCGACACGCGACTTCTGCCCTAAAGACCGTTACGGAGGCATGAATATTATGAGCAGCTTGAAAACAAAGCCTACATCACCCGTATTTCTAAGCAACTTCTGCCTCTTCGCAGCCAGTTCACAGAAGCTTCTTTATGGGTGTCCAGGGTTGTTTTGTGCTTGCTTTACAAGCCCGGCGAGCGGGGGCTACCTTCGTTTTAATTACCACGTTTTCAGTCCTGCAAACGCTCACGCGTGTGCTTAATTTCAACGTCATGAATAGTCCCAACGGGACGACTCGTGGCAATAAAGCTCAGCACACGTGTGTTTGCAGAACCGGGGCCCTTGTGGGACGGGAAACCTGAACCTCCTTCTCCCCTGCCAGAGGAGAGATCGCCCCCTTCCCCGTGCGCCCCCCCCGGCCCGACCCACCTCGCCGTGCCCTGCGAGGGGCAGCTTTGGCAGCTGCCTCCCACCGCCCGTGCACCACCTCCGGGGGTACCGGAGGAGCCCTCCTGGCGGAGCCCATTTGCTGCTGCACCAGCACCAAATATACTGTATTTATAAATGGCGTGGATTAACGTGTGCCGCTTGCCGAAGTCAAAGGAGCGCTTAGAAAGGGACGTCAGGGGCCTGCTAAAAATTAGCAAGTGCTCAAATGCTTTCCTTACCGGGCTGCTAAAAAAATAAGGGAGCGAATGTGAAGTAAGAGCTTGCTACAGCAAAGGGCTCGCGTAGCTAGCAGGACTCTGCTCGCAGCTACGCAGCTGTAAATCTGGGCTAATTCCACCAAAACCGGAGCACTCCGTGCACATATTTTCAGCAGAAGAGCAGCTTCTGCCCTACCCTCGCCTTCTTTTTGTCTGGGGAGAGGGAGCAGCGTGCAGGGCGCCGGGCATGGCAGGGCCGCTGGATCCCAGCACCAGGCTCAAGTTACTCCGGGGCCGAAGGCAGCAGCCGAAGGTGTACAGTGGGCAAGGAGACTTCCACCAGCACATTCTGTACAAGTTTCCGGTCCATACCTCCCACTGCTACTTTATTTACTGCAGCTGGCCAGCGTTTTATAGCCTGTTTCATGTATTAAAATTCAAATGTGGAAAACATTACCAGTATCCTCCTTGATTTTTTTCTTTTTTTTTTTTGGATTTTTTTTCCCCCTTCAACTTCCTTTTCAGCGTGGAATGTATCAAATGGTCAAAGGCTAACTTCAGACTGACTCTACTCAAAAACTATTTCCTTTGTTCTTATGTTTTTACTTCAAAATTCATACCAGTTTTCCAAAAGAAATTATCAGGCCTGACTCCTTCACACAAGTTACAGTTTCAGACAGTGAGTAATGCTGTTTGGGAGCTCGGCAGACTGCTTTTTTTCAGAGAAATTGTGCCCGTCTTGTTTTTCAGAAGTAGCGCTGCCCTCAAAGCACCGTATCTCGGTTTGAACTCCCCTCCTCAACTCTCTTGCTTTGCCTACGTATTGATTTTACAGAGGCTGCTAGAGAAACAAGCAGCAGCTCGCCTCCAAAACCAGAGCAGCGCGAGCCCCTCCGCTCCGCATTTCCAAGCCAGAACACGTGAACTTCTGAAAAAGCCGAAAATCTGAGCACATTTTTTAGACGCAGGATGCGATCGCTTCCATTTTTCATTGGTGCTGTTTTGTTGTTGTTGTTGTTTGTTTAAATCTAACTTCACCTACATCTGGTATTTAAGCGAGGAGCACATATTTATGGAACAAACTGTCTCTGAAGTGATGCCCTGGGTGCATGTTGCATCAGTTTAACATATGCAAAGCGAACAAAGCTACAAAAATTAAACTATTTTCTCTTGATTGAGAGCAGATATACAGAAACAGTTGTAAGTCACAGATCTGGCTTTTAATAAAGCCAGATTTCTTCATTAAAAGCAGTATTGTTTAAACACTGAAGGAAAAAATAGCTTTGTACAACCTCAAATCTTAGATTATATGTATCCCAAGTGTATTTAACGTATTACCTGAGGCCAAGCTAAATTACAATCTAGAATTTCCTTTTGTGAATTCTCAGCAACTGCCACAGAGAGCAAAACAATGTCTGGTTCATGCTAATTTTATTGGGGAAGGGGAAAGGAGATGGATTTAACTGAGCTGCTGAAAAAGCATCTTTTTACCTCTCGGAGCCTTTTGCCAGACCATTTTCAGTTAACACAACATTATTTTTTTTTTTGAATCTGCAAATGGCACAGGCTCAGTTGTGACTTTTAATGATATTTCACCCATGACAGAGTCACTTCTAGTAACGTTTAATTTAATGACGAGCAGAGCCTATCACAAAGCCGCCCCAATAAAAAATAATAATAATAATAAAAAAACTTATTTTAGTTTCTCAGGTATTTAGTTCCAGCAACTGATGTTACATTTTAATAACCTGAAACTATTTCATTCAGAGCTGAAAAACTATGGGCAAATATTTAGGTTACAGCATTGTATGTGGTCAAATATGAAGGGGAGAACTATCAAAGAGTATCTGGGTAAGAATATCTGGAAATTCCACTTTTCCTTGGAGGGGGAAAGCAGGAGGCGGACGGGATATTCTGATTTCCATATGAGACAGCAGATCACAGTCAGCAAGGCCTCGGGCTCCAGGCTGACCCCCAAAATCTTGCCCCTGAGGGTTGTGGGGTGTGCTGGGGGCTGCAGAGCCGTCCCCTCCGCTTGGCTGGGCCGCCTGAGAACAGCCACGGGATGCAGGAATGGCCGCGCTGAATAGAGCAGGGCTCTCAGTAACACTGGGGCTAATTATTTTATAATCACCTAACTGACTATCACGACAGAGCCCGGCACTGGGGGCATCAGCAGTGTGCAGCAGCCTGGAGGACACGGCAATTATCAAATAATTGGCCACCAGAAGAAGCTCCTTCCCTCCCCGAGCAGTTGCCTCATGCTCTGGCATCAAAGTTTTTCTTTCTTTCTTTCTTTTTTTCTTTCCTCCTTCTCCTTGTGAAAAAAAGGAGGAATCTTGTCTGAATCCTGTCAAATAAAACTCTAAATGTTTGCATTTTCCATATGATGTCTAATCCTATTTGGAATGCTTCTGAACATTTGGCCTTGATTACATCTTGGAGCAATGAATTTCACAGGTCATTGTGTGTTGAATAAAAAGTATTTCTTTTTGTCAGGTTCACTGAATGTCCCCTTGTTCTTTAATTATAAGGAAGGATGAATAGAAGAGCTAGATTTACCTTCTCTATGCTATCCATTATTCTACGTACCTCTATTATGTCTCCTCTTATTCATCTCCTTTCTAAACAAAATCACCACAATCTGTTCAATCTCCCTTCACATGAAAATCCTTCCATGCTTGCAATCAGTCTTGCTGTTTGTCACCGAACTTCTCCTAATCCCACTACACTTTTTTAAGACGGGAAAACCAAAGCAGAACAACTCCAGGTAGGGCATAAAAACATATGTGTGTGTGTAAGGACACACTCGAGGCATATGCTGGCATGCCATCAGTCTTGGTGTCCTTTCTCATGTTCCTTTTCAGTTCGGTAGGTTTCATTTATTCATTCATTCAATTATTTATTTATTTTAACGATTCGTGCACACTGGAGAGAAATTTCCAGGCAACCCTCACAGAGGCACATGCTCTCCTCCCAAATTGAATAGAGCCCAATGTGTATATGGTTAATTGAAATTCTTTCTTCTAATCTGCTCTGCCTTACCCTCAGTATGTGGGATGAGACGGGGATCAAGCCTAGTCCTCCCACAACACCATAGCAGCTAACTGGCCATGGATCTGTTAAGTCCCTTCCTACTTCCACATATTTTCTCCCAGTCTTAATTAACCTAAATAGCTTGAACTATCTGAAAATGCTGCCAGCTGACTCCGCGATCCTTTCCCCCATTCCGCATGTAAGTAAGCAACTCTATTTCGAGAATGAAATTTTGAAGTATAAAAAAGTTTGCCCTCTAATCCTGATGAAAATCACACATCTAGCTCAGCTCTGCACAGACGCGCCCTCACCGCTTTCTAATCCAGAACTGCTGTTTCTCACTTCCTACAGGACCGTTAGTTTTTCATTAACTTCCGCTGAGCGACTTTAAGACTTCTGCAGACTCGAATGCATGGCGTTAGATGGTTTTCCTTATTATACTTAAAAAAAAGAGATTGAAGAGAAGATTTTCCTTCACATGAAAGAAAGTTAGCTGCCAGATATTTCCTTTTCCAAGTGCAAGACATTTGTCCTGGAGATATAAGGGTGCACGTTAGGCCCCGTGGGAGCGGAAATCCCAACAGCATACTCCAGACCTGGTCAGAGGCTTTTGTCAGGGTGACACACGGACCTGACACTATGCACTCCAGCAGCAGTGACAGGGCTGGGACTCTGTAACGCAAAGCAAGAGCCAGTGGCATGAGGAAGGAGCAGGCTGCTGAGCGCCGACCACTCAATGTTGTATAGGGGCTACTTAATCCAGAGTGAACCACAAGCCACAGTGAGCGTGCGCAGCTCGGACTCGGAGCCACCTTCTCTTCCCAGATTTAAGCACAAGTGTAACACAAAGCCAGGATTAGCTCCTACTCTTTAAGCCTTCTCCAGCCCTGCCTGCCGAATGGGGGCCTTACACTGAAATCTGCACCCAGCTTCCTGAACATGAAATGCAACACTCCCGAAACCTTAACAGCAAGAAAGGAAAAGCACTTCCAGACCGGTGTGGGGTAGTGACTCTACATTGTGCAGGCTGGGAACGAAAGAGAACTTAAAAACCCCAAGGTTTCACACCTCCACCCACGGCTCCAAGCTGGCGGCCAGGAGGGGCATGGCAAATGGCAGCTGTGCAGGGGGCCTGCGGCCACCTCACACACAACACGTTAACGAACCAGCCCTCTGCCAAGCCACCAAACCTCACACCCCCTCGTTCCTCCCCACCCCGAGCTGTTCCCCGGTGTGTTTTCTGTCAGAGCTTACCATGAGCGAGTGCCGGTTGGCGGAGAGCAGGCCGGTGCCGTAGCCGGAGCCCAGGCCCGCCATGGCGCCGTTGTGCGAGGGCCCTATCAAGCCGTGCATGTCGGCGTGGCCGCCCGGCATGGCGGTGGCGGGCCCCACCGCGTGGTTGCGCAGCACGTGGATGGCGTCGTCCAGCCTCTCCAGGCGGTCCTCGATCCGGCTTTGCTGTTGGCGTGCGAGAAAGAAAGCGAGAGCAGCGTCAGCAGCCGCGGGGACCCGCAGCGGCGGAGGCGGGCGCAGGGCTGGGCGCGGGGGCAACGGGGGGCACGGTCACCCGCAGCCAGGCCTGCCTTCTCAACCCCTTTTCTCTCTTTTTGCTTTTCACGTTTTTATTTATTTATTTATTTTTATATTTTTTTTTTTACAGGAGTGGTTTTGTTTCCTTAGGGACATGTTTCAAACAGCGTTGCGGGGAAGGAGAGAGCATGGTTAACACGAGTGCAGCTTTGATTTTCATGGGCAAAACAGGTTCAATGATTCCTCATGAACATAATCATTACAGTACATATGTTGCCCTCTATGTCTTTGAAAAGTTTTAGTGATACTTAAAAAAATAATAATAATAATAATAAAAAAAAAAAAGAAGTAGAAGTAAAGGAACAAATATCCCTCTAATTTGAGTCAATCTCTAACTGGGATTTTCCTCCCCCCATCTAGTCACAGCATCACACACAAGGAGAAACGGAGAAACTACCAGGCCACACAGTCCCTCACACTGCTCGGGTTTTTCCCCTACAGGTACGCACCCTAGGATCACTTTCCACCTCTGGTGACAGCAGCAATGAGCACTTGTCCTTGGCCAGTACACCCCATGGGCACGGTGACCGGTGCGGTGCTGGGGTGAGGGTGCAGCCCTGGTGGCAGCCAGGTCTGTGAAACCCAACCACCTCCCCTCTGCCCCGGGAGCCTCCACCTCTCCTCCCTGCTTCTCCGACCATCCCAAACGCCAGCTACGGCATCGGTGAATTCCTTGAAGAAACCTGGCTGCTGCTGTACTGAGTTACTTCCTTCCACTGTCGTCTTTCTGCTCAGCCACAACAACTCCAAGCCATGTTGCAGGCAGGACTAGGAAGGAGAGAAGCAACGGGGAAACAACCACCTCTACCTGGGCTTCCCACTGCCTGCTGCACCAGCTGCTCCATGGAAAGAGTGACGGGCTCCTGCAGGAGCCACCACCTCGGCGTGGGGACAGCCAGCCACTGCTACACGCCCTGCTCTGCTCCGCTTCCTCAGCCCCACTGCTCTCCTTGCCTGTCCCCAGCAGGGCACCTGAATGCTTTGCTCCTGGTTGAAATAGGAGAGGAGCTCAGCAGGACAGTCCCAAAGCTCTGCGGAGCTTCAGCTGCAAAAATAGACATAGCTCTATGGATCTTATGGATCTATGGATCTTACGGATCTCTTAAGCAAACCTCCTAACCAAACCCCTGCTCTCCAAAAACCGAGGTAACTAAAAAACCTCCAGAAGACAGATAGTCTAAAAAATATCACAGTCAATCATGGGAAGGATTTCCATGCTCGGGCAGAAAAAATAGCCCCTGCTAATTCCTGAACCTGGAAATTTTCTAGTGAAGTCCACAGGACTGCTGCATCCCCCAGCACTACTAGGTGGGTTAGCACTGTGCTCTTGGGAATTACCTGCTTTCTCTTTTTTAAGGAAACTTTAAAACTTCAGCACCATTGATTTTACACCCAACAATATGTCAGGCATCTCGCAGCGATCACTGGAACCTTCTAGAGTTCCAGTTGAGACCGACAACCAGCTGCTACGGTTGAGACAGAGGGTATCGGGTTTGTTAAAGTTCTCCTCTGTCCTAATGTGTGACTTAATCTTTCCATTAAAAAAGATAACAAATCTTATTGATATCCCTTTAATCCTATCTGTCACACGAACATTTATCACCAGCTCGGCCCCTGACTCTTCCCCTCAAGCCCAGCCCTTCGTGTTCTCCCGGTGAGACCATCGCTGCCACGCTGGCCGCTCTCACTTCCCAACTCCACGGGACTGATGGACAGTGACCACGCTCTGTCCTGCTTTCTATTTCTCTGCAATATGTGCCACCTGCCTGTTCACCGTTCCCTCTTTTTGTATGCACTGTTCCCTTTTCAGGGTATTTCAGTACCGCAACCCCTGCCGTGCAAGCAAGCAGGAGATCCTGTCCAGCTGCAGCTCCAACCAGACTACGAGACCTAGAGCACGGGGCACCCTGCTGCGAATTTAGGGGTGGCAAAATCAAGTCCGAGGGCATAGCAGTTGCTAACGAAATGAAAACCTGTGTGAGAAGAATGGATGAGAAATGGAAAGAACAGCAAGTAAAATACTGAGGCAGAGGAGGTCACTAATCAAAACATACCAAAGAGTGTAAGGGACCTTCATAATTGGGAGATGATGACGCTTGACCTCCATTTCTAGACCAAACAGCTGTGCCTGCTAATAGTAAAATTGGAATTACCATTAGAACTATGCAAACAAAAATGTCTTTCAAACTTTTTGGACAGTTTTGTAGACATGTAAATGCCGTATTCCAGATAGACTATAGAGCAGACATATGGAGAACTTCCAAAATACACATGGGTGAAAAAAAGGTATTTTGTAGCAAAGCACGTAGATGCAGGCCACAAAGTTCCCCCAGGCTGCTTCTCCACATAGAGGGCTGCATTGATTCAGCAGCTGTACTGACGAGCGGCTGCAGGAGAAGGAAACGTCTCGCTGGGGAAAGGAGAAGCAGCACTTCCACACAGTGCTGCGGGAAGCTGGGCCTCTGCGCGAGCCCCGGCACATACTAGCCCATTATCCTAACCTCACTTCAAGCTGTAGTCTGTGCCACTGATTATGTCATTCCATCATCAAATTCGCAAAATCTTAAAAAAAGAAAATAAGTAAAAGCACTGCACACAACATGCTTTTATATTCTGATAAGGTCGGCACTCTCCTCGGCCAGATTATTTGGTTTGGCAGGTTCAGAATGCCAAAGGTCTAACCAAAAAAAAAAATCTGGTTTGCATCCACTGCTCTACATCTGCTCCTGATGCAGGAATAAAAGGTCTCCTCGTCTCCAGCAATGCTTTCTAAAGAAAAAATTGCCCTTGCAAAAGAAGCAAAGCAGACACGGGGAAAAGAAGTTTTTTTTCAAGTATTTTTTTTCCAACAGCGTATATATATAGCACAACGCTTAGACCATTTATAAAGTTCTTTCTTTTAAATGAGTCATCTTCTGAACGACCTTATAAAATGGGCTTAAGAGTTTGAGATGGAAATATTAGGATTTTAATCTTAATGTCTACATTGAGTGGCACTTGCTTGGACTAAGATAGGCCAGGGTGGAACTCATGGCACGTTTTTTTAGGCTCTGACAGCATGATTACTTTTTTTCTCATAAAAGTAAAAAATTATGTCACTTCTAATTAAAACTTAAATCTTCCCTTTTCTGGTCCCCATGGAGTTTTTATTTGAGATTTTGCTACAGCACTGAATGGAGCAATGAACAGCAATCTTTACTTTCAAAATCATTTTTAACTAGCCCTTGATATCCTTGAGGGAAAGTGTCTCGCATGCTAAACACTTTCAGTTCTTATTTAAATGCATTTGTACTCCCTATTTCTCTCTATTTTGACACTTGGTTCTTTCTATTCATTCACTAAAACTTGCAGGAAGCAAGGCAGCCCAAATTAGCACAATATTTTTCCTTTTGGTTCGGACCCTTTCATGGGGAACAATGGCAACGCCTCGCTAGGAGAAATGCGGCCCAGAGTGCTGGGGCGTTGCTTAACACCTCAGGGGTGATTTCAGGCCAAAAAAAAGGGCAGAAAAGGGTTTTCTGAAGCCCCAAGGCTGTGACAGGGCAGGCAGTCCTGCTGCCGGTCTCCTGCCAGGGGTGGTTTTGGAGGGAGGGATATTTTCTGACTGAATTCCACCCCGACGTTAGTGCTCCTTCAGAGCAGGTGAGTGTGATGGAGGTGGACATGGTGTCTTCCTACCCCTCCTCACGGACCCCTGCCTCCGGAGGCCAGGCCATCACCTAGCTCCCTTCTCCTTCCTTTAGACACTGCCATCTAGCACAAGCTTCCCTGCCACCTCTCCTTCCCCAAGGGTCTCATCACTGCAGAGACAGGTTAGGCCCAGGCCTCTGAGGCGGTGTCGCCATTTTAAAGGAGCACGGGAGGTGCCTGCTGTGGTGCTCGTACCCCGCCGAGAAGGAGCACACCTCTCGCCAGCACTACCCTACACGAACAGCCTCGGCTGCCTTTTAGGATGGCCTGAACATGATGCAGGGCCTATACGGAAAGGAGACTGGAGCCTTTGGCTACTGGTGATAAAGACCTCGTCACAAAGACAGGGTGGAAAGGTCTTCTCCAAGGCATTAGTGTGGGTGCATGGGAGGAGAAGCCTACTGCTTTAGTCGAAAAGTCTCAGGGTTTATGAAATCTGAATTATATTCAGATAAATATTTAAAACTCCCGATGCTCATGAGAACTACCCTGGGCCTCTGGATCTTTTCAGTTTAGGCTTTTATTAATATGAGTGGGTTTAGTTAAAATATGTCAGCTTTATAAACAGAGTATAAAATAAATCAATGGGATTCGTGGGGGCTCGGTTTGTCCAGAGACACATTTTATGGATCAAACTCCAGCCAGCATTTGCTTCAGCCCCGGGCGGGGACGGGGGAACGTCCAAGGAGATGGACTTGGCCCCGGGGCGAGGCTGCCATGGGGCATGGCGATGGCACG
Organism: Cygnus olor; assembly: GCF_009769625.2. Lineage (NCBI taxonomy): Eukaryota > Metazoa > Chordata > Aves > Anseriformes > Anatidae > Cygnus > Cygnus olor. The sequence continues at coordinate 1,203,138 of NC_049198.1, read as the reverse complement.
GGACAGGCTCCGTGCACGGCACAAGGCACTGGCCACAAGACCCTGAGGGCACTGCTGGAAGCTCAATAAGGATGCATAAAAACACTGCTTTACTGTACAGGCATCCACCTACGAGCTGCAATGACTTTCTCTCTGCACTGGCACTACAGCATTTGGGAAAACTCTCTGCTCGTCTCTGGGGGACCACCAGCCACCTGCGTGTGCTGCACGTCGGTGAAACACTGGCCTGGTGCTGCTGGCTGGATGCATGTCGCACACCCAGTACCGTAGGAGCTCATTTAGGCATCTCCTACCAAAAATAGGTTGAAACGTTCAGTAAAATAGAATTGTAACAACAATACCTGAGAGAGAAGGGGGAGAACCAACAGGAGTTGAAGGATTTGATGAAAAGCTGTTGTTGGTGTGATCTGGAGAATAGATCTTTAAAAGATGATACAGAATTAATCTAAAGCCATCACAAACTGATGCAGAAAGAAATATGGAATTCTTATGCATTCAGTTCATTTAAATGAAAGCAGGACAGGTTAAAAAGCCTCTTATTCAAATATTAATATTTCTATAAAGACAAAACTGTATTAGATGCAGGAAGCTAGACAACAGACCCCTTTTGATGGGAACAGACACTAGCCAATTAAGCGATGGTTTCTGATTGTCACACAGATCTGCCACGGTAGATGTACACATTTTCATTGTATAGACTACTTTACGAATGACTGTCATTGACAGGCCTTCAAGCAAGCCTGAAAATTGCTTTTTTGTTCTGCTGAAATCCCTTAACGGCCAAAATAAAGCAAAGGGCACAGAGCACGTCGCTCTGGCACAGCGGGGAATCTGCAGCAGCAAACTCCAGCTACTCGGCCGCTGCTCCAGCGAGAAAGCCCCTGCCTGCCCCGTGCCCGGCGAGGGTGCCACCGCCCTGCGGTGTCCCTGGGGCCGCTGCCATGCACCGCTCGCCATCCGTGCCATTGGTCAGGGCACCACTTCAAAGTGGATTCTGTACTGTATCAGTTAGTTCAGGCAATCTGGAGTCTGACTTTTCGTCTTTTCAATGAAGCATCGAAGAATATGCGAAAAAAAATTAACTCTCATGAGAACTCAATGGAACCCACTCTGCCCAGAAAATAACTATCGTGGTCCTTATTAACAGTCAGTCCGTGCCAACAATTACCAAACACCGAGGCACGGCAGTGTTTCCTTCTGCTCGAGGTGGAAAACTGCCATGCCCCAGTTACCCCGGTAAGAGCTGGGAACTCCTGACTTTAACAGCAACCACAGCAACTGAATAGGTGGATACTGCCGTGAAAAATATAAAATCTGAAGGCAAAGGAAATTTAGAGCGAATCCTGTTTGCAGATCGCTCGGTAACACAGAAGTAATCCTGCTGCCGATTTCTGTTCAGACCTCCCTTGCCCGAGTAAATGACGTGTGTGAAAGACTGAAAGACACAGCTCATTGTCACCCAGTGAATGGGAACAGGTCAAGGTTTCCACTCTTTCCATTTCTAGTCTAGCATAAAATTAATTCTAGAACTTTGTAAACACCATTTTGCACTGATTGTTAAATATCTCAGTTGGCAGTGACTCCCAGTGGGTGACCTCTGAGACCAGGTCTCTCCTGTTTGCTGCTCATCTTCTCAAACTCCAGGCGTCCAATTCTGATTAAAGTTCACACTTTGAAAATGGTAAACGTGTATTCCAAAGTAAATATTTCCTTACAGAGGCAAGTGCTTTCCCCAGCGCATCACCAGTCTGCGAGCTGCCTGCCGCCCCACTTCCTCTGTTTGCTGAAAAACAAAAGACTCAATGTAAAAACAGACAGAAAGACATCATCCGTTTCTATTCCTGGTCCACTTACTCATAATTTAATTGCATTTTAATGCTAATTACATCAAATTAATCTTTAATTGCCATTAATTTGTTTGCTAAGGTAGATATCAAACACATTCACGCTCCATTTTTTCAGATAAAATATAAACTTGAGATGTTGTTTTTATAAAAAAATATATCGCATATTTGATAGTACTCGGCCATATGGCTTTATTTTTCTAAATAAAAGGTTGCTAGTCGAAGATGCTCAAAGGCATGGACATTGTGCAAGCTCCTAACACTAAAGACCGGGTTCAGGAGTGGCTGCCCGCCCTCCATCGCGTGCTCAGCCTCGGTGCCTGTGCTCTGGGCTCTTCGAACTTTGCTCCAGCAAGGGTTTTCTCTTCCAAAACTTATATGTAAGGGCAATGTTCCTCGTATAAACCACCAGAAGCTACCACAGAGGAATATTACAAAGGCGGCAGAGATAAACTCCCCAGAGCCGGGGATGCCAGAATTCAGTCTGCCAGTGGAGCCTAATTTCTCTCTTCTGCGTCTGTACTGCGAGCCAGGCATTAATTACACGATCGCTTACTGCTCCTCCACGCAGCCCCAGCCTCGCTCAGCACACGGGAAGGACAAAGTGCTGGTAATAAGCAGCTACCCGGGGTTTTGTTTTCTCCCCATTCACTCGGTGACCCTAGTCCTTTGTATACGTTTCAAAGCATGTTTTAAAGGCTTTATTAATTTCCATAGACTTCTCCGAAGCGCTCCTCTGACTGTACTTAAAACATTACACGAGCCTTTAATTAAATGATTTTTTTACCATCTCTCAAGTGATAGGATCGCACCTTTCATATAAGCAATTTAGGGAAAGAAAAATCGTGGTGTAACAGTCCACCAATTTCTCACCCTCGAGTGATAGGACTGAAACGTCGCCGTTCACAGGAGAAATTGAAGGCAAGAAAAACGAGGGCAAAATGTTCCCCAGCTTCAGCATCTCCGTGTCCATTTATAAAGGAAAAGCACCGCTCTGACTGACTGCTGTGCGTGATCAATACTCCTGCTTTGGGCCCCGCAGACTGGAAGTCAGGCAAAGAGAAAATGAGAAGCAAGCGGCCAGCCACCACCCATGGAAAGGCCGGACTGATATCTGGCATCCCGATTAATGCCACCCTTCAACCTTCGTGTTTTGTAACTTCTGAATGACTGATGCTGCAACTTTTTTACTGAAGGGATGCACTTGTGTGTGTATACACTTTTTGGGCCATGACAAGAAAAATAACCGTCCCCTCCTGCAGCACTATGCCGTTCGAAGATCAGGGCATGGGAAGAAGCGTTGGATCCATCTTACAGCTCTTTGATTTGGGCTCTTTGAGTAACTACAGCTGAATGTCACTACCAGCTGAACGTACTTGGCCCAGCGCTCACGGCAGATGAGATCTGCCTGTGCATGCTGCAGCTCCACGGCAGCACCAGGGAAATGTGGCTTTTGGGGACCTTTGCACCCTGGCCCAGGTGTTATTGATCCTCCACCCTGCTTAAGCCCAAACTTTCTAGTAGCAGCTTCAGCCAAGCCTAGAATAAAGTAGTTCAGCTGGAAGGGAACTTCAGAAATCATCTAACTCCAACTGTCTGACGTCCAGTTAGAAAAACTTAAGGGATGGCACAGGAGAGCATCTTCCCTCTGTATTTCACGTACAATGCACACGTTTTCTATTAAATGCAGTACCTGTACATTTAATTTGACTGCATACAACCCTGTTTCAGCACTTCTCCTACAGCAGAATCATCTAAAGAAGCCCCAAATATTACATGTGTCCCTGCCTCTTTCACCTCTTTTACATGAACTTACACATTCTTATTAAATTCTTATATAAACTTTTATTTTCATTATTGTACACCTGAAAATATGCTCGTATGGCAGTGATGGCCTATTTGTAATTTCATCTTAGCTTGAAATTAGGTATCAAGATATAGAAAGTTTTAGGATTTACTCCGCTGAGCTGCCAGGGAAAGTATGAAGTTATTACAGCCCCAAATACTAACACAGAAATGCGAAAGCACACCAGCAGAATACATGGCCTCAGTTAGAGATACAACTTATCAAGCTAATTTAATGTTGTAAATCACAACCTACAGGTTTTGCAACCAGGCAGATGTCCAGAAATTCAGTTACTTCGCTCTAAAGTGAACTGTGAATCTAAATGTAAATCATGCATTGTTTTTTCCTTTTTCTAAGTGACCCTAACTACATTATTCTAAAATTAAGTCCTACATTTGTCTGTCTGAAGGCTGGTCTCTCCTAATGAGATGAGCTGTACCGCTCCTGCGGGAGAAGGAAGCGCAAGGACTGCAGCCCTGCTCCAGCGTGAGCTGGGCCACCTCTCCTCTTTGCTGTCAAAAACAAAGGAATTCCTTGGATATGCTGAATATTAGGCTTTTCCTGAAAGATTTCAAAGACAAATTACTACAAGAGGCCCTGAAATCATACAGGAAGAGCCACAAGGATGGGCAGGAGTGTGTAAAGTTTCCTTTTGCAGACAGGGTGCTGCACGGGGAAGAGGAGCGTGAAGAGCGATGCAGCTGAGGTTCGTGACACGGGGAAGGCAAGCTGGGCACGACCATTCATCATTCTCTGCACAGAAAAACTGAAAGGCACCCACTAAAAGAAAACAAAATGTTTTTTTTTTTTCACCGGTGTTCAGCCAAATGGGAAAAGTCTTTGGTTTAAGGAATGCAAAGACCAAGTGTGCAAATAGGTTAAAAAAGAACTGGGCAAATTCATGGGGGAAAACATCCATCCGTGGTTATTGAACACACGTCCAGGTGCACCCCCAGCTCAGGCTGGCTCCGAGCTGCAGACTGCAAAACCCCAGGAAAATGCCAGAGGACGGACGACTGCACAGATGGGAGAAAACGGGCAAAGGAAGGTAGCTGAGGCACCTTCTGTGTGGAACACCAAGTTAAACATAACCAGACAGAGATCTTGTAGAAGTCTTTGTGTCCCCAAAATAACCAGGTTTACTTAAATATAGCTAACCTTTAATGGATGTGTTTATTTTTCACATCACTGCTTTGCACATAAATTATGTTTTTTAGTTATTCTGGTAATAGAAGAGACATGACTGAAACCTGTAGGTGGTTAAGAAAACTCCCTGTTTGAAGGATTAACAGAAAAATATAGTCTTAAGAAGAGCAAGCACTGTCTACTGCAAGAGCCCAACTGCTTCAGAGGCAACAGCACCAAACATCATCGCAGGACATGGGACTACACGAAGAGAAAATGGACGTTAAGTGTATGGAAGAGCATGGATTCACTGCAGAGAAAAGTAACATACAGTGGTGCTTGAGGCAGCGGATGGCTACGGAATATAACCAAGGGTTTCTATTAATATCTCACAGTTGTTGGTCCGCCCTTTTACCAGCGGCTTCAATGAAACGCTATTTAAATACAGCCACCAACGCCGTGGGGGCCGAGCGCAGGCTGAGCTGGCAGTTTCGGTTTGCACAACGACAGTCATGTTTAAATAACTGGGATGTTTTCCTGAGCTCCACATCGCTGGTGCCCAGAGCAGCACATTGAATGGGAGAAAATTCCTAGGAAAAGCAAGGAAGTGTATTTGGATGAGGCCAAACATACCTTAACAGAAATATTTTAATGGCTTGGAAGCTAATATTAAAGCTCATCAGATGACGATGCAATAGCAGAACACAAGGGAAAAAAAAAAAAAAGGTCACGGAAGAAATGCTGAACTGATTATTTTCATCAGCTTTGTCCACAGGATGGATGGTATTTTAAAAGGGATTAGTCAGAAAAATTGGTTCCAACTGAGGTGTCAATGTAAAGGCTTTAAAATAAATCAATAAAAAGAAAAATAAAGAAGAAAGAAATGACATTTCTATGAGCTCTCAAGAAACTCAAACACAAATTTCTCTAACTTTTACCGCAGCGTAAAATGTGCTTAGACTGACCTAGTACTGGAGTGAAGAAGGTGCAGAACATCACACCAATACTGAAAACAAAGTTCTGTGAGTTCAAAGAGCCACCCAATTTCAAATCTGACTTCCCCATGAGAAGAAATACCAAAGAACAATATACAAATGGGTAAATACACTACATTGCAAAGCCAACGATGCTTTGTGGGGGGAAGCCATGTCCTGCAAACCTAAATTCTTTCCAACAGACAAGGAGCACAGTGATGCAGGGGATCCTGTAAATATGACGGATTTGTGCTCTCAGAAAGCTTTCAACAAAGCCATCTCCCAAAGGCTCTTAAACTAAATGGGTCTCAGATAAGAGGGAACAGAAGATATTCTTGCGGATTAAGAAGTGATTAAGGGAGAAAATACAAGAGTAGGAATTAATAGTTAGCAGAGGAACATTACCCCCCAAATCCCCATTGTGCAGATCTGTACTGTTCAACGCACCCGTATGTGGCCTGGGGAAAAAAAAGTAACACAGGCTGAGGTTGTGGCATTTGGTGAGATCCTGAAGATAAAAGTACTACTGGGGATAATAAGACAATGTTGCCTGCAAAGAACAGCTCTTGTAACAAGTACCGGGGGAAAAAAGCCTTATGCTATGAAGGGACATGGGTGGGTGCTTGGTTCCCTCAAACATGCTCCAGAAGGAGAAGACCTGCAGGGACACGAGTAACTCGCTCAAACCCTGGCCTGGCCATCAAGCAGCCCCTTGCTGCCCACCAGGAAGGCCCAACAGCCAGCAATCGCTGGGCAAAGAGCAGAGGCGAAGCAGAAACCTGTCACGTTGCCCCACGGACCCAGCCCACAGCTGTGGAACAAAGATTTGGGGAGTCCGAGAATGAGCCTCAAGGCCTAGAGAACAGCAAGGCGGTGGGGTGGTCCCTCCAGGGGATGACCACAATAAATGTGGATTCTCCAAGAGCCACAGCAGGGCACGACAGGCCACAGAGTCACAAAGAGGAGGGAAGAAGGGCTATCTGGTACTTGTGACAACACGAGAACGTGGGGGGGGCCACGTCGGGCCTGGAGGGAGCAGGGTCAAAGTGGAAGCGGAGGAGAGCCGAGCCACCACACGTCACCATGCCGGGGACCTATCCCAGCTGAGCTGGTGCTGAGAAGGCTGAAATTCCTAAAAATGTTCTGTGGCATGAACAGGTTGGGGCAGTGGTGGTGGCTGCTGGTGCCCGCGGGGGAGCTGGGCTCATGAAGGGAGCCGGGCAGAGCTGGTGCGAAGCCATGGCAGGTCCTCGTCCTGCAGCAGGCCAAGCGGGGCCGTGCCGAGCTCACACGGGCTGCACGAGGGGCTGGGACACTTTGTGGGGAAAAAAAAAACGCTTCAGATTTCTAAATACTCAGCACAGCACCCAGCTCTGGCTGGAAACGCCTGTGAAAATATCACACGTGCTCACTCCCTCCTTTTATACCCTTCCCAAGGAAGTGTCCTTGCCGGAGACAGGCCCATGGTGTACAGCAGCTTTGGTCTGAACGAGGACAGATGTTTTCAAGTTCTTATGTAAAACACTGAGAGACTTAGTGCTAGGAATGCTACGAAACTCCCTCAGAACTGGAAGGGCACACTTTATCCAAAACATCGCCGCAGCAGGCTGTAACGGGATGGAGTTGCCAAATGCAGGCTTCCAGAAAGGTTTCAATTAATGGGGGACAAAGGTTTGAGGGAAGAGCTAGGGAACGCTCAGTGAAAATTTTAGGGAAACAAACCAGGTAGGTAAAGCTTGCCTCCACACCACAGGCAGTGAGAATGCAGGCGTGGGAAGCCACACAGGCAGTTTTGGCAGGTTCACAGGAGGTTGAGAGCTTCAGGAACAACAGGTCCCTAAGCAGGTGCCTGCAGAACCAGGCAGGGATGTCCCCTCTGACACGACAGGTCTGGGTGCAGGTCTCCACCGACACAAGGCATCAGCAAATTTTGGCACGATGCAGGAGACAAAGATAGCTTGGGAACGGGACTGCACGGCAGGACTTGAAAATGTATTGCAAGAGCTGTCACCGGTCCTTGGGAGCTATTCCCCTGCCCACCAAACTATTAATGTACCGAAGACATCGTGAAAGACTGCAACCTTTGATGGATTGGTTCTAACGACGCTGAAGAGCGTGTTTATTGTTATACTTAATCTCCTAAAACTTTCTCAGCATGTTTCTGCGAAGAACAATTCCGCACTGGAAGGCAACCGGACAGGATGATGAAGTACAGCCTTTTCCCATCTTTCTGGTGGGACTCGGATTGTAAGTCTTAGATTATTGAATAAACTTCCAGGAATCTGTATCTCAACGAGGATAATTATATCGAGCAAAGTATCTAGTGTAACAGATAGGCTGCAGCCTTCCATGAGAGAATTCCAGCCAGACTTTTTATAGGTTCAACTCTAGCACAAACTCACGCTGTTCCGATGGAACAGTGCTTTCTGAAACAGAGGGCTGGAAATTATGTTTCTATGTAAAGAGGAGTGGAAAAACTTGCACCATCTTGGTATTCACAGCTGATGATCTTCCCAAATTATGGGGAACTGACATTGCTGGGTAGAAGTCATATCCTTCTTACGCTGCGCGACAGTTCGCCACCCTAGTGTAACTGGAAGCTTAACATTCTTGTAAAATATACAGCGCAGTATTATGTGACTGCTAGAGTAATAAAATTACTGTGAAACCAGTGCCTCAAGGGGAAATGCACATAATGTTTCTCCTGGAAAAGCTGCATGTCACAGTGCATAATGTCATACAAACAACATGTCATTAGAACTGAAAGCAGTGAGCAGGATTAATACGGGCATCAGATGGATACGATGGAGCGCCTTTAGCATACGCTGTACGAGTCGAGCTCAATAACTGGTTGCCTAAACATTGCACTGCTTCAGACCTTTGAAAATAAAAGCCAACACTTTGCATAAAATTAACCACTGCTTTCTGTCGATGCCATCGTGCAGCCTCATGAAAGAACCTTCTCCCTGGTGCCTTTTGAAGCTGCACCACCATCAGGGAACGCAGCTCATCTACCCAAGCCCTATTCGTGGTGGTTTATGCCCCGCTGCCATTGCAGAGTGTCCCACGGATGACCAGACACTTAGAGGACATCCGTGGCTGTGTCCCTTTGTTGGGTGATGCAGCAGTCATCCAGCCCAGGCAGCACGATGGGCCAGCCCAGGCTGCTTGTCTAGGAAAATCAGGGCACACAGGGGAAGAACAGCATGCACACAGCCTTCAGGGCACGTTCACCGATTTGGGAGGAGGACAGGACTTGCATCCAGACCCATCAAATATTTTTGCTGCCCTCAGACATGGCTCACCAGTACTACTTGATTAATATTTACAACTGCTGAAACAATTTGCATGTTTGGATTGCAGCTCTTCTGGCTTTTCTTTGCACACTGGATTTTCAGGAGAGGAATCCAGATGAAAGTCTGGAGGAATTTTTTCACATGGGTAATTCAGGCACTGAGGCATATGGGCAGGAGACAGGATTCTCGCTCCTGCCCGTTTGCATCCCTCTGCAAAATTCTGCATCCCTAAACGTTATCTGTAAGGCGCCTGCATCATGGCTGTAAAATGGCTGAATTAAGTTTGACTCTATTAGGCTTCTTTTGAGGGAGAAAGAGAGAGTGATTTTTGTGTGTCGTGCACACAGAAGCAGCAATACATTGTAAAGGAAGAACTCTCAATGGAATGGCAAGATTGAGCACAGAAACACTATCCTGAAACAGGATACGGTTTTCTCAGACAGTGACAAATTAAGAAGAGACTGTATTTAGTTTTTTCTTTGTTCAGAGACCTTGAAAAATATGATGCCCATGTGTTAATGTTTGAACCCACCCTCCATTCTTGCTGCATTAGTCCTGCTCCCAGTCATTCAATACAGAATCATGTGTGTAATCCGAAACATGTGTCCAGCGATGTGTTCCCTATTTACCAATTATTTAATTAGCTTTATTTGTTCTTTGAAATACAGGCAAAGCAATATTTTTTATTTCCTGTATTGAAGTCTGAACCGGTGTTTGCCAACTATTTAAGAAAGTACACAAATGCACGCTCTTTATTTGCAGAGCGTGTCAGAACAGTATCAGCCATGTCAGCGGAGGCTCTCCTCGCTGCAGGGACACGCTGCCACCTCCACGTCCCCCGCACCACGGGGAAATCAGGAAAACACTGAAGGGGACGACCGCTGTGATACACAAGGTGTATCATGAGGTGTTCCCGAGGTGCTGCAGGCAATTAGATCACTAAGGACACTAAAGCCAGACTTCAAAACTAGCCAGAGCAGGCACTGGGGGTAACATACCATCTTCCATACCATTTTTGAAGCAAACACTCGGCTGCAGTTCTACTTATTTCACCAAAAAAAGTAATAGTGTTCAAATATATGCGCAAAGGAGGGCAACGTCATTTAGGATGTACTTATTTCCACGAAAATTCTGCCATCTCCCTGAGCCTTCTGAACTCAATACACTTCCCCACCTTGATTTCGGCTCTCTGGCATTAGCAGTGCCCTGGCGCAGAAAACAGAGGCAGGAGAGAGCGGGGAAGCCCCGGGCAGCAGCCGGAGCGCCCGCCCGCACTCACCCATGATGCTGTCGGTCCCGTTGGCAGGCGGCGTGCACGACGAGGCGCTGTAATGATTCGTGCCACTGCGGTGGAAGGTGGACATCGGAGGAAGACTGGAGTTGATGTCTGCTGAGGAGTGTGATGGGTAGCTCTGTGCCAAAAAAAGGAGTTCAAAAAAAGGGAAATATTTTAAGTATTGAGAACATAAAGGGCAGCAGGCTACTCGTGTTGCTCCAGTTCCAGGTGCTGCTGTGCTTCACCCAACCGAGAAAAGCCATGGGACTACAGGGGGAGCGTGTTTTTCCACCTCAGTTTGACAGCTTCTGGAGAAGATGCAGCACATACCTATCTGCCACGCATGAATATCCACAGAGGAGGGTTCGTAACTGGTGGTGGTACTGTAGAGACGCAATGAGAAGAAACTAAGAGAAAAATGCTTAGGTGATGTACCAAGCAAAGCTTTCTGACAGGGACAGCTCTGGGTTGGAGGAAAAGTCTTCCAAGAGAAGAGGCAGAAACCTCATAATGCTTTCAAACTTTAAAGCAAGATTCGACTGCGAGGCATGCATGCCTGGTTCTACAAAACTTGCTAGGAGGAAAGACGCTGGCACACCGGGTATCGGCCGGGCCAGTCCGCCCTCCTGCTGCAGTGTGTCTGCGCAACAGATGACCAAAAATGTGATGGATCACACTCTCCAAACAAGCCTGGGACAAGCGTCTGGGCAACACACGGAAGGCTTTGGTAGCTGTGTGGCTGGATCGACACAAACCTTCATTACTGTGAGACAACATTGCTGCGGTTACACTTCTGCTGGATTTACATTACACGAACCCCAGCTTACATTCGCGCTGTTTGTCACTGTTAAATAGTTGTTTTTTAATCAGCGTGAGATCCTGCGTGCAGACAAGGCCTAGAACACGCCCAGCTTTTATCTTTACCATAGCCATGCCCCCAGCAGAGAGAGGTCCTGCAGAAGACCTCTGGGTTTTGGGGACTGACACAAAGCCTCCCTGGCAACACAGGTGGCTGCAGACAAATGACAGGACCTAGCCCAAAATCGAGGCATTCAGATGCCACTACAAGATCATCCTCATGCCCTCTGTGTCCTTAGGTTGTTCTCAGTAAGCTGGCTAAAAGCATCTTTCCCTTCGTTTGCACTATTTAATTACTTTTACAGGTTACTCATAACTAAGTGACAAGCGACCGAATATTTGGAAGTTTTCTCAAAGAATAAAATAATATAACTCAATGCCATTTTTCTTATCTATGGAAAAAAATAGCTTCAGCTCTGGCCAAAGTCTGAATGAGGTGTTCAAGCTTTTTTCAGGCTCGCTTGTAAACCACTCCGGGACTTCAGCCACAAATCCCGTTGGCACAGCTGAACGGAATTTGTCCTAGGATGGAGGCACAAGTCAACGAGGATTGCTTAGGTCAATAGTCTAAACATCAGTGACTCCATCTCCCCTGCTGAACTCCTGCTCCGTGACACGCAGGGAAGTGCTGTTGCGTGATTCTCTCGTTTCACAGGGGAAGACATCAAACCGCTATTGCTAAATATTTCAGGAAAAACGTGGGATCTGAATATAGCTTAGCCAGGAACTCTTCTCTGTATTGAGACCATCTATTTAGAAAATCACTGAAATGGCTCAGAAAATAAGAATAATAACAGCTTTTCTTTCTTCTTTTTGCTACGTGCAGTTTCTCTACAGGTCACCGAGAAGTTAAGGACATTTGCAGGGAACTGAACTGAGATCATCCAAAATTTCCTCCCCGGGCTTTTCTTAGAGTGAAACTGCTGACCTCTCACTGATCCCCCACCAGAAATTATGCACAGTGTACTTAAACTATCAAAGTCTTTCTTCTGTCTCAATTCTGCTAAAAATATGGAAGATTCTGCCCGTCCAGATGCCCAGAATGGACGATTAGTATGAGCTTTGCCAGCCCCGAGCACCTGCAACTCAGCCTGGCACCAGTGAGAGAGCTGGGTCCTCACTGTCTCTGAAATTTAGGAAAAATAATAGTATCTATTAAAAAAAACAAACAACATTTGGGGGACTACAGGTGGAATATCTGTTCTCATTTTACACTGTAGAAATATTCTAAGTCTTCGTAACCCCCCCTACATGTTACAAAACCAAGAAATTCATAATCAAAGAAAACTTAAAAGAAATGCGAGAATGTTTGCAGACTTGCCCAGCGAAGGCACTCAGCTCTCTTACCTGAATCCTGAGCTGATACCATGGAAAAGCCACCTAATTCTGACGGATGAGTACCAGTGTAGATACCAAATTAGATGAAATTGGCTTTTAAAAGTTACGCTCAATTTTTGTAATATATGCTTGTCACTTCAGAGCAACATTAAGTTTGCTTAGTGCCTTAATTACGTTTTTTATAAGGACATGATTAAGCAGTTTTTGAGGCAATTCCTTTTGCTTTTGACTTCCTATTAATTTTACATAGCAGTGTGCTAACCTCATTAAATGTGAGACTTTAAAGATTTGTTTTGCAAATTAATTTTCAGTTTGCAACGGTGAAGTTTGTTTCTCCTTATTCCTCAAACGATGTTTCTCCTAGACTTCGTGGCAACAGACTTCTCCCCTAAAACCAGTACTCGCTGCTCTTCGTTTTTAATGGTCTTCAGGAGTGAAAAGCACAGGTATAGAACGGAAAAACATAATGTTTCATGCGTTTTGAGGAAAAGGGCTTCACTTCAGCAGCCTGTTCATTTGTTTATCTCCTCCTTTACTTAAAAACAAAAGCAAAATGAAGGGCTGAATTGATGCAACCCAGTGTCATTTCTACATATCCAATTCAGCCGCGATATTAGGAGAATATCCACTAAGCTGCACTCAAATCAGATTTAATTCCAATTTTGTTCTATTCCAATACAATAGATGGAATCAGTCCCAGCAACTTCCTCGTGTGAGAGATCAGGATGTACCAGAGAAAATGAAAAAAAATCCCTTTTTGAAAACAGCAAATGTATGCTAGACGGCTACCTGTGACCAGCGAAGGACAGCGGCTGCCAGAAATCAAAGGCCAGGCCGCTCCGCCTCGCGCTGTGGGCTCAGCACCAGCCCACGCAGCGGCTTTTTCTGCTCTTTTCACTTCCCAGTTCCACGAGGAGGGGTTGGGACGGGTACAGGGGCTGTGACACGTCAGGACTGCCAGTGGAAACGGGTACGGTACAGGCTGTGGAAACCGTGCGAAGGAGCTAATCGCCAAGACGATGCCTTGGCACACGTGGCCGCTTCCATTCCCGAGGGCTCCCCGAGTTGTTTTACGGCTCAGTGTAAACCCTTTCTTCCCCCAGAAGTGCCTAAATATAATGCTTGGGGGTTTTTTTGCAATGTTTCCAGGCTGTTTTTGGAGAGCCCTCTCAGAGGCGCACCTCGAGCGCGTGCCCCTGCTGCGGTGGGTGCCCGGGCTGCCCACCCCGGTGCCCCCCGGCCCCGTGCCCCTGCCCCTTACCAAGCGGTCGTGGGGGTGCAGGCTGCAGTAGCTGCTGGACTGGGGGAGGTGAGAAGAGTTGCCCAGCATGCCCCCGTAGCCGGGCTGGTTCATCCCGCTGGAGGAGCTCCACGGGTCGCTGCTGTGATGGCCATCTGCAAGAGAGGAGGACACAGACGCGGCTGTCCCAAGGCTGGAAATCCTCCAAAAGCTCACGTTTTGTCCTGCTGCAGGCTCTAACGGGGTTACGCGACTACGTGGCTTTGGCATAAAGGCCTACTGCGAAAATACAGCGGAGCTGGGCAGCAGTAGCAGTGTCATCCCCAAATACCTCATCTCGGTGGCAGAACTTCTGCCTGGAAGCTTCCTGCAGCTTTATTCCTGCACTGCATCATAAGCCTGAGTGCGTAAACTCACTTGTAACCGGCTCCATCAGCCAGAAGTCTGAACTTTGAAATGAAACGCTCGGAAGTCTACGCAATCAGGATGGGCTAACGAGCTTTGGAGAAGCCTCGGCTCGATAAATGCTGGGATATATCCCGAACTCTGAACGTTTCCACACCCAGAAAGCTGTCTGAGTTGTTTGGTTTTGTCCTTGTTTCGTGTTTGTTTGTTTAACAGAGAGAGCAGCACCACTCGTATTGTTCCTCCAGTTTCTGCTTCTGCACAGACCGAGCACTGCGCAGCCGAGTTCGCTGCCAAGGCTCAACGCGCACCAAAGGTTACAAAAAGGGCTCCCCAAATTTTATCAAAGGGAAGAGCAAGCTGCACGTTTTGCCTTTAACCAGACGTGCTGAAATGGAATTACAATAACGCAACGAAAATTATTTTCCACTGGAAGAATGCCAAAGCCTTAAAAAAAAAAAAAAAAAAGATAACTTTTCCCTAACGAGCAGCAGACCTCAAAGACAGGCACGTGGGCTGGAGAAGTTGCCTGCTCTTTCAAACTCCAGGAGTTGGTCTAATAAAAAATTATGATGTCTCACCTACAACCCTGCCTTATTTATACACTTCAAACACCCAGGCAACAGCGGCACTTCTAGCATCACCTTCCCCTAGCTGTTTGAACAGTCACTTAACGGAGATTTATGTCTTCCATGCAAATCTGAGGGAAGGTATCATTTAAAAAGGCAGAATGGCTAAGCACTACAAAGGGTAAATATTTGATGGCACTAGAACCCTATTAACCTCCAGCTTTTATAGCTCTGTTGGAGCTCCCCGGTGCTCTCTAGGCAGTATTTGTTGACGCTGAAGCCAAGACCACCATTTTCTTTTCAGCCACCACCCATCCTTCCCAGCTCGGGGACTGGTCTGGATGGAGATCTCTGCACCAAAGGAGGTGACAAAAGGGGCAGTGCTTCTGCTGCCGTCCTCATCCCTCCTATCCTCATTGCCCGTCACGGGACCCCCAGGGATGGGAAGAGTCCCAGCAGAGGCCTGGAGACACTGAGCAGCACCCAGAACCTTCAACTGGGTCCCATAAAAAAACCCCTTTTTCGACTCAAAAGGGATTTTTTTGTGTGGGTAGAAACTAGGAAGTATATATAGAGGCAGCAAAACCTAACCCCGTGCCCTGCAAGTACTTCAGCCCAGCGGTCCTACAGAATTAAACAGATTTACTTGTCCTCTACAGAGCCAAAATCAGAGTCTATGCGGAAGCATTTAAAAGCAAGTTATTCTGCCCTAGATGTGGCAAAAGATGAGTACCCTAATTGTGTGCAGATCTTTCCAAACCCTAAGAATTTTATTTATTAAGTTATAGGGAAATTCATCAAACTTGCAGGTAATCACAGAGAGAAAGACAACATGGTAACAGTGAATACGTGAAAACTATTAACCCAGCCTCAAACGAGAGAAACTGCATCACTTCAAGAAGGTTGCTCTAATTCCACACGCACACAAACACACGTACTTGTAGCGCTGCATACTTAACGTAAGATAAAATCCTCCTCATTAACTTAAAACCAGCGATGCACAAAGTACATGCCCAAATTTGTGCGCGTTTAGTATACGCATAATAGATGCGCACATGCACTGCCGGAAAAAAACGCTTCAAGAAACTCAGGTGATAAGAAGCTGGCGAGTTATTCATTCTGCCGTTTCACTGCGGGATCAGAACAAGATGTGCAGAGGCATAATGGCCAAACGAAGACTTCCAGGTCTTCATTTTCATGGTAATGCTACAGACCACAAGATGATATTGCAGTGTGTCTCGACTACACACGAGCCAAAATACAAACACGGAAAATATATGCAAAACAGCTCGCCTTCTGAAAGCAGCATCTTACCTTGCATGAAGAAGGAGCTAGGAAAAGTGCTGGCTGCTGGTTTTGAGGATGGATAACCTGGTGAATCCCTATTGTAGTCGGCAGTGCTTGCTGACGGGGCATAAACCTAAGGAAAAAAGACTAATTTAGTGTGCCTTTAGCAGGAAGCAGGAAAGAAATATTGAGTTTTTACCTTGCTCAGTATAAATCAGTTCGTAACACCACATAATTCTTCTCTCGGAACACAAAACCCTCAGTATACGTGTGACTGGGAAATAAATTTGAAGCTTCAAAAGAAAACTCCAGCCTGACATTTTCCAGTTTTAAACAAGGATATTTGCAAGGTATTTGTCAAACTATTTATTTCTGTAAATAAAATGAATAAGCAGATGTACATATGTTCTTCCTAGAGCACTGAGGAGCTTAAAATAAACAAGGACTTGAAACAATAGCGATTTTCTCATCTGAAAGCGTACGGACTTAACACGTGTAAAAACAAAAAGGAAAGCAGTGCAAGCAAGTGAAATACTTTATTTCCCAAAATAATAAAAAAAAGAAAATGACGATTTGAAGAGCAGCATTATCAAGAACACTGAAAATTACAAACACATCTTGGGATATTAAATTCCCATGGCCCTAGCCCCTTCCAGAGAAGCTTGAAAGGACTGCTCGAAACCTGGGCTGACACAAGACCACCAACACAGCATGTGTACACATCGGGGGGAAGACTCCTCCTTCCCTAGGACTTAGTGTATTTGTGTGTGCAATAAACTCGGTACATGTGCCAAAAGACTAATTTACTTGCATTTGTTTACTAATACACCGGAGGTTTCTGTGACTTGCCTTTTATAACATATCTGCTGTGTTTCTTGCTCGTGTCTAGTTCAACCAGGACAGCATTTAAAAAAAATAAAAAATAATAATAATAAAAAAAATACAGAACAAAACAACACACACACAAAAAAAGCACACACACAAAAAAGCAAAAGCTGGTCCAGGCTGCTAAGTGTAACTCATTATTTAGAGCGTGGTTCATTCCCTCTCCACCCCCTCTCCCTATAGCTCTCGATATTCCTCTGCGTTTTGTTCCTGCGCTGGAGGTGCCTCTCTCCAGATGGTCAGGAAGACTGAAGCACTGTCATCTCCTTGATGAAAATGGATACCTTCCTGCCTCCATTTTGAAGCAGGCAGCAGATCACAAAATTGGCAGAGCGCCTACGCCGACGTTCGCAGGTCACGGCGAACGGGAAGAGAAAATCCAGCAGCGAAGCGCAGCCGCACGCGGCCCCCGAGCAGCCCGGCGCCCCCCGGCCCGCACCTCGCAGCCGCTGCGGCGGGGATTAAAGGGATCCCCTCGTTCTAAAATCAAGAGAGGGTTTTAAGAAGGGGCAAGCAGAAGGGCTGCGGGATGTTGAGCCACTTGCCGGCATCCCTTGGGCGGTGCCACCCGCGCCCCTGGGTGCAGGCCGGGGCCTGAAGCGCTGCCCTGCCCGCAACGTGATCCGCACAGGGCAGCGCCAGCAGCAACCCCGTACCCGGAGAAACGGGAGCTGAAGTGAGAGCCTTTGGTAAGGCAGGGCCAAATGGCTCGACCCTGGGCAATGGTGGCTCAGGGGCCCCATGGCTGGCCCTCCTCAGAAGCCGCGGCCCTGACGTGCGGCACCAAGAGCTGCCCACGCAGGGGGAGCTGAGGTAGCGCAGTAGCAGCCAAGGCCACAGTGAACTTCCTACTTTTCTGTCAGCGTCCAGCTGGAGCGAAGGCACAAGCACACGAGCGCATGTGCCTGCAAGCCCCAGGGTCCCCCTGTCACCAGCTGTGAGCCCACGGTGCCACCTCTAGCGCTGCCTTCCTCCTAGGCACTGCTCCGGCACACGGCCCCCAGCCATCGCGGAGCAGGGGAGCTCGTCACAGAGGTACCCGAGTGCCCGTTTGGTGGTAAAATCTTTATGGATGGGCATGAAGAAAACGGGCGTCGTGCTTCGGTGTACCTGGGGTAACCAGGGGAGGGAAGCAGCACAGGTCAGCAGCAGGAGCGACATCAGAGGCGCTGTGCTGACGCTTTCATCAAACACGTGTCAGGCACTTCTCGGGCTTTCGAACAAAGCGGCGTGCATGCTGATGGCAAAGCAGATGTATTACGCTGCCGTGCCTTAAAGAGGTATGATGGTTAGCTTTAAAAGCCGCTGTGTTTAATCCGCAGCAGTTTTGCTGTCCTGCTCTCTCCTGATCCGTCCAGCAGCCCAGGCCTGTCCCCGGGCCACGTTGCTTTCCCCTTGGGAGAGAAGTCATTGCTTTCCCCTAACGGCTGTGCTGCAGCTTACGAGGCACGCATGAAGTCTGATGCAGACTGCTGAGAGAAAGAAAACTAGTCCAAAGGAAGTATTTTCATGTTTTTGAGTTTAAAAAGCCACATGAGCTTACGGCCCTCCTCCTTTTCGCTCATTAGACCTCAGCAGCGAGGCAGCACGGCCGCAGTACCACGGCCACAGCTCTCACCTGAGAAAAACAGGAGGGGCACGGGTCTGAGAAGAGATGGACAAGGAAAACCCTCCTGCATCCCTTCTGATTACAGATACACGGAGCTCCTGCTACTTTAAGGGTGACCGCCACCTCTTCTTCCTCTCCTGCCTGGCGCTCTCCCTCCTGTGCCCCACGTCGCCCACCCCAGAGCTTCCTGCAGTGGGGTTCAGAAGTCAACTGGATCACATCTGACGTGCTCTGGGTGGCCCTGCAGAAAAGCAGGATGCTCCCCACTACTGCCTGTTTCATTTAAATGGATGCTCGGACACCCGGAGGGCACTGCTCAGGCTCGGAGGCTCCGCGTACCCGGCTACCCGCTCACGGCGACGTGCATTTGGCTCAACCCAACGCCGTTTCTTCCCTATATTCCTACAGGCCGATGATGTTCAGATACAACTCCAGTTGAACAAGAAGTGCCCCAGGACAAGACCCCTTCCCTGGCAGAAATTGGGCTTTGCACGTTGACTTTCTTCGGGACCTGCAGAGCGCGAGCTATGAAGGTGGAACAACCACCTGCGCGCCACGTAAAGGAAACCAGTCCCTATTTCATGGTGCTTGCCGGCTAAATTCCCTACATTATGAGCTTGGGTCAAGCACATCGGGTGACTCTGCGCCGCTCGGAGCAGTCGTGCAGAAGCGATGAATGAAAACCTTGGCAGCGGTGGGGCGCGAGGCCATGAAGGGAAGGAAACGAAACCATCCGACGGAGACGGGGAGGGCAGGCCGAGCCGAGCTGTCGTGAAACGCCGCGGAAAATAGCCCAAAGAAATGCCAGCACCCAAACCGTCACGTAGCTGGGTGTAACTCTTCCTTGCTAACAGCCGACGCTTGATTTATTTCTCTGCTGCTTTATAGCTAAATTCTCACACAGAGAACGCCACTGGATTGAAGGAAATTAACTCGTTTTGCTGTGACAGGCTCAGTCATAAGAAAGAATTTGAGGAGATGTAAGGAAGCTTTTGAAAAAACTCTTGTATTTCCTGCAGAAGTGTCACTCTTTCAACATAAATATTCATTATTTTCAGATTTTTGTCACAGTGGGATTCTCAAGTTATCATGACTTTGGTTAAGAGCACGCATGGAAATTCCTCTCGTACTGAACTGTACCGAAGTCTCCAGATTTGTTTGCCTTCGTATCATCGGGACTGCAGCATTTTCAGCGGGCAATAAATGGCGCGGAGGAAATGATTAACGGGATGAACGATAAGATTCTGACCGACCCGTCCCTTTTTGTCATTATTCTGCAAAGCAATGTTTAAAAAAGCCATGATATCACTTCATCATATCAATAATCTATCCATAAGTGCTTGCCAGACCATTTTACAGAGGAATTGTGTCTATAACCCCATCTAAACAGACACAAATTCTCACGAATAAGCATTGATAAAGGAAACCACCCAATAACCTGATCCAGAAGAGTGAAAGTTAAACGGGCTAAATTTATGGCACTGGTAGAAATGGAAATATGCTGCCTGCGAGAAGAGAGAGTAACGAGATGTGTACAAGAGTGACTTTCTGATTTGACAGAAAATGCATTATAGATTTAAAGATGTTAATATTCTTAAAGAGAGCCTGAATTTAGAAAATCACTCTGACTCATGCTGGGAGGTTTGAAGAGATGATGAATAATGATCTGGGAAAAACAAGCCATTCTGTAATATGACATGATGAAAAAATTATCACATTGTCTCCATTTCTGGGAGTCTGCCTTCGAGTTCCAAACACCTTTTCTTCTTTCATTCTTCTGGAAAGCTCGCTGTCCTGAGAACGTGCTTCAGAAATCCCACATTTTCCAGTACTGGGGACTCGGCCGCCAGCTCGCGGAGCTGCTGACCCGGCCGTGCGCTGCTCTCCGCCCATGGTGACACGTTCAGACCTCAGGAATCCAGGGTCTACCAAACAAACAGCCTTGGGAATGCCTACAACACGTCGCAGTATCGCTGGCTTTTGAGTAAAGGGCTCTGGCTGGCGCCAAAGGGCTTGCTGAGGCGCGTCCAAGTACCGGGAGGTGCCTCCAGGAAGCGCGGCGTGGCTGGGGCGGCCGCCTCCCCAGCTCTCCATCGAGCTGTCCGCAGGCGCCTGGCTGCTGGTGTTTGGAAACTGAGCCTGAGCAAGGCGAAGCGAGAGATCTTCTCCTCCTCTCCCGTCTTGGCTTTGCTCTCCTCCCCTCTCAGGCCCTCGAGCGCCTGGCACGCAGGGCGCGGGTGCAAAGCGCGAGCTGTAAAACACTGGATACAGAGCGATCCACTCCGACAGGTACCCGATAGAAGGAAACATCTCCGACGAGAATAAACTCATCCATCTGCAGACGTTAAAAGCTCCTCGACGCCAGCACCTGCCCAGGCAGCTCCTTGCAGGAGTCCCTCGCAAAACCCCTCGCGGCATCCACCTCTGGCTTGGTGGCTTGAGGTAACACTGGGGAGGCTCAAAGTTAAGCGTGAGCCAAGGGCCGACTGCTGCCACGTGCTGCCTTGGACAAGAAAGCTTTCTTGGCCACAGGTTGCCCCAGTTTGTCATCCATGGGGTGCCACCGCCGGGCGGTGCTGCTCCCGTCTCCTTTACCGGTGAGTTCGAGATCCCCGCGAGGCCAAAAACGGGGCCGGGACAAGGGGGCAGTGGCACCATCCCCTGCTCGAGCATTCAGAGGGGAAATGCTCTCACCAGCAACGCTAAAATTTAAAATACTCAATAAAAAAAGAAAAAAAAAGCATTCTGTCCTTTCTAATCACTCGAGGGCCACCCTCCTTGGCTGCCGTCCTCTGTCCTCCCAGCCCCGCCACCCGACCGGCGACAGCTCTGCCAGGCCGGGGATGAATTTCCCCAGCTTTTAGGTTTTTTTAGAAAACTCAACGACACACTAATTCAGATTTTTAGTACGTGTGAGGAGCAGATGCCCTTTCCCCGGGCTGACCTGCTCCAGGTTTCCCGCAGAAGGACGCCGTTGGGCTTGCAGGTCCCTAATTTCGGCCACATGTTGCTGCCGGGGATGCGAGGGAGAGGAAGAGGGAGCGGGGCGGAGGGGGAGGCGCGCGCTGATGAAAAGAGCAGCTCCACAAGTGAAGCACATTACCAGCCTGGAGTGGAAAGGGCCGGAAGGAAAACCCACCCACCTCACCCTGCGTTTATTCTATCAACCTGCAATTGCAGCAATCAAAACCAGATGTCGGCTCTTCCAGATCTTTCTCGCAGGACAAACACGCCAAAGGCCCAGGGCCTGGCGTTGCCATCAGCTGGTAATTGAGACCAGATGAGCCACGGAACAGCAAAGCACATGCGAAGCAACCCCCGGCCCCGGGAGAGGTATGAAATTGCAGGTCCCGCTGAGCCGTTAAGTGCACGGTGCACCAGGAAAAACAAGTGTACGCGGCGCGGGGAGCCACCTGTCCGCGCACCGCCGCGCCGCTCCGCCGCCGCCGGCGAGCCCCCGGGGCCAGAGGTTGCCCGGGGCTAATGACGGGGCCGCGCGGTGCCGCCGAGGACGGGTGCAGGTGCGGGGCCGCTCACGCCCGTGGCCCCGGCAGCGGCTGTCCCTGCGGCACGTTGCGCCTCGCCCTTCCACCGGCACGGCTCCCCTGCCCGCCCCGGGGGCGGAAAGCCCGAGCCGCAGGCTTTACAAGGGTTTATTTGCAGGGTTTATTAAAAAATGCACCGGGACCTCGCTGGAGGAGCCCCGCTGACGGCAGCCCCCGTCAGCATGAG
Organism: Cygnus olor; assembly: GCF_009769625.2. NCBI lineage: Eukaryota > Metazoa > Chordata > Aves > Anseriformes > Anatidae > Cygnus > Cygnus olor. The sequence goes on along the minus strand of NC_049198.1, from coordinate 1,180,854 downwards.
GCCCCGAAGCAGCGGTTCATGCGCGGCGGTGCTCGTCGCCCCGGGCAGGCACAAACATTTCGCACGGGACTGGCCCGGAGCACGCGAAGCGGCTCCGTTTCCTCCCGCTGCAGCAAAGGCACCGGGTTTCCCTTGGTTTGATCCAGGAGAAACTTGCAGCGAAGGCTGATGGGGATTCAGCAGCTCCTGCGAAGTGCCGGCCTGATAAACCACAGCTCGTTTGGGGGTGAAACACGCCGAAATCTGGAGCAAACCACTTGCTCTGCACTCTGCTCCAATGCCACCAGGAATCAGCACCAACACAAAGCGCTGCCCTACGCTCGGCGTACCCTGAACGTTAGCTGTCCTTTTTTTCCCCCCGCTTCTTATCCCACCCTATACGATCCTCTAAGCCCACAGATCCTGCTCGGTTAAAATATCTTCCAGATGGGACCGCTGAATTCTACATCTTGTGAACGCCCAAAGTTAAGAAGGGGTCAGCTAAATGAAAGAAAAAACTGCACCGCGATGTCAGCCCCGTGCAGCGATACGCGTTCTGAAAAAGCAACAACAACGGAAAGAGACCCGGAGGTTTTCCCTTCCGACTCGGTTTCGTCTGTGCCATGCAGCTGGCGCGGACCTCTGCGGGCAGCGCCGGAGCAAATGCCACCGTCCTCGGTCACGGGGGGCTGCAGGCGAGTTCTGGTGGCAGGCCACCACCCTGCGGACCTGCCTCCTACCGCTGACGGGTCCCCGAGTTCGCTTGCCAGCATCCTGCGCGGGGCTCTGGGGTGCTGGGCGAGCAGAAGGCAGAGCCCACCGGGGGGTCCAGCCAAGACGCAGCGGCTTCTAACAGCCACTAGGGAAAGACAAGGGAGAAAGGCAAGAGGGACAGCGGGAGGACGCAGGAGAGAAGGCCGAGAGACTGAGAGGCGACCAAGTACTGCAGAGGAAGTCCCAGGGATGGGGAACGACAAGATGGGAAAGCAAAGCGGAAAGAAAAAGAGAAAAAATCATCGAGAGGGGAACTCAGTAACTTGGCAGGAGTGTGCCACGGAGACGGGCACAGCACGAGACCTGGACGCTCCTACGAGAGGGCTGCAGCAGGGACAAAGCAAAGGGGATGCCCGGGACCCCTGGCACCGCCGGCGCTGAGAGCAGCCAGCACGGGCAGAACCGAGGAGCAGCGCCACACACGAGGCCTTCGGGACAGCCAAATGACAAGGGAGCTGGACGCGTCCTTGCCATCAGGCTTTGCTTTTCCTTCGTATTGACAGCCACCAGGTGAAAGGGATGCGACCAGGGGAGGATCAGCCTGTGCCGGGTGGCGGGGAGGTGGCCGCGGGAGGGTTTCGGATCCGGAGCCGTGCTCCGAGGGCTCCCCAGGCTTCAGCCCGACCCTGGTGGCACCTCCGTGGGCCGTCACCCGCTGCCATCAGCCCTGGGACGTCCAGAGCCAACGCCCTGAAGGTAGGCGAGCAGCGCCAGGACAGAAGATACCAGAGGCTGAGAAACGAGGAAAGAGGAAATGACAGACTGCGGAGACACCGAGTCTGTAAAGGCTGACGAGGAGCTGGTGCTCAGGAGCCAAGGGACGGAGGTGGCCACCTTACCTGGCGGAGGCAAGACCTACACGCAGCCCTTCGAGTGCCCTGGCCGTGGCAGGGCCCGGGGACGGTCCTGAGGACGGAGAAGTCACCGGAGAGGAGCAGGAGACATGTCCAGGAGGAGAGGCGAAAGAGCAAAGCAGAGAGGGAGTAGGCAGGAAGAGAGGACAAAGAACCAGGGGTGTGACTGGGGAGGAAAGATGTGACAGAGTTAGAGAACGGAGCTGACATCCTGCAGTTCCCACAGCTCCGGCAGTTGCAGATAGGCAGCGAGTCAGAACCAGACCTCAAAAAAAAAAAAAAAAGCAATAAAGAGCGAGCAGAGCAAAAAAAGTGGGAAAAGAGAAATAAAAGTGATGATGAAAAGAACAAAGGTGCCACTTGGCCGGGCTCCAGGGCGAGTTTTCAGATGTGAATTCTAATTCACATTTAATAGAAGATAGCGTGGTTTCAAGCTTTTTTTCTTTTTTTAGGTGAAGGACTTCCCAGAAGAGGCAGAGAAAGGGACCATTTCATGCGTTTTCCCTCTTTTCGGGATCTGCTTTGTAACTTCCTTTTCTCCCCCGATTTTACCGAGAGCCATTTTGTGCTTTTTTTCCCTTTCTTCTTTTTAAAATTTTCTACGCTCTGCTTACAAACGCGCGGAGACAGGGAAGGCACCAGACGTCTGCCCATATTCTCCTCTCAAATCTCAAGCAAGCAAAGAGTGTGCCACTGTCCTTGGCCATTATCGACCTTGCCCGTCACGATCCCGCAACTTGGGGGTGACCGTCATGAAGCGGACGCTGCCCATTTCCCAAATCCCCGCAGAAACCCTGCCAGCCACGTGCTGCACGCCCACGGGGCAGCTCCAAGTGCCCCCACGGTCTGGCTGCTCGAAGCACGGGTCCCGACCCAAACCCCGTGCCTCCGAGAGGCCCCGAGCGATGTCTCACGAGCGGTGCCCTCTGCGGAAACGCCTTCGTCGCCGGGAACGGCAGGGAGATGGGGTGACGGCAGCTTCAGGTGCTGAGACACAATAAAAACAATGAGGAAAGAAAATGTTTGCTTTTTGTGTCAGCGGAGATGTCAGTACCCATTAATAAATCTATCTGCTAAATCTGCTCTTATTCATGTGGGACACCACCAAGTTAAAGTAAAATAAATTATCTTTAATTAAATGGAATTGTCGTCTTCCTCCTGCTATCATCCCCAATTATTACATCCTAATCAGCCCTTTTGGGAGAAGGCATGAGGGAAGGCTGAAAGGCACATTTACTATAAACAACTTCTCTCTCTGTCAAGAGATGGAAATTTTATTTTAATTATTGTTTAGGACTCCGATTTTTACCCTTTTTTTTTTTTCTGATGAAAGGGATTAAAAGTTTAAAACGCCATCATTCAAAGCAAGAAAGAAATCTGCTCGTGTCATCACTGCAGAGCCATTTCCTCTCGGGCCCTCCTACGATTAAAGCCCAGAGCGAGGCAGGAGCAGCGAGGAGACACGCGAGTCCTTTGGGTCGCCTTCTTTAGCGTGATTTCCAGCGGGAGATCTCCGTTCGAAAAAAACGTTCTGGCCGAAGACGGGAGGTGAAGACATCGGGAGGGCTACGAAGCCCACCCCGTGCCCGACCCCAGGCGCTGCACCCAAGGCTGAGCCTCCTGGGACCAGGGGCACTGGCACGGGGCGAGCACGGCAGCGCCCGGGAGCCCACGAGGCTGGCAGGTGCCCGCAGGAAGCACCGAAGGCTCCCAGGCAGCTTTGGGTGGGCTCGATCCGACTCCGCCGCGTGAGCACGGGCGGACTCAAAAGGAGCAAAGGAGCAGTGCTCGAAGGCTGCGGTGAGCTGCGCGCAGCTGTCCCGGAGAAGTTTGGTTTGCTCGTGTTTAAAAAGCACTTTGGACGAAGGGTACTCCCGGGGTCTGGTTTTCCAACGCGCTCGGAGCCGTGGTTGCCCCAGTCCCGTGACTGCATGTAAATGAAGCACTCGTGCCTGCGCCTGGGTCGGCTCCGCGTGGCTGGAACCCTTTGTGCGCAGCCTGGATATGCAACCACCGTAATTGTGCACGCAAATGAGGCCCACAAAAAGGCCCCGGCACCGCCGGCAGAAGCGAGGAGCACGGGCGTGAGCGGCGCCGCGCGCTGGGACTCGCGCCGAGGGCTGCAGGTAGCTCGGACAACCTGCCTGAGAGCGGAGAGAAAACCCCACCCAAGTGCTGGGACGTTACAAATACCCAAAGAACAAACACCCCCCCCGCCCCGTTTTCAAATAATGACAATTTAACCCCAAACAGTTTACGGGACACGTTATCAGCACCACGTGAACGGTGAACGCCACGTTCACTTGCCGGAAACCCTCCGCCACATAATTCCCAAAATAACCCCTCAGCTAAAATTTACCAGCGATGCACCAAATCTCCTATCAAGTTCTGACCGTCCAAGATCACCAGGAGTTGGAGCTGCACTTTTCTAATTAAACTTCAGAGCCTGCGCAGTTTTTAGAAGCGTGTTCCTCTCCCTGCCAATTTTGTTTTCGCTCGCTTGTCGGCCGCGAAGGCCCCGAACACGCTCTGAACAACCGCTGCCCAATTACGGGACGAGATAAATTTCGGATAATAACGAGATTATTCACTCGAGAGAAAATACAGATTACGGCAAGAACTGGAAAAAGGAAGAACCCCTCTGTTCCGATTAATTAATGCAACCTTTTAAAAAAAAAAAAAAAAACGCACTTTTCAGGGTGTAGCACTGTTTTCATTTAACGCTGCTTTGAATTGCCGCCTACAGAAGTTAAAAAAAAAAAAAAAGGAAAAGAAAGAAACCACAGCTATACAAGCCTGCTGACTTCTTATAAAAGAACCAGTTTTAAACTTGTTTACACTACTGATTCCAAATGAATTCAAGATGGTGGCTAGTTAAAGAAAGGGAGACCATGCCAAGGATTTTGATCAAAGACCTTCAATTCAACAATGTTCAGTTTTAATTGACCACTAATTAAGCTACATTAGTCAAAGAAAAGTCTCTATCACTTCTGAGTGACGAAGAAAAGAATTCCTTTAACCCTGTCCTCGTCCTCCTTCAGCCAGCTCGCGGAAAAGCAGCTTCTCGAGTATCAGCCTTGGAAGCATTTCCAGTATCAATATGCCAACAACATTTTTTTTGAGCAGCAAAAAAAACCAAAAAACCTAAAAAGAAGTGTCGGAGGAGGGCTGGCTCTGCCAGCGAGCATTCTTCCCTCGCAGGGCGAAGCCGTCCCACAGACGGCGGCGTTCCCACGCGGCGAGGAGCAGGCTGCCAGCGGGATCGGGCTCGTGGGCCGCCCGGGCTGTCGCGCGGGTCCCCGCTGAGCGAACAGGCGGAAAATCCAGCGGCTCGCAGCTGCTTGGCACCGCAGGGCCGGGAGAGGGAGAGCCGCCGTGGAACTACTCGCAGACACGTTCTGGGGATGCGCACTTCCCTACGCGCACACGCCGCGGCCGTGGTTTGGACTAGCTACGAGAAAAGCCTCCGCGACAGGGTCCCACGCGGGCGGCGACGTGCGATGGGGAGCGCCCGTCCTCGCCACGCCAAAGCCCTTTATTCATGCACGACTCTGGTTGGAGCACGCCGAAGGAAACCTACGCCTAATGAAAAGTCTGCTGCAGAATTAGGCTCTGGGAACGCAGTAGGGAATGAAATATCGGTGCTCAATTTGGTGTTTATGTCTTTTAAAAGTCTGCAGGATCAGATAAATCAGAGGGAGCAAACAGATGCCAACGTTAGCTTGCTTCGAGCAGCAAGGTCTGGAACGGAGGCTGGGAGATGGCACCGGGACGGTCGAGCAGGTTTGAAGGAAGGCAAAAAGTTCTCGGCATTCCTGTTCCCCGCTCACGGAGAAGTTTGCACGATGCAGCGAGCAGCACGGCGGCTCTGCAGCTCCACAGCGTCGCAGCTCTCTTTGATGAGGGCTACACTTGCGGCCTTAACTTGCATTATATTTTATCCTAATGATTTTTGGCAACAAACTACTGCATTTCATATAATAGAATTTAATGAGTACCATATCTTTTTTTAACATTCTGCCAAATGCTCATTAAAATGCACTTGTTTTTGCAATGCAATAGCTAGCTATATGAAACCAAAATATTAATGCAAATTGGCATTTCTAAGTTTAAAGCAGTATTTGCATAACAGGAACCAAACGTGGTGCAAGCTGAAAGCGAGCACACAACACAAAATGCCTCTTAACACCGTAATTATTGCAAGGAAAAAATGATGGTTTGTGCACACCATCATGAGCTCAAGGATAAAGCATCTGCCACTTTGCGACACTGTTATCTCCCGATGCCCAGTCTCACCAAGAAAAGAGGGTCTGAAAAGACTGCACTCGCTGGGGCTGATAAACAAGATAGGTACAAAACGCGATTTCAAAAAATACCAACGCCTTTATGCAAATATGACTGTAGGAACTAAAAATTACAAGAGGCAGTTGAATGCACGGCTGCCAGTAGCACTGAAAGATTAGCTTGTTAGTTGAGAGCCACAGGCCAAGCCAAAGGTATTCCTGTTCTCATAAAGCAGTCATTAGCCGTAGTAATCAGTATCTGCAAGTAAATACGGTTATGAACCAGACTTTGTACTCTGACACAGCAATATTTCAAAAAACGTGTCTCTACTGCGAGTGGAAAGGAGCTGTTCAGAAAGCCAATTACTCCCTACCTATTAGCAAACGGGCGTCATCAGCCTGAAGGACATCTCCACCGCCGCAGCCAGCACTGGGAGGAACCTTGAAAGCCTCACTTGGGGTGCAAACGGGCAGAGAAGGGGGCAAAGCCGGGGGTCTGCAACCGTTGCAGGGCTACAGCTGCCAGATTGGGTTTTAAAAACAAAGCCGAACATTGCTGTGTCTCCTTTTTAGAGCTATCAGGAAGAACAGAAGTCACTCACCTATTTCTTTCGCGCGCCGTCTGTAAAAAGTTAGCTTTGCGTTGCTACTAGAATGCCTTGTATGCTAGCAAAAAGTAAAAATAATGCAGGGCTCGGGGGTCCTCCAGCCCCTGTCAGGGTGACCTGCTGCCACCAGGGGCACAGCCTCCTCAGGACCAGGCCTCAGGGCAGCGCAGGCTGCACCCGGGGAGCCCATGTGGCAGGGAGCGGGGTAAATCCCCGCTGCTTTAGGGCACCTGGTGCTACTCATCCCTGTGGTGGGGGCTTGCCTTAATGGCCTACGGCACCCTACCACCTCCAGCGAACTCTGTGCAAGGTTACTGGGTGCTTTTGTGGCTGGTCACTTCACTCTGACACAGAGGAAACCAAGTCGTGAAACCTTACAGTGGTTCTGAAGTAAACACTAAAGGAACCGAAGTAAAGGTTTCCAACCTTAAAACGCTCCCACCTTCACGCTGATAGTCGCAAACACAGCACGCACACACACGTGCAGCTGTGTGTTTACACGTCACGCTATTTTTTAGCAGGTAAGAGCCCCGGGGTCTCCTCCAGCAGGAGCTTTAGCAGGCCAAGTGAAGCACACGAACGCCTCCAGTGACGCCACCGCAGGCGTGTGCGTGCTGACGAGATCCCGCTCGGTGCTAACGAAGATTCAAAAAAAACCCACCAAAAACCCCCCCACAGTTCCCTTTTCTGTACACGACAGCTCGACAGAGGCACCCGGTACCTCCCAGCACCGCAGCGGGTGGCCTGGCCGTGAGGCCGGGCCCGGTGTCACGGAGCGCAGGCCCGTAGCCACACCGACCGTCCAGGTGGCCCAGGCCGAGGCAGGAGCCCCGCCACCACCGTCCCCTCATGGCATTCAGCTCCCCGATCGGGCCCAAGCACCCCACACCAGGGCCTAGCAGTGCTCCGAGGGCTCTGAGGCCTACTCGTGAGCCCCCACTGCTGCCCCACGGCCCTACAAGCACCGCGATCGCCCCCGGGGTCGAATACGGAGCCAAGGAGCACAGCGAGGGTGGTTTCATGTGCCTGGAGTTTCTCCACTGGGTCTTTCTTCTCCTCTTCTTTTTTTCCTAGCTCAGTAAAAGTTGCTCTGAAAAATGGGTAAAGCTATAAATAAGGCACTGAGACACCGACAGCAAATTACCATCCTATGAGTTAATAGCATACCAAATTAAAGACCTCAGTCTCGAGCTTTTGAAGACGTACAACTGCGACCTCAAGATTTTGGCAGATCTCTGCGTGCAATCAGAGCAGCCGAACTTATTTTGCATGCCGACTTCCACAGATCTGTGTGTGTGGCTCAGGCAGCGAGAGGGATTATCAGAAACAGGCTTCTGCCAGCAGTGATCAGTACGGGGCTGTCTCTACATGGGTAATTCTATTTTCCCCTACAAGGTGCCCACTCTTGGCTTTGGCAGAGCCAGCGGCCCCTCTCCACGAGACAGATGTGTGCTGGCACCACGCTCACAGGCACGTTCGCGGGGGGACGGCGCTCCCCGGGAGCGAGCTCGGATATTTCTCTCTTCTCCATGCTGGAGAGATAGATGGCCATCCGTAAAAACGTCCTCAACACCAGCTCCTGACGGTCCTGGAGCTGCGGGACGGCGACAGCCCCCAGCGCCTTCCTGAGCCGAGTGGCCCCCCGACACGTGCTGCTGGGGCGAGAAGGGGCAGACCGGGGGGAAAATAAAATAGCAACGATAAAAAACAAGAGGTGCGGGACTCGTTCCTTCTTTAGCCAGGAGGAGGGCTGCAGGCCGCAGCCTCCCGCTGTCGGTACTCGGGGCAAGAAGACACAAAGCTGCCTCCGAGCTGGACACGGCGAGGGGCTGGGAGCTGGAGGGACTGAGATTCCCCCAATGCACTCCCCGGTTGAAGCCGATTAGCACCAAGGCGCTGTATTCTAATGAAGCGCCACAAACAACATGTGTTCAAGTTCAAAAATGGCGAGCGGTTCGTAAAGCGCTCGCTTAGGAAGCCGAACCAAAAACGTGCGCGCCGTTTGTTGTTGTTATTTTTCCTGATAAAAACTGGGGACGGTGAGCTTCACCCCAGAGCCAGCCTTCACGCACCGGCCGGGACGGCGGGAAAGAACCGCTGTGTCCAGCGGCTGAGCTCCAACCGCGGCGGCTGCCGGCACTGGGGGGCACTGGGGGGCACTGGGAGGCACTGGGAGGCACTGGGGGGCACTGGGGGGCACTGGGGGGCACTGGGAGGCAGTCTGCTGCAGGGTGTCCCCGGTTGGCCCACGGACCCCGGCCGTGTGATGCTGCCGGGGATTGCTGCAGGCAGGCAGGCGCCCCACGCTGCCATGCCTCGCCTTATTGAAGCTCGCAGCGCTAGCCGGCTCTCTCTTTCAGGTGTTAATAGAAAAATCAATTTTGCATCCCGGCAGCTGGGATCACTTGGAGCCTCGCAGCTGTCCGCATTCCAAAACCGCTCATTCGAGCGCGCAAGGACGTGCTGCAAACGCGGCGCCGTGCGAAGATGGCTGATCTGTCCCCGCTGCTGCCTGTGCCAGCTCCGCTCCCGGCACGGCTGGCACCGGCACCACGCGCGGCCCCGGCACCGCCGCGGCAGCGAGGTTGTGAACGGCAGGAAGTACGTTCTGCTCGCTGGTCGTGCTCCCCCTCTGCCGTAGCTGGAGGGGGTTTTTTAATTCTGGGAATAGCGCTAATTCGGAAAAATCTCGAGTCAGACAGCCACTGCGAAACTGCGGATGTATTTATGCAAACGTTTCGCTGTGAAGCTGGAGGGGATGTAAGAGAGATGCGGGCTGTATCAGGTGTTCAGAAAGCACCGGGATTCAAGTCGTTCTGCGACTCCGAATCTGCAGCCGTCTCCGCACCTCAAACCACCACCACTAAAAAGACATCTCCAGCTTCACCGCTCCTTCTTCGGCTCTTAAACCCTACCTATCCTGCATGGGAACGGAGCAGCCGAGCCGCGAGATTTCCTTCTCCCCGTTTCTGACAATTAAAGACTGGGAGAAGCCGGGAGCACGACGACGGCGAGCACGGAGCCGAGGCAGAGGACGGGCAACCACGAGGCGCCGGGGCGGGGAGGTGCCGATGGCAGCGGGCACACGAGGAGCATCTGCGGGGAGCAGCACTCGGCAAAATTGCATTAAAGCGGCTTCAGCGTTACCTAGCCGGGACTCGCGCCTACGGTAACGTTCCCTGCTGCTCGTAACCCTTGGGAAAAGAGGCCCTTGGTGCTCATCGTGGGACAGGGGCATCCGTCCCCACGTCTACCTGCCACTGCATCCGCTGGCGGGGACCTCAGGCAGCAGGTACCAGAACGCACGACTTCTCCCTGTGTTTGCATCGGTTCTCCGATGGCGTAAGATTTCCGAACGCCTTTTCTGCAAGAGTGAGCTTCTGCAAAGCAAAAACTACGCCGCAAATACGTCGGCGTGCCCCTTCCACCGCTCACAACGAGAGCCCAAGGAAGCAGCCCCCAGCCCGAGCTGCTCCTCCGCGAGCTGCACTGTAATAACAGGTGCGGCAATAATAATATGCCGGGCAATCAACTTTTTCCCCTCTGATTTGTCAGTTTAGCTTAATAATGCCATTAGGAACGTAAACATTTCGGCAATTTCTATTTAAAAGTCAATAAAATAACGGGGTGCAGAACTTATCCTTTTTAATTTTTTAAGTAATACATCTGATTATTTTAATCACGTCAGCACTTAGCTGAATGGGTTTAAATATGCATGTTACATCGATTGGGTTTGTTTTATTCATCAGAAAGCCATTGAGCAATTCGGCTTTATTCTTTTTTTTTTCTTTTTCCCTTTCAGCTGGCTGCATACGATGCACGAGGCCCTTTCCGTGAGGCTGCGGGCTGCGTCTTCCGGGAGGAGGGACCGCGCCGGGCACGGATTTCCAGGGCAAAAAGCAATCCAGCAGGGCTCAGAGCAGGGCTCGGCCAGACGCTGCACGACAAACTCCTCCAGCTGCAATGAGAGGGCCGCCGGGCGAGCAGGGAGCTGCTGTCACAGCCCCGAGGCTTGCTTGCGTCCTGGCCACCGACTGCCACAGGGTCCCCGCTGCTGCCCGCGGGGGGACGGAGCCGGCGCTGCCGGGACCCCTCTGCGCCCGCGGCCGCAGCAGCAGCAGCAGCAGCAGCGGTGCCCTGCCTGCAGCCGAGCCGGGCTCCGCGGTGCCGCGGTGCTGCAGCTCATGTGCTTCTCATTACAGGCTTTGCGGGCGTTTTAAAGAACAATTCGATCCCGCGCACACATGGGTTCTCACACCAGCCCCACTCCTGTTCAGACACCTAATAAAGCCCTGCAGGTGCACGAAATTGCCTCCGCCGCAAGTTTTTTTTTTCTTTTTCTTTCCTTTTTTTTTTTTTTAACGTTATTAATTTTATAGGCAAAGCTCGGGTCCTTGCAGGGGAAGGAATTGGAAACTTGGGTACCAAACTGCACGCTGCAAACTGCAGCCGGAGGATATTTGTGGCAGGCAGGTTTCAGGTTGAGATGCTGCACGCTGGATTTCACGGGCTGCTTTGGGACGAGCTGAGGGGATGTCGCTGGTGGAGCTCTGCCCCAGAGGAGCGGACACGCAGCAGCACGGGAGGACGAACCCCAAAGGCTCGAGGGCTGATTCTGCTCCTCCTGCAGCCGACCTGAAACCTCCCTTTGGCTTCCAGGAGGTAACGCCGTGACAATACCTCCTCAGAAACCAAAACCAAAACCAAGTAACGCGCACGGAACTTACAAATGAAGAGGCACGAATTTCGGAAGCTTCCCAAAGCGAGGCCTATCCTAAGGTTGGGGGCAGAAATATTTCCCAGTGAAATGCGTGCTTTGGGATTTTTGAATGCCAGGAGGAAAGCCGTATGCTCAGTATTGCCGAATACCTGCTCAGGTGAGGGGACGCGTTCCCCCCGTTAAATCCCAAGAGATTTAAATAAAACTTTTTTAATAAGCCCGAGCTTTTTGCACCGTGAAAGAAGCACACAAGGGAATGGGGAGGTCGTTTCTGACGGCGTGACCTCAGCTCTCCGTGGCAGCCTGCCTTCCGACCAGCCCAGCTGCAATAAACCGCTGAGATAAAAACGTCGGGGCCGGAGTGGCCACCGGCAGTCCCCTGCAGCGCCCGACTGCCCGCCAGGTGCCTGCCAGCAGCAGTGCAGCACGATTTGGTTAGTGGGTGCTGGCACTGGCACACCCAACTACACAGCGGTGCTGCTGGATTTGTGAAAGGCGCATTTTAAACTCGCTTTTAGCAGCTTCGCAGAAGCCCGACTGGAAAAATAGCGAAATGGTTAAAAAACAGCTCCCCCGTGCCCGGGCAGTGCAGCAGGGAAGGGAGCTGGAGGCTGTGCATCACAGACAGCGACCCGAAAAACGAGCACGGAACTTCTCACCTGATCAGCTTCACGCAAACCTTACCCCCCGCCTTTTTTTTTTTTTTTTTTTTAATTAGAAAATAATAAAAAAAGCAGCAGGAAGGCAGGCCAGCCCGGAGCAGGCAGCTCGTGCCCCTCTCCTGCCACCACGTCGGCTGCAAAACTTCACGGGCTGGTTAAAAAAAAACCAACAACAAGTTCCACTAGCAATGCACCGTCATAAAATGAGAAAGAAAGTGGCCGAAACGTTCCCTTTTCAAAAGAAATTCCCTGTATGAAATAAGCAAATCCCATGTCTCTAAAGTGCCACGGCAATTTTACAGTAAACCAAGTTTAATGCAAACCAGATTTATGCTGAAACAGGAAACAAACAATTCTTCTGCACAATTTCCTGTAGATCAATTGGAAAGGTATTTAAAGACTGCACCAGCTATTAGATCTTTTGTTAACCCCCCCAGCCCTGCCCACAAAAAAGCAGCTCGGAACACACACTGTTCGGGGATGTCAACACCAGGCCGTAATTCGCCGTGTCTCCCATCAATCAATAGCCGAATAAGGTTCTATTTAGAATCCCTTTTTTAGAAAATAAATAAATAAATTGGAAAAAAAAAAGAAAAAAAAAGAAAAAAACACCCGACCACAGTCATTTCCAAACTGGCACAGCTGAGGACGTGCAGTTCATTTCTGACCGGCACATGCAAAGCATATTTAAATCCCGGGTTCAGCCTAACATCCTGCAAGGGCATTAAGCGTCAGAAATTCTTGAAATGTTTTCGAAAAGCCCAGCTTTGCCACCGTAAGGCCGCCTCAATTTCTAGCGGGTACGACGGGAAGAAAGCGATGGGATCTGTCAGAGCCAGTCTGCGCTGCCCGGTGGGGTTTGACGAGCCTGAAATCGGCGCTTTTAAATTGGTTTTGGTTCTGCAGGCTCGCGGGTTCAGAACAAACTTGCTCCGGCCCCCTGCCCTTCCTCCCGGATGTAAAGCGCACAAGCACCGCTCCGGTCAAAACCTCCACATTCGTAACTCGCACAATTTTTCTTTTCCCTCCTTCTCGGGAGGGAGCTTCCAAGAACCTCTTGATTTACGAGATAAACGCGCAGCCTCGCCGCGACCCCCCCAGACAACGGGCCAGCCTTCCAGCCGTCTTGGCCTCGAACCACGGCCCCGAAAAGCGGCGACCGTCCCGCCACGCACGCGGCCACCTCCACGCACGCGCCCGCACGCCCCGCGGAGCCCGAAGCCCCGGCCGGCTACCCGGGTCGCCGACGGAGGCAAAAGCTCTCCCCGCGCTTAGGAACCCGCTTGGAAGTACCTCGTAACTTTGGCCGATAAATATTTTGATATATTTGTTTGTTTGTTTATGATCCGGGTGTCAGCGCTCGGGTTATTTCCAGCGAACCATCCCTTCAAACAAAGATGACTCGTAAATATCGCGCCGCGCTGAATTACCGCAGCTTTATCCGGGGCGAGGGGGGGGGGGGGGGGGCGAACACAAAAGGTCTCTAATTTGGATTTAGAGATTTCTTTCTCCTCGTGCTCAAAAAGACAACTTTTCCTGCAATGCTCCCAGGATGACACTAGGCTCACGCCATTCGCAAGTTCGCACTTGTCATTATTAAGCGTGGTACATGGAATTATTACACTATTTGGCCTAGCCCATTAGCAGGAACGATACCACGGAGCATTCATCTTCATCTAGGAACTTTATGGGGTTGAAAAGCTTTATAATAAGAATAGCAGACAGAATGTAAACAGGAAAAACTCATTAGCATTTACTTTTTGTGATTTGATGACTTGACAAATAACTATTTCAAAACAACTAGTTGGAGAGATGGTTTGAAGCTTGTTAGGATAAAGCAAAAAGCGCAATTACAATAATTATAGGTTTCCCTATATGATTTAACACATGCGCGGGGTGGGAGCTGATGATGCGATCTTAAGATACCATTAAAAGAAAATTTTGCCACTTCGGTGTTTCGTTTCCATTTGCAATAATTCCTTCTTTATAGTCCCCCGCATTTAAATATATTGCGTGTAGAGGGCCAAATAACGCTTTATTAAAACCTCCGGGAGAGGAAATTGAAAATAAGCAATTGGGAAAATCAGATTCGGAAAGCGATCCTGCAGCCATCCCCTCCCAGGTAACGTGCACGTCCCAAAACATCGCGCACACAGCTCGGGTAACGGGGAGCCGGGCTCGGAGAAAATGGCTCGTGTCTCGTTTCCCTGCTTCCGACGGAATCAAAGCGTTCCTCCGGTACAACCTGCGTTAGAAAACGCCTCTGCTGAAACTTCCCTTCGAAAACATTTTAGGGGGAAAAAAGCGAACCGAAAGCTCCCCGTTCGTATATCGCATCACCAAGGAAATCATCGAGCGCTGGCTCGCGTTCACGTTTTATTACGTGACGCTTCCACTTTTGCTATTGTTTGAAGATTCCCTACAAGAAATGCCCTGTGCTAGCAGGCACGTGAGGGAAAACGTTTCTCACCGACGGACACGGGGAAATAGTTAAAGGCAGAAAGTGCGCTCCCCCGGAGCGAGCTCTCCTAAAACGCCCCGTGAGCGAGGGAAAAAAAAGCAGGCTGCAGAAAAAGCCTTCTGCAAACCTTGCGTCGACGGCAGTTTATTTTTTTTTCGGTCGTTTTTTGTGACTCCTGTACCCAACCGTGCTCGTCTCCCCAGCAGCAACCGGGATTCGGAGCGCCTTGGAATGATTTTGCATTTTTCGGCTTTTGTTTATTCCCAGGGAAGACCTGCTTCCGCTGCCTGCGCTCGGTTCAGGGAGTTCAAGCCGAATTTAAACAAGTAATTGACTTGTCACTGGGAAAGACAAAAAAAAAAAGGGGGGGGGGGGGGGGGGGGAAGAAAAACAGCGAGGGAGGAATTTAGGACTGTATCTTTTCCTCACCCGAGGGCTCGTGCAACAACTAGCAGCCCTGCTCCGCTCCGGCGAGCGGGGGGGAGATGCGCAGCCCCCCCGCCAGCGAAGGTCCTTTCGATAAGGCGTTCGGAAGGCTTAATGCGTGGCATCCCCGGGCTCGGCGAGATGCCTGGCACCAACTCAAGAGCCGTACAATGCAGAACCCGAGCCAGAACAATGCCGGCCGCACATATAAAAAAAAAAAAAAGAAGGAAAAAAGAAAAAGAAAACGCCACGAAAATCTGTTTGGCAAGTGCACGGCTAAATACTCTCTCCCCCTCTCCCCGGCGCTGCGGTGCCGGCCTCGGCCGCCGAACTCCTGCAGCTGTGCGGCCGTGGCTTTTTGCACGGCCGGACCGAGGGCACGGCCACCGGCGGTGGCTCGAGCGTGCCGGCCTCGATGCCCCGGAGCCCTTTGTGCTCCTGCAGCACGGGGAGCCACCAAGGGCCAGCTCTGCTTTTAACGAGCACCTCGGAAGGGTTCCTCTAAGCACGTTTCCCGTGCCGGAGCGCTCTCCTGATTTTTCCGAGTGCCGCCCCCCCGAAGAGCACAAAGGGGAAGCGGGGAGCCCCCCGAAGGCCCGGCAGCCGAGCGGGGCTTCTTGGCGGGGCGATGGCCCGGGCGGCGGTTTTAGGGCCCGCCGCGACGGCCTCGCTCCGGCTGCGGGCTCTGCAAGCTGGGAGCGCCCCGACACTTCGGAAATCGCCCCGCCGGAGCGGAGGGGAGCGCGGCGAAGCCCCCCCTTGGCCCCACGCCCCTCCCTCTCGCTTCTCGGGCTCTCTCCATCTCGCCCCCCGCCAGAAAAGCCCAGGGAAGAAGCAACTTGGGCGAAGCGGTGAAAAATGTCGAGGAGGGTCCCGGGGCGAGGCGAGCGCCGTGCGTTGCCGCTTCCTGTTTACAGTGCGCTGTCTCGGGGATTTTATTACTTACTGAGGATGAATAGCAGCGGTTAGCAAACTTTTTCTTGCAAAGCTACCGGCGCTGGCCGGCCCCGCCGCGCGTGGGAACGCCAGGTAGAGTTGTCCTTAGGAGCGGTAGGAACAACTAATTCAAAAAATAAAAGGAAAGGGGGGGGGGGGGAGAGAAAGAAAGGAAAAAAAAAAAAAAAAAAAGCGCCTCCCGGTAAATTCACGAGCCTTTATTTTTACTGTTTAAGCGGTTTTAAATCTCGGCTGTTGCTCCCGAGCAAAGCCCCCCGGTTTGCAGCCCCAGCCCCCCCGCGTTCCCTCCCCGGCACCGGGAACAAAAGGCGAGGTCCGCGGGGCTCCGCCAAGGACCGCGCGCGGAAAACGGCCCCCGGCGCCTCGCCCCGCGCCCCGCCGCGGCTCCCCCGTGGCAGCGGGGGCACCTGGGGGTGCCGCGCCCCCCGGGCAGGGCACCGGCAGCCCCCCCCCCCCCCCCCCGGGCGGCACGGAGCCGGCAGCGAGTTGGCGGAGCCGGGGCAGCTCGCGGCGCCCGACCGCCCCCCCCCCCCCTCCACCCTTCCCTGCTTTTCCCCAAATTTTCTCCTTCTTCCCGGCCGCGGCTCTCCTTCTCCTCCCCCCCCCCCCCTCCGATATTTTAAAATACTTTTCCTCGCCGAGACCCAGCCAGAAAAGAAAAAAAAAAAACCAAAAAAACAAAACCAAAACGCAGAAAGGAAAGAAAAAAAAAAAAAAAAGAAGGAAAGAAACCTCCAGATGGCGAGGATAAACCTTCTGCCGGGGTTATGCGCGCAACGCCCCGCGCGGCTCTCGCCTCTCCTTCCCTCGCCCCCCGGCCCCCCCCCAGAGCTCCGCGGATGGGGCCGGGGGGGGGGCCCGGGGCACCCCCGGCCCCTTTGTGCCGCCCGCTCCCGGCCCCGGGGGGGGTCCCGGTGCCCGGTGCCCGGGGTCGGGGGGGGTCCCGGCGGGGGTCCCGGCGCAGCGCCGCCTTACCGCTTTGCCATTATAGTAGTACATCAGGGAGTTGCCGCCCATGCCGGGGATCGTGTACGCGCAGTACATGGTCCCGGAGCCTTTTTCCCCTCCGGTTCCCACTCTTCCCAACTTTTATTTCAAACTGGGTCGCCCTTTTTGTTGTTTTATTTTTTTTTTTTTTTTTTTTTTCTTGTTTCTCTTTTTTTTTTTTTTATTTTTTTTTTTTTTTCACCACAATTCCTGCACTTGCATGTTCCCAGATGGCCGGCCCGGGCGCGCTCAATATGCAAAGCAGGGCGAGACCATTCGCGGCGCGGGGGCGGAGGCTGCGCGCCCCCCCCCACCCCCCACCCCTCCCCTCCTACCCCCCCCCCCCCCCGCACCCCCCCGAACCTCTCCCGCCTCCCCGGCCCCGCCGCGCGCCCGCGCCCGCGCGCGCCGCCCCGCGCCCGCGCCGCCTCGCGCCGCCCCGCGCCCGCCCCGCGCCGCCCCGGCGCGCTCCCAGCCGGCCGCCCGCGGGGCCGCGGAGTCGGGCCCATTAGCGTGCGGAATACAAATGCGCCTAATTGCCTCCCCCCCCCCCCGCCTCCTCCTCCTCCTTCTCCCCTCTCTCTCCCTCTCCTCTTTTTTTTTTTTTTTCCCTTTTTTTTTTTTTTCGGTTTAATTTGATTAAAAAGCGAGTGGCAGGAAGGGAATCGTATGATGCACATCTAATAACTCCGCCATCTGTCCGTGCTGCTGGCGCGCTCCCAGCATTGTGCGCAGCTGCCGCCGCCCGCCCCGCGCAGCCCCGAGCCCCCTCTCTCCCTTCCTTTGCGCCCCCCCCCCCCCCCCGGGGGCAAAAGGGGGCTCCGAGGGGGCCCGGGGGGGCCGGGGGGGGGGGGGGGCCGGAGGCTCGCTTGAGCCTGCCAAATCGTGAGCACCGCGGGAAAGGAGGGCCCCCCGGGAATCGATCCCAAACGCAAGTCGAGCATTTGCATACGCCGAAGCAAATGCCGCGCGAGCGTGCGGCGCTTCTCCGGGCTCAGTTCAATAACCCGGAGCCCCTCTCGCCTCACCCCGCCACGCGGGACCGCAGCGCACGCCGCCTTCATCCCCGACAAAGGCACGGCGGCGGCGGGCTGGCGGCTCGCGCGGCGGCGAAGTTTCCCCTCCGACTTCTTTCCGCCCGGACCCGGGCGTTGTGGTTGCGTGTGCGCGGCCGCGTAGGGAGGGAGGACCGAGCGGAGCTGCGCCGAACTCGCTTGTTCGGCGTTTGCTCGGGAGCTCCCCGGAGGTTCGGGTAAACAGTCCTTGAATTATAATCGCACGTTTCATTCACGTTTCATGCTTTGAGGATTTCTTCCTCATTAGAGCGGCTCGTCGTCGATCCGACAAGAGCGCGTTTGTAACCTTTAAGCCACCCTCGGCGTGCGATACAGCGGGCCAAAAACCCCAACCTCCGCAGGTCACCGTGCAGCGAAGAGCTGCGCCTAGGGAAAGGAAACGCTCCTCAAACCCCAGGGCTCCCCTCGGGGGAGCAGGTGATTCGCCAGCCCGAGATCTCCGCTTAACGGCACCCATTTCCTACGAACGTAGATGGTGATGCTCCGGAGGTGAAAAATAACCAAGCGCTTCGATCGGTCCCTAAAAAAACCCAACGACCCGCCCAGAAATGAAGGGAGTTCTTCCCTCCCGTGTTTGCAAACTGCGAACCACGGCGTTCGCTCTCCCACTAAAAGCTGCGGTTTCGCAGCTCCACACAAAGTTATACAACGGGCATGACGTTTCAGTGCGGATTTTAGCACAAAATCGGATCGGGCGGACCTTTAAATCGCACACCTTAATCACTTTTCTGCCACTGAACAGTCCTTGCACTCCAGCCGAAGACGCCTGTTCTGACTGGCACGAGGTAATCCTCAAAATTTCTCCTGCTGATGCCTACAGGTCATGCACACGGAGAGGGACCAGGGCTCGGAAAAGCAATCCCTGAATGGTGCCCGGTGTGTCACGGAAATGGCTGCAGATGATTTCGGTTTGTTTTCTGCAACCTCGGCGTGGGGAACAGTCCGACTGCATTTGGATCCTGTCACGTCAGCGCTCTCGTTCTTCTGAACGGGAGAATTTCGGTACGAATGTATTGTACGCAGCGCGATAAGAAGTTAATGCGGTTTGCAGGGAAGTAAGCCCCTAACTGAAACAGAGTTCTCAACACATGACAATAAAAATTAATTACTTTGCCGTATCCTATTTGCATTCGACGCATACGTTGAGATAACTTTAATGCATTTTCCTGCCTTGCTCGGGAACCTGTGATTGGCCCGGATATGTATTTTTTGTCCCTTTTTCAGAAACAGGAACGAATATCGGACATCAAATTCCTACTGCTGAGAGCAGCCAGAGCACTAGCGGAGGCGCACCCACCGCCTCTGGGACCCCAACACCGTGACCCTGGGTGCTGTTGGGGTCCCTGCCACCCACCTACCGCATGCCCTTGCCCTCCGGCTTTGGGGTCGCGGGCACGTGCTGGGAGATGGTCCCGCCGCCCCGACTGGTATAGCCTGTTGGCCAAGCGAGCCAACTGCTAAAAACACAAGCGGACTTATCTGAGGAGAAGCAGCCTTTTGAAAAAATTACATCTTTTTTGTTGGTGTTTTCACCTCCCAATGCATCTGGAGGCAGCGTACCCGCTTTTGGGGTTCCCGCACCGCCCCGCCCCGCTGCCAGGCGGTTGGTGCGCTGCACGCAGCTACTCACCTCAAAGCGAAGGGTCACGGCTGGGCGTTTACACTTTTCTTTCAGGGAAAGTCCTGTACCCGGAGGGAATGCCACCACAGGGCAGGGGACGTAATAATGCATAAAACTAGAAAATGCCTAAAAACTCCCGTGACGCGTTATTTCCCAATTTTCTACATCAGGTGACATTCTTCCAGTGGCCTCGAGGTCACCGAGAGCAAAACCATCCACGTGCTGCTCCTGGTCTAAGCATGTTCCCCGTAGCCAGCAAAGTGGGGACCAGCTGACACCGCAGGACACCCCACCCAGGCGGGTTGCCCCAAATCCATGAGCGGTGGGAGAAGAGAGGGGGAGCTGCCTAGAAATGCCCAGAGTTTCCTAACTCCCGTGGTATCACTTCAGTGCACTGGCATATTCTTTCCTCACTTCTCTTTTGCCAGAGCCCAGCAGCAAATTCCAGAAGAGGGTGAGGAAACCTTGGAGACACCCGAGGAGGAGAAGAAAGAGCCCCAAGTGCCTGAGCTCCCGCGGGAGGAGGAGGCGGGGCAGGAAGCCGTCCTTTCCCAGCAGGGTTACCGCAGTGGAGGGCACCCCGTTGGCCCTGGGCACGCCTCGGGTCTGCACAAAACACCAAAGCAAAGGACACTGGAAGGAGGGGAAGAGTCATGGGCCTGTGGGGACAGCGCCACTGCTGCGACCGAGGCCCTACGACGGCAGCAAAGCAATGGAAGCGGTCTGCTAGATGACGAGCATGGCCACAAATTCCGAGGGATAATGGTGAAATCTCAAGTAAGACGACGAAAATAACCAGTATTCCTCTCCGTCTGGGTCACTTGGATAATCTCATCCTTCTTACGCAAATCCTTGAGTGTCGTTATTAAAACAGACCCTATGTGCGTGGAGAGGTGGCTCTGCATCCCCAGATGCGATGGCTGAAGGGGAAGGGAATTTTGCCAAGCTGCGCCTTTTTTGCCCCTGATCGGTGACTGGGACCTCAGCGAGAGGTCCCACGAAGGCGCCCCAGCTGCTGCCCCGACGGCCTTTCCCAACCAGCTTCTCCCCTGGTTAAGGAAACCAAAACAAAGAAAAGCCGACTGCAGCTCTTCTCCCCAAAGCCAGGTCTGTTTTATAGGATGCCAGCTCTGAGCTAAAGGTTTCTTAAAATCACCGGCAGAGCTCAGTGAGGGATGTGCACGGAGCTGACCGGCAGGTACACGACCAAAACCACAGCGAGCTCCTCGGGATGCTGAATAAACCACAAGCTGCGTGTGCTAGGGGTGTTGTCTGGCCTTGGTTTTGGGGGATCCCAAATCCACCGGAGATTAACCTGCTCAGCACCCGGAGAAGTAATTTCTTGGTGTCTCTTTCGCAGCTACTGCAGCTCGCTCTGGGCATTGACATTCCCCCTCTCTCCCTGGGAGGAGGTTCGTGTTCAGATCCTCGTGTGCCGCAGACAGAAAGCACCAGAACTGCCTGATTGTACAGATGCTGTATGAATAAATCAGATCCTAAAAGCCACCGGCTCTGAGAAGCTACTTTAAAACAGCCAAATGTGGATGCGTCTGCTTTAATAGGGCTGCCTACCGATGGCACCCCTAATCGACCCCACAACGCTACGCCTCGTTTCCAGGCCTGGAGGCCGGGGGGACGCGTGGTCCCAGCACCGAACCGAGCTGCTCCAACCCACCGAGGGGACAGAGGGCTGGGGACTGAGATGGGAAGTACCTGGGCACACTGCACGAGAGCTGTGGTTGCAGTCATTTCAGTGAGACCGTATTTGCAAGCTGATTTCCAGGCAGCAGTGGCCAGCTGCAACTTGTAGGTATCACTGTGAGTGCTGCTACTACCAAACTCTTGCTCTGTACGTTTTTATGTATTTCAAATGTCAGCCAGGCACATCTGCCAGATCCACAGGAGTTCTTACACAAGTTGCTCTTTCGGTGGCACAATCGCACGCACCCAAACACGAGGTGAAGGGCTGGGGTGGGTGCTGAGGCAGAGGCCTGCAGCCCCACCGCAAGCTGAGACTGCCAGAACGAGCCAGGGGACGTCTCGCTAAGCCACGTTTAATCGGCCCAGCATCAAACTTTTCTTCCTTTTAGCTCAAATGCTCTACGGGCTGTACCGACCAGATAGCACATGAAGCTAATAACACCACAAAACCCCAGGCCAACCGCCTGCGCGTGGGCCTGCTCCGCGCCGAGCGAGGCCACCTGGTTATTCTGCCACTTTCCCTAAAGTGCACCTCATGAAAGAAACCTCCGGCATCGAAGCCTACTTTACAGCTACTCTATTTTGAACAAAACTGTCTATCTAAAATACCCATTTGCCACTCGGTCTATTTTTGGCTACGCTGCTTGCGAAAAGCCAAGAGAGAAACTTAAAACACATGGGCCAGGATTTCTCGTCGTGCAGAGGCACCAATGCCAATTTTTACCATTTTATCTCGAGCGTCGGAGCGTTTGGTGAGCTCTTCTGGAAAGCCAGAGCTTCTCCAGTCACCGACTGCAGGGTGATCTCAGATGGCACGTTTTGAAGACTCTGATAGCCGAGGAGGAGAGCTGGGAAATGGGGACTCTGAGGCATCAAACCCAGGCTTTAAAATCTCATGATTTCGTCTTTTTGTGGGTGGCAGGGCGGCTGACTCGGGATATTTGAACCTCTGAGGTTAGCAATGCTGCGATGGCTTCTCCACAGCCCTCTGGCAACGTAAAGAGGCCTGAAAATGATTGTACGGTGGCAGCGGGGCTTCGAGGCCCAGTCAGAAACAGTGCGGGCACAGGCTGAAGGCCGGAGCGTCCCACTGGCCTCGATTCAGGATTCACCACAGAAATTAACAGCAAAATTGTTTTAAGGATCATTTCTGACCTTTTCTATGTGTCCCTAAGGCACTGGGGTTGAAGAGGTGGGAGGTTTGGATAGTTGGGAATTTTGGTGTCATTTGTCCCAATAGGAGATCCAAGATGTCCTGTATCTACCCTACGGTCTGGAACCCCCTGTGGAGGTATTTGGCAAAATAAATCAGCAGTGATGGTTTTTTACATTTCAAAGAGTGCTGAGCAGTTCACCGACAACAAATCTGTTTGGATTGTGAGGGAAGTCTTTGCTCTTGGAGTAAAACACAATCTGTAGCTATCGGTGTTGTAGCTACTGTTCCTATTCCCTCACCGACAGGTTTCCCTAAGTCCTTGGTCAACTGTTCCCCATCAGCAGGAGCTGCCAGTACAAACTAAATGCATGTTTTAAGCACAAGGCAATCAAGGACCTGATCTTATATTTGGTCTTTAGGAAAAGAAAGCATGCTATAACATAACGATTTTCATTAGGAACAATATATATTCCCCCACGTGGGTTCAGTGTTTTATAAACGATAAAAGACCTACTTGTACCAGGACTTGGAGAGGGAATTTATATACGTTATGCTCTTGCACAACTATTTTTTAAAACAATACAAGAGTTCAGTGTTCGTATACTCAGAGCTATTAGTACTAAATACAACCGAGAGCATTTCCAGAAAGTTCCCTGGCTGCAAAGTGCCGCGGGTCAGGCAGGGCCGTGCCTAGGGCTGGAGGTGCCAAAGTCCCTTCCCCAAATCCCCTTCCCATGGGATGGGCACCGGGGCTCTGTGCCTGGTGCTGTCCCCATGGTGCTGATGTAAATGGGATGGCAACTCTCTAGTAAAAGCTGCAGCGTAGGCCAGTAAGGAAAAAAAAAGTGGAAAGAAAAAAAACAAACTTGTGGGCACCATGCAAATGGCCACATGGCTAATTTTTATGGACCCAAACTTGGTCTTTTTTTAAAAAGTCACATGCAGCAGTTTGTCTACATAGTAAAACGCTAACAGAGCTGATCAAAGCGTTCAAAAGCGTTTCTCACTAGCCTGCTCTCTGCTAAATGATCTGCAGGACTGAACATAGATGTGGGATCCTGCAAACTCGTATTCTTTCCCACTCTGCCACAAGAATCTGCGGAGGGAGAGAAGCGCTGCTTCTCATTTATTGCACATTGCCATATGGAAGGCTTTTCAGCTGTTACATAGTTAGGCCTCTCAGCCCCTCCATCTAGCAGTTAAATATTATTCTGTCACTATTTCCCTTTGTACAGACGGAGAAGGGAAGCTCGGAGGGGCCAGGGGTTGCAAT
Organism: Cygnus olor; assembly: GCF_009769625.2. Classification (NCBI taxonomy): domain Eukaryota; kingdom Metazoa; phylum Chordata; class Aves; order Anseriformes; family Anatidae; genus Cygnus; species Cygnus olor. The sequence goes on along the minus strand of NC_049198.1, from coordinate 1,157,316 downwards.
CCCAGCAGGGCAGCGGCGCGTGGGGCCGCGCCGGTCCTAGGCACTTGTCACCTCGGAGGAGGACGAGCGCTTGCATGGTGGCACCTCGTCGCCAAACCCCTGCTGTCATCCCCACGGAACCCAGTGCCGAGGGTGAGGAGCCCGTACGAGGCATTTGGGCTGAATTTGTGCCTGTACATTTTTTGGAAAAAAGGGTAACTCTTAGTTTGCCCACCCATGCCCATCACCCTCACTGCTGAGCAATCCGGTTTGGTTTTGCTGCTGGCTGCCAGGAGGAGCATTGCAAGCAGAGATAAAAGGGTTGGTCCTGAAGACCTCAAAGAAGTAGGATGCAGGCAGATTTGAACCCTCTTCTGGGAAAAGACCCAGCGAGGTGGAAAGGAAACGGTGAGTGCTCTGGCTTCAGGTCTGGATCTGGCCAGAGGTGGAGCTCATGACACCGCGAGGCTGCTCAGGAGAGAGCAAGGAGGGCCAAGTGCAAGGCTTTCTTTAAGGCTACTGCTCAAACAAAGAAAGAAAGAATCCAGAATAATGGATATTTAAGGAAAGGATCCAGAATAATGGATATTTAAGGAAAGAATCCTGAATAATGGGTATTTCAGGACCCCGAAGTGTTACTTGGTGATTCCACCCACCAGCCAGAGAGTTTGCTGGTGCCACCAGGAGGACCAGGGCTCGGGACTCCCAAAGGCACACACCAAGCACGGTTCCCTCTGCATCCCGGACTGCTGTGGCTGGGTTTCTGCTGTGCTGGTGCTCACACGACCCGAGCGGTACAGAATCCGAGCGCCGGCACCGAACCCGCCCTCGGTCTCAGCACCAGCCGGCCGCGCCGGACCGGGCTGTAACCATCGCTAGCATTTTTGTTTCTCACGGTCTTTTTTGTTCTCCCTTTGCATAAAATCGTTTTGTGTCTCTTTTTTTTCTTTTTTTTTTTTTCCCAGGAACATAGCCCGGAGGAGAGAAACTGCCGGGTATCCATCTTTTCTTGGAGATCTTCAAACAAAAGATGTTCTGTGCAACATTTAGCGTCAATTTTCCCATTAAACATGAAGAATTCAGCTTTCCGACTGGATGTTAACCCTTCGGATAGCACAGCTGGATTAGATGGGACAGTGATGTTAAAGGCAGCGGGCTGAGGCGCGCGGGCAGCAGGTGCAAGGGCCGTGCTCCTGGACCACCGGGCGCTGAGCGTGGCTCTTCCACGACCCAACGGCCGTGATGGGGCTCGGCAGTGAAGGTTTGGGCGGCTCGCTAAATGAGGGCACGCTAACGAAGCAGCTCCTAAAATGGCACGGGGGGGGGTTGGTGTAAGGTGTGCGCGGGGCAGGGCCTGAGATGGCAGCGCACGCCGCACCCGCTCAGCGCCGGGCTGAGTTTGCCGAGCTTGGCCCGGCCTTACGATATTTCTTTTTGTAGATTTGTCCCCTAACGGTTTTTGAACATGCTTTTGTGGTTTCATACCGAATCGCGCAGTGCGGGAGAATAATTAGGGGTAAGTCTTGAGCAGTTTGTGTTCTTCTGTGATTAGAGGAGAAGTCTGCGAGGTCTTTGGGCGCTCTGTGTTTTATTTTTACCATGTAAAATCCTTTGAGATCCTTTGGGTGTTTGTACCTTTGGTTTCACCGGGCTTTTCACAGCAAATAATGTGCTAAAATCTATCTCGCAAACTGACTGGTTGGACTAAAGACGCCAGGATGCTGGGTCTTGTGAAACAAAGTACGGGATTTTGTGAGCATGCGGGGTCACGCAGAGGTTCTGTTGGGTATTTTACATCAAATGTGCAGATTGTTTATTTATACCTAAAATGCACGCGCTTAAAACACGCAGCAAGCCAACTGCAGACACACACATATTACAGAGCGAATCTCTCGCTGCAATGACACGCGCGCTTTCCCCGCGAACTTTTCTTTTCAGCAATCCTAATTAATACTCAAAAGCGCGTCCTCAGCGGTGAGGATCCAGATGCCGTACTAAAAGATGTATCCTCCTCCCACAGCCCTTCCGAGGAGCCTCTGCCATCCTGCGCTGCGCCAGCACGGTGCAGAGCCAGAGCCAGAGCCTGGCCCGAAGGGGTTACAGCCTGGGCAAACAAAGACAGCCAAAAAGAAGAAGGGAGCCGAGGCACGGAGAGGTGAAGGGAATCGCCAGCAAACCCCGCATCAAGGAGCCTGGGGAGCAAGATCCAACTTCCCCGGTTCTGTTTCCTAACACTGTGCCATATTCCCATCGACTGCTCAAATTCACACTTAAATGCCTAACACATGCTAGTGCCAACTTCTGTAACAAAATATGGTTATTTGGAGGGCCTATAAAACTGCTGCTGCTTGAGAAGTGGGTAACGTGTAGCCAAACGAAGAAGAAAATCAATTGCTTGCTGATAAATACTGCATAGGCAACTCCTGGGATTTTAGCAGGAGCCCTGCACTATTTCCTGGGTTTTGGTTGCTTCTTTTTTTGTTTTTCCCCTAACGCCTCATTCCAGAAATTCTGTAATTAGATAAAAATTTGGACTTCATTAAAAATTTTAGTTTCAGGCCCTTGTAGCTGTGGGCAAAACCTGAAGGTGTGATCTGAGCAGAGCTACAAGTTCAGGAGGAAAAAAAGAGAAGCAAACACAAACCCGTTACGTTTACAAATGTCTGCTGAATTCGGCGTGCCAGGGAGCCAGGTCAGGATTTTTGACACGCATCTGGAGGTCGGCAACCGTGCCCTGGTCCTTTCCAAGCCTCGTGGAACCGAAACCCCCCGCACAAGCCCTCTGCGCCCCAGAGCCCCGGCTCGGTGGCACAGACCTGGCGGGGGCAAAGCTGTCCCCGAGCAGCCCCCGGCCGCTGGAGCAGGAGGGGTGGCAGCCACCAGCAGGGCTCTTCCTTGCCCACCCGCTCTGGGATTTTGGGCAGGGCTCAGCAGTGCTTTAGGGACTGCTGCGGTAGGCATTATTTTTGCTCTTGGAACGCCCTTGATTATTTACTGCAGTAGCCCCAGCAGAGGAGCCTTCAGCCATGAATTAAGCGCAGCTCGTTTCTTCAGCCCGAAGAATAAACCACAAAATGCACCTTGCGTTTGAAACTCTTCCTCCAGATATCACCCGCTAGGAAAACCCGAGGTGCTGCCTAACGTTGGGGGCAAAACAATTCGGGAACAGTCCCTCCAGTAACACAAGTTGTACTAGAAATCCAGGCGCTGCAGCCCAAAGATTGGCAATGAAGTGGTTAACAGACATATGCTGTATAATTAGGAGATGCATTAATGATTATGAATAGTAAATGACTTGGTGCAAGGAAAAAATCTAGTCAAAAGGGACATGCACCTATCTTACATGTTTATTAGAAACTGTATATAACTAGAGAATTCTGCTATTAAGAACCCTGCATTATTGGTGTAAATACTTCCAAGGGTACATCAAATTGTAATCTTTCATACGACATCCATCAAACCAGGCTGGAGATTTTGACAAACATTAAACACAGTAAGGAGGCAATTATGTATGCATGATTTAATCTGCAACTAATTAATATGCAAATTTATTCATATGTTAGTTACTAAATTAAAAATGCAAAGAAGCCCTTATGGTGATTCTCAAAATTTTGCACAAACAGAACATTTAAAATATAAGAAAAAATGAAGTTTTTTGGAAACCTGCGGCATACTTTAAATCTTTGGAAACCTGTTGCACCGAGATGGTTCAAAAATATTTACTTAAATACCGGAGGAAGATAAAAGGTGTGTTAATTTTGTGCTCGAACGTGGTGGCACAAAGGTTAACCAGGAATCTCGGCAAGTCGGAGGAGATGTGCACTAATTATCAAACAAACTGTATTCCAGACCCAACTCCCACAGCCTGCAAAAAATAAAAAATAAAAAAAAAAAATCAGGCTCGGCACAACCTGGTCATCTCCCTGGCGTTTTGCTCCGTCGGTGGATGGCTGGGTGCTGGGCACAAATCCACTCGGACGCGGGCTGGGACCACGGCACCTGCACCCCGTGCTTCCGACGGTCACCGACACAAAAGCCCCCGCTCCTTGTTCACCTGAGTAGGCTTTCTGTTTCAGAAATGCTCTGGAAAGATTGCAAATAAAGGGTGCGAGGGAACTAATTGGGTGAAGGCGGGCAGAAACTGCCTTTAATTCTTTTCCAGATGCATCTTCAAAGCAAAACAAGGAGGCAAACAAGATGCAGGCATTTCAAATAGCTCCTAGAGCACTGCTACAGCTATGATTTGGGAAAGCTTCTACCCCCAGTAGGTAAGCGAAGAACAACAATTAGGTGCGTTATTCGAACATGCTCTGCGTTTTTAAGCTGGATGTAAAGGCACACGTTTAACGTGCCAGAATTTCCTTTCACTCGCGTTCCCAGGGAGAGCCCGGTGCTTTGGGCACGGCTCCGAGACGAAGCCGGGGCAGAAACCTGCACAACAGAGGCGCAGGTCACGCACACAGGCTGGCCCCTAAGTGCTTCCAGGTGCCCTCCTGGGCCACTGAACTCGCCCTGTGGCCTCTGTTAGCCCTGCTCAAAAGCCAGAGGTCAGCAGTGCCCGGAGGGGCTCTGCGACAGCCCGCCGCCGCCCACCCCGGCCCTGCAAGTTCTCCCTGCTGGCGGGCTCCAGAGCTGCCAGAGGCCACCCCTTCCCAAAAGAAGGGGGAAAACCACGAGGCTGGAGTGGGAAACTGCAGCAAAAACGCTCGGAAAATACAACCAGATTCGGCTGCACGTGTTTAAATCGACTTCGTCGCTCCTTGATAGGTGCCTCTTGATTTTTGTTTAGGCCAGAACTGAATGTAAGGCTTTTAAAAGCTTAAACGTACACATTTATGCATTCATTACACAGTGTTAAATCTAATTTGTTCTTTTTACTGTCACAGGAAGCACATGTTTAAAGCAATCTGTTTCCTCATATGAATGCTTTCCTGTCTGTTTGAAAAAAATTGCAACACACTTTACCCCAAGTAACCAAGAGGTGATCATAAATATCCCTAAATAGCATTAAACAGATATGAAAGACATTAACACTTCCAGAATGCCAAAGTAGTATTAAAAAAAATTCTAACAGATGCTCCTAGGTCAAAAAGTGAAATGTGTGTTTCCTGAAAAAACACTCTCATCAGAATCATAAATGAACTGTGAGTGGAGAAATGAGGTGTTGCAGAGCAAACGAGAGGATCCTTTTGGTTAAGGACTCCAGCACACTGGTGCCAAAGTGTGGTTGCAATAAAAGAGCCAAAACGAAATGGAAGCGAGCTCCAAACCGACATCCTCTGCGCTCCACCAGGTGGCAACGGCGCTGGCCGGGGCCGGGGCCGGGGCAGAAGCGCGGTGGCCGCGGCCGGGGAGCGGTGGCAGTGTGGTTGGCCTCCGACCAAGCCGTTGGACTCCTTGTCACTTTGCGGCCTGCATTTGGCAGGGAGAAGATGCTCTCATCTGGAAACAGGCTCAAATCATGTGTAATATGCAAACGCGGCCTAAAATACCAACTAAGGCCTGCTTGCGGCGGAGCTGATGGGTGCCGCTCCCTGGCTGCGGCGCTGGGCGAGGCCTCGATGCGTGAGCACCACGCACCCAACGGGCCTTTGTGGGCACCTGAAGTGTGCAAGTCTTCTGTATTTGCCAGAAAAAAACGCAAAAATGGGTGCCTTGAAGCCTTTGACTATTTATAGCATGGGGAGGATGGCCTTGCGTGGATGCTGCCTCTGAGACACCTCCCACCGCATGTCCAGCGTGCGGAGGTGTCCTGTCCGTGTCCTGTCCGCGTCCCATCTGTGTCCTATCCTTGGTTGGGTGGGCTCAAGGATCTCCAGACCCCACGGGCAGCTCTGCCTCCACAGCACCGACAGAGGCACCAAACCCGTGACACGCATTAAATGCGACACGCAGCGCCAGCGAGTGGGCGCGTGGGATCACCTCAGCGTGGCCGCAGGGAGCTCTGCGAGGACTCAGAAAAAGGCCGTTTGGGGGCACTGCCATTTTTGTCTGGCTGAAGCGGCTGGGCACAGCTCAACAGGGCAGGGACACCCGTCCTGCTCCTCCTGGAGGAGGCCCACGGGGCCCGAGGATGAGAAAGCCGAAGGCAGCGTCGGGCACGGCCCCGCGCCCCAGCGTCCCCTCCGCGGTGTCACCTCGGCTCGGGTGCCGACATCGAGCGCGTGTTTGGCCTGTCGAAACGCGCTGACGGCCATTCAAAATAAAATAACAATAAAAAAACAACCAGCCATTGTAGGCCGCCTAGGTTTTGTGCCAAGAAACTGTCAGGGGAGCTTTGCTATGCATTTAACAACGTTAATAGTTATTGGAGCTCTCTATGCCATTTTTTTTTCTGTTTTCGCTATGCTGATTTTTTTTGCACGTTTACTGCTTCAGCGTAAAGGCAAAAAATACTCCGGAGCAAAAAATAAATGTTCCTTTGATAAAATACACAGACTCGGTTAACAAATGCCCACGAGTCAAAGTGCAAACGTATCAATCCTGACAGATTATCTCAAAGTTCCCTAGATAACTCCATCACCGCCGTGCTCTCCCCTCCGCACGCTGCATCACCCTGACCCCACGCCCAATCAGTTCTAAAATGGAAGAAAAACTTAAAGCACATCAAATAAACAAACCCCCCCAGCCCAGGAAGCCGCCCTTCCCTAAAACCGACTTGGAAAGGCCTGCTACGAGATAGGGTTTAAATGCTTTTTTCTTAAATGCTGGACTGTGCTAATCAGAGATCTGAAGCCACTGCAGTGCTTGTAATGAACACCATCTAGAGATAATATTTAAAGAAAAGCTACAAAATCAAATCGCTGCATAGAGTTTTTTTTTCATCTCTGAATGCCTTTTACTAACAATTAGCCTTGAATTCAAACAGAAAAAAAATTAAGTGCTGAGTTTTACACTTGTGAAACTCGGCTTAATTTCCAAATGAAAAAAAAAAAAAAAAAAAAAAAAAAAAAAAAAAGAGAATTACAAATTACATAGCTGTATAAAGGAGGAAAATAGAAGGCCGGGCAATTTTAATTGTGAAATTAAAAATGTGTGTGAAGTTCAGAGGGGGGTGAATGGTGGTAGGCTCCAGCACACACATCGGGTTTCCTCCCCAGAATGGAGCCCAGCGCCCCGCGAGCCGGCCCCGCTCCAGGCACCCCTAAAATCCCCCTGCACCAAGAGGAATAAATGCTGCTGTGCAGAAGCAGCAATTTGAAAAGAGCTGCCGTAAAAACAGTGCTATCTACCGTGTCTCGTTTTGCCCTTTTTGGAGGGACACAGAAATCATCTGGATCTGTTGGCCAAAATGCGATGTCCATGAAGGAAAATTGCCTTCTGCACTACCTCCAGTACTCTGAAGAGGGAGTCTATGCTCAAGCTAAACAAAAAACCCCACTAATCCCACACCTCTGTTACCAGCTGGCCAGCGCTATTCAGTATGGGATTTTTTATATTTTTTTTGAGTCCAGGATAGTTAAACATTTAGAAGTGTGTGAATGTTGCAATAAAAGTTTTGCCTTTAAATACAACGTAATGCCGAGGCCTAAGAAAAATACCCCGATCACACAATTCTTCCCAGATCGCTTTCTCATGTTTAACATATCCTGTGCAATTTGCCAGAAATTAAAAACTAAGCAATTTTTATCTGCATTTCACTGCACTGTAATCCATTTAAAAACACCACCACCACAGCATTTTGTCTGCAAAATGTCTTAGTCCTCCAGGCTCAGCGAGCAATTTCAGGTACAGTTTGCAAGAGAAGCTCTTTTAACCCATCCCCTGACTGCTCGACAGTAGGTTTTAGTAATTTTCTTGGTTTGACTTCATTGTGCTATGTGCTAAAGATGCATTTCCCGATTTTATTTTTTTTTTAAAGCAAAAAGCAGAGCTTGGCCATAGCTGGAAAATAGCTTGGTGGAGCTTAACACGGTGATATTTCTCATATGGACAAAGCCCGGCCCATAGGGTGGTACGATTTACGTGGCCGGACAGCGGTGGGAAGGAACAACAGCCAGGGAAGGGACAGCAGCCAGGCCATGGCCCCAGAAGCCAGGGGACAGAGGGATCCCCTCAGCCCGATGACACCCCGGGCACAACAGCCCCAACGGAAGGGCGGCCGCGGCCCGGCCAGGATGGATCAGCCAGGGGAAGGGGCAGGCTGCTTCTTACACAGGCCGCTCCTCACCTCCGTGGGCTCCCAGCCACCAGAAGTCGCTGAATTACGCTGAAAGATTTTCACAAACGTGCCCGGATCGGCTCCTGTTACCTCCTCAGGCCATCTCCTGCCCCTCTCCCTGAGCTGTCAGCCTGTTCCCAATGAGTCCCCCAAGTCTCCACAGATTCCTCCTTCAGGAAGGTCAGCTCCATCCATGGAGGCCTGGCCGCAGCTGGAAGACCTTAACATGTCTCCTGGGAAGCTCTGTGGCACCCGGGGCTGAGGCAGGGCCCCAGAGGTGCTGGCAGCGGGGACGGTGCTGGCATCCCACAGCCGGGCCCACCTTCTGGTAAGGCAGGTGGCGGCCAGAGACACGGGGACAGTCAGGGACGCCGTGTTTGTTTTGGAAAAGTCCCCATTAAGTTGGATGCTCGAAGGGAAATTCTTAAGGTTGTGTTTTTTCGCTTGAGGTAGGAAGCCTGCAAAAAGTCCGCACAAAAAGCACAAAGGGTGCTTCCTCACCTCCCAGCTACTCCAAGGCTTCTCCTGTGGAAACCAGAATAAAGCCGTGGAAAAGCTCCAGGTGGCATCCCAGTAGTGTTTCTCTTTCCTTGCTTTTTGGAACAAAGCAGGTGTTTCCTTAGGATGTACAACTGAGTCATACACTTCCTTATCTGTCTGGTTAGCAAGGTCAAAGCCGGTACGCTTCTAAACACACAGCACAGCAAGTGCAACGAGATGGCTCCTGCCCGGGGGGGACATCTCGAGTTAAGATGGAAGAGAGGCTGCTGCCATTACAAGTGAGGCTGGGGAGATTTTACCTGCTGGTTCTTCAACAAAAACAGTTGTTCGGTTCCTCTTTTCTGCTTTAACACAACAGAGATGACATTCAGCTTGTCCCACCCTTTATTCTGGCTGTAGTGTCTGCACCACAAGACTCCCCCATCACCTGCCTTCAGGACAATGCCAGCCCAGCTCAGCCATAACTTCCCTGTCCTCTCCATTTTGCAACCCTTTGCATTTTGCTCCAGGGGCAGAGCAGGGCACGGGGTTTCACTTCGGGCTGCAGCTCCCAGGCCTGCTGCAAAGATCGAACAACCGCAGCCACCGACGCCTCCCGCGGAGCTCAGGGAAGAGAGCCCCCGGTGTGGCTGTAAGGGAAAAGAGCGTCCAAGGAGAAGGAAAATTGGAAGTGAGTGTGTTGTGCCATAAGGACTGTTTGCGCTCCTTGCTAGATGACAATTGGACCAAAGGAAAGAGGGCTGGCGATGGAGGAAACGCGCAAGCTTTAACCAGCCGTGCCCCTGGGAAGCCTGGCCCCAAAGAAGAGCACCTCAGGCCGCAGAAAGCTTCATTCCCAGGCTGCCCGCCTGCCTCCACCCTGCAGGGCTCGAGGGCACTGTCACAGCCTCCGCTCCCCTGAGCTGCTCCAGCCCCCACGGCCCCTTGGTGCGGCAGAAGGCAGCCACGCGCCGCCCCACAGCCATCCTGCTCGGGATCCGATGCTCGGTGCCCCTTCAGCTCCGAGCAAAGCCACCAAGCATTCGCACCATGCCCGCAGATGACTGCCGTGCCAGCACCGGAAGCTCTCCACGAAGGCTTAATTTTTGAGTTATCTTTATCTATCTGAGTTATCTCCGCCGGAGCTCTTCAGCCTGTGACCCAGCCTGGACTCTACCTCTTGCAGCCAGGACGTCTGCGAGAAGTACCAAAGTGCTCTCCAGCACAAACGCCAAGATTGCTGTAACAGAAATACCCATTTCAGACGGATGGTTCTCAGTGGACTCACTCTAGAGCTGAACTGGAAAATTATTTTCACTCCACAGCTGAAATTAAACCGCTCAGCCTGTGAAAGGCTGGCCTTCGGTGCCTCGCGCTGCCTGTGCACCTTCCCTGCAGTGGCCAGCAGGAGCTGCTGGACCGAGGACTGAAGCAGGGCTTTGGTTTGTGCCCATCACAGAGCCACGCAGACAGCTCCCACCCGGTCTGACCCACCTGGTGGCTCTGGAGGCCAGTTGGTCCAGGGCAGCTTGCTCACGCACGGCTCTCGCTGGTCAAGGTGAGAAAATGCCAGAGCACTTTGCAAACACTTACTGTGAAAGGTCAGGTGTGATTAAACCATCAGCAGCCAAAAGGGGGTGAAGGCGTCAGGTTAACGGTTAAAACAACAGCAAAACCTTTGAATGAAGTTTAAGGGGAGAAGATAATCGTACAGAAGAGCAATTCTGATTGCACAACGGCGATGGCAGCAGCTGACACTGTTCAGAACATTTTACCAAATGGCCGCACAGCTCTTCCTGAAGGAGCTGCTATAGCTGCTCTGTGAAGTTAGCTCCTGCCTGCAGGTCCGCGCCTCAACGTTCACATGCCCTCAAGCTCCTTGCTGCATAAACACACGGGCCAAACCTCGTCTCTTCCTAGGAATACAAATATTGTTGCACCTACCAGCCTGGGTACGGAGGCACAAAACACCACCATGCCAGAGCTCAGCAAGCCACGCGGGTACTCAACGAGGAAATCAAATTTAACCGTCAGTGATCATTTTTGCCTATATAGCCACGCCTGTGTCTCACCTTCAGGGGGCTCAACCCCAAATGCCCCAAGCTCGCCGCCCTCTTTGGGTCCCAATTTTGGGAATTGGAAGGGGCGGCGTGGGGACAACCGCCCGCACCCACCCCACGTGGCCGACGGCGTCGGTTTCGTGACACCCGGCGTGGCTCCGATCCGAGTAGTTTTTAAATGCTGATTAGCTCCCTAGTTTAATTTACTTTGTTTGCAAAACTCATAGCCATTTCTTATCGTAAAGGGGAGCTGATACAACGTATTTATTACCATTTATCATTGAAATTTTTATAAGACTACTTATGAATTAATCAACAATAACTGCTTTCTCCAACGCTGCTGCATTAATCTCCATATCCACTGCATAAATCACACAGAGAACAAGTTAATATACATATTTTAAGAGAAATACGGCAATATTTCCACCCTATCAACTAAGTGTATTATCATCTAGTTAGTCAATTTATAAATGCATGTGCTTTATCCAGCATCATAAATCCTGGCAGTTCAGCGTGACACGAGCTATCAGCAAAACACAATCTGACCTTTTATCGGATACTCCTGCCGTTTGAGACACCTAGGTGTGCATTGTTTCACGGGAAATGGATGATTCATGATGTAACAGAGACGACCTGGCTCCAACACGCATCTGTATGGTCATGTAGGAAAAGCTGGATTTCTTTCAGAACCAAACCATTCCCATATTCACATTATTGGACTTGTAGATTAATTTCCTTATTCTTGGAAGACACACCTACGGGCGATTGAAATATTGGGGCGTGCCTTCCTGCGTTTTATTTTCTCATAAATTGTACATCTCCTTAAAATGGCTTCAGATATTTAAAGCGCATGCTCTACTTGGAGATAATTGACTGAAAAATAGAAATACTGTTAAAATAGTTAAGGAGTATTGAGCTGTGGAAGTATTTCCGTTCTGTACAACAACAGCATTCAGACAAAATTAAAGGAAGCACACATTTGAGACTAATCTGTGACAAACACAAATTGCATTTCATTCTTTTGAAGCAAGAAGCAATCCATAAAAAAACTTTTGCGGCAGTTTCAAATCCCCGAATGTTGACATTTCCAACATCAGTGTCATCACTCTTACTCACAGCAAGAGCAGATAGCGGGTACCATTCTACCAAATGTATCTTTTGGAACACGGATGCAAAAATATTCACGTACATGTCCTGAGATGGTCACCTCTCCGCTGAGAAGTATTGTAAAGCATAAAATAAATGTGTACGCTTGTCCCTGACGATGCCCGAAGGAAAAAGCAGCGGTCCGGCACGCGGTTACGGAGCTAGCACAAAGAACTGCACAACTCAGCCCTCGACGGGGGCAGGCAGCCAGGGCGCTGCATCTTTAAGTGGTCACAGAGCTCCCCTGCACCGCCAGGGCTCCGCTGGATCCTCAGCGCCACGGGCTGGCCTCGAGCCGCAGCGAGCTGCGAGGGACAGAGCATGTGAGGCTGGCAGGGCAAGCAGGGCAAGCTAAAGTTTCGTCTAAATGAAATCCACCTCTAACTTCAAGCGTAACGGTGCCCGTAAAGGCCTTTGGGGGGGATCGGAGCTGTTGCTGTAAAGGGCTCCAATAAAAACCCAAACCAAAAAACACACCGTGAAAGACATTTAAAATACGCACGTGGGAACTTATTTTTAATTAAAACAAACCAGTATTATTGCTTCACCGGAAACTTTCACTTGAGAATTTCCATATTTCAACAACGATAAATAGATTTACGTTTGTATTGTTCACTGTGATAAAGCTTACAATAATCAATTATTAAATTGCAATTAAATTAGGATTTTCCGATGTATTTTTCTCTTTCAGACTGCAATTTTTTTATTTATAAAGTGACCGGTAATGAAACTACTGCTTAGCACATTCACTGCAGTAACTGAAGCTTTAAAAGTATGCTGGTTTGCAAACTGCAAATTTGGTTGGATTTACGGCAAAAACAGAAAACCCATCTGAGATTAATATGTCAATTTGTTATATATTCTGCAGGATTGATTGCCACTCGGCTCCTCCTAATAACCGGATTTATAGATAAAACAACTACAGTTATCAAGTACGAAAAGGACGCTCTGCCCTCATTAGTGTTTTCTTTTCTGTTTGCAGATATCGACAGGAAAATACGTATTATGTATTTTTAAAGCAATGGTGGAGAAAAAATTAGACTAAAAATAGTAGAATGAAATGCAATGCTAGAATGAACTGTAATAGTAAGTAGAATGAAATTCAAAACACTACTCGATGTTTTATTTACTGAAATGTCCTACTGTTTCTTTTAAAATCACTATTTTATATATATATATATATATATAAATGGTTTTAAAAGCAAATGCTCTCAAAAGATGCAGTCGACCATGGTACGGCTTTTTCAGTAAAAAACAAAACGAACCACAAAGGTTTTACACCGTCACGAAGAGATGAAAACTAGGAGGACGGTTGTGTGGAGCGGGAGACAAAGGGCTTCACCCAGCCACGCAGAAACACCAAGTCCCGACCGCGCGGCGTGAGGATTTCGAGACAAACACTGAGAAATCGGCACTTTATATGGACGGCATCCATAGCCCTCCTCACAAAGAGGTATCGGAGAGATTCTTTCAGATACCTGGGAAAGCCCTGGGTAATTAGCAGCTCTCTCATTATGCCCTGAGCATCCCCCAGCGCCCCGGCAGCAGCTGGCTCCCGCCGGCGGACACCTGGTGCCAGCCCAGCAGCGCCCGCTGCAGGTACGGCCGCCCGCTGCCCTGGCGCGGGAGCGAAGGCACGGCGTGGGCCGAGACCACGGCCAGTTCTCGCGGACCCTCCCCGCGCACCTCGCTCCGCATGCGAGCCCATAAATCATCCTCGCAGCGACAGCGCCGCTGGCCGGCGCGTGAAGCTCGCGCCCGTCCCACCAGGCGCGCGGCGGCTCGGCGCTTCTGCCTCCGGTTCGCGCCGCTCACAGGCAACGTGACCCACGCACGCTCGTCCCCGCCGTGTCGTTAATCGCCTCGCAGGCTGGACGAGGCCGTACGACGAGGCTCAGTGCCTCTCCTCACCTTGCCCACCACCTGTACCGCCCGCTACAAGCGCCCGCGAGCGGCGTGCCCGTGTCTGCCTTCCCCCCAGCGAAGCGACGGCGCGGCGGGCGGGCGGGCACGCGGTACTTACTGAGGACGGCAAACCTGGAGGAACTTTCCGAACTTTCTTTGTTTGTACTTCTGAAAAAAAAAAGAGAAAACGGTGTCTTCGTAAAGACGGGCTTTTTTTTTTTTTTTTTTTTTTTTTTTTTTGCCAGCGAGGTTTTCTGAAGAGCAGGCCGGCTAATCACCCTGCCCGCGGCTCCCTCCCGGCTCCCAGCGGTTTGGGCACGGCGGAGGGGTGCCAGCCCCCTGCCCACGCCAGCAGCGCTGCGAAATTGGTCATATTTTCACCTCGAGCGTTAGGGCCTTTGTTTTCGCCTCACGCGGGTCTGCTTTGAGAAAGCGACTTTCGAAGGCCCCTCGCGTGCCCCACAAAGAGGAGCGGCGGCGGCGGCAGCGAGCGCCGCGCGGCCCCTGGCTGCGCTGATCTCCCCGCGCCGTCACGCGGGGCCCGAAGCGCTGCGGTCCGTGGAAACAGGGGAGAAGCGCCGAGCGCGAAGTCACTCACCCATGGAGGTGCTGTGCAGAGGCCTCCGGCGGGGGTTATTGCTGGAGTACTGGTAGTACTGGGAGCCCGGCTTGCTGGGGGAGAGCGCCCCGGGGTTGCCGATGTCCATCTCCCCTCCCAGGAGACTTTGCTAAAAGACGAAAAAACACACACGTGTGTGCGCGTGCATGTGCAAGCTGCCTTTCCCCATCATTAGCTATTTCTCACCCCTAAAAATAACACGGCAAAGAAGCCTTCATAAGCACCCGGAACCCCGAAACCAGGACCTGCCGACATTTTAAAGGCGACATGGCAAAAATTTCCAGCTTAGCATCTTTACTTTTACTGGGAAACCGCAAAGTAATTAATTTAAAAGACGATTATTTACATTTAAAGGAGACTTATTGCCTACTTATTCAAACGCAATCAGTGTTTTAAAAACTTTTGGAGCTCCGTTAACCAATATATTTGAAAGTCGTTCAGTTTCCTCGCTGCAAACGAGACAGTTAAGCGTACAGATTTAGCCATAATAAAACTGAAGGGAAGAAAAAAAAAATCCTGCTGTTGACAGTGCGGTTGGTTCGGAGCGCATGAAGCAGCTTCATTGTCTGTCCCCACGTAAGGCAAAATTCGTAGGGGAGAATTAAAGGGATCCCGTTTTGCAAGATGAAAATCTATACGGCAGGCTGTACATAAAACGCGAGCAATGCGTGAAAATAAAACTGCGCGTTAATAATATTTTTTTGCAACGCTATCGGAAAAAAAAAGCACCTCTGAAAATCCCAAACAATTAACGCTATTGTACAGCAGCCGCAGTAGCAGCAGCAAAGGACTTTCAATATATCCATTTTATGCCTCTACCGTTAACTAACAAGAAGCATCCCGGCAAACGCAGAATTTCCTCAGCTACGAAAGGCGCCTGGTTCCCCTGAAAGAGCAGCAAACGTTATCTGACCACCACTGAAAGAAAAATTACACATCTTTAAGAGACTCCGGCAGAAGAACAATTTCCTGAGTAATGTTCTATTTGCTATAAACTACATGGAAACTTACCCATAATATATAAATCCCCTGATTATACTCTGCATTGAACACATTGTTCTTTTAATTATTCTGATACGCAATAAAACAGGTGTAGATACCACCATTTATATTAAGAACAAATTTACCATTTAATAAAGAAATTTTAAAATTAAGTACCAAAAATCTAACTTTATCGTTACTTGTAATCAACTTTTACTGACTGAACTAATTACTGTACTTGATAAAGTACAGAATGTGTTTTCCCTAATCTAAATTCTAATCACCATGTCACTCACAACAGACTTAGTAATGCTTCACTAACACACTATTCACATGCAAAATACTCTAAATAGGCCAATTATGACTCTGCCCCTGTTCCCTGGTTAACCCGCTGAGAACTGAAAAATTTCACAAGGCAGTCACCAACTAAAACAAAGGCTCCTTGTTTTAAATTAAGACAGTCTTTTTGATTCCTAAATAGCTCAACAAAGTGGCATGTCTTCTGCTGAAAGCAGTTGGTCAAATATGAGCCATGAGCTGGAAAATCAGAAATTAAAACATCCTTCTTCCTTTACTACGCTTCTAAAAACAGTCGAAGATAACTTTTGCTTCACGAAAACTATATTACTTTTTTTTTTGGTTTTTTTCCCAGAGCAGCTAAACGAAAATCGCCGCCGAGGTATGGGCAAGCGAGCCCTGACGGATGCGGCCCCAAACCCCTTCTTGGTGTGCAGCCTAGCGTTTGGCTCTGCAGACCCCTCAAAGACGTCAAAAATACAGGCACGCGAGTCAGAAACGTACTTTTTGCTAATATCTTTACGTTTAGCTCATGTCTAATATACACCTGCAATGACTACGCTCCTTTTAATAAACAACACCTGCACCGACAAAAAAAATGGTTGCAAGTCTATTGCATAATGGCAAAGAAATATATGCAAAAACTCTTTGGGGAAAAAAAAAAGGTTATCAATTCATTGTGAATATCCTCTGAAAATAAACGGGATTTTATTGAATGTCTCGGAGCATTTCAGAATGAAACAGTGCTAACCACAAAAATCCTATTCAGTCATATATTTTTATCACGTATACGTTTTAACATAAAGACAGACCTGCTAAATCTGTGCATGGTTTATCCATATGTCGGGTAGTCTGAAAGACTTACAGCCATCAGCTGTACAAATTCCTATACCCAGCCTACTAGATTTAATTTGATTTAAAAAAAAAAAAAAAAAGTCTATACGACAGCGTTTGCAAACTATTTTAGATTAAACAAGATTCACTTCAGGAGCAGAAAACACACACATACCCTATGTTGTTTTTGTTTTTTCATCCAAACATTTCTCTCTCTAAAAAGATGCAGAGGTTTCTACGGGGGAAAAAAAAAAAAAATCCCAAACTTGCATTATTACATTAGGAGTAAACAGATGCGCCAGTCCTACAGGCTGCCCGCCTTTTGTCTGTTCAGCCATCGAATACTTCTCGTTGCCACTAGTTGCACCTCACAATGACCATTCATTCCTCTTGACCTAGCAGGTAGGTGCTGAAATGCGGCTGACGACGGACGGGCTCACGTACCTGCGGCTCGCCACGCGGAGCTGACGCCCACGGGGGCTCGCGGGACGGGCACGGCGGTGCCCACGGGGCTCCCCGTGGCCGGGCTGGGTGCACGCAAGCGCCCGTGCGAAGCCTGCTCCTCGCTCGTGCTACATGTCCGCCTCCCACCAACTTTGGCACGGGTGCTGGGCTACAAGCGGCGTTCGCTGCCGCAAAGACTGGGTTTTCTCAAAAGCATCTCCCGAATTTTCCATCCGGAGCGTCGCGGGCTAATTTCTTCGTCGGCTCTCGAAAAGCGCCCGAACCCCCAACTAGCCCAAACCAGCCAAGCACCCTCCTTCGTCTGGCACAGGACAGCCAGGCACGCTTGCTTTCGAGGTGAAAAAAGAGGTGGGTTTGCGCACTTAAGGGGACCTTGCCGAGCGCCCCAGGGAGGAAAATGCGGGTAAAAACCTACACGTACTTGTTCCGCGACGCTCCTAAAAGGAACAATGGGCATTTATTGCAGTTCAGCCTACGTGTCGCACTGTTAATGGCCTGCAACAAAGAGAACGATGAAACGTCTACAAACCACGGTGCCATAGATCACGTCGCTTTTGGAGCTTGCGTTTTCTCCAAACTGGATCTCAGATGCGGCATGAATTACCAGGCATCAAAGTTCATATTTACCATTAGGACGGGATGAGCTTGAACCCAAAGTGTTACATCTGTCGAACTCCCCTGCAGACTTTGCAGAGGGGCTTACCTAAGCGCGTACGTATTGGATGTAGGGGAAGCGGGGTATCTTTGGGTGCAACCGGTGCAGCAGGCGAGACACAAAACATTACAAACCTTTGAGCTGCACAAATCCTGCAGGCGGGTGCGGGCATTATAGCGCATACTGTACAAACTGCCCCGTCCTCGCGGACCTGTACAGTTGGCAGTCTATTTGTTTTATAATAAACAAAGCGAATAATGTGCGGGATTCGCCAGTTGAATGGTAGTTTGAAGCTAAAAACAACCACAGAAGAAAATAAATGCAACAGAGCAAAATCGCATTGAGGCACGCAGCTGTATTTTTCATCAGTTGCAATGTTTTTGCTTTTGTCGTTGCTACATACAATCCTGTCTTATTTCTAGTAATTTGTAAAATAAGTCACTAACAAGTGAATCCTGCCTCCAAAATTTGAATAACTAGACAAAGAATTAAAGCTGGATGGGGAGGAAAGACGCGCGTACTATGACAAAGTAAGATCCATATGGATGCGATATTACCCCTCCTGGAAAAACACAAACGTTGCTCCATTACAAACCTGGAGTTCTGCTTCTCAAACGAAAATCGCACGAATGCCAATACCCATTTCACTTAAATTTCTGCTTCAGACCTATATAGGTAGGAAATAGATTTCTAAAAATTATTTTCTATTTCCTTTCTCGTGGAAGCAGGTGAGATTAGGGTACGACAGAGCGCTGCCGTTCGCTAATAGAACATTAAATTCAGATTAAAGGGAAACGTCCTTGAAGCCCATAATCCAAAATCCTCCGATAAAACTGATCAGGAAAAAATATTTCAGAAAAGGCCTTTTTTTTTTTTCCTGACAACCTGGATAGATTTTTTTTTTTGGCGTCTCCACGCTACATCGTGATCCAGTATCAAACGCGCCATCACGGGGATGTTGTAAGGAAGAGAAAAACGGGCTTAGAGGAGAAGAGATTAAGCTCCTTTTCTGAACGACTGCCAACCGTTTGTGCGCCGCGCTCACGGCGGAGCATCCCCGCGCACACAGCTGCAGCCCCGCTCGCCGCTCCCCAGCCCGGCGGATGGATGGGGACTGCGGGACATACGGTCCCCGCTCCGCACGGCGCACGAGACCGCGAGCCTCGGGGAAGCTTGGGAAGCAAACGGGCACGCCGCGGGCATCCCACCAGCCCTTCCCCACCCGATGCGGTACGCGCGCTGGGAGAGGGCGAGCAGGGTGAGGAGTGGGGACGAAGGCTGAGGCTGCCAGCATCGCCCTGGCCGGTCCTCAGCATCGTCAGGGCAGGTGGCAAATCCGCCGAGCGCGGGCTGGGGACATCCCACCTCTGCCGCCCTGCTCTGTGCTCGATCCGATGGCAAAAAGCGCTCAGCGAGCGCGATTCTGTGCCCGCACGTCCGCACGCTGCAGGGCAGGGCTGTGAGCTGACACCAGCATTACACGCATTGCACACGCTTTGCGTAACTCTATCGGCTACCCTGCCGAAATGCAGCGCTCTGAAAGCTAGAGCCTTTTGCGATAAACTTCCTACGCACACCAAGAATTCAGGCACTTCATCCAAGAAGAGCCCTGCTACCTTCCTGATGTTGCAGCGCTCCTCGCATCAGAAGGCTGTGCGCTGTTGAAGACCGAAGCCTTTTTGCTCGCTTTGCTCACCCCGTGCCCACCACCTCTGCGCGCCCTACAGCCTCCCTCTGCCGGGGGACCCACGTGTTATGGGGCTTTTCTGCCATCAAATTACCTTTTCCTCCAGAAAAAAGAGCACAAACCGAGACGGACGCAGTCACCCTCGGTGCCGAAGCCCCACGTGCGCCGCACACACCCGCCACAACAATTTGGGGTGCCCCCACCAAACACCAGCCCGGAGGACCGTGGCCCAGGCCATTCCCCTGCCTGCTGCCTGCGCCTCCACCACCTCGCTTGGACTCCTCCACATCACATCCAGGGTACTGCAAAGGTGCAACCAAAGCAACCCGAATTTGATGAAACCGCATCTAATTTATGCTGCAACAGAGGAATGGGAGGTCTCTTTTTTTTCTTCTTTTCAAACATCACCAATTTCTAACTGCAACTGTTCTGTTTTCTTTTCCTCCTGCAAAATCGCAGGATGCAGCATTACATCTCATCATCCAGGTCGCAGCTCCTTTTACATGCCCTACCCTCGGTTTATGAATTTTCACTTAAGTCAAGTTAACTAAGTAATGCCGCATAGACATCTGAATCATTTCTTGGTTATTTCCTTCTGTGATTTCAATCCTCTGTTTTTAATCAAATTATGAAACTAAATTTCCACTTATCATGTGACTATCAGGGCATCTGTTCATAATCTGTCCAATTCCTACAAATACTCCTTTCTTTGGCTTTTGGAAATTTGGCAGCTCTCTGTAAAATCTTCTGTGTGTCATTTACGTCCAGTATTTCTCTCTAATGCCAAGTGTAAATCGCAAACCATTGATGGCAAACACAGAGAAACAATTTCCTCCGGTTTCACTGAGTATGTTTTCAAGCTAAGGTACTGTTTTGCTTTTTTCTCAACCAACCATAATTCTTAAAAAGTATTTACAGAAAAATTTTGACTTTTAGAGAACAAAGGAGCTTCTCGCGCCGAGATTTCATTTCTCACCGAGTTCTGTTTTTTCGTGAACGCTCACAAGCACGAAGCAGGAGAAATCTTCCTGTTTGTTTTCTTTCTTCCATCTGATGGCAAATAACCTTTTTGTCTCGTTTCTTCTGCCTTCCAGGGCGGCACCTTCAGATGGCTGCGCGCAGTGTTCAGCGCTTTTCTTTTGACTCTGACCTTTTCCACTAAAAAATGCTTGCAGGTATTATCAAATAATTTCTCACGTTCAACCAGCCCTCGTGCATTAATGTCATCAGTATCAGTTCTCTAGGTCTCGTTTTATTATTATTTTTTTCACTCTCTCTTCATCTGCGTGATTTAAAATTGCTCTTTAGGCTTAAACCTTTCTGGAGTAATTTTTCCCAGTTGTGTTGTTCTGGGGACCGCCTGTAATACCAGCACAACAGCAGGAACTTCCCAAGTTCATTCAGTGGTTTCAGCAGCATTTCGTGGACACGCAGCTGAACAGAGCGCTCTTAACTATGCCTGAGGCTCGGCAGCCTCTGACAGCAAGGATTTCCAATTTCTTCTCCACTCGTTTTCCTCATCTCTTCCAGGTGAGCAGGAGAAAAAAAGCCAAAAAACATTTGTAACTTTTCCCCTCATTTTCCCCACATTTACTCTTGTATGCTTGCTTCTTCCTCTGCCTTTATTCACCATTATGCACGATGACTCAGATGATTATACTGCTGCTTGATTATCACGAAAGGTTAGCTACTTGTCTGCATTAACGATCCCATCTTTCACATTTGCAGGGAATGATTTCACCATCAACTGCACAGTTTTCAGTGTTTCTCTAAAGCTTCGGTAGAATGAAAATATTTCATTTCCTCGCGTTCGGGGAAAAATGGATAAAAAGCGATTCAGCTGAACAAGTGCGAGGCACAAAAAAAATCAAGGAAAGAAGGGACTTCCTCCTCCACTAAGGAGTTTTTTAAATGCAGTCTTTGCTCTGTTTGTGATTTTTTTGCTGTGCAGCTTCTGCTGGAAGTGCTTGGAGTTGGAGATAGCTCCTTTGCCACAGCCCAAACGGCGATACCAGCGGGTTCCCTGCTGCGAAGAGCAGCAAGAACGGCCCTATAACGGCCGCATTTAAGGGGGTGCCCCGTGCCACCTCTGGGGATGATCCCGAGAGCACCCAGCGCGTGAGGGTGGCAGGGGAAAACGGGACCAAAGAAGCAAGCGGAGACTTTGGTCAAAGTCCGTGGGCAGCGGTTCACGGTTGGAGGGCCCTCGTGCTGCTGGCTGTGCCCAGAGGGGACGGGATGACGCTTTTGGTGACTCTCTGGTGCTGCAGATGGCCGAGGTGCCAGGGCTGGCCCCGTGCCACACGGGACAAAAGCCCACGTCCTCACCTGCAGATGTGCTCCCCGAGCAGGGAAATACTTCTGGAAACAGCAGCGCGCCAGAAAGGAGCTGGACGTAGCCGAGGGCGTGAGGCACAGCTGCCTGTGCCTGAGAAGATCCAGCCCAGAGCCATCTGCCACCAAACACCGCGGAAATCCAGCGCCTGGGATGTTCAGAGCGCTCCCACCTCTTTGCAGACTGTAATACCACGTGACAACGTTCAAAAGACTTCACAGTCAAGGAACTGAAGCTTGGAACTACTGGAGGGATTGCTCGTGCACGAGGAAGCGATTCCTACCCGAAGCGCGTCGGTGGAACCGCTGTCCAGGGCAGACGACTCGGTCAGGAGCTGCACAGCCCCGGTCCAGACCACGCCAAACCCTCTGAAGGCGCCGGGGCCTCCCGGGTGTTAACGAGGGAAGAATTTGGCCGGCGGTCAGCAGCTGGATGTTCAGGGATTGTGAATATAGCGAAGCTTTGTCTGCAGTGCTTTTACGGAGCAACACGGCGACGCGATAAAGGAGGCTTGCCGCATCACGGAGAGCCCAACTGATCTACGACATCTTTCAAAATTATCAAAAAATCCATAGTCCGCTCAGAAACATGAGCTTGATATATATTTTAATGTTCCTAGATGCGAAAAAGTGTGCTACATCAGAGTATTGGCATGCGGCGAAAGCAGGGTACCGTAAAAAACCCCCCACTTTCTGCAGGGTTCAATAATAATCGGACGAAACCAGTGCCGTCGGTTTGTGCACTGGGGCTGCTCACTAAACCTGAAATGCGTGTCCTCACTCCCCGACTTTCACAGCACCTCCCAGCACCCAAGCAGCCGTATTTCCGTGCAGCTCCGAAGCTCCCAACATCTCCAAGTGCCCGCTTTTTCAAACATCTCCGATCCTATACCATCTGGTAAGTATCAGCATCGCGGTCACTTGTGGGGGGGAGACGGATAGGAGACAGGGAGGATTAATGACATGCAGAAACGAACGCTGTGCAGAGAACGACATTTTTGCACTATTTTTCCCTGAGAAAAAATACTGAAGACTCGCTGGCAAGAATTCCTCAGCCGGGCTCTGCTTTTTTTCAGTTCAAGTAAGCACTTCAACATGATTCAGTAAGGATGTCCTACCACTACTCGCTTCAAAATGGTTCTCTCTGGCAAATTATTACAAACCCTAAAAAAAGCCCCGTTAACCTAACAAGGCAATTATCATCACTCTTCCCCGTGTAAGCATTCGACTACAAACGGCTCACAACAAAAATCCTGGCTCAAGTTGTCTCAGGCAGGGTAAAACACTCTGACACGCCTCAGTCTTGAAAAGGTGTTTGGTGGCTGAATTCCCATTTTTAATGATATAATTATTGTTTTCCCTTTGAATAGGAGAACACAGAAAAAGGCTTACAGAAGTTCAAATGCATGGGAAACGGCCTTTTTCTGAAATTATGTTAGTAATATTTTTAACCAAAGAAAAGTTACTGTAAAAACATCTAAGAGACCGAAGAAACTTCCTGTCCAAAGAAATAACAAAACCCATGCTAAATACTTTAAGTGCCTCGGAGGATGTGTGGGTTTTTTTTTTTCAGGCTTATTACTATTCATCAGCCTGAAAGATAAACAACGCCCTCCCCCTTTTTAGGGCAGAAGCAAGATTTTGCAGGAAAAAGAAAAAGCTGTCCGCAGACTAAAAGCCGTTTAAAGATCCCCAAACGATCCTGCGTGTCAGACACGAGGCCTGGGACTCGGAGGGGCTTGGGAAGGATGCTTCCATCCCCACGCTCCCATCAAGAAGCGTGCGCTTGCCTGGGGCGAGGCGCAGGGAAGTGAAACCTCAAGCACACGTTGGAAAGGAAGCGGGGGGAAGAAGTGGGCTTTGGACCCAACGGTACATGACAAGTTGGAAATAAATCACGTTCGTGGCGTCCCCGTCAGTCCATGCACGCCGCGGGCACTGGCAAGGGGAGGGCAAGGGTGGCTGGGTCCCCCCAGCCTCCTCTTGGAGCTATAACATCACTTCTTTTTTTTTTAAACCTATCCATGCAAACACACATAAAGCCAACCGATGACACGAATGTGGAACTTAAACTACAGGAACTTTCCTTTTTTCTCTTTCAAATTTCCCTCTGCTCCTCGCCGTCTTTTTTCATGTACCTAAAACATTTGCTTCCCAATGGAAACTGATCCACCCGTACACGACGTATAACTGCGGCTGAACAAAATGTGAAAGCTTCTTCACTTCAAGTAGAGTCTGCAAAGCTTAGGTCACCTTGTGCTTAAGACAGGACAAAAAAACTCAGAATTGCCCTGCGACAACAACAAAATTGGCAAATTCAGCTGCTCTGAGGAACCGGCAGGAAGAAAAAGCACCTTTTTGTGCTGACACAGGTGAAAGGATAACAAGCTGGCGTTTGGGTGAGTCAGAGCAGAGCGTGCCACCCGGCCAGCTCTCCTCCAGTGCTGCACGCTGCCCTGCAGCTAGCTCAGAAAATGCACTTTCAAGCGAAAATGAAGTTTTGCCTTCTTGGTGCCACCGAGGGGGCGTTTGGGGCAGCTAGGGAAGAGCAGACCTGCTGAGCGTCCCGCTTGCTATCACATGGCTGCGTTTCCTCCTTCCTTTTTGCATGGAAGAGGTAGTGAGGATCTTCTCTGTTGTGGAGGCAACATTTTGGTTTGCCTACGCTGCAGAGAGAGGCTTTGCTCCTGCTCTGCAATACTGCTGCTTTCGGGGAAGCCAGCACGAGCCATCCACTCAAAGCAAGTGCCTGCACGGGCCGGTATCGATGTCCATAGTCAGCAAAGGAGTGCACGTGGGCATGTCCCCACCTGGGTCTTCTCTTATTTCTTTACAAAGTCCAACTCCCACCATCAATACAAGGTTTAGTAATGCTTTCAGAGCCAAAAGATGCAGAAAAGAGCTGGCGTGGAGCAGAGCTGGCAGCACCCCTTCAGGCTGCCATTAGGGCCAAACGTCACAAAATGTGGAATCAGTTTATCTGAAAGACATTGTTTACAAATAAATCAAAGCCACTAAGCTAAGCTACTTGGCAGAAAGGAAACACCAGGCCAAACAGAAGCACTGCGGAGAGCAACGTTTTACAGGCACTGCTTTCTTCTCGACTGCACCTAGCGCCCCGTGGAGATACACACAACGTGCCTTACAGCACGGAACCGATAAAGGAAGGCAGCAGAAAAGAAAGCAAAGAGCCAGCAGAAGTTACATGACAAAACTTTTAAATCCCGACAACTTCAGAATGAGATTCTAGAAACTGGAAAACTAAAGGATACTGGCACAGCATTGTTGCTGCCCTACCCAGGCCCAGTAGCAAGAGTAGGCGAGGAAGAAGCCTCACTCGTCCTTGCTGGGCTACTTCAAAATATGCATCAAAGACGATTTCCTTTTGTTCACTTGTAATCCCGAAATTGTCTGTGCTGCTCCACATGTGGACAACCACACGAAGTCTATCATATGATATCAGGATGTGCCCATAAATCGCGTGAGCAGTAGAAGTTTCCATGCGTGTTGTGCCATGGTCGCACCAGGGATGATGGACGCTCTTCTGGTGCTTCTGCAAGAGCACGAACTGCAAATGTACTTTCTCACAAGTCTTCCAAAGCTGGGCTACAAATCAGTCATTTTACAAAGCCTGCCCAAGATTGGTCATCACGGAATAAAACTTTCAAAAAACGATTAAGAGGAAATACATATTGAAAAGAAAATAGCAAGGACTCCTGGAAAATTCTCACTGTTCAACACCAAAACTTTCCAAAAAGGGGAGCAATGAACCAGGACGCAACTACTGGGTAGTGTTTGGGACAACGGTGGCTGGAAGGGCACTAGGTGAAGGCAGAGGATCTCTGCTTCCAGCAAGACGTGGGGCAAGACGCAGGTGACTCTTTGTGACGACGCAAGATGGCCTCATCTGAGGCCATAAAGCAGGGGGGAGTTTGTGGCTGATTTTCTCTGTAGACGGCTATGATGTGCTAAGCAGTTAATTGGCATTTTTTTTGCATTACATTAAAGAATAAAAATCTCTGTCTAAAAGCTGTATTTGTCACAGTACCTTGTTATCCAATGTCTATGTCGTAAAGGTAATCCTGTATATTACAGTGGTATGTAAAAAACCAACAGAGGAATACCCAAGTGAGTTATATTTTCAGTGATTCCGTTGGTTTTTATTAGACTTTATATGCATTTTCCCCAGATACTTTTGAAAGACAAGGATGTTGGAAATATCCATAATTCTACCTCTCGTGTAGCTTATACCTTTACTCTTAAAAAAAATAATAATCTCCTGACAGTCAACCAGGATCCATTTTCAAAGAAGGAAAACAGTTAAAAAATAAAATAGAAAGACCTATAAACATGCAGACAGATGGCTATATTCTGTCATTAACTTCAAAACAAAATAAAAATATTAACTTCTCCATTGTTGCTAAACATACTGCAGCAAGACTTGAATGCCTGGCAGACATGCACCTCATCTGCTGCGAAGGCATAAAGACATACCTGGCTTCTGTGGTACTATTATTTATTATTTGTTAAGCACCAACAATGTGTTCAGCACTTTTCAAAGCCAGAAGGGGCAAAAGTGTACTTTAAAAATGCTGCACCCGAGGTAAATAAGACCACGGACACGGGAGAGCAGGAGGGCAGTATGAGGGAAACCCATGCTGCCACGCATCCGGCCTAACAATAACAGGTCTGAAATAAGAATTTGGAAAATATCCGGCTTGTAAAGCTGGCAGGTGTAGAGATAGCAGAGTTTTGCACTGTTTGACTGGAGGAGAGGACAAAGAGGGTATTTTGAAGTTTGCCTGCGAGCAGCGCGGCCTGGTTAGCAGTGGGCAGGTTGGCTGCCGGGCTGGGCAGGTGCGGGCCCACGGCTCTTCTCTGAGCTTGGCTGAGCCTCCACAAACACCAGCGTGTGGCTGGCACTAACCACCTCTTACTGATACCTTCAAGAGCCAAAAACTGAACTTTGCAAAAATGTCAAGATTTTGGCGGGCTGTCACAGAGCCTGCATGCACTGTCCTGCTGACCCGCAGGCATTAATGTCCCACAGGACTGAGAAAGAGGGAAAAAAATCCCACCCCCTTACACAAAAAGTTTGATCATTTGTGTAATCCACTGAACAACGTCCATTTTAGAGGTGTGACGGGGCTCAAGGCCTACTCCTCCACCTGCGAGGAACACGTCCAGCCCCTCGCACAAAGCCCTCCTCCTCCTCCCGCTGTGCTCACACCAGCCGCAGACTGCAGCAAAACACAAGACAGTTACGGGGGAAAAAAAAGGCTGTGAAAGGGGAACAATGAAAATCAAGCAAAACAGGAAAGGGGAAGCGAGAAAGACACACCACAAGGCCTTGCTAATTCGTTGGTCGATGGCCCCCAGCCTACAGATGCGGAGGCCTAGTAGCTCAGGCACGGCTGCACTGAAATGGGGGTTTCTGCTCCTGGGGGGTGATTCAGAGAACCCAATACCAGGAGCCGATCACCACACAGGGAGCAGAGGGGCTCCCCAGCTCCGACCACCCCTCTGCCTCGCATTTCTGAATGGCCCCACAAGGCCCAAGGCCTTTAGGTAATCGGGGGGCTCCTAAGGGTCATAGGCAACATAGGTGGGACTTGGAGCCTGAGTCCCATTTCCCTGGAATGCACTGCGCTGTGTTGCCCCAGGCAGTTTGTCATTCTGTCCTCTCTTTTTATGAGAGTTACTTTTATGCTGAATTAAAACAAGCTAGAGAAGCATCTTCAGATGTGAGAAGACAAAGAATTTCCTAAAGAAGTAGGGAATGCTCCATGACAACTCTAAAGCCGTTTGATGGCGCTTGTGTGTCTGAGGTATCAGCGGGTTTTCTTTTTTTAGGCAGGATGAGAGCACAACTTAGTCATTGTTTTTAATTATTCCATACATAAATAGCTCCTAGGATTCATATCCTCATACATACCCTGAAATCTCTACTTGTCAGAAGAAATTGCTCCTTTTTTTTTTTTTTTAAGCCAAGAAGCAAAGGAATAAATCACACAATAATAGAAGCCCGGCCAGAGCGTCATCTTCTGTCACCTCTAAGGTCACTGCTGGTGAAGGCTGGCACCAGACACCGAGGGGGAAACTGCAATGCTGAAACACGGTCTTTCAAGGGGGATGTGAACATCTTTCTTTCTTTTTTTTTTTTCTCCAGTTATTACCAAGGAGGAAGTTAAAGAACTTTCTGTGAAAATCAGGTGGTGAGAGTTTACTGGAAGGCTCTTAAAAATATACAGATCGTGGGCTTGTGTTTATCTGGACCTTCCCAAGGAGTATGCATTGAAACAGGTGAAAAAAATCTAGAGCCAATGCAGCAAGAAATATCTGCTGAGTTTATGGCATCGGTTTGTTAAAACACTGATTTATCGGTGTTTACATGTACCAGACTGTTTACTGACTGATTTGAATGACTTAAAATATAAATATCAGCCCATGCAAAGCGTAAGCAAAAGAGATGCACTAGGTTTCGAAACTCGGGGAGATCTAGACAACTTGCAGATTGTCTGAATTGCAACTAGAAATGCTGTAAAGAAGTTTGCAAAATGAGAGAAATATTACTTATAAATGTGAATTAATAGCTCTCTTAGAAAGTACAGACTATGACTAGATTTTGTGTAGCATATATTTTGAAAATAGTGTTCATTTTAATAATCAGCATTCTGTGTCTATCTGTGCCTGTAAAAGATCTCGTTTCTCCATCTTGAGCTGTTCTGTATGTGAAGTTCCTGTCTGCAGCCGCATGGTAATTAAGTGTGATTAAAGATGCTATTCATTCCCCTGCAAAGCAGCAGGTAACCACATGTCAGAAGGGGGTGGTGGAAGCGCGGAGTAACTTCTGGGCAGTAAAAAGGCTATTGGAAATGGTCTGTTGGAAATGAGCAATGCGACAGCGCGCAGCAAATGCTACAAAAATGGCCACGTGGGTTTGTGGCAACTACAAGAGATCGACGCGTTCCTAAGCGTTACAAACCCCAAGAAAAAAATATTTAAAATCACCTCTATTCCTGTGTGCACTGGGAGCTGCCGAGAGCCCAGCTGCGGCCTAGACACGACTAAGAGAAAGGCACACAGGAAAAGCCCGCCAGCAACCCGGCCCCGCAGTAACAAACAGAAAAGGGAGGTTGAGAGGAGTCGGGGCTGGAGAGAAGGCTGGGGGCGGCCATGGGAGAAGGCCGAGCTGCCTCCCAGGGCCTGGCACATCAACCAGAAGGGTACTTCGTCTGAAAGGTGTCAGAAATCAGGTCAATAGCAGCATGGCGAAGCTTCGCCCCAAAATCCATTTCTCATAGCTGTCACGATCCTTTGAAATACCGGCGTGCGTGCTGTTTGTGTACATGCACACACGAGCTCCTCGTCTCGCCGTGATTCCATAAAATGGCCAGATAGAGCTGGAGTTTAGCACCCCGCAGGCCAGTAATCCAAAAGGCTCATTTAACAGAGGTAATGGGCACAACTGGAAAGAGGGAAAATTCCATGTAAACACCAGCAAACGTGTTTTTACTGGGGGGGTGGTGAAAGATTGGAAGAGGCTGCCCAGATGAACTCTGCCCTGGGAGAACTCTGCCCTACTCGAAACCCATCTGGGCATGGATGGGTTGGTGGTTTTTTTTGTTGTTTGTTTGTTTCTTTGTTTCTTTTTAGGTTTTATGCATTTAGATTAGCAGAAGTTGCCAAACCATACCTTATATGCCAAGGACAGCATCCTTGGCTGTCAACCTTGGACACACCAGGGCACTCACCAGTCAACTCTGAGCCCTGCAAATTGCCAGAGTTAGTTAAAGCAGACTGCCTTTTTGCTGGAGGTCCTCCATCAAGCCCTGACCAGACGTGAACCAGCAACGTGCCGTGTAGCGGGGTCACAACTTGCTGTGGTACCACCGCAGGCGAGCATCACTCCCCTTTTTATCGCATTCACGATAGCACAGAAAGTCAGAGTGCAGTGACTGCAAAGGCAAACCAAGCTCCTATTAGCACTCAACCACAACATAAACCTATTATTGCACATTACAAATAGCAGTGCTATTCTGTTGCCAGGTTATAAGCTCCAGAAAGGTGCCCTTGGAATGCTCACTTCCAACAAAATAGCCCTCAGCTTAACATTTGATCCAAAGGGCTAAGAGAAAAGCACTTCCTTTTACCACTAAATTGCAGTGTTGGGTTTTAGCATTTCTTCAATTATGATATGGACAATGAAACCGTGTCTTTCTGGATGCATGAGGAATTCTGCTAAATGAGCCATTCAGACATCTGAACTTAAGTCTGTTCCTTTAATACATTTGATTAACATGGAAATTTTATCTCTTATGTCATTATTTTAGTGCTGTAACATCAAAAACATTAGTCCACAACGTGCCCACGATCACAGGAGGATAGTTTATGGGCGCTAGAACTAATTTCTGGAGCAGAAGCAATGATTCCACCTCCCAAAGCAAGATGCTCGAGCACAAACGATGACAGAGGTGAACCTTCTCCAACTATAAATCACCACAGAAGTTAGCAGGAGAAACGCTGCTTCCCAGCCCCGCTGAACACAGTGGGACTTTTGCCACCGACCAAAATGTTATCTGGTATCGAAGTATCAAAGGCTATACTTAGAGTGGAGCATAATTTTATTTTGCACCATATTTCTCGCGGGGCATATCGCATCCCCACGCAGCTGTGGCTGGTAAGCACATATTGCCCAGTCAAGAGGTCGGAGCGTCCAAATATTTAAAAGCAAATAAACAAAGCGCCGTCGCGTTCGTTCAGGGCACTGGCACTTCACATCTCATCACAAAAATGGATTAGCAATAGACTTTGTAGGACCTACGTTCCTTGGTACATTAGGTGTCTTTTATCATCTTAGTATAGCTTTTGCGTGTGTTTTTATAGGGATGGAGAATGAAGGAGGAATTATTATAGGTAAAGGAATCTTGCCGTCAAAATGTGAGGAAATCTAGTTATTTGACTAAGCAAAAAAATACTGAGTGATTTGTAGCACAAGAATAAAATGAACTCGCTGTGTCTCCAGAGGTCTGCAATATGATCTTCAGAAAAGGTAGCTTGCCAATTTAATTGAGGTAGGAGTTATTTAATTTTTTTTTATACAGGTATAGTTTTCAATAAAACTACATATGCCTATAACACTGCAATGGCAGATGTGTCTCGATTATTAGAGGTGGGCTCTAGGGAATATATACAATGGATCTTGAAATCCGTAAGCAGCTGTTTGGAAGGGAGGGGTGGAACATTGCAACACACACACATGTTCCTTAAGTGCAGTAATGTTTTGTTATTTTACTGCAGGTGTATTACAGAGATGAAATTTAATAACTTATTGTATACAATACCAATAAAACCGAAAGATTCTTTGCCCTGACGTTCCTGAACAAAGTACAAATTAGAAGCAGCTCTGAGCCCAGCAGCGCTGTGCACTGACACGCACACAACCCCTGCTCACACCTTCCCTGGCTGCAGGCAGAACGCTGCCTTTTTTACTGTTTACTAGGAAAATGTGGTCAGGCCATAAAAAAAAAAAAAAAAAAAAAAAAGGGAAAAAAAAATAAAACAAAACCCCATAGTGCTCTGCAAGATAGTGAAGAACGTGCTGCTGAACAACAAAAAAAAAAAGCAAAAGCATTTGAATGCACGGGACAGCCTTTGTGAGTTCAGCTGTGAGGTCTCCGAGATGCCCGAAGCCCCTGTGCAATGCTACCAGAGTTATTTTTCTAACAGCTATTCTGCAGTGGCTTAAATCGGAAGCCTGATTTCAGAATATGCATTAGTCTCAATCTCATGCTGAATGAAGCACTGAAGAAGGACCTTTTAAAAGTACATATCAGATAAAAAGATAATCCCTCTTGCTTTTTCTCTTTTTTTTTTCCCCCTTTCTCTCTTTGCTGGACTCCTCTTAACATAATTAGAGATGTTGCAACAATTCAATAATTCACAGCAGAAAAAGGAAGTCCCAGTACTTCTGGAAGAAAAAAGAAAATGGGCAATCGCTATTTCTGTCCATTCCCTTCTCAGCATGAGAACGCTATTATGCAAGGATTTACACACTTATTGGGCACACAGGCACGGGCAGCTGGGCTGAATTAATCCATACGCACTTGCCACAGAAGCTGCCTCGGTCTTTCATTCCCATTATGCTCATTTTAAAGTTTTCCAGCAATATTTCCATTACCTCTATACAAAATCCCTGTCAAAGGTATGTTATAAACACCCCCTAGTCTGCTCAATGAGCCTCGAACGTTCAAAAATTAAAATCCAAGGCTTGACAGACGGGGGACTGAAGCCCCATCGTGTGCCAAGGACTCCTCTCGGTCTCGCCAAGTCCCGTGGAGTCTGGACGTGCTGGGATCCCCCTCGCCCACGACGTGCAACCCTTCTGCCCCTGCCACCCTGCCCCAGAGGGATGGGGGAGCGAGGGAAGGCGGCACGGAGAGGAGAGAGGAGCCCGGGCACACGGCAGGGAGGTCAGGAGGGAGCGTGTGATGTCCCTGCAGATACTTTGCCTGTGGCCTTCCCTTCGGCAGCCTTTCCCTGTACCACGGTACCTTGAATCAAGCTGAAGTCCAGCAGATGTGATCTCATTCGGGATTAAGTTTATAATATTTTGGTAGCAGGTATTTAAAAACAAAACCAAAAAAAGAGAAAAAACTGGCGGAGCTTGTGTAACTCTACTCGCTTTTACCTTAACGCTTTGTTCCAGACCCAGCTTTTGACATGGGCTGGTTCCAGCTAGCCTCAGAGTATTTCTAGAACACCGAGTAAATCAGCACAGCCAAAAACAACATCGAGGCTCGCTTCTTAATAGTAAAAACAAGTCATCCTAGGACTTGGGGATTCTGCTTGAAGTTAAACCACCTTAAAAGCCGAACGTCCTTCACTCTGCACTTGCCAAAAAGGCATAATCCAAATCATCAAAGAACTCTAATTTATTCCCACACACCATCTCATGCGTTGCCTTGGAAATCTATGGTGGATGTTTTCTGGCCATCAAGCTCACTTTACAGGTCTCTTTATTCATTGCTTTTTTGAATTAACCATCGCCCAGAAAAGCACGGTGGCCCTGGATTATTCAAAGTCAGTCTCATCAACTATGAACTGATGAGTGGATCCTCGCTACGCCGAGCAGCACGTTACCAATAGTCTGGCAACCATATTCTATACATCCAGACCCTCTTGCAGAAAGGCACATCAACGTTTCACAAACACTGCACGAGTAACACAATTTTTTATTTTTAAATTGTGTTATTTAAATGATGTTTTTATCTGTCACGCGGGAAACCGAAGCGCGGAACCAGAATGAAGTTAGATGAATAAAGTAGGAGCGTTTTGTGAAATACTACTGCCTTGCTAATGCCCCCAAACCAGCCCAATTTTTGAAAAAAAAAATGGATCTTTGGGGAGATGGTGAGTAGCACAGAATTAAGACAACACACAAAATCCTGACTTAACTGAATGAAATGAGATTTTTGTCGTTAACTGCAATGAAGCCAGTATTTCAAAAGTGCCTTGACAACAACTTCGGTACATGTTTCTTCGATGGCTTCTCTCTAATGGAATTAAATGGTTCCCAAGATGAGCTTTCCTCCATCCCCACTGTAATCTGCGTTGTATCTGCTACGGTTTTCTGTGAGAGCAGAATTGGGCCCTGGGCTCGGGACTAAAACCCATCCCGGAGTAAATGGCTCGCTGTGTGCCTGGCCTCTTCTCCTTGGTGTGAGCAGAGCACGGGAAGGAAACCTCAGATCGCTGCTGCTGTCTGCACGAAGAGGGGCTGGTGTTTTTTTTCGTACCAGAAGATTAATAGGTAGCAAGTTCAATATCGTTAGGTATTTAGTTTTCCTTAATTGTTCCAGGAACTCATCTACAGAGAGCAATGCATCACATCTGGAGGTAGCAATTTACCTTTCAGAAATCAACAAAATCTGCACGCTCCTCCTGGGTCTAGGAAAAAGGACTCCTCCCGCGCGACTCCTCCCGCTGCACAGGGCCCTCTGACAACTCGAAGCTTCGGGATGTTCTCAGTTCTCTGTAACATCACCACCGATGTTTTCTTTGGAATTGACCAAATATCCTCTTCCTTAGTATCTCCTGTCTAGGTTAGCCAATCTTTCTCAGCACACACGAAAGCACGACCTAGAAATCTTGCAGTAGACTTGTAGTTTTTAAATTTTCTTCCCAGCCTGAAGGTTCATGCTTGTTAATAATTTGGTGGATCCTGATAGTTCTGCAGCCTGGAGAACAGACAACAGATGGTCCAGCCTTGGCATTCAGCATTATTCCTTCTGTACCTTTCAGGAATTCAAGAGATTCTTATTTTAGAAATAGCTCTTCTCCTTCACGTCTGGGCATTGGTCATCTGCTTCATCCCCTTCTCCATTACACTTCAACAAAGTGGATGCGTGCGGCAGAAAGAAAGATCCTATTCCCCGGCTTGGAAATTCTGTTATTCGTATTATTTTGCAATATTTACCTAATATTCTTCAAATTTTCATGAGTTGAAACCACAAAAAAGGGAGAGAGGGTAGGCAGGGCAGTAAGTTTTCTCCATCAGTTCTTCACTGACCCTACACAACCACAGAGCACTCCGTGGAGGACACCATGAGACGATCTGCCCAGACAGCAGAGCTATGTCTGCTCCCACTGAATCCTGAGGAAATTCCAGAACTGGTCCACGGAAGCGTGGGCAGTGATTACTCAGTGACATCATTCAGGAAAAAATTGCACCGAC
Source organism: Cygnus olor (assembly GCF_009769625.2). Taxonomy (NCBI): domain Eukaryota; kingdom Metazoa; phylum Chordata; class Aves; order Anseriformes; family Anatidae; genus Cygnus; species Cygnus olor. The sequence goes on along the minus strand of NC_049198.1, from coordinate 1,122,977 downwards.
TCTCACGTTACATTGGCTTGCTTACTGGAATCGGCGAGGTTTCGGTTCTAATGCCTGGACAAGGCACTCTGAACTCATTTCTGACTTACTTTCAGTATTACAAGCCCTTTCCAATGCAGGAAGATCGAAAGAAAACCAAGAAGCGGCGAAGAAAAGGCGCGTTTTGAGATGAAATCTGGAAGTCACGTGTGGACAGACCCCGCGCCCCGTGGGAGCGCTGGGGGCAGCAGCACGTCCTGCTGGTTCCGAGCAGGGCAAAGCTGAAGCATGGGGGGATTTTACAGCAAAAAGTGGCTCCTAAACTAGTTAAGAGCTACTGCAGTTCTTTTGGACCGGGTGAAGACAGAGTTAGGCGTGCGACCTTCTGTACTCACCTGTTCTGGCTGGTGCCACTGAAATCAGGAGGTCAGTCACTTGCTGAAATCGATCCATTTTGCTACGCAAAACAAGCCTTGTTTTCAAAACACGAGAATAGGCCGCTTCCCCATATTACTAATTTTTTTTTTCTCCTGGCAGATTTGAACAGTGGAAAGCTCTGAATATTAAGGAGGCCATTAAACTCTTTCAATACTTTCCCAAAGTAAGAAGCTGCCGCACTCAGGAAAAGGAAGCCTAGCACTCTTCGTGAGCAAAATGAATTTAAACACATGATTAATATTGCTACTGAAATTAAAAAGAAAGTGTCTTTTAAAAAAATCAATTGTCTTGAAACAAAGCACAGACTTGAGGCTATTGATAGTATTTTTAGACTCAGACTTTCTCTGGAGACTTAAAAGTATGCAAATGCAAAGTGCACGGAGGCACACACACACGTGCTATACCTTTGTATTACATTGGCATTTTATTATTTAATTAAACTACTCTTATTTTTCTAGCTCACGCATGCTTCCCTTGAGACGGCTTTGCTGTTAGCCTGCTGGCCTTGACTTCCAGCCAAAAACAATTCAGAAACAAAAAGGGACAACAAATCATATTTTCACAGACATTTTTATCCCTCAATACAACCTTGTTTTCACACAACATCATACAGATTCTATGAAAACTATAATTTATTGCAGTAGCCATCCAAAGCTAGGGGCTGACACGAGCTCTGCGGTGTGTTTCCACTTTTGCAGTTCCTGAAGTTGTGCTGCCAGGAAGGAGCCGCTACGCCGAAACACTGCAGCATTGTTGCGGAGGACAATAATCAGTAGTTTGCAGCAGCTTGGACCGGGGCAGGATTAGGTCAGCCCAAGTGCTAGCGGTAGCCCGTAACCGTATCCTGGCTAGCACAGCTCGGGCAGGAGCTTTAAAAGAGGCACTGGCAAACAGAGCCCACGCTCGCAGCCCTCGCCGTGCGTGGCGGAGCCTGTCTCCAGGATGCCCAGCTTTAAGACACGAACCTCGCTTATCAGAGTATTTATCACAACCTCTCTGCGGAGCAGACTTCCACTTACCTGGTGGCAACCCTGTAAATTCGAATCTCTTCCATACGACGAGTACGAACCCCTTTCTGTTTTACCTGTTAATAAGAGAGAAAACAGATAGATGTGTAACGGATATAAACAGATACATACAGCGTCTCTAAGCGCTTTATACGACGCTCCCCACGTTCCCCAGTGCTGTTTACATATGTAAAATAGGCACTGCTGGCTGCGTAATGTATGGAGGCAACAGAAAGGGATTAAGGCTTCCTCCAGCTGAGGGTGGCAACGTGAAATAAACTTCCTAACCCCCGCTGCACTGCTCCACGCACCTCCGGAAACCGGGATGGGGAGGGCCCCCGCTCTGCCCCATGCCGAGTGCTGTCCCTTCTCGCCCCACGGGGCACCTGCACGGCCCCTCCATCGCGCCCTGGCCCGGGGAAATTCCTTCCCCGAGCCGGCCGCCGATGGGTCTGGCACCTGGCAGCCGGACACCGGGCTGGAAATTCGCCATTCCCTGCCCACGGTGCGGGGACTTGAACGGGGGCCCAACGGCTGCCGAGACGCTCGGCCAGCCCCAAGCAGCCCTTCCCTCTCTCTCCTTTTTTTTCCTTTTTCCCCCCAGGAAGGCTTTAAAACGCAGCTCTGATGGCCTGACGTGCAGCACTGGTATGGTTATGCCGTATTTACAAAGGAAAATAAAGGGTCTTTCAGGTGGGAACGGCCAGGCTTGAGCAAAATCGCGAAGGAAAGAGGTGGTTTCTGCAGAGCATTAAGTCACGGCTGAGTAGCACTACACCACGTGCTAGTGAGACAAAGAGCAGTCAAGAGGGCTGATACAAAACATATTGACACTAAAAGACCACCCTTACGGTGAGGATAATCACGGCGGGGGGAGGTATCATCTCACAAAACGCCCGTAAAAAATCACTCGTGACATCAAAGTTGTTAGGATAGGCTGGAGCACCAAGAGTGCCCCGCGCCGGGGCAGGACGGCACGCTGCCCCAGTGGCACCCCATGCCCTGGTCCAGGCCGTGACGAACCCACGCCCCGAGACACGGCCCCGACACCATCGTGTCACCCGCTGAACGTCTTCAGGAAGCCTCGGATGGTCACAGCAGCAGCAATTCCCAAAGCCAGGGGCACGGGGGACGGAGGCAGCCCAGCGAGGGGACGCGGGGTACCGGCACATCCGCGCCCAGGGCTGGCGGCGCTGCTGCTGGGACTTCCCAGCGCCTTCCCCCTCTCCTGCAGAGCCCACGGGGAGGCAGACCAACAGACAAAGGCCGGGGGAGCTCACGGCAGTCGTTCCCAAAACGCCGAGCACACCTCCTAGCCGGCCGAGCACACCTCCTCGCTAGCCACACCAGGCGCTCGGCTGGGGACGGCCACGAGGCTCGCTCAGAGCCGTTCAGAGGCTGAGAAAGCCTGGCTCTGGGGCTGGCCGGGAGCAAAACCCTGCCGTTCCCCCACAATAATCTAAGTCTGGAGCTTCCTTTTGTTGTTTGGCCGCTCCTCTTCCCGTTGTTTGGTTGTTACTGCTTTTGTTGTTCGCCACGTAAACTCCTCGCTTAAACGCAGGGACCCCCACAATTTATTTGCAATTCATAGGACGTTTGCACCCGTAATAACTTTTGAAAGCACTTGTATCTGGCTATAGGAAAATGATGGATCACCCACTCCACAGCCCCCCTCGGGTTCCGAGCACTGGAAGCCTCCGCAGAGATAATTCAAGCTGGAAATGACAACGAAATTTTAATCGTGAGCCCGATGCCGAGACCTGACAACAAAACGTCTCGCTGGCACGCCCGCCGCCCCGAGAGGGCCGGGAAGGGGCGGCGAGGGCAGGGGGAGAAATGCCAGCCCCACGAGGCGAGCGGGGCGAGGGGACGGAGCGCACGCGGTCCCACGAGGGGCTCTCGCCGCTCCTCTCGCCGCTGCCCGGCTCTCGGCAGCCCCCGTTCCTATCGGATCAGACACAGGCAGCCTCGTCTTAATTTCAGTTGTTAAAAAATATTTATCCCGATACAAAAATAAACCCGCTGCAAATTACAAGTTGTCAGGGTTAAAATCTACTTCTATTTGTGTGGGGGAGGATAAGAGAACAGCATAGACATGAATCATTCTCAGTAATTTGAGTGTTTCCATGACATCAATGGGCACTCGTCCAGGACTCTGTCGAAGTCTGTGAGGTACCAAAGCGGCACAGCAGCCAGCAGGAGATTGACTTTTTTTTTAGGATTATGCTCCTTGTAAAGATTTCATCTCTAGCATCCACTTTTACCACCAGACAGATAGCTTTGGAGATCATGAGTGAACACATTTCATTTCGCGAGTGTAAGCCTTTAACTTTATTACATTTTGTTGTTGTTGTTGTTCCCGCATGCAGCTAGAAATCTGCCTGCTCTATTAAGAATAAATAACTGAAATTCATGAAAAAGTCAAGAAACCGTTAAAAAGATACACACACACACAGATTTTCACCATCAACTGTAATTATGAAATTATCATACTTTTTGTACCGACACTTCATTTCGGGGGGGGGGGGGGGGGGGGGGAGGAATATCTTTTGTATAAACTGTCCATTTAAAATTAGCTACAGTCTTGATGTTGATTTTCTGCTTAAAATTCACTGGCACATTTGTTTCAGATAATAAAATTTGCAAGAGTGCTGATAATATGCAAGAGTAGGCTCTTTAAGCAACTATTTGTGCTCACAGATACAAAAGCTTCCCCTGAATTTCTACGTTTACTGTACATTATGCATCATTTTCAGTCGCTTGAGCACCGCAGCCTGCGCTGTGCGTTTTCCGAGGTTTGCGAGAGCTAAAGATTCTCTCTCCCCCTTTCTTTTTTTTTTTAATGTTTTAAAAAAGAGAGAGCGTCTACAGCGATGTAGACACCCGACGCATTCACTGCGGAATTTTCGAGACAACCCTCTAGTACTAGAATGCGGCAGCCGCTGCGGATATTTTTTGGCACAAAGACAATGGTGGCAGTGCCAAGCCCCATGGCTAAAACTACTCAAAAGAGGCATAAGGGTAGCATTAATCGTTCAAGTCTTTTACTGCATGGAGTACTGTTGTCCATATTTTAAAACCTAAAAGTACCCGTTAGTAGTATTTGTTGTAAGCCAGGAAAGGAGAAGGGGGAAAGAAAAAAAAGGAGAAAAAAAAAAAGAGGAGCTTGAAATACAGACGAATAACGAATCTAGGCAGACGTCTGATTAATTTTTTCTACCTAGAGGACCAAATGCTAAAATGTGCCGTTTGTTACCAGCACTCCACGCGTGCAACAAAACATATATCCTTACGTGGCTTTATGATCTGACAACTGAATCAAAGCTCCATGGAAGAAGTTGACCTACAAAGGGTGGTTAATAACTTCCACGTACACACTTATTCTTTAGGTGATGCAGAAAAGGCATTTCCGTTGCCATCGGAGGTAGTAACTTAGGGTGTGTAAATATATTTATATATATATATATGCAATTAATTGACACAATGCATGCCAATCACGGGAGAGACAAAGAAAGAACTCCATGCAGCTCCTGGTTCCTGACAAACACACTGAATCTCACGTCCGTGCTCTCTCACTACTCCAAGACAACACTGCTTATCTTCACTAAACTAAAACGACTGCTTCAGAAATATTTCGCTTGCGTTTTTGTTTAACTGCAAAAATAAAATAAAAGCAGCCTGGGATTGCCAATCAATCAATAAAGAAGCCACCCGCCTTTCCATGGTGCACTTTGAAAAATTAATTAAATTAAGTAGAAAATTCAAGCAACTTCCCAAGCACAAATGCCAGTCATCTGATTCCCCGCTCTGCTCTCCCCTGCCCTGGGAGATAGGGCACCTTGTCTTTTTTTGGGTAGGCAGAATGAGAGGCATGAGGCAACTCTTTCCATCTGCAGAGAAAAAGGAAGTGAAGCTATTTCTATAAATGACTTGAATTCAATGTTTACATTGATTTCATGTTTGACATATTTTTTTAGAGATGAGTTCAACCAGAATATTCTAATTCAGGTTTCCGATGCCCTACATTTGGGGTTTAGTTCTTGGTTAGATTGAAGAACGAAAACCTGTCTGGAAAAAAAAATGAATTAAAGATTGAAATTTTAATGGCTCCAAATTTGGGTCTGTTCAGATCTGCAATTTTCCTTAACCTATCTCATATTTTACTACTGCACTTCTAACATTATCCAAAATTAATTCTCATTCCTTCTGATGTCCAAGGGTCTCGGGTGCATCCTGAAGGAAGACTGACCGATTCCCTTAAGGGAATGACAAATTCAGGGAGCACTCACTGCTGAAGCAAGACCAAGCAAGAGAAACACAAAGCTTGGAGCAGATTTTGAAAAAAAAAAGTTCTCAGGAACTGAAGAATGGGCTGAACTTTAGAGCCTGTATCTATAGCTCTTGCATTCGGCATTCTCCTATGCTTGTTGAAAGTTGGTTGCACAAGGATGGAAGGGCTCGAGCACTAGAGAGAGGAGGGCAGGACTCCTCTCCGTGCTCACGCGTGTGTGAGAGGACCACCTCTGGTCTCTGAATTTGCCACGAGGACTGGCTCTGCACAGCAGCTTTGGTCTCTGATATCCGCATTATCAGGATTATTGGCTTTTTTTTTTTTTTTTTTTTGGTCTCTGAGATTTGAAATCAAGAAAAAATCAAGCTTATAGAAATCAAGCTAAAATTTGTATTGCATTTCAAATTATCCTAGGGAAAAAAAAAAAAGAAAAAGAAAAAGAAAAAAAAACTCCGTATGAGTTATTGTACATTATATGTCCACACACACCTACGAGCACCTCACTCTCAGGGAAATACATACACGCACCCTGTGCCCTCCAGGAATATTCTCCTGGGCTTTGCAATCTTTTGACCTTGACAGAAAAACTCTCTTTCCCACGTTATCTTTTGAGGAGCCAGCAGGTCATTTCTTTATTTTTTTTCAGAACTTCTGCATCCTCTGTTCTTTAAAAGAAAAAAAATACGCAAATTAAAAAAAAAAAAGAAAAAAAGAATGCTTTTAGTATTAAATGAGGTTTTTTTTGGACTCAGTTTCAGGCAACCGGGGCTGAGCAGTAACTGCTGAAGCTGGGGGTACGGGCACAATCTCTCCTCTGCCAACATTTACACAGCAGAGAGTTACTTAGCTCGGCTCAGTTAGTAACTCGGGCTTGACCTAGGTTATGTACACATATTTCTCCAACAGTAATGCGCTTCCTGGTATAGGATATACAGTCAAAATATCCTATTTATTTCAGTGAGGTTCTGAACAGCGTATTTTACATCACAAAGAATCTCACCCGATGGTAATGGAAGTATCATGTTAATGAGCTATTTCTGCTTTGTGCTCTATGTGAAGTACAGACAATAAGAAAGGAATCTAATAGATTTTAAACAAAGTTTGTGCAAGAACGTGCGCGATATAGCCCAAATGACACGGCAACTGATCTAGGGAAGCTCCATAAATTAGATACAAAGCTAAGGGAAGGTATTAATCCCAATAATTTTAATGGCATCATACCCCAAAACGTAGCACAGTGCTAGGAGAAAGAGATCTGTTTGACATGAAAGAGGATTTTTCCACTTACACGGATGCGCAGTAAACAGTAACGGTTTTTAAAGAGACGTTACGATGCCAGAGCAAGTGCTATTACAAAAGGAGATTTCTTTCTTTTTTTTAAACAATACCATCAAAATGCAAAGGAAATTAAATCCTAAGACCTATACTAAAATAATGCTATGGATCTGACTTGAACAAGCGAATGAATGGAAGGAGATCCAGAGCAGAAGTGGTGCTTCATCTCCGACTCCTCTCACTGCCCTGCAGTGCTCCTGCTTAAATAGGCAGGGTTAATTCCCAAACACCCCTAGGGCCAAACTCCTTCCTCTACACAGCCCTAGACGTGTGCTCGTGTGCCCGTACATATCGCTTATTGTATTAACAGTGATCATCGCTGGCTTGAATTAAGCACTCAGACTTGGCATTACGGCCCCGCGCACGCCACCGTGCTCCCCAGCTGCGCTCCCCGTGAGCTCTGCGCCCTGGGACAGGGCAGCCCCGACCCCGCCGGCCCCTCCGCGCTCCCCTCTCTGCATATTCAGTTAGGAGAGCGATATTTTTTTGTCACTGATCTTGGTTCATGAAATGTTGGCCCCAAATCAAAAGACTGAGGCAAATTGCTCTGTCTATTTCTGTAATCTACCAAATAACAGCATCTATTACAGGGCAGTATGTGATTTCTCTGTTTGCATGCTTTTAAAACAAAATAGCTGCGGCAAAACTATATTTGAAACAATAAGAATGTGAAGACCGAGTATCGAAGATCGCATTCTACCAGATATACATAGAATAGTCCCTCAGTCCTTGTCTAGTCCCACCAAAATCAATGCAAAGGTTATCGCGCTGTCCTACAAAAGAAATGTTAGACACGGATACCGATTTGCCTTCACGATACGGCTGCATTACAGGGACCGAATGCGGTCTAATCCAGTAATACAAGCACATCACACGCTCTGCAACAGGTTTTCAGCACCTTGAAATTAAAGAGAGGGCACGAAGGTATTGCCATTTCAGAGCCATCAGTACAATTGGGCAACTGATGAATAATATTGCACTCTGTGGGCAAGGAACGTCGCCGCCTTTCACATCAAGTGCATGCACTAATTGAGACCAGAATAATAAATGTTCATATTTAAAGTCGGTATTTAAACAAAACAATGTTTATTTCAATGTTGTGTGAAGAAATATTTAACGAGTTAGGGAAATCTTAGAGAATCCTCCCCATCATGGCCACCGTTTGTGTCCCACAAAGACTAGGCTGATCCTAACCGTCATGCTCGGCAGTGAACGACTGGGCACCCAAACCCAAAAGCCGTGGAACAGAAGAACATTCACTGGAAGGGATCCTTCATTTAGCATGAAGATGCATCTGACTTCGTAAGCATCCCTAGCCTCCCTTCCTTTTCACCTGTGCACGGAATTTCAGTTTAGAGGAAATAATTATGATCATCTAAGCCTGAACACCTGTATAATTCTGGAAATAATAGGGAAATTTATTTTGTAAAGAAGCAAAAATTCTAAGAAAACCTACTCACCGTGATTTACCCTTCTCATTCTTGGAGCATGCAATAGTCAAAAGATGGGCAGGGGATGAAGGCAGGCATTACAGAACCAAAAAAAACCAAAAGCGTTATACAACACTGAAGAATCAGAGTAATAACGAGGGGCAGCATTTTCATAAAGACATGAGACAAATAGAAACACGTTGCAATAATGCTTCAGACCTGAAAGCAATATCTAAGAATTGAATGTAAAGCGCTGGATATTGTTTTATCCTAAGTAAGCCTCCCAGAGCTATTTCAAATTGAAATATACCGCGGGGCGATCCCTCATCATTTGTTCAGGGACCGGTTCAGGAGATCCTTATCGGGTATCTGGAAACCTGGGTTTTCACTCAAGCATGAAAACAGAATCACTTTAAAACAAGTTAGATAAGGATCTGAGGCCATGAAAGACACAGAATTGAAAGAGGACAATAAACCTTCCCACAGCCAAGTCTGGGCTCTAAATCTTTGCTCTGTAAACCACCCCCTATCTAGTAGCGTTTATTAAAAGGCTACTAAAACAAACTATGTTGGACAAGAGCAAGGATAAAGAGATCAAAAGCCTTATCTTCCAGGCTGGGGGTCAAACCTGCACCTCCCCACGATAAACAAAGGCCCTGCTCGTCAGGCGGCTGCGTCCCTCCGAGTATGGGGGACTCGGCGTCTCCGTCCTCGCACGGCCCAGCGCCAGGACACCACGCTGCCCGCTCACGGCACGGCCGGGGCCGCGCTCACCACAGCAGCATCCTCTGCAAGCCCCAGAGGAGGGCACGGATGTCGGCCACGAGCAGGCCCTGGTCCATTTCAAAAGCCTGATCGCAAAGATGAAGGGCGACTTGCTAACATAGATGCCTCTGCAGCGGTTATCGCCCGTTTCTCCCCCGTTTTCCCAGGCTCTCCGCATATACAGGCAGCACTACCTGAGTCTGTAATTCCACGTTAGACTATTAAATACTCAGTTACACATTCCCACTTAAATGTTATTCGTTCGTAATATTGTTCGGTACAGGAAATTTAAGGAAAAAAAAAACCAAACTTTTATTTTTTCTATAATTTTGATGGTTTAAAACCAATTTGGATGGGGTAATTTGGGCTGGTTAGGAAGGCAAAACAAACCACAAGCTTCTTAGGGTATGGCAAAACACTACGTGGAATATATGTGCATGGAATGAATGGGAATGAATGTGTAAATAGATTGCAACATTATGAAATACCCAACAGTCTCCAGTCGGTAATATCCAGCAGAGGGCATGCATACCCTAATAAGATTGTTACACTTGAGACCTAACATTTCCTCAACGTTTCGGGAACATTTGGGGCTGAGAATACAGGCAAACTCATAGCATCAGTACACACGCTCTCCAGCAGCGCCAGATCAAAAATGATAAAGCTGTCTCAGGCAAACTAATCCAGAAAGGGTGATTCCTATGCTGAAAAAAATCCCGTGAGAGAGGGATTTCCCCCCACTCCCGGGTGATGATTTAGCTTCAAATTTTCCACTCCTAGAGGCAAAGACAATAACATTCATGAAAAAATTTATTGTTCCTCAATACAAACTTCTCATGTGAAAGGAGTGCTATATTGAACAGCAAAACTCAGACTTACAAACATTTTGTTCTCTACAGGTGAAATACTGGCTGCACTAATACTAAATGAAACTGAGCATCTTGGGTTAGATTTTTATCCTAGATTCTTTAATTACTCCACAGAACTGGAAAGCAATGCTACCTACAGTTTCACTGTTTTTTATTCCACTGAATTCAGATAAATTAAAAAAAAAGAAAACAAAAAAAAAAAAGATCCAGGGCAGAATTTCTCATTTGTCATGCTTGTTTCCGAAATCACTTGGTTAAGTTTGCGTTATAGAAAACTTTGTAGTGTCTGCTCCTGCTCCAGATTCCTCCCGTGGAAGCACTGCACGCACAGCTGCCGAATCCGGTCCTTCTCCCGGAGGTGGCCGAGCCCCACGTCCAGGTGGGTACAACGGGAAAAACGTCCATTTCCTGCCGCAGGACCGTATTAGGGCAATTAACTGCTACGGGGCCAGCCGCAGAAACGATCGCTTCCAACCTTAACCTCTGCTTTACAGCCCACAGAGTAATGGCTCTTCGGGTTCCTTATCAGATAATATATTTTTTTAAGTTTCAGTAGCCTTGGGAGTTGAACTTAATTTACAAGGTCTACAAGCCAGGCGGCTTAGGTTACATGTAGGTCACAATAAATAATACTCATCCCTTGGCCATCGCGAGCTGCACCGCCACTGCCTAAGTTGAAATGACAAGCCTTTATTATTCCTAAGCACTCGATTCTGAAACATTTGCACAATCTGTTAAGTCCAGACAAATTTAAATGGTTCTGACATGCAGCCTGCTAGGGTCAGTGACAGGGATAATGCCTCTTTACGTGGGTAAAATTTTGTGGCATATAGGTCACTCTCTTAAGGGGAATCAACTGTGTGTCTCTTCTTTGCATTTCCACCACAATCCTTCATCCTGCAGCCTGGAGCTGAGAGTGAAATGCAAGAAAGGAGCCGAACGCTCAAAGCAAAAATCTGCTTCCAGGACAATCCATTATATCTGACAAGTTAAATGTTCCATGGTAGACCATATGGCATCAGAGCGGGGCCGACGATGGAAGAGGGAAACTCAGCAAATGCATCACAATTAAGGAGTTTGACTATAGACTTTACTTTGATTTACTTTATTTTTTATTAAATTTTAGATATTGTAGTCTTTCAATTTTGATAGAGCCCTTCCAGAGCCTCTACCTTGTCTACCAAAATAGCTGTACGTGAACAGGTGGTTCACCAAAATTATTTCCTCCGAAATCTTATGGTCTTAGTTATTTTAAATAGCGTTCCTGAGTAAGCCGGTTTTTATTCTTGGTAAATTTGCTAAGTGCAGGACATTTCTATTATTAACCAGCATAAATGTTACTAGTAGCTTGCTAAAGACCAAAGAAAAATTAAATAAGACAAAAAGATGAAAACCCATGCCTCCAAAGCCTTAGCGATGGGTTCTCAATGGAAATGTCACCCCACGGAACAACTCAGACACCTGACGGCGAGTGTTAGCAGACAGCGGTCATCCTACTGAAAACCACCACGTTTCCGTGTTTCTCACCAGATTGGCCCTTATTTGTCAGGAGAATTCCAATATAGGCAAGATAACAGCACCAATAACCTAAAAGATCGTTTCCATCTTCAAGGTCCGTGACTTTATGATCTACGGTGCCGAATGGTGGAACCCTACACACCCTACACATGTTGGGCACGACCCAACATCGTGGCCATGCTTGCTCCACGCACACCGGGAGCCAAACCCGCTTCGGAGTGGTTACCAGGTATGAGCCCACAGCTGCCATGGCCCTTTTTTATCCCGTTTTGATTACCAAATCATATTCACGGATTAACCCTTTCCACAAGACGCTCACCGCCCATAATTACCTTTGTTGGAAGCGACAAATTCCCGAGCTCCGTGGAAGCAGCAGATGTAACTAACCTGCGCACCAGTGGATTGGGAGCCGTGCATTCCCATGAACTGGGAATACTTGCCTTGCCACACCTATGGGTCTTCACTGCCATAAATAACAAATGGACCGCTTAGAAGAAAAGCGATGCAAATTTAGTGTGTATAATAAAGTTCCTAAATATTTTGGAAATACGGTACCGACAGCAGTAACTAGTATTTCCAGAAGTCCTTGCAAAGAATCTCTTCTGTACAAGATGACAGCAAAACTTCTGTGAACTTGTCATTATTCTGTTCCAATATCACGCAGGTCTGCTATGGTTCAGAAATAAAATATGCAGAAATAACTGCGCAACCATTTTTGGGCAATGCCCTGGGGTCACGATGCAAAAATAAAGTAGGTAACCTAGAGCTACGTCCTTATTTAGGCATTTAACTAAAGCCTCGTAGTCAGGGGTATTGTAAATCCAAGCCAGTGTCACTGATGGTAGTGGAAGCTGCTGGTGCACGACTAACCAAAACAAACCACGTACTTGGGCTCTGGAATTGGGAACCTAATTTTAAGCGCTTATTTTTGGAATCCTGTTGGTTTTTTTTTTTTTCAATTCTGACCTTGTAAATGCTGAGCCAGCTTTGCTACCAGTAAGGGCCCGTCCTGCCCAGTGCTGGGATCAGCACAAATTTCCCAGAGATGTCCAGAGGGATCTCATGGTAACACAGCAAATGCTTTCACTGGAACCACGGGGAGGGAAACACAAGACACCGGTGGCCAAAGCATCCCTTTCTGAGCCCAAAGTAGTACTCCCTCACTGTTTAATGGTGATTAAACCTGTGCCCCAGGTGCAACCCAAACGGACTCTGGGTGTTCCCAACACCCCAAAATGACCAGGAGGGGCCAGCAGCTTCGTTCCACCTCCAAACACCCAGCACAGCAGCAGGTTTCAGACACGCAAAGCCGACGGGTTATTGATGGGACTCGGAAGCTCCCGTTGAGAGCATCTCTGTAGGAACCCGACGTCCTCGCTAGCTAAACGGCAATACGATCGCCTCTGAAGATCAAGAATAGAGCTATTCACATATACTTGTTTGCTAAATTTAAGTTCAAATGCACTCCTGTTTTCAGATTTCAAGCAGGTGAGACTAAAACAGTCCTTAACAGGAGTTCTGGTGGTCACTTAACTGAAGCAGTCGTTAATGAACTTGTAAAACACCAGTTTCAGTAGGAAGAAGAATGTAATCTTTCAAAATATATCTGCATTTTATATTCCTTATGCAAAAATGGTTTTAGATGACTTTACATGTATTATTGTTAATTCTGTGCTTTTGTGAAACCGCTATTGTTCTTGCTACCATGAACAAATATTTAAGCAGAAAAATTGTAAAGATTTCCAAAAATTTTAAAGCCTTTTTTCATAGATCAAGCAGTGACCGTTTTGAACTCAATAGCTCGGGACTACCCTGGCCAGAAACACACCGTGAACGGAAGACAGGAGTTCTGGCATGCCAGCAGAACAAAGACCATTCCCAAACCAATGCTGAAAGAGAGGCAGCTCCACAGCTCTGGTGCTGTAGTTCTTCACGCTGATCTCAAATTTATTATTGATTTAGCATTTCGTACTGCAGGCGCTGAAACAAAGACCCCTATGATTATAAATGCATGCTTTTGTGGCACGTGCTTTAATTTTCAAAAAGGGGACTTTTTTTTTTTCTCCCCCCCGAAGATCCTGCATATTAAAAGGACATCAACTTCTCAAAAAGTCACACATCTTTCAGAATGTGTTTTTACAATTTAAGGTTACTGTCAGAGACGACAGGAAGGGATCGCGGGGCAGGTTGGCGGGGGGCTGTCGTGCTCCCAGGGGCTGGCATGGGCAGGAGCCGGAGACACGGAGCCACAAGAGCCACCGGGGACACGTGGCCAAGCCTGCCCGAGCTGCCCTCCCTGCACCGTGCCTCATGCAGAGCTCTTGGAGGAAAGCTAATTTTGCAAGTAATCTCCCCGCTTTGCCCTTCGGGTTACTCAGCTCCAGAAAAATCACCCTGCACCACCACAGCAAGCATACGTGGGTTTCTAAACTATTTCTTGGGCATATTTCACTTAGAAAATGGCCCTTGACCACGCTCCTGGTGCTGGTGAACCATGAGGATCCCACCATCAAGAAGGCAAAAGGTTTCAAATTGATGTTTTCCGTAACGCAGCTCTACAGGATGCTCACCTATATATGAACAAACTCATCACTCCATGATGGTACATCCTATAATATTAGAGGATCCCAGAATGGGTTGGGTTGGAAGGGACCTTCAATCTTGAATTCTGTCCGGCTATCGGCAGCAATAGAGATACACGCATAAATGAAGCAAAGGTAGACAGAAAGAGAAACACAGCTAAATTCACCAGCAAACGAGGCAGATATTTGCGCTTTGCAGATTCCACTACTAACCCCAGATCGGCATTGTTATTACTAATTAAATCCTCACATGGTAAAAGCAACACCTGATCCAGGGAGATTTTAAATACAATTGCCAGTGCTGAACTCCTACCTTTCGTTAGCAAACCTGAAATTTTAGCCTGGATTTATTTTCCATACGTTTATTTTCAATACATTTTCAAGCGTGCTGTTTTCTCAGGCATTCATGAAACAGAATAAAAACTTTAGCAAAGTAATTACTTTCCCTATACCATGACCTTTGGGAGGGGTAAAGAGAAGAATGAAACGTTTGAAAGAAGGGAATGCAAAGTTAAAAAAAAATACTGGAACTATTCATTGTTTCCTTATCAAGAAGTTAAGCCTATCTGCTACAAAACTTAACGCATCTATGAATAAGTCCAACTACAAGCCTAGTGTGCTGTTACTGCCCCGAACTCCACCAGTGTCATGAGGAAAGTACTGGAGACCCAGCAGAGAGAAGACACCACGGCCAAAACGCTCACAGGCTCCTGCTGACGGGCTGCGGTGCCTGAGGCACGGCATCGCGGAGCGCTCCGTGTCCCACCGCCAACGAGGCCGACCTCTCCCCGCCGCCACACTGCAGGGAGCCAAGTCCACGTTTTGCAGGTTTGGGATATCGGGAAAGGTTCGGGATAGCAGGGAAGAAAAATGAGTTGTGCCCGATACCGACGGCATGCACCGCTGGCTGTTATCTATCTTCTCAGTCCGGCTGGCAACGTCGAGCAGCAGGCACAGGACGAGAAGGTCAGCCACGGCATCTCTAGGGACAGTCTTGTTTGCTGCAGAGCAGCTGAAAGCTACACTCGCCCTAAACTCTGCCATCGAGCAGCTCGGCTCCGAGCATCTCAGCATCCAGCACGCCGGCCACGCACAGCTGCGCCGGCAACCGCGGCGTTCAGCAGCCTGCTCCTCGGGCTGCTCACGGCCATCAAAACGCCAGGGTCTGCCTTGCAGGAAAACGAACCTATTTGTTGTGTGCTTCACCTGCACTGAACACATTTCCTTGGGACCGTACAGGGGAGGTGGAACGATCCTGTGGCTGGAAAACACGCAAAGAAGTTCGCGGTTGATCTAAATGGGCACTAGAGCCCTACGAACCCATTTGACTCCAGCAAGAGCAATTTTTTCCATTTTTTCTTCTGAGAAATACCAACTTATTAATTGCACCCCAATATACATATTTATTACCAAAACGCTTTGATTTTCAGAACCTTTGAGTTCTCCTAGCTCCTACTGGGGGCGATCAGGCATTCCGAATTATTGCCTTCCTGAATCGTACTGAAGACATCTTCTTTCCGAAAATTTGCTCAGAGGGGTTTTGGTGGGCTAACTAGTAACTGGGCATCATTTTCACCCCCAAAAGAGCTGGACAGAAGGAAGCTGCAAAGATTTTAACTTCCAGCCATCTTTAAAACCCTTCGAACCCAGCGCTGTGATTTCTGTTACTAGAAACAACCCCGGTCAGAAGAGGGCTGATTCATACTTAGACTTCCCACTTTCTGCCTTAGCAACCGCAGCAAATATTTCTACTTCTGACAATAAATTATCGGCTGGTTTGCTTTTCATCCCCAGGTGAATTGTTACTGGAACGATAACACTCTGCAAATGTAAAATCTTGCACCAGGGCAGAACTTAGAACGAGCCTCGCGAGCGTTCGAGCACTTGCAAAGAAATGGCCAAGGTGTTTTTTTTAGGAGGTGGAGCAGAAATCCCAGTCAGATCAGGACTTTTCCTTGGATCAGAAAAAGAAGAACATCCTTCATAAAAAACAGTAGGATTTCCCAGAAACAGAGAAAAAATATTGTACAGCTTTCTGGAATTAGAAGCTTAAAACATTCAGGTTAATTACGAAATTTCTATAAAAACAAAGAAGATACTAAACTGGGCCTGAAACAAATTTTTTGCAAAAAATCCCAAACTCGAAGGATAAGAGGACAACCTGATCTTTCCAGCTTCAGTCCTTTACCACAGTTTGCAAAAGCCAGGGATAATTCCTTCTCCTCCCTTCCCTGCAAAAGCGGTGAGAAACCGTGAGTGCTTTGTTACAGGCAGTGCTCCCACGGCCTGCGAGGAAGGCTACAGGAATGGGCTTCTCAATAGGAAATATTGCAATGATGAAAAAAATTACCCTTTTTTTTTTTTTTTTTTTAAACGCAGCTGAGCTGTTTATTTCTTCTAATCCACTAAATTCCTTTTTCCCCTTGGAAACAGTCGCTAATTTCAGACGCATCACTTTCAGGCCTGATTTTCAGCGAATGAAGTATTCATAACTGGAAATAAAGTCTATGGGAGCTCTCTGGCCTCCTGAAGGAGCCAGCGTGTCACCCGGCACACGCTGCCATCAGCAGCGACTCTGAATAGTTCCCCCCAAGTACCCCGGGGATTTTACACCATCAAATAAACACATATAAAATAGATAGCAAGCTTACATGCAAAGGCTTCTCTTCCTTCCCTCCAAGAACAAAACCATCCCTCTCAGTCCATTCAAGATCCTGTTGCTTGCCATTCGCCATAAATTTAAAAAATAAATCTTTTATTCAGCTCCTCCCCACAGATAAACCTACAAACACGGCCTTACAGAATCCCCCACGATTATTTTTTTAAGGAGCTTGTGTAGTAGAAATGTATTTAAGCCTGATAATATGTCCAGAGTTTCCCTGCAGGTTTCTAAATACGAAACCATCTCCTCACCCTACTCCTGCCAGCGGCCCCACTGGAGTCGAGGGGACTGTTTGCATGATAATACAAGCAGGACCTGGCCTTTACTAAAACAATCCCTAATTCCTTATTAGTTCAAAATTAACTAATTTGAGGCTTATCTAGAGCAGCCCCGGTTCGGACCGTCAAGGGAGGTCCCACTGAGGACCAGGACTGAGGGCCAGCAGAACTGGGTTTACAAAAATTGGTGGCAATTAAAAGATGCTCTTTTTTAAAGTAGATTTTTGTTTGTTTTTAAGCAAATATTGAATTTACAAAATTAAAACAGCGTGTGTCTGAACAATTAAATGCGTTTTTGACTTATTCTGTCCTTCCTCATTTACACTTTTTAAAAAATGGGCAAGGATTTCCTGTGATGTTGTCTCAACAATACCGGGAAAGTTTCTCAAGTCGCAGATTTTTAGCTGAGCCCAAAACCAGAGACTTTGGGGCGAAAGAAAAAGACCCGATCGCAGCAGGAAGCTCTTTAAAAGGAAACAAAAAAGAAACACCATCTTGAGCAGGCTCCCAGCGAAGGTTGTACCGTATAGAAAGGAAATAAAAGCTCTCTAAAACGTAAGAATGAACCTATCTATTCAGCTTGCTTACAGGTGACATTACACCATCTGCTTGGGCAGTCTGCCCGCACAAAGGGAAAGTACAGGGAAAAGTAAAGCTTGATGCATTTTAAAGAAATAGTTCTGCAACGAATCCGTGTGATGTTATAGGGAAGTACAAACTAAGTCACTCCGCACGGCGCCGCGAGTTCCCGACAATCCCACGGCTGCACAAAGCTCCAGCAGCTCGGGGCGACGACGACGGCACGGGGCACGTGGCGCCTGGC